>NW_027040765.1:1373333-2060000 GCF_037179485.1 Ochlerotatus camptorhynchus | reverse complement strand
CACCGATAAACATTCAATCTAGCGAGTTATTAACGAAAGAGAAAATAGACGAAGAGAATCGATCATCGCGTATAGGCCCTTATGCATGCTCACTGTCGAAATGCCTTAACTCCATTTTGTAAACAAACCTTGTAAGGCCATTTTCTCGCGAACCGAAGTCCGCAAAGGCAAACCAACATAATGAACAGGTAGGGGAAATTCTCCTTGTGGTTTAGGTTTGCGAATGAAAATTTCGGTTCGCGAGAAAATGGCCTAACAAGGTTTGTTTACAAAATGGAGTTAAGGCCATTTCAATGGTTGGTCTTGCATTGATCGATTCTCTTCATCGACTTTCTATTTCGTTTATAACTTGAGCACAGAACCGTTTCTTAGAGCAACCGTAACGGTACGCTGCTAAACTCATTTTAGCAGCCCTCATCATAGCGCAGCTACCGTATCGGGGGTTGCCATACGAGTAACTAAAATAGCAGTCGGCTTCTCGGTGAGAACCCGTAAAAAAAAGAACGATATAGGTACAATGAAATGTATTGTAACCATACAATAGAATTTATTGTATTTAAAATAAATTGTATTGTCAGCAACGATAAAATAACCATAGAATTTATAGTTTCCACAATAGAATCTATGGTAAATGTGGCAATCTACAATAGAACAAGGGGGTTGTTATGTATCTTAACCGTACAGAATTTCATTTTTTCCCGAATAAACTTGAGTCATTTACCATTTATTTTATTGTTTTTCTATTGTTGAAAATTCATGCTCTATGGAACGTATTGTAGATTTATTGTAATAACAATATTTTAAATTTACTTGTATGATATACATACAATAGGATCGAGTGTTGGCAATAGATTGTGTTGTGATTTTATATTATTTTATGGTTATTGTATGGTTATTGTATGGTTATTTTTTTCCGGGAAGCGCGTTACCAAATTTAGCAACGCGATAGCAGCGCTGGAGAAAGGTTGCTATTCGTAGAAATGTCAAAATGCTCACTACCGGTACGGACTACGGCGAGTAAATTGATAACCGCGATTGCAGCGACCGGTGTGGGGAAGAGTGACTAAACTAAAATGAGAGCGCTGTGCGCAGTTAAAATAGTCGCGCAAATAACAACGACCGTTACGGTTGCTCTTATCATGTTTGTCGTATTAGAAGATAGATAATAGCATCTTTCGTCGATCTGTGAGCTGAAAATAGCTGGGAATGTCTTAACATGGCCGTGAGGATGCAAAGAGAAAGTCTACGAAGAGAATCTGCACAGGAGTGGAACTTCGGATCAGAAAGTGGCTCCACTTGTCATTTGCGAACACTAGCGCACCTAGCGGTAGAAGGCATCTTCTGCCTGCAGTTAAGATAGGCAGCATGCTATGATAGTGTGAGAGCACATAGAAAGCCCGCGTGGAACGCTACCACACACATCGCTTGTTGAGCAGAAAAACGAACCACTTTTTGATTCATCGATTTGTTTGCACTTCTCCTTCTGTTCTGTGGAATCTGCCAATGTTAGTTAGGACCAAATGCAATGTTCAGCTTGAAGTGGACAATCAAAAATTCAGTGCCATAATTTCAGAGGGGGAGTAATTGCATTTGTAACCAATGGCTTTAGCCGTCAATTTCTCGCAAATAAAAGCTCACTCATGAAAATTAATTGCACCAACAGATAGAAGAATATTTCCTCTACCAGCTAGCATTGTTAATTTGGAGGAGTGAGCTTTTATTTACGAGAAATCGACGGCTAAAGCCATTGTTTACAAATGCAATTACGCCCCTTTGAAATGTTGGCACTGAATTAATCGAGAGGTTCCCCCCGGGAGAGCGTGTACAAAAAATCGATCTCGACCTCGGAGACGCCCAATCCTAGCTTTACAGCGCGCGGAAGTTTGAAAAAAAAAACTGTGCGTGGAAGTTTTTTTTTTGTGTTGGGTTTAGTCCGGATATTGTTTTTAAATATTTCAGCTTTAGGTAATAATTATACATAATAATAATAATTACATTTATTGTGCATTAGCTTTGGAAAGAAATACCCGTAGTATTTTAGTATTTTTTTTAGTTTTAGATTGAAACTTAGTGTTCAAATTCATTGTAAATGCAGCATCACTAAGGTAAGTCGTGATATTTTCGGATCAATTACCTATTTCCAAGATTTTTTTCATAACATATATTAAGCTCATACTATTTTACTTATCACTTAAAGATTATTGCTTATTACTAATGTAGTTAAAATAAAAAACTGATTCCGGTGTTCAAACATCGGTCATGTAATGCAAAATATCCCTCTGGGTAATCAATCCGACGACCAGCTCCGTCTGTTCCTTGTTGCCATCTGAAAATTATAGTTTCGAAAAATTAGGCATTTCATATATTAAACAATTTCCAATCAAAATTACTTATGATGTTCGATTCCGTCACCAGAACGAACGGATCCTTCTCCAGAATGCGAGCAACTCGTCCCATCGTGCAGTTGCGGTCAATTTTGACAAACTGCTTGAAGATGGCACGGTAAACCGGATCCGTTGGTTGAACCATACCGTTCAGCAACTTTCCGATCAGATTTGCCAGGTACACCACACCTCGGATCGAACCGTCGTTATTGATGACAGGAAGTTGGTTGAACATGCGGCTCTTCATTATTCTTACGGCTTCATTGATCGAAACGTCCACGGTGATCGTGACCGGCGTGGCCAGGTCTAGCGTTGAAACCTGGTTATTCCACCATCTAGGTTCGAAATAAAATGATGAATATATTATCACGTTGTCTCGCTGGAAAATGGTTCAAACTTACTTGTGATTTTGAACATTGACGGATTCCATGAAGTTTCTCGCTTCCATCCAATTGTCAGACACAAACTTGGTCAGGTGGTTACGGATGTTATCCGGCAGAATAACTACTGCATTTTGGCCTTCCTTGAGCTGCTTGGCAGCTTGTAATGCAACAAAGGTATTGCCTCCAGCGCTTCCACCGCAAAGAAGTCCTTCATCGGCGATCAGCTTGCGGGCCGTGGTTAATGCATCCTTATCGTTGTACTTGATCCACTCATCCACCACACCGCGGTCACACACCGTCGGAATGAAGTCGTATCCCACGCCTTCTACTTCCCAGAATTTGCAGCTAGTCTTGTTCAAACTTTCCGGAAAGGCCATGATCGATCCCAGCGGATCCGAACATACCACCTTGCATTTCGGGTTGTGTTCTTTCAGCTTCCTACCCAGTCCGGTGGCGGTTCCTCCGGTTCCGGCTCCCATAACCACCATATCAACCTTTCCGTCCAGCTGTTTGATGATTTCCGTCGCAGTTCCATCGTAATGAGATAGCGGATTGCCCGAATTGGTATACTGGTTGAGGATGATGGCATTGGGCAGTTCCCGTTGCAGTCTCTGGGCAACGGCAATCAGCCCTTCCGGTTGATCGAAGCCAGCTTCGTTCGGTGTTCGGATGACTTTGGCGCCCAACGCTTGCAGGGTGTCGACCTTTTCGTTGGACATCTTCTCCGGCATGACGATTACGCATTTGTAGCCCTTGACGGCGGCCGCCAGAGCCAGCCCGATGCCGGTATTTCCGGAAGTGGGTTCCACGATGGTTGCGCCCGGTTTCAGCAGACCCTTCTCTTCGGCTTCCTCGATCATCCGGAGACCGATGCGGTCCTTGACCGAACCGGCCGGGTTGAGGAATTCGCATTTGACGTCTGGTTAGAGGGATTAGAAAGGGATAAGGATTCGCATTTTCGGAAGGTCGGTATGAATAGAGGTTCTACTTACAAACATTGCACTTCACGCCGAATTCTTTGGGAATTTTGTTTAGCTTGACCAGGGGTGTGTTGCCGATGGCGTCCAAAATGTTGTTGATGGCTTTCGCGTGATAGACTCTGCGGGAATAGAACGGAATATTTTACTGTAGGAATGAGGGTTAGGGTGCGTTGTGCCAGGTTGGTCGAGGCAGATTGCATGTGGGAGTAAGTGATGATACTGTTTGTTCTATGGAATTCACTTTTCAAAGGTGCGTTTCATATTTTACCACATGTAGTTCCAACGATTCTGAATGAAATTTGGCGGTTGCGAAGATTACTTGAAATATGTAAAATATATGACGGAACATTGAAAAATGTGTAAATTGTTAGTGTTAAATTTAAATATTCCCTCATTTCACATCCGTTGAACCATTCTGAATGGCCATCGCGTTGTAGTTATATCACAGCCCATTGCTAATAATGTATATATCTACCTATATATTTTCCGGTACCATCAAGTCAACAAAGTAAATGTTAAAGAAGAGCTGCAAAATGGAGCATATACGATACGATGGAGTGATGGAGTGATCCTCGTTAAGAAAACATCCGGAGACACTGTCTATTTTCCGCACTGGTATTACGGTTTTATAAGACGCAACTAGGAACTCAAGATCATCATACAAAGATAATGGACGTCGAAATGCCGTAGAACACATCAGAAATAACATGGGAGACTTTCGGGAGACTAGTGATGCAGAAAAGGAAAATGAGATCACCAATGAGCACGAAAATTAGATAGAATGGTGAAAAAATAGTGGAAGTTGGAGAGATTGCTTTAAATTTTATTTTTTTATTATTGCTCATATTTATACAAAACAATGCTGGGATTGCGGGGGACCATCAGGGCACTCCCTTAGCTCAGTCGGTAAAGACGCAGCTACAAAGCAAGACCATGCTCAGGGTGGCTGGGTTCGGTTCCCGGTTCGGTCTAGGAATTTTTCGGGTTGGGAAATTTCTCGTCTTCCCTGGGCATAGAGTATGAGAGAACTTGCCACACAATTATACCAATGCCAAAATGATATAGGGATGGAAGCTCCTCGGGAAGCTCTCAATTAATAACTGTGGTAGTGCCTCTAAAACACTAAGTTGAGAGTACGCAATAAGCTAATATGCGATAAGCAATAAGCTTTAAATGCAAAGAAGAAGAAGATCACGGCACCTGTTTAAAGCAATTTGGACGGAAAGAGTGACAATTCGAACTCCCTGTTTATAACATTTCATGGATAAAGGGCGGGCTCTTCCCTCCGGTTATTGGGCATCATCCTGTTCAGGGGCTCGTCTTTTCGACCAATTGTGCGATCATGTTGCTGGAAGAATATTCTTTACGTCGTCAGGACTTCCCTGAGCTTCAGCAGGACTTCCCTGAACTTCGGAAGAACTTCCCTGAACTTCAGTAGGACTTACCTGTCCTTCGGCCTTCCCAGAACTTGGAATCTTGGAATTGAAGTAGTAGAATTATAACTGAACAATAATTTTGTATTTACGAATATGGTCAAAACTCCATTTTCTAATTTGCAATAGTTGAAGATGCTAATTTCAAATAACAGACTGTAGTGGTAATTTTTATACGATAGATGGAGTAGATGAAAGCATAGAGTTGATAGTTCCGTTAGAGTACGGCAGTGTGAATATTGCATATAGATAACTAGAACAGCGAGCTAGGACAACTTTTAAGGAAGGTACAAATCGGTTTTTTCATCTCTCTTTACCAAACTCCCCCTTTGGAGAGGGATGGTGAGGGGTGTCCCCCCCGCCACAACTGGCAAAAAGAGATGAAAACCGACCGCTCAAGTACCAACTGCGTGTTTGAAACAGTTCTACCGATTTTTTACCGCACTACGGTTGATATTTGAAGGAAGGCATCCAGTCGTAGGTTTGGAAATTGCAACTATTGTTTACCCCTACCACGATATGTGCTTCTGTCATCGTCGACTTGACGATCTCGAGGGGACACGGGTGGGGTAGGTGCTGCTGCTGTACCTTTCGACCATTGACAGTAATTGATGGTATGCTCCCATCCAGAGTTATGTACTTTGACTATATGTTTTAGTATTACTTCTACGTGAAGTCAACGATTTACATAGTTGAAGATGCTAATTTCAAATAACAGACTGTAGTGGTAATTTTTATACGATAGATAGAGTAAATGAAAGCATAGAGTTGATAGTTCCGTTAGAGTACGGCAGTGTAAAGATTGCATATAGATAATTAGAACAGCGAGCTAGGACAACTTTTAAGGAAGGTACAAATCGGTTTTTTTGCAATGCTTGTTGGTATTGGTGCATTTTGAATTTGGGTGTGGTTCGAACGGGTTTGGAGTCAGAATCAACGGAAAAGCATGAACTTTTACCTCTACAACATTTATTAATTAGGTAACAAATTTACTCTTTATTTATTTATTAATAAAGTGGCCTATTCGTAATAAAATCTCGTAAACAATATCCAAAAGCTTCCTGGTTTTTATGAAAAGATTAGTAAATGAGATTTAAAATTAATTTTGAAGTTGTGACCTATACACTAAGCCTTTTTGCCAAGCCTGGGCAAAGCGATTGTCGAGATATTCACATTGACAAGAATCAATCTTAAAATATACGGTTGTCTGTTTTAAATCCAAATTCATTCATATAGCTTCACAACAAGTGATTTAAAAAATTTAGCCCCTGATTCAAATTTATTCATGTAGCATCACAACAAGTGATTTAAAAAAAATCGTGGAGCTTTACAATCATTTTTACGAATTGACCACTTTTACGGATTTTCCGGACTGTTTAGTGATCAAATCCATTCATAAAGCTTCACAAAAAGTGATTTAAAAAAAATTGCAGAGCTATAGAATCATTTTTACGAACTGACCACTTTTACGGATGTTGCGGACCTTCCAGTGGACCGTTCCGTGATCACCAGTGTGTGCATTCTACTCCCAGATTCAAATTTATTAACGTAGCATCACAACACGTAATTTAAAAAAAAATCGGAACTTTAGAATATTTTTTACGAATTGACCATTTTTACGGATGTTCCGGATCTTCCACAGGACTGTGCCGTTATCACCAAAGTGCGCATTCTAATCCCAGATCCAAATTCATTCATGTAGCATCACAACACGCGATTTAAAAAAAAAATCGGAGCTATAGAATCATTTTTAAGAATTGACCACTTTTACGTATGTTCCGGATCTTCCAGAGGACCGTTCCGTTATCACCAGTGTCCGCATTCTACTCCTAGATTCAAATACATTCATGTAGCATTTCAACACGTGTTTAAAAAAAATATTCAAAGCTTTAGAATCATTTTTACAAATTGACCATTTTTACGGATGTTCCGGATCTTCCAGAGGACCGTTCCGTGATCTCCAGTGTTCGCATTCTACTCCCAGATTCAAATTCATTCATAAAGCTTCACAACACGTGATTTTTAAAAAAATATTCGGAGGTTTAGAATCATCTTTATGAATTGACCACTTTAACGCATAATCCGGATCTTCCAGTGGACCGTTCCGTGATCACCAGTGTGTGCATTCTACTCCCAGATTCAAATTTATTCATGTAGCATTACAACACGTGATTTAAAAAAAAATATTCGAAGCTTTAGAATCATTTTTACGAATTGATAACTTTTACGGATGTTCCGGATCTTCCAGAGGATCGTTCCGTTATCACCAGTGTCCGCATTCTACTCCCAGATTCAAATTCGTTCATGTAGTATCGCAAAACGTGATTAAAAAAAAAATCGGAGCATTAATAATCATTTTTACGGATGTCCCAGATCTTCCAGAGGACCGTTCCGTAATCACCAGTGTGTGCATTCTAGTCCCAGATTCAAATTCATTCATGTAGCATCACAAAACGTGATTTAAAAAAATCGCAGAGCTATAGAATCATTTTTACGAATTGACCACTTTACGGATGTTCCGGATCTTCCAGTGGACCGTTTCGTAATCACCAGTGTGCGCATTCTACTCCCAGATCCAAATTCATTCACGTAGCATCACAACATGTGATTTAAAAAAAAAATCGGAGCTTAAGAATCAATTTTACGAATTGATAACTTTTACGGATGTTCCGGATCTTCCAGAGGACCGTTCCGTTATCACCAGTGTGCGCATTCTACTCCCAGATTCAAATGCATTCATGTGATTTAAAAAAAAATTAACTCAGCGATCTTGGATCTTTTTTACGAATGTTTAGGATCTTCCGGAGGAATCATTTTTACTAATTGACCACTTTAACGGATGTTCCGGATCTTCCAGTGGACCGTTCCGTGATCACCAGTGTGTGAATTCTACTCCCATATTTAAATTTATTCATATAGCATCACAACACGTGATTTAAAATAAAAATCGGAGCTTTAGAATCAATTTTACGAATTGACCACTTTAACGGATGTTCCGGATCTTCCACAGGACTGTTCCGTGATTACCAGTGTGCGCATTCTAATCCCAGATCCAAATTCATTCATGTAGCATCACAACACGCGATTTAAAAAAAAACGGAGCTTTAGAATCATTTTTACGAATTGACCACTTTTACGGATGTTCCGGATCTTCCAGAGGACCGTTCCGTTATCACCAGTGTGCGCATACTACTCCCAGATTCAGATGCATTCATGTGATTTAAAAAAAAACTAAGCTCAGCGATCTTTGATCTTTTTTACGAATGTTTAGGATCTTCCGGAGGACCGTTTTTTCGGCCTCTGGGTCGGTAGGTGGATCTCAATCTTGAATTTTCAGTCTTCATGATTAGGTAGGTTAACGCTCCTATAGGTGGGCGTTGGCCAAATTTGATTTTTCCAGATAGAATCCTAAATAAGACCTAGATTATTTAATACTCTAGTAACCTCAAGTCCGTGCTCAGTCACAATGTTTCATTGTGATTAATCAACACTCAAATGGGTAAAATATAAAATTTGGGGTAAATTTGAAAGAAAGGGAACTTGGAGTGTAGAGCGCACTGCCCACTGGACGATTCTGAAGCCTGGCCAAGTGAGTGGGGTATGGGTTTATTTGATTGAACGTCATTTCCAATGTATATATTGATACATTCAAACCATTGGCATTTGAGATAAGACAGAGATAGGATGCGGAGGGCCCGCTTAGGAGGAGCGTAACCCATGTTATGGTTTCCATTTATTAAATAGTTCAGATAGGCTGGAAATGACAGGTTCATAGTGAGAAAATGTACCATATGGGGCCCGTTCACTGATCAAAATCAGATTCACATCGTCAGACCCTGCCCAAGAATAAGGGGATTGACGATGTCTTGTCAAGTTTCTTCCTATAATGTACTAATATTAACTGCCTGAGGACAAATGGGAGCACAATAGGAGAAAATTCGAACAAGATAGGAGAAAATTCGAACAAGAAAAGAAGAATTAAACTTGCACCGGCAAGAGGAACCAGTCAGAAAGGATCATGCCGGTTGGAGACAGCCAATGTATACTGGACGAAGCTTGAATCTAGGAAAAGTCGTATGTGCAGGAAACCGTAAGTAGGATAAGAATCGTAAAAGGTGTGTGCTTGCTTGATAAGATCCTAACTTTACTTTAAATACACGGTAGGAATCGAATATCCATTTATGATTAAGGTTTTGCCCATTTTTCAGTGGGAGTGGCAATACTCATTGATGAGTGATTTATCGTACCCATTTATTAGTAACTGTTAGCAGCTAATGATTCATTGATTTACCTATTTTAGAATTACCTATACCTCATTTCCTTCAATTACTACTCCGTCGCAGCACACATCTAATATGGATCGCTAACCTTTATTTAGTTTCAGCATTTTCGACATTATAATCAAAAGGTGAGTTTTAAAAGTATAATTACCATGCATATAGATAAGTTAATGTACCAGAACCTGGACGGATACGAGCCTACCCAGGGGAGGACCCGGATACGATCACCCATGTGTGTCTAGAGTATCGCACGAGCTGACGAGTGCAACGGGAAGGACAGTAGGTGTATAGACTAGGGGGTTGGTCCCTAGATAAGCCTTCTTAGCGGAAGGCACAGCCTATGCACTGAACAATTACAATTCATGATTAGGTAGGTTAACGCTCCTATAGTTGCGGTACGTTAGAAGCGTTAGGTTCCTATAGTTGTGTATTGAGTCTCCATGCACAACTATAGAAACCTAACGCTTCTAACGTACCGCTCCTATAGAGCGTTTCCGCTATATCAATATTGTCCAAAAAATAACCACGAAGTTCTGCGATCAGTTTCAGCTCGAAGTTCGATGGTAAGTTTAGCTACTAGGGGAAACAGTCCTATTGTTGCGGTACGTTTGTAGCGTCAGAAGCCTATTGCTGTGTATGGAGGTCTCCATACACAACAATAGGCTCCTAACGCTTTTAACGTATCGCAACAATAGGACTGTTTCCCCGGCCGGTGCGAAAGTCTCAAACACAAATTAACAATCGATGCGTAAACTCGTTACTAACTAAAATAGCAACGACTGAAGTTATCAAAATAGCAACAACGCATCGGTGCAGGTGCTCTTAGGTGTACGATATTAGATATTAGAATACATTTTCTGTATGATTTATTCAGATCTTTTTACCTTTAAAAAGCTAATCCTTTTTCATATGCCTCAAATCGCCCATGTGCCAAAAGAAGTTGAACTAGGTCAGGTAAGCCACACAGGCTGTGACAATTAAGCAAAAACAGTAGATTAGATTACAACCCGCTTTGGAACACGCATATTATCGAACTTGCATGAACCTCGGGAAGATTGTTTTCGCCAACAGTACGTCAGTATATCATTGGCGAGCATCTAAGTTTCGTCCGGTGGGGTATGGGAGAGAAGCTTTAAAGAGCTCACGAATAAAGTATTTGCTTTTAAAGAGATTTGATTGTTGTTTGTTGTTGATCGTAACCAGTTTCGGTGAATATTTTTGAAAATTATGGTTGGAAATTTTATGGTTTTCAAGAAGGCCGCGAGAGGCCAACTTTTATTGGCCATATAGGTGGATTAATCTCTAGACAGTTTAATAAATCACAGTTTTATTTAATCGAGTTTCGAACATGTTGGATTGACAAGAGAGCACCAGTACAACAATTTGAAGAGAAATTTTTAGTGGTTTTCAATCCACATAGAAATGCTAATCACGGTGACAGACATAATCGATTTGGCACTGCGATATAAAAGTTAAATAGAAATTTTTCACGCTGAATCTTTTCGCTTGTCTCAGAAGTCGTTTCGGTTCTTTTCGAGCCTATCACCAGATATAAGTGGATGATCATTTGATTAAGCTGTTATGACATAATCGACACTAATCTTCAACTTCTATCATAATTCTCACGCGGACACTCTCTCGTATGCCATTCTGTTCGTTTATTGCTCTTCCTCTTGTTTGAACTTCTAATGAGCAGTATGGGCTTCTAGTACTTCTTTTGCTATAAATGAGTATCTGCAACCTTGATTTCCACAGTTGTCGAGAAATTTTCCAACTAGGTCTATTGATTGACGTAGTTCAACAAGTTAATCAATATCGTTACTCAAGTTAAAGTAGATTAAAAAATATTATTAAGTCTTTACTTAAACTTAATGAAAGTTTGAAACTGTAACATTAAAGTTTAACACCAATGACCGAACCAGCTCGCACTAAGCACTGCATTAATTTTTCCACACTTCATATAATTCCAGTTTTAGACACACCATATCTCACACAATCGCTCAAGATTATCTCCGGCGAACAAGAACCACCAACACTTACGGCGCACGGTTCTGATGGGGGCTGGCTTCGGTGGTGCCGGGCTTCCAGGTGCACTTGGAACCCAAATCCGGCCGCACAAAGTACGACTCGAAGTCACTGTGGGGGGCCGCCTTTCCGTTCATGGGACAATTCCGGTGAGCCATTGCTGTTCACTGTTTGCTTTAACTTCTAAATCACTATCTTTCTCTGAAAATCCTTTAGCTAGGACACTTTTCGTCGTGATTTCCGTTTGTGACCGTTCCGAACCGATGTCAACCGAAGAGTGATGCCACGGACCGGTGGTGTGAATCAATTTATAATCGACGATGATGTTGCTAAAAATTTCGGACTAAAACCATCCAACAACCATCAGCCGCGGTAGTGCGGTAGTGTGAGCGCGCGCGGTAAAAGACGGCGAAAGAGGAAAATATCCCAAAAGAACCCGGTGAGCCGCGAATGTTGGTGGTTGGTGTGTATGCTATTTAGTAGAGTATATAAGACGATAGGAGTTTTGTCCCAAGCAAGATCCTGAATTAGCAATGGAGAGATGATGCAAGAATTAAACCGATCTACGTTTCTTGGACGAAAGGGTAGGAATTGGATCGTTATCGGACACAGGAATCCGGGTTGCAAGTTCGCACCACCGTGTTGCACTTTGAAACGGCTATACCTTTAGTGTGACTATAAAATGTTTTTTGTTTTCGGTGGGCAAGATGGGCGGAATGCTATCTTATCAGTGACATGAAGTCCTGTGTAGGTAACCGAGCCCTCTGCAGGTGGTCGGATTGGTCGCGGAGATCAATTTTGATTGTAACGGTTAGTCGTTGTTTTAACGGTTGAGGTTATTGCTATTTTCATTCGTTTTATCAGTCGTTGGTGATAGGAGGAGAAATTTAAGCTTTTCAGGTACCAAGTTGAAGCTTTTATGAGCTGATGAAAATTGTTTCAAAATTTATATGAATCGTTTAACCGTCGAAAGTAATATGTTTCATAAAACTTTCGTTTTTTTTAGGATTTATGAGCTTGATATAACTTGTGAATTATGTGAAAAAAATCAAGGGGCTGTCCATAAACCACGTCGGCATTTTAGGGAGGTTTGGTGAGTATCTACGGTTCATACAAATTTCCATAAAACTGAATGTCTAAGCAGCGCATAAAACCTGCCTGTGTAGTAAATAAACAGCTGAATATTCAGTATCTGGCGCTTGGTAATGGTCACGGTAAGACGGAACAATATGCTACTTTCTGGGGCCCTGTTGAAAATTGTTGCATTGAACCAGTCCCGACGGTATTTTTGCCCACACTCGTAAATTTCCAAATCTCGTAAACTTACGTTACGACCCTTACCATACAGAAACGATATCATAGATGGTGCGACCATATCGCATATAGTTGTGAGGATATCCTGAATTGGTGGTTAGGCATTTCTTATGGCTATTGTTTATGCGGAGAATCATTAAAAATCAAAATTTACAAACTGGCTTCAAATCTATATACCTAGTTGGCCATGATGACTATGTATTGGTAATAATTATTTTCTAGATGTGTCAAGCATGTTTTTTAGGACTGAAAAGTGCATTTGTTGTTCTTTAAGTGCATATTGATGAGCAGTCCAAAAAGTTTTTCAAAATTCACCACAGAAGTTAACCATAATCAACACCCTCATCGATCAAATCTTACGACAATTTGCGAAGCATTATAGCCATCTTCAAGATCTGTGGTGAGCCATCCTTGAAGTCATGCAGGCATGTCTGATGGCCATCCGACGTTTCGTCTGCAGGCGTAGAGTTTCCAATGACATTTTCTCCTACAATGGAACGAACTTGAGTGAGTGCAAGCAAAGAGGAGAGGAGTTCAAGATTTCAAGAATCCAATGGAACTTCAATGCATCATTGGCACCACATTTCCAAGGAGTATGAGAACGACTCAGTCAAAGATGCAACGAAGCTGTTGGACGATGGGCGGATGAGATTCTCAAAACTACTTTGGCGGATGCAGAGGGCCAGGTGAACTTCAGATTCCTAATTTACGTTCCTCAAGAACTGGGAAATTCTGGGGTGATTAATCTCAACCATTTCATGGGAGGAATTTCATCTAGCGGAACAGAGAGCTGTGTCTAAAATCAGAGAGTCAAGTCAAAAATAGACTTATAAGGAGAAAACATCCGAGGTTCATTCGAATTCGATCATATTCGTGTTTCTATATACAGTGAATCATTATACAGTCGTGCAAATAATGAGTGCGCTAGGACTTCATTTACCCCTGACGATAATAGGTAAAGGTGTTGCCAAAGGCGTCAGTTACCCTATCGTGATTTTTTTTTTTTATAAATTTGAGCTGACTTCTGGGAACTTCAGAGAACTTTTCAAGGAAATTTTTAGAGCTTCTCATGATACTTCGGAGGATTGAGGAGAAGTTCTTAGGGAATTTCAGGTGATGAGCGATGAGTGAGCACTCAGCGATCATAAAATTGCTAGTTGTGACACTCTGGAAGTGAAATTGACAGGTTTAATATGTCATACACAAACTTTACATACTTTCTTGCATTTTACAAATACAAATTATCATTATAATATCTTCAAGAGGTGGTCACTCTACGCACTTATTTCGCGCCAACTTTTTTTTTTCTCAGTGTGCCTCACGTGTGCCGCACCTGTGCCGAGAATGTCGGTCATCATAAGACTGAATTTGCTTGTTTGTATAATGGTATGTATGGCAACCCGGCTAATTTAACAGTTCACATGTTTTGTTTTGAAGAAACAGAACAACAAGCAGTGGAATCAAACCCCTGCAATTCGATCCAGCAGTGCTGGTGATCCATAACATATTTAAGCTCCAACCATGTAACATTAAATGCGGCAAGGTGGCAACAAATGTAATGCCTTCAAAACCATCCTTACTTCCCCGCAATGGACAATTAAAAAATGAGTTTTTTTCGAACTGACGAGGACCATTTGCGTGATCCATGCTTTCCTATAACGTTATCTAGAAAACTCTATCTATTTTCCGCAACGCGGTGCGACATGTACCAAGCTTAACCATATAGGAAAAGGAGGAGCTGTCAAATTAGCACCAGAGCATCAGAGAAATTTGGCTTAACTCGAAGTTGTTCGCAGATGACAGGCGTTGCAGTCCTGTGAGTGGAATCCTATCCCAGATCCTAACCATCCTAACCAAGACGATGTTCCGGAGGTACCCTAACTGAATAAGCAGATACAGGACAACCTGGCCAAATCGGAGGATCCCCTTAAGAACGTGATCGAGTTCTTCGAGTTCCTCCGCCCGCTGGTTAACGAGCACGGCAAAGACATCATCGAAACGTATCTGATGCCATCCGAAATGTACAACCGCTGGAATGGACTCAACCAGAACGGTCATGTACCCGGTGGAGTAACAGTCATGGAAAGCCACCATCCCGCAAAATAAAAGCCAACTAAAACTAGCCTATAGATGATTTCAATATAGAGGAGTTTCCTTTTTTAATTTAATGTACGAACCCCCGGCTCCCAAGCTTTAAAACCGAAAGGATAATTCCGATACAAATGATGTGCTTTGGTCAGGTATGTAGGTTAGTATATGCGCTGTTGAGGAATCCAGGGGTTCGTGGATTTTTCTGAGCCAAAAAGTTCAGCACGTTTCTTCGGGACCTTCTAGTCTCAGAGTTACCTCTATGGTATCATGCAACTCCAAAGAAGTTCTCAAGTGACGTCAGCAAAGCTCACAAATAAAATATCAACGAACTGCAGGGATCTTCAGAGATGATTCCAGGGAACATGAGATAAATTTTGAAGTAACTTCATAGTTCTCAGATAACTTCAAAGAAGTTTTCTTGTAACTTCATAGAAGTTCACAGAAAACTTAAGACAACTTCAGAGAACTCCTGGAACTTCATTGCGCTTCCGACAGGTTCTCAGAATTTTAGACATATACTCTGGGAATTTAAGAGAAATTCTAAAGGAAATTTCGAAAATTTCTTAATGAACTCTTAGTAAATATCTTTACTTATTTCAAAAATATACCGCTTTTTTATCCAAAAACAACCCATTTTTGAGAACAAATTACTCGAAGGGCGACAAACGGCAGCAGATATAACCAAGTGGATCTGAAACTAGATGATAAATACTACAAAATCCAGAATGTTTCATTTGTATCTAGTTGTATCCAACGACAGGAAATAGACAATTTAAAAAGTACATTTGATGCCCATTAGGGTTCTTCATTTTGAAAACCTGTTTGCAATCCTATAGGCCTTCCAGTTTGATTCATAACCCCACAATATGGGTCTGTTTAAAAAAACGGTGAAGATTGATGAAGATTTAGAGGTCGCGCAAATGGTTTAAAGTTTTTATGAAAAATTAAACTAATTACCACAGATCTCTTTCCTTAAAAATATCATAACGGAACTCACTGACGACATACTATATTTAACAAAATTGTATTTGTTTTGCTTTTTGCACAACTTTGTAGGACATACCAATTTTTTTTATAACAACAACAAAATAGAAACTTTCAACGGTCTCTAGGAGTTGCGCTACAAAACAATTGGCACATTGTTCATTAGCTTGTCAAAAAAGACTCGTTCCCAAAAATCAATTGCTGAACCGATTCTTGATCTATTGGCCTCAAATGAAAGATAATGGTTCCTTAAATGGCACCTTGCCCAGGATTTCCCCATTTTTTTAAACTGGTTGGTTTATTTACTAGGCTCAGTCGTGTGTGACACTTTGCGGAGCCAAAAATCCGTAATTTTTTAATTAACATTTTTAATAGCAGTAGTTCTAGGTTAGTATTGGGTACCAATTACTTGTGGCGAGCTCGAGGTTAATTGGTAACAATTTCGATTGGAAGGAGCTAGGTAGGAAACAGGTTTCTGAAGCCTGCTTCAGATACTATTCTCGAACGGTTGACCAAATCCTGGCTGGGCAGGGGCAAGTAGCACAGAAACAGGTAGATAATAAGACTAGGACTCAATGGCTGGAAAATTTGTGGAAAGGAGGGGATGGTCATATCAAACTCTAACATCAGACAAACAAAGGAATTCGTAGATCGCCTGCATGTAGGGAAGATCACGGGTTCCCAATACATCTCTTACTTCACGGTAGGGTTGTCTACCTCGGGTCACTAGGGTATCCTAGGATTTCTCCAATTTGGCCACTTGTGTTACCTGAAACCGCATCCGATAGGACACAAAAGGACACTTCCGAAACCTCAAGTACTACTGTGTTACTTGACTTATAACGAATATACGTTCTATGCGAGTACCCCGAATACAACGTTTAGTTCGTCTAATTTTACATTGCAAATGCTATGCAAAATTAGACGAGTCATACGTTGTATTCGGGGTACTCGTATAGAACGTATATTCGTTATAAGTCAGGTAACACAGTAGCACCGTACGATGGCACAAAATTAATGATTTTTCATCCCGAAGTAAGTAGACAGCATGCCACGAACAAAGAGATGGCAGGGCCCTAAATAGGTCACATCCTAAACCTAATGTACATGAGGATTAGGAAGTTTCTTTTTTGAACCCTTCTGGAACCAATTCTAGGTATTTGGAGGTGGCTAGATCTACCTGTTGGTTCATGGCATGTTGTTTATTTACTTCTAGATGAAAAATCATAAATTTTGAGCCGTCGGACGATTCTAGTACATGAGTTGAAGATGCTAATTTCAAATAACAGACTGTAGTGGTAATTTTTATACGATAGATGGAGTAGATGAAAGCATAGAGTTGATAGTTCCGTTAGAGTACGGCAGTGTGAAGATTGCATATAGATATTAGAATAGCGAGCTAGGACAACTTTTAAGGAAGGTACAAATCGGTTTTTTCATCTCTCTTTACCAGTGGCGTCGCCCTAACCTCAATTTACCTGTTCAACAACTCTCAAAACTTAAAAAATTTAAAAGAAATGGCTTCCAATGGATACAAATCAGTGAAACTAGAAGATCCTGTGCCTTTTGAAACTGATTTGAATGTAAGCATGACCCTAAATAACGTTTCCAAAGTCGTTGAACAGGTAAAAAGTGAGGTTACGCGACGCCACTGCTCTTTACCAAACTCGCCCTTTGGAGAGGGATGGTTTGGTCAAGAGAGATGAAAAAACCGATTTGTACATTCCTTAAAAGTTGTCCTAGCTCGCTATTCTAGTATCTATATGCAATCTTCACACTGCCGTACTCTAACGGAACTACCAACTCCATGCTTTCATCTACTCCATCTATCGTATAAAAATTACCACTACAGTCTGTTATTTGAAATTAGCATCGTCAAACAATGTAAATCGTATACTTCACGTAGAAGTAATACTTAAACATATAGTCGAAGTAGTACATGAGGTTTAGTAAATGTCCTTTTTGAGCCCTACCGGAACCGGTGACCGGTAGCCTAAATGGCAAAATTAGAGAAATACTGGGAAGCGTGTCATTCTAAACAGCTTAATCTTTCATTTGAGGTCAGTAGATCAAACATTGATTTTTGGGAGCGAGTTGCAGTTTGGGTCTGTTTTGACCCGCTAATGCGAAAAATAAAATTTAACTAACTTAAACGAGCACTTAGATAATTTGTGTATTTAGCAAAATTTCTTGTAATAATATGTTCTACAAATTTGCTGAAGACACCAATGCATTATATCGACATTTGAAAAACAAATGATTTGTCATCTCACTTTTAGGTAGATTAATCAAAAAAACGCATATCTTCAAAAGCTAGATCTTTCAATTTCAAGAAACTTTCCCCAAGACACTGCATACTTAAAATCAAGTTATCCTAATGAAGCCTCAAACGATCACGTTTGTTTTCGGTTTTAGACCACTGCGCATTGGCCACACTCAGAAATGTTCCGTGTTCCCCGGGGGAAGTGACACTTTAAATTACATGTTAATTCAAAGGATTGGAATTCTTATTGAGTGTCCAGAGTAATTGGAAGTCTGATTGAGTGTCCAGAAACGGACATGTTCCGGGTTCCCCTGGAGAAGTGGTCAGAATCGGAGTTTAATTAAAACTCATCATGCGGTACATCAAATCAGATGAGAATTTAAAAATAAGATCATGGAAATTCTTATTGAGTACCTAGAACCACATTGGCCACTCCCGGACATGTTCCTGGTTTCTCCGGGAAAGTGGCCAGAAAATAACATGAACTACAACCGTTCATGGGCACAGCAAAACACATGATCATTCGGAAACAAGATGATTGGTAGTCTTATTGAGTGTCCAGAACCACATTAGGCACATCCGGACATGTTCCTTGGGGATGTGTCCAGATTCTGCTATTAAACTAGCCCATCAAATCACATGATAATTCAAAACAAAGATAATTGGAAGTCTAATTGACTGTCCAGAATCACATCTGACTTGAAGTAATACCTATATTGCGACACCTCAAATCACAAAAGATCATTCGTAATATGATATTGATTCGCCAGGACAACATTGACCATACGCAGCCAAGTTCCGGCTACCCCGGGGTAGTGGCCAAAATCTCACTTCAACTAAAACCCTAAAAATTAAATAGTTCAGGTAGTCTTATACAATGTCCAAGGCCACATTGATCACAACCGTCAATTTTCCGGGTTCCCCCGGGGAAGTCACTAGAATATGATTTGATCCGAAACTCGTCATCCGACACGTCAAATCACATGCGAATTCAAAACTAAGATGATTGGTAGCCATATTGATTCTTCAGGACCACAATTGTTTACTCCCGGGCATGTTCCGGCGTCCCCCGGGAGGGTGACCAGAAATTAATTTGATCTAAATCCCATCATGCGACAGCAAGGTGTCGGCTACATAGAAAAATTTAAAGAGACTAGAATATACAAAGAGACGCCATCTGAACCCTGTGAGGACAAATCATCTAGCAACTAAAGAGCCTGAATTTATAAAGAGATGACTTGTCAAAATTGGAACAATCGGTTATCTGCCAAAGTCATAGGAAAAGTTATTCCAATCGAGCAGAAGACCTGTCAAAGGGACAAGATGTCGCTTCTTTACCCAATTCAGTCTCTTTACTAGCAACCAAAGTAGCCAATGCGCACAACACTGTCATTGTTCAAAACTTCGCTTTATTTTTGATTTGGTCACGAATTAAGGTTTGTAGGGGAAATGGCTCTAATGTTGGCCTATGGATCTAAGATTGGGCCCATCGCTAAAAATTTTCTATTTATCAATTTTATCTAGATGAACGCGTCATTGGGACGCACGGTACTAATGGATATTTTGGGTCGCTATTGAAAATTTAGTCGATTGTTGAATTTATGTTTGGGCCCTAATTAGGGGCATTTAGGCCGACATTACATCCATTTCCCTTACCTAATCAATTTAAATCAAACGAATTAATCTTTTTATTGCGCTTGATTTTAGAGATTGTACCTGAAAAGCTTGATGAAGCAGATAGCAATACTTCTCCAATCACCACCATTAACAGTTTTTGTTTTGGTTTAACAAGTCTCGTGCTCAATTAGGATGACACTGACAGATACATTGAAATTCCGAAAGGAACATGGTGTCTCTAAGTATATTCTAGTCTCATTAGAAAAACCTTGAAAATAAAGGATTTTCTAGGAATTCCATGCTGATCCTGGAAAATCAGGGAATCTCAAGGAATTCCTTTAACATTCTGAGAAATATTTCTTAATCCTTTTTCATTACTTAAAAGTATGACTAGTTCAGTAAATATTTCAAGTGTGAGCCGGTGACGAATGGTTGTTATGTGGAACTCACTCTTAATGAATGATCTATACTTTGATCTTTTGTGTGAAAGGGTGCGTTGCATATTTCAACATATGGAAGTTCAAAATGGCCTGAATGAAATATGACGCTTGCGCCAATCACTTGAAGATGTGGTATGACGGAAAATTCTTACTGATAAAATGGAAATCAATGTTGTTCTTGATCTTTGTTTTCTCCTTGATTTGTTTTCCGTCGATCTTGTTTTCCGTGCTGAGCACCAATGGCACCGACGCCAGGGAGGGAGCTCCTACACCTAGGCGTGATCAGAGATTTTATGCCTCAGAACATCCCGGCGGCATCGACTGGGATTGAACCCAGGCCTGCTGTGGTGAAAGGTAATCACGCTTACCACTACACCACCGGCGCCGCTATTCTTCTTGATATTGGATTTTGTAGAAAATGCGTGTAGTTTAATATTCCAACGATTGCTCCTTGTCGCGTTAAATTGAGATGTTCCCTCATTCCACATCCGTTGAACCATACTGAATGGTCATCCCGTTGTGTTTTTATCACAATAAAGCTAACATTGGACTTATCTGTATCTTTTCCGGTGTCAACGGCGGAGTCATCGAAGAAAAGGCGCCAAGAAACAAGTGCAGTAGCAAAATGGAACACATGCGATACGACAGTGGAGTGATCCTAGTAGATACTTGGGAGCATTACGAGAAGTCTTACGAGAAGAGCTACATCTTCAGAACGCATAAAAAAGATGTGTACAAAGCATATCATCATCTATGTTCTTTCCTTAAATGGAGCGTAGTAAGAAAGCTTTACCATTGTCTAATTACTCCATGGAGGTTAGCACAATATTGAAGAGAAACCGTAATTCACTGCGGAGAATGGAACACGAGATGCTACTGACTCTTCATAATTTGTGTCATGACGACACAGACGTGCCTACGATGAATGATACTGATAATGTCTAGCAGTCTAGCGATTCAGCAAACGACAACAATCATCACGAAGAGCGTCCACAAGGGAGTAGTAGAACAGGCCACATTGCCCCCGAGTGGCTGGGTGGATACACGATAAACAACAAAATAAGAATAGCAAGGCTTAACTACTACGGGCATATCCTCAGGAGCGATCCAGGCGGAATTTTGAAAACGGCACCTAAGTACAGAATACCAGAACCCAAGAAAATTGAAAGACCGGCATATACCTGGAAAACCTGTATTCGTCAGGACGTGGAGAGGAGAAAAATTCCCATTGAAGTATGGCAGGATATCACACAAGAAAGGAGCAAGTTCAAACAAACCACTAAAAACCTGTATAGTAGCATGGTGGAGTCGGAATTTGAGACAAGCAGCGACTCGGACTGGGAGGGTGATTCAGAAGACCTAGTTCCATCAGACTTCCTTGGATTTAGTGATGAGGACCCCATCATGAGAGGAACCGATTCTGATGACGAGGTCGGTCCGAGGCAACGACAATAACAACCCACAAAGCATCCCCAGTCAACCGATGATGATTCTGCAACAAAAGTAAACCCAGAATTCATAGGTAAGTTCACACAATCGTTATATTAACATGCTTTCCGAATAGGTCCCTACTAAAATGTGTTAGCAGTTCCTATTCGACCACCATTGGTTATCTCTTCTGGCATTCGAGTAGTGGATTTATTGGATAGAGCAGGCCTTGACAAATGAGCCCCAAAAGGGCTGCAACCTGTTACAGTAGTCTACAAAAAAAGAGACTAGTCTCATACAATACAAATGCTCGGTGATGTTTGAGGATGTGTTTGTAAATTAATCATATCAATGGAATTGCGAGCATGCGGTTGCTCGAATAAAGGGTATTTTGATTTGTTGTGCCTAGATTATCAAAAAAATCGAACTCACACTGGGCTGGCACGATCCCTGGAAGTGTGTTCCAACTAGTCTTGGATGTTTAGTCTGTCTTTCTCCGGAAGGTTCTTCCATTTTTTCTCGGAAGTATCTGTCAACTTTCCGCGGAAGCTAGTTCCTATTTCCTTGGGACAAGGCAACTTTTGATCATGAGTTAATTTTGAGTAACTCTGAGTAATACACGTAGCTTAACATCATATACACATAGCAACCTGATTGTTGTGTTGGAACCGATACTGCCAAGCAAAGCAAATTTACGTTTTTCAAGAACATTTTAGCACCGTTTAGCTTGGCTTGCAATGCTAAACCGGGAAGATGTTTCGGCAATGGAAGGGCCCGAAGAAACGTGCTCGACTTTTGGCTCAGCTCTGGTACTCTCTTCGGTCCCAAGCTAAACGATGCACCCCTCGAATCATAAGAAAATCCACGAACCCCTCATTTTATCTGTCAAACTTTCATAGCAAATCAAAACAAACATAGTGTAGAACTGGAATTTATACTAGAATGGGGTACGTTAATCAATTTGCTTGGGACCAATAGGCTAGTCAAGTAGTGAGCCAATTTAAAATCGTTAGTTTCGAATTGATTGTTGGTGGTACTTTCGTATAGCAAGCGTAAATTGGTGGAAGATTTTCATGGTGACCTTACGGAAAAGCCAGAGATGTTTTGCTTTACTGCCATGCCGATGACGATCGAGTGCTGCAACATTAGCAACCGCATAGTACGGATTCTGGTGGGCAAGTCCCAGAGGGGATTCTGGGAAATTCTATGGAGGTTTTCGGACAATCCCTGGAAGGGGATCTTTGATAGTCTCAGGAGGGATTCCAAGCATGACTTGGGACGATTCCTGGATAATCCCAGTGCGGCTCTCAACAGAATCAAAGGGGACTCCGAATAATCCAAAGAGAGATTATTGACAATCACAGGGGAGATTCTGGAAATCCCAGAGAGGATCAGTCAGGGGGATTCATGACAGTCCAGGGGGGATTCCAAACAATCCCAGAAGGGATTTCGAACAATCCCAGCTCGAATTTCATCAATCCCAGGAGGATTCCGAACAATAACAGGGCAGATTCTAGTCATTCCAAAGGGGGATTCTGGGATTCTCAGTGTGAAAATAGTAGAAGGGTCTGTGCCTAGAGGCACAAACGGAAGCTTGACGTAGGACCACTTTTTTCTAATGGTGGCCACATCAGTGCAATAGTTAATGCCGACCGAATGACGGCGGCCTAGTCATGCTGCCTATTGCGGGAAGGCTTTCCTCCGGCCGATGTGGGTGTTTTCGTCGTGGTCGTCATCTTCGTATTGGTGCGATGCGTGCTGTTCCACTCGGACGTCGTGTCTGACGCTTATCCGTCCGTTGCTTGAAAGCAAATGACGAAGAAAACGATATGGCAAGCGTTTTTATTACCGCTGTTTTTCTCCTCGCTTCCTTTCATTGGTGAAATTGTGTGCGGTTGAGCTCGCTCATGTGAGAAAGGGGAATGGGTCGTGTGTTCGATTTGCGCTCTATCGTTGCGTCCGTGTTTGGGATTTTTCGTTACATGTCTGAATTTTGAATTTGTTTTAATGTAGACGTAGTGGTGGTTCCTGCAACACTCCGATGATCACTCATTGACAAACTTTATATAAGTTTCAGAATAGAATCAATTATGAAGTTTGCTGGAAAGACCGCATTCAACAATAGTCCTTTTGTGCTAAATATGGATCATCACAACAACACCAGACGATGAAAATTCAACCCGTTCCTATTCACCCTTTTCAACTCGTGTCTATCGATGTCTTTTCCAGGAGTATCTGGGGAAACAACGGAAGTTTCCGGTAACAGTTGGCCATTACTCTAACTTTTTCTAGCTAGATTTCTCTGAAATTTAAATGGTTCCTCCGTTATGGAGCTTGTAAATATAATTTTGCTGATCACGGTACACCTTTTAGTGATTTTAATGTTGAGTTGCCTCATTTCAGACATGTAATCCAATAAGATGAGAAGGCTATTTGACCGATGTTGTGATATATATTATAAATTTAAAAGAATCATCTCATTAAATTTGGCCAAATTCCAAATTTCTTGGTCTTTCAATCACACCACCACATATCCAAAAACTTCGAAAACATTACACTTTAGCCATCGAGAAAGCAAAAGAGGCCTTGGTGTATCCCCTGGCCTGGACCAGAGTAATCGACACTTTAATCGGCCTGGACCAGAGTAATCGACACATAATTTCCTGACTTTATTCGGAAGTTTCTTCTGATTCTTCTAAATTCTGTTATAATTTGCTTCCTATTTGTACTATAGTCGCTATATTCATAGTCTGACGGATAGAATCTCTGGAAACAACTGAGCTGTCAAATAGCGGAACCAATCGAGCAAATCACGACCAACAACAGAAAAGAGCACATCAGCTATTGCGAACAAAATTTCGGAAACCGTTTTCTCGTAACTCAAGGCTCGCCTACACAATCTATCACCATCTGTAGGTTGTGCAAAGTTTCCCCTAACCGATGATGATGGTAATTTTCGTTCGATTGGTAAGCTGTATAAAAGTTTATAGTACCTTTTCAATTGTTGGTCTACAATATATTGAACTGGTTCCGCTTTTTGATAGATCGAAATTCTATCCGCCAGACTATGAATTTCTACTTCTTAAGTGTTGTTTACCAACAGACCCTTTGACTGTGACGTAAGACTTTTCTTTAATTTGTATTACCCGGCATATTACCGGCACTCAGAACGATCAGCATAACATGATCCCCCAGCCTGAGATGAATGTGATAATGAATTAAGAAACCTGTTTCAGCATTCAGGTCGGTTACCTATAGGATTTATTTATATTTTATAATAACGACACACTGCCGGCTCCCATATGTTGAGAAGAGGTTAACGATGCGATTGACATTGACATTGGTACAACTGTATCTTACATCAATTGTATTACAGTTCTAAATGTGTACGGATGGTATTTAAATTGTATAACATTTAAGGCAAGGGCAAGGCCTACTTTATTGTGATAATCAGGTAGAACGAAAATTGGATGTAGACAGGAAAATTAAGTTTTGTTTCTGGGTAGGCTATTTATAATTTGTCTGATGCAGCTATTTCCGCATTTTGAAACTTTCATGTTGATGGAACATCGAAGCAACCTGCTAATTTTGCCATTGAATCAGAATATGCCTCTGAACCAAAACTTCAAATCCCAGAGGTACCAGAACGTCAAATGTTGATTTGAAAATGCTAAGTGTAGGTAGGTACAGTTTGCATGTAGTAGCTTCTATAAGTCAAAACTGACCCGATCGTTGCTGTAATCATTATGCATAATTACCGCTGATAGTCGTATCACAGTAACCTTTCGACAACAACCACCTGACGACCGATGCACGGATCATGAACCAAAAAGCATTTTTCGCTTTTCCTTTTTTAGCGGTCATGTCTTTAATGTAACTGCAAAATTATTTAATAATGAACCGCACCAGCGCGTACCAGTTTGTTTATGTGAATCCACGTATAGTGTTTCCTTCCTTCAAAATTTGTTCGCGGTTTTCCAATGCGCGAAAAAGCAGATTTTTGCTGAGTCACGGTGAGGTGAATGTTTTTATTGTCCCCTTCTTACATCTCTCTTTACCACCAGATCCCTTCTTCGTGGCCTGCGTTAAATCATAAAAATACAGTTGCATACTTCATGATATAGGCACACATATGTTTGCGAGGCACGTTTATATACCTACTTATTTCGGTGATCATGAAAATCTTTGGAACATATTTATATTTATATGCATTTTGACAGTTGCAGCAAGGATGCAAATGCGTTTAGTTGTTGTACTAGATTGTGATTCGTACAGTTACTATTACTTAATATTTATTTTTATGCTATTGACAAAACATTAATTTTCGCATGTTTAATCTCTTTTTCTGACCTAAAGACTGACTGTGGCTTCTCAAAAATGTTATAGAAAACTGCACATGGAACCTATTTTAGCAATTCAGTTAAAACATTGACGAAGGTCAGATTAAATATGTTGGAAGATGCGATCAGATACTTAATATGTGTCGATAGTACCAAAACAAGTTTTGACAGATGATAGATGGTTGTCTGAAAATTATCATGTAGCAATTTGTTTAATTATAAACAATCTTCTAACCAAAATATCCTGTCTACTTCCAGATCATTCTGCATACCATAGCATCTAAATACATATTACATTTTTCGTAAAAAATCTAATTATAGGAATAATGCACATAACTCAAGTATGGCTCCAGCTCTACGTTTCAATTGTTATAGTGAACTATTGGCGACCAAAACAAAATTAGCACCCCTCCATAAAAAAAACACGCTTATTGCCAAACAGAACACACCCACAGCCAAGCCAGCAGAAATACATAAAGAAGTAAAAGATGCGAAATAAAGGTGGAAAACGGAATTGCGGATGGAAATAAACAACGTGAAATGATCGCAAAAAAAAAAACGGAAAAAGGAGGGCGCGGTGCAGGCACATGATTGAAGAAGTTTTTTGGCCAGTTGTAATGATGCTGCAAAATATTTACTCGGTGGGTAAAGGAGTCGAGAGTTGGCGAAACTCGTTGGACGCATCTTTCGCATTTGCTGACTAAGCATGATTTGCACATTGTGGATCGTTCACGATTTGGTTGCATAATTTGTGTGGTGGCTTGGGGCGTTCTTGAGATGGTTCTAAATTTAAAGAAGAGCTTTATCAACGTCGATTTCACTATTATTTTTTTTTCGAACTTTTATGACCTTATTTTCGACTAAATTTAACGACCATCAAATCAGCTGGTCGGCGTTTGTTGACGTATCCTGTTCCTCGTGAACGTCAGCAACCGGGCCAAACGATTGTTTTCGGGGTTCATTCGGTTTTTTATGTTACCATGCGTGATGCTTTGAGGTTTGGCCATTTGGTTCGGATGGGAGCTTAGTGAAAGCGTATGGTAACAGTTTTATCTTGGATGCGTGTTCTACCTGGACCTGATTGATTTTTTTTTCCTTTGGTTTGTTTTTTCCGTCGATATTGTTTTCCGTGCTGAGCACCAATGCTACCGACGTGCCAGGAAGGCAGCTCCCACACCTGGATCCTACCTATCGACCCATCAACTCATGAACCGGGGACCAACGGCTTTACTGCCCATCCGAAGGAAGGCGTGATCAGAGATGTTATGCCTCAGAACATCCCGGCGGCGCCGACTGGCACCTGATTGATATTCTGATACTATTTTAATAAATTTAATAAATCACAGTCAGCGAGCCTGGGTAGGATTAGGACAATCGTAGGAGAAAGTTGGTCGGGTACGGTATCTCGGCGTCAAAAAATTCCGCGTTCTATTGGTATACAGGAGTAGTGCAGATTTCGCCAAAAATCATTCGTAGTTTGCTAATTGAGAATTGACAGAACAAAAACATTCGCAGAGAGATGTCACCTTTGGTGAATGAATCCTTACACCCTCTAGAAAATTGTCATACACTTTATTTCACTCCAACATGTTCAGTCGTGTTCAGCATCCCTCTCCTTGGCTAGTTTTTGCACCTTGCTGTTGGTGGGCGGGCTTAATTTCATGCTTTTTAGTGGAGTGTTGGAGACGGTAGGTTTATGGCCGGCGTTGCTGGCTCATGCCGCGATAGAATGGTGCCATGGGCAGGCAATGGGGATTACTATGCTTCCTCTTTCTGATAAACCACTGCATGAGAGAACCAAAGATCTAGTCGAGCAGTGATCGTATCACACTTGTTACTCCTTTGATTGAGAACCGCGTCGTAGTACGCTTACGTATAGGCACTGACGTTGGGTGCGATACTGGCGGGTTTTGCCGCAAATCACTCTTATTTTTTTACGCAGATAGATTTATTTGGGTTTGCAAGGGAATTATACAATTGAAATATTTCAGAAAGTGCCCAACACTGCTCCTTCTATTTGCGTGACAAGCTTTCATTGTTGTTTTCATTGAGGTATTACTCAGGGAACAACGTTAAACACCATTTTTGTATATGGTATTGTAACTAATCTTATATGTGCTTCATTTTGATTTGGGATAAGTGTTTGAACTATGGCTCGGGATTTCCACTGTGGTGTGCTTCTATTGTGACATATCCATATGTATTTTTGTGGTGCGACATAGTGGAAACGTGAGAGCGTAATTTGAACATTTACCCTATACAATATAAACTTTAGCTAGGAAACTAACTGCAAAGTGAAGCATTTTAGTCACTTGAAGGTCACCTGGGACGAACAAAGATATAATCATGGACCCAAAGGGTAAGTTCCTCCCTCACGCGATTTTTTTTTTGGTCCACCTAGCTGTTTTTTTAGTGTACCTGGTGCACCCGGTACTAGAGCAAAAGACAGCAATTTGTACCAGAACAGGTGTCAAAAGTGACACAGACAGCACAACTGCCAGCAAAAAAAAAAAGCGCGGTACCCGCTGCCGTGGCAGTCAGATTGAGGTGTGTCATATCCCTTAGCACGTTTCTTTTTTTTTTCGCCATTTTGTTTCGGTGATAATTGAAAATTATTTTCCCGTGGTACTCGTTCCGGTGAGCGTTCTGGTTTGTATAACGGTGCTGATTCCAATTTTGTGTACGAACAAGTTCGAGTTTGCTGATTTGTTGTCCACGGTAAATGAATGTCGGAAGCTACCACTACCGGAAGAAACCGCCAAATAAGAATTGAATCACCATTTTGAACCATGGATGCTGAATAGATGCGCGTACTTACCAAATCTCCCGGATATCGGCCTATTAAGCACAACCCGCACTTAGTCTTTCCTAATATAGCGCAGTTTTGCACCAAACGGAATGTTATTATTACTGATGGCTTCCAAATTTATTTACCTTTCCGTATGTACCGTAAGATTTGATAATAACAAACCAATCGTTGAGATATTGTCAAAAGTCTAGCACTTGACGAAAAACTTGCCTACGGATTGTGTGATGTGCTTGAACTAAAGCCCTACAGTAAAAGTATGGACGTCTGTCAAAAGTTTTTCAATCGCACCGCTTTGCGCGATTGGAATAGCTTTTTTTCAGTTTTGTGGTGACAGTCGTCCATACTTTAACTAAAGGGCTTAAGCTTGAACGCATTCATACTTTGTTCAGAATCCATAAACCGAACCGAAAGAAGACAGTTGTACTAACGCATTGAAACGCCAATGAATTCACTTCGGCCTTTCGGATGAAGATAAAAATTGATTCGGTCGGAGTGCTTCTTTTGTTTTTGAAATAATGGATACAAATCTTTATATCATGCGTTCTCATTGACTTCGTTTCGTAGCTTATTAACTAAAGTATCATACCAAACTCATAATTGACTTGTTAACTCTGAAAGCATGGATTTATTTGAAGTTTTCTGCTCGATAGGCCCACAACGGGCGATTAGGCCGAAGTAGTTCTCTACCCTACGTCTCTAATTTCTATACTGGGGGGTAATATTAAAAAAAAATCAGACATGTAACGAAAAATCCCAAACACGGACGCAACGATAGAGCGCAAATCGAACAAACGACACATTGCGCATGCTTACATGAACGAGCTCAATGCTCGGTTGATCACTCATCATTTCACCAATGAAAGGAAGGGAGGAGAAAGCAGCGGATAAGCGTCGGACACGACGTATGAGTGGAATAGCACGCATCGCACCAATACGAAGACGGACCACGACGAAAGCACCCACATCGGCCGTACTAAAGGCTTCCCGCAATAGGCAGCATGATTAGACCGCCGTCATCCGGTCGGCATCGACTTGTACTGGTGTGGCCACCATTTGAAAAACAACCGGCCCTTTTTAGGGCCACCAATTCAAAAACGGAAAGAGTTAAAAACTTAATGATCAACATATTTGTTCCGTTCACTAGCGGTCCTACGTCAAGCTTCCGTTCGTGCCTCACACCCTTCTACTTTTATACGTCTATTGACCTCCACGGTATACACGGAGCTATTAAAATACGGTGGTGAAGCACTGGCTAAAGCGCTGCACTAGGTAATTGCCAAGATTTGGGAGGAGGAGATATTACCGGAGGAGTGGATGGAAGGTGTAGTATGCCCAATCTACAAAAAGGGCGACAAGTTGGATTGCTGCAACTACCGCGCGATCACACACTGAGCGCCGCCTACAAGGTACTCTCCCAAATTCTATGCCGCTGGCTGTCACCATTTGCAAGAGAGTTCGTGGGGCAGTACCAGGCGGGATTCATGGGTGCCCGTGCTACCACGGACCAAATTTTCGCGATTCGGCAGGTTCTGCAGAAATTCCGCGAATACAACGTGCACACACATCATTTGTTCATCGATTTCAAATCCGCATACGACACAATCGATCGAGATCAGCTATGGCAGATTATGCACGAGTACGGATTTCCGGATAAACTGACGCGATTGGTCAAGGCGACGATGGATCGAGTGATGTGCGTTGTTCGAGTATCGGGGACACTCTCGAGTCCCTTTGAATCTCGAAGGGGGTTGCGGTAAGGTAATGGACTTTCGTGTCTGCTATTCAACATCGCGTTAGAAGGTGTGATCAGAAGAGCTGGGATAGACACGAGTGTCATGATCTTCAGGGAGTCCATCCAGCTTCTTGGCTTCGCCGATGACATTGACATCATGGCACTGAACTTTGAGACGATTGCGGAAACGTACATCAGACTGAAGGCTGAAGCTAGGCGGATTGGACTTGCCATCAACGCATCAAAGACAAAATACATGAGAGGAAGAGGTTCTAGGGAATACAATGTTAGCCTCCCACCCCGAGTTCAGATTGACGGTGACGAAATCGAGGTGGTCGATGAGTTCGTGTATTTGGGCTCACTGGTGACCGTCGAAAATGAGAAGGATCTGGCAGCTCTGCCCGTATGAAGTAGGAAAATAAATCAGTGAATTTTAAAACTAGTTTTTCATGGTGAAATTGTTGAGGAAAAATCAGTGGAAGGGTTCAAAATTGATCCCATGTTACGGAAGAGTTGTGTGAAGTAATTATTTAGGCTTGGTCTAATGGTAGCAGTGGAGGTTGGACTGAAAGTGAAAACGAATAAGTGGTTCGAGCAAAATGCCTTAGTCTGATTGGCAACGGCAACGGTAAACACGGATAATTGGATGGCCAAGGACACCCAGCAACTCACCAACAGGATCAAAAACTGCATTCGTAAAATCGATATGGCAGCCGTCCAACGGTCATGTTCTTATATCACGGACCGTATGCTAATGATTTTCACTAAGCTTCACTGTTTTTTTAAACTAAACAATGTATTTCAATTTTTATAATAGTTTTGGATGTCCACAGTTAAATTGCATCACTTAGAAGTACTTGCCAAAAATAAGTCTCTCAACCGAGGGGGGTGACTATCTAATATGCAGGACAAATTACGCTTGGCTGTTGTGAGATGCGCGACAGATAGAAAAAAAGATTGATGAAGATTTTGAAGATTTCCTGCAGAGGGTTGGAGAGCGACGCGAATAGGTGGATTTAGATGCAAGAGATGCAAAAAGATTTCTCGTAGATTATGATTCGCTACCGTGTGATTTACCGACTATGTAAAATTTAGATTGTCATGAAATTTTCAGGGACTCTAATACTGTACTATATATGAGCTTTGTTACGTGGTGGTCAGAGTATTATCAGAGATTCCCCGGAAATTAATCACAGTCTCTTCCAACTTCCTCTAAAAATTTCGGTCACCTTGACCCGGAAGTTCCCGCTGATTAGGGGGAAGAGATTTCTTTCGCCTTCTCCGGAAAGGTTAATCTGAATTCCCCCGGAATTTTCATCCGACTATCTTCGGAATTTTCTTCTAGCTTGTCCCTCGGGATGTGTCTTTTACATTCCCCGAATTTGTTGTACCTATTTTCCTCGGAAGTTCCTGATTTCTTCTTGAAGACACTTTAGACAACTTATACCGGCTCCTCTAGATTTAATATCCCCAAGTGAATCGGAAACGTAAATTTTCTGGGTGTTAGTTTTAGTCTATTTTTGATGAAAATATATGTTTAGTAAATTGGTTCAATCCATTAAGAGGCGAACCGTTATAATAATAATATTGGTTATCTGTTAACATCTTGCGAAAAGGCAAAGGATGAGATGTCGTTTTTGCAAATTCTGTGTACATTGGCTTCTTTACACAATAAAAACGGTTTTCCTATGAATTCGAACCAGTTCCCAGAGAATCGCTTTCCCGAGATGACCAGTATATGTATCACAATGCTGCTTGTGCAGCAGGGCAAAGGATACGCACTTCAAATTCATTCATTAATTTTCAACCGAATCGAATTCTATTCGTCTAATCGTCTTTAAAAATCATTGCTCCAGAGAATGCTGCTCAGTTAAATAAGTATCGTACCGTAAGTGGGGGTGACATTAGGCCAAAAAATCAAAATTTGTCGTCCCTACCTTACAACATTCACATTATAGCAAGGAAAACAATTTCAAGCATATGCATCAATGATATAATTTTCGACTGTCATGGAAATGGTTGATTTTACTAAAATTAAATTAGAATAGACCAAAACTATAAATTTAGTTAAAATATGTAAATGTAACGTAGCTATTAGGGTACACTTGGTTATGATCACAATTTACTTCGTATGTTTGGCTAAAGATTGCGTGTCAATCCAATATAAAAGTATACTTCAAACTTTCGTTTGCCTGAGGACATTTTTAAAAACGTGTCTTTGCTACTATTTATGGCACTTAACTTTATAGCACTATTTTTTTTATAAAACAACTAGTTAATGTTATCTACTCTTTCTTCCTGGAGATCAAGAAACACATTCTAGTCATTATTTTCTGTATATTCAAGATATTTACATCAATACCCATTATTAAATTTTGGCCGAATGTCACCCCGTCTTACGTCGACATAAATGATGCCGGGGTTTAGTGATAATCGCGGAAAGGTGAGAAGTAATATTGCATAATTTTTAGTTCCTAAATCTAAAAAAAAAAAAAAAAATCGGTCAGATTTATTATATTTATTCGGAATATTGAGAATTTAAAGAAAAAGTAGCACCGCGATTGTCAAATAATCTGACGCTATTTTTTCTCTGAACTGACCAAATTGCCTACATTTAGGCGCATTTATACGCAGAGTGCTCACGGAATTGTTAGCCAGTTTATTGTTGTTGTATATTTTTATTTAAATGTATAAACTTGTTCAAAAGATTTGTTTTCAGCTTACTGGGTAGGTTTGCACTATGGATTGAACTTATTATTACTAACCTATACCGTAAAATATAGCAGAAGTAATTGAGGAAAAAAATTGAATTAGCTTTTTATGATTTCTGTAAAAGGAGGACAATATTTTGACTAAAAAAAATCTTTGTTTTGTTAAGAAGTTAAAATCGAACTCAATCATAATCTTCCATGATCGCGTACTAATAGGTTAATGCTTTAATCGATATTAAATTGCTAGTTTAAAAAAATTAACTATTTCCTCACACGAGAAAGTCGTTGGTCCCTTAAACTAGAGTGTCAAATTGATATAAAAGTACTGAAAGGTGGAATTTCCTTTAAATGCATCTCACATCAATACAAGTTGTCGTTTGAACTAGTTTCTAAGCATGCAGATTCAGCTTCTCGAAGCCGTTGACAACATTTTCCGAAATCGACAGGAAATCCAGCATATCCCGTTGCGTGATGATCCCGACGACGGTTTCCCTCAGTTCGAAGTTGTCTCCGTCGGTGACTGCAATTTGAAGAAGATAAATATCAAAAGAAGATAGTTCATCATTCGAAAAATCTTACATTTCTTCTCCTTCTGCACGACCAACACGAACGGATCCTGTTCGAGAATCCGAGAAACATGACCCAGACAGTCGGTACGCTCGACTTGGACAAACTTCTTGAAGACCGCACGTGCCACAGGATCGCTTGGCTTGGCCAGTCGGTTTAGCAGTTTACCCATCAAGTTCGGCAGATGAACCATGCCCTTGATAGATCCGTCGTTATCGATTACCGGCAGCTGATTGATCGAGTTGGTTTTCATAATGTTCATGACCTCCTGCAGGCACACGTCCACTCCCACGGTCATCGGAATCGACAGATTGAGCGTGGAGATGCTGTTGTTCCACCATCTGCGGAAGAAATCGTTAGAGTAAGGTTTAATTTTAGAACTTCAAAAGTAGCATACTTGTGGTTGTGGACATTCACGGATTCCTTGAAGTTACGAGCCTCCATCCAGCTGTCCGAAACGAACTTTGTCAGGTAGTTGCGGATGTTGTCCGGCAGAATAACCACGCAATTTTGGCCTTCCTTCAATTCCTTGGCAGCTTCCAGGGCCACGATTACGTTTGCGCCGCTGCTACCTCCGCAGAGCAATCCTTCCTCAGCAATCAAACGCCTAGCCATAGGTAGGGCGGCCTTGTCGTTAAACTTGTACCAACGATCTACCACACTGCGATCCAAAACCGTCGGGATGAAGTCGTATCCCACACCTTCCACCTCGTAGAAGTTGACGTCGGTCTTGTTCAGCTCTTCCGGTTCTGCAAGGATCGATCCTTCCGGATCGCCTCCTACGACGACGCAGTCCGGAACAGTTTCCTTGATCTTTCTTCCGATACCGCAAACGGTACCTCCTGTTCCGGCTCCTACGACCACCATGTCGATTTTGCCTTCCAACTGATCCACGATCTCCGATCCCGTTCCGTCGTAATGGGCCAATGGGTTGCCCGCATTGGTGTACTGATTCAGCACGATCGAGTTTGGAATCTCTCGTTGGAACTTCTGGGCGACGGCGATTAGCCCTTCCTGTGAATCGAACGATGCTTCCGTGGGAGTACGCACCACCTTGGCACCTAGGGCCTTCAACGTATCGACCTTCTCGTTGGACATCTTCTCCGGCATGACGATGAGGCATTTGTAATCCTTGACTGCGGCACCCAGGGCCAGACCGATACCGGTGTTGCCCGAGGTGGGCTCAATGATCGTATAGCCCGGCTTGAGGAGACCCTTGCGTTCGGCTTCCTCAATCATACGCAAACCGATGCGGTCCTTGACCGAACCGCCAGCATTCAGGAATTCACATTTCCCGTCTGCAAGAGTAAAAACAAATTCATTGACAAAAAATCCCGATAAGATCACTGATCGGAAACTTACACAAATTACACTTCAGGTTCGCTGCCTTCGCAATCTTGCTCAGTTTAACCAGGGGTGTATTTCCAACCGCTTCCAGGATGGTTTGCATTGTCTTGGGACGTTGAATCCTGTGGAAAGGAATTTCGAAAAAAGTGAAATCGATTTATTATCATTTTTTTCGTTAAGATTAACCGTATCTCAACGCACACGCCCCTCCTATCGATAACCATAGGTCAAGGTCCCCGTTCATTCATACATTCATATAAGTCGGTCACTACTTGGCTGCAAGCAGCCGGTCTGTCATTGTCGTCATCTGCGCGCCGCGTCCCATTGCACCAATCACAGGCACAGAAATTGCGCCCGTGTTCGCGTGTGGTCATTAACGAGCGCCTGCTATTCGGCTCGCTCGTGTGCTGAGCCGAAGAGGAAGGAAGCGTTCAGCAAAACCATTCAGCTTTTTTTTCTTCAATCTGTCAAATTTCGGCAGCGGCGCGTTGTTGATAAGGGGTGGTTTGGTTTTCCTGTTTTGCGTCTTTTAGTGATGATAAGGTTCGGTAATGTTGGTGATTAGGAACTGCGCGGAAAGGAAGGGCAACATTCGACAGCTTTAATGAAAAATGTGGTTTTGCGTTAGGTTATCAAATCGGTTTCATATTATCAGACTAGTTGCGGAGTCAGAGATTGATTGCGCTCTCCATGTTGGTGTTAACAATTAACGTAGCTGTGTGGAATGTTAGGTTCGATGAACTATTTTCAGTCAAAGTCATATCACCCGGTTAGTGCGTTGTTCGTTTCGAGTAAAACTTGTTTACATTTTATTGGAACGTCATATTTTGGCTAGTTGCCACACGGGGTTATCAATGAATTACGTTTTTACAAACCATTGTTTCACATGCTTGAACGTGTTCAAAAACTCGGAACTAGTTAGAAAGAGGACAGATTTTTGTTCTATTTACGGTGCACGAGAAAATCAGATGAAGGGGATAGGGATAGAAACCGTGTCTAATAATAACCGTAAACAAAATGAGTTTATCTACAGCTGTGGTGGGGGATGTGATTTTTCACATTGTATGTTAGTCAGATGATTTTTTTTTGTACAGTGAATGTTTGATTTTAGATCCGGTTAATTTTATTTTATTTTATTTTCTATTTATTTTAGGTAGGCAGCCCATACTAATGGAAACGAATTGGTGACCGAGCGGCAGTAGTACATAAATCCTACGGCTTTGTTATTGAATTTTCATTAGTTCCGTGACAAGTTTTATTATTTATTTAGCAACATATTTAATAGAAATACCGTATAAACGAGTCGTGCCGCAGAGCTGATCCCAGAAAAAAGGTAAGTACTTTGATGCAAAGGTGGCAAGCTTTAAGAACATTAGCAATGAAGATCAATTTGGCTGCCATTTGTAATAGCGAATAGAGACAGAGTTTCATGCTTTTATACTTCAGCGGATTTTAAAATTTCTTTGATAGTAGCCCACATTGAAAAAACTGGTAGCTTTCAATATACATATTGTAAGAACTTAAAATCGCTTAAGTGGCCTATGGGCAATAAAATTTTTAGCTGGGCGAAGTGGTGTGAAATTAAAGATCACTTATTTGACTTTTTCCCAACTACCAAGCTATTAGCTGTCAGTTTATTAGCTGATTATAAGCTATTGGATAGTTGAAAATACGCTATCGATGTTTATGTTACTCAGTATGAGTTATTGGTTGACTGAAAGCCATTCAATTAGTATTTAGATCATTTGTACACGCTACGAAAAATACTTGCATTTTTTGGTGCTTTAAGACCAACACATGCAAGCGTCACAATGGATTTAAAGCTTAGTCAGAAAGGACGAGAAATTCAATTCAATCTAATGTGCATCTCATAGAGTTGTGTATTTTTGGGTATCGAAACACTTATTGTTACATGCATGCATGTTTACGTTTCATCATTCACCCCAAATAATAATTCAAGCTGAACAGTTAGAACAGAAGCTGATTATTGGTTGATTTAAGGTGTAAGGTGCTGATTAACACCAGGCTCAATATATAGTTAGTTGATCAGTAGTGAATAAAGCGAATTGTATCCCCATAATTCAACCTCAATAAGTTAGCTGACCTAAAGACTGAACAAGACTTATTTAAGCCTAACGCTACTCCACAAACTTCAGTCGGTAAAGGCACAGCTACAAAGCAAGACCATGCTGGAGGTGGCTGGGTTCGATTCCCGGTATGGTCTAGGAATTTTTTGGGTTTTCCCTGGGCATAGAAGTATGATTGGACTTGCCACACAATTATACCAATGCAAAAATGGTACAGGCATCGAAAGCTCTCAATTAATAACTGTGGAAGTGCATCTAGAACACTAAGTTGAGAGCACGCAAAAAGCTAATATGCCATACGCAATAAGCTTGAAATGCGAGGAAGAAGAAGAAGCTACTCCACATCTGCAATGCGCTACATATATTTTGATACTTTTTTTTTCTTGATTTGTTTTTCGTCGATCTTGTTTTCCGTCTTGAATATCAATGCTACCGACGCAAGGGAGGCAGCTCCCACACCTGGACCCTACATATCGACCCATCAACGAATGGACCGGGAACCAACGGTTTTAAGATGTGATCAGAGATTTAATGCCTCAGAAAATCCCGGCGACGTCGACTGGGATTGAATCCAAGCTTTTTGGGGTGAGAGGCAATCACGCTTACACCACCTGCGCTGCTATATAATTTGAATCTATTGCACAATATTGTTGAAATTCATCAGTATCACGCGTTTCATTTCCGGCATTTTAGCTCTGCAAACTGCATTTCCTTCCTTTCTAATCCTATTAGAATATTAAGCCATGACTCCTATCGATAAAATAAATTTCTTCAATCTGTTATTGAACGTCAAACGAACAAGTCGTATTCTCAATAAATCATTACAACAGGTTATGGATCTATTCACCACTGAAAATTGAAGCTCTGACGGTTCGAAATGACCACCAGCAATTTAAGTAGAAGTCAGAATTCGGAAGCTCACGGGTTTTCAAGTCTTCCCGGGTCAGGGCTGGCAAATGTCATTTTCAATGAAAGATCTCAAGCAATATTTACAGAGATACTTCTGTCACTATCATCAGATGAGAAAACGATGATAGAGATTTATTTCAAAATCTCATCGTTTTTTTTTTTTGTAATGACGGAACGTGACAGTGTTGTTAACATCGCAATTACTAGCTCATTTCTTGATATTATTGTTACTTGTACCGCGGAAATCTTAAAAATATATTCACTCTACCGATTACATACTGTTACTTGCCTAAATTCATCTAAATCAGTAAGAAATGTTGATGTCGAAGCCGTATGACAATATTTCTCATGAATGTTAGATCATTGGAAAATGATAATAAATCTCATGATAGGTAGTTTTGTCTCGTGATAGTGAGGGAACCTGTTTTCTCATTTTCACATGAAGGCCGTGATATTTACCAGCTCTGTCCCGGGTTCGAACGACTGTACGGACGGTTGAATTGGGTGACATGAAAGTTTGCCGTCACAACTTACCTCGAGCTTGAAGATCTTTGGGAGGCCGTCAAACCCGATAGGAGAGCGGACGGAACTTTCGAGGGAGTCAACGCCACGAAAAACCGAAAAGCAAGAGCGAAGACAATTTTGTTGCTGGATTCAACGAACTATGTTCATGTGGAGGAAGCGACAACTGCGAAGGAAGTCTGGGACCCCCTGGAGAAAGCGTTTGAAGATTCCAGACTCACTAGGCGAGTAGTACTTCTGCGGAATAGGCGAGTAGTACTTCTGTGGAAACTGGTGAAGACTGACCTTGCAAGCTGTTCGCCGATGTCGGACGTGAATCAAGTTATTTCGACGGCTCATCAGTTAAACGGAGTTGGATTCAAGATTTCGGGGGAATGGATTCGCGCGTTCCTGCTATGTGATCTACCAAAGGAGTACAGACCAATGATTTTGGCTCTGGAAAACTCCGGAACACCGGTAACAGAGGATGCCATCAAGACTACTGCCAAAAGGGAAGCGTGGAGAATTCAACAGGCAGACAACGTTCAACCAACCCAATACGGAATCAAAAGGTCCGAAGTGCAGGAAGTGTAAGAAATACGACCACATCGCAAAAGACTATAGAAGTTCGAAGGAAGAAGTTTTTTGCACCGGATTGTCGTCGATTGAGTCGAACGGCAGCACCGATTGGTTTTTCGACTCCGGAGCAACAGTCCACATGACTCACAACAAGACGTTGTTGAAGGATCTGAAGCCATCGAGTGTTAATGCTGTTGTGGTCGACAAGGGAGAAATGAGCATTGAATCTATCGGAAAAAAACCGTTTTAAGGCCACATTGTCGGAAAAGCAGTTCTGGGCATCAAGTCAACGAGGTACGATATTTTATATTATATTCCCCAGTTATCAGTGAATCTCCTTTCCGTCAACAGGATTGTGAAGAACGGATACACTATGGTTTTTGCAAACGAAGGTTGTAGCACAAACGAAGTGACAGATGACTAACTGGCGAAGAAATCAATTAAAATAATGTGGTTCGCTGTAATAGAATTTTCTTAGATGCTTGTGCCATCATCCACCAGATGGGATAGTATTTTTGTTTTGGTTTTGGACAAAGTTGATTTTGTGTACAATGGTTCTTTGACAGTGTGCAAAGAGTGTATCATTTTGTCATTTTTTTTTATGCATCTCAGTTTTGAGTGGAGTGAAAGAGATAGAACCAAAACATTCTAGTACATTTGGTGAAAATGCTACTTCAATCCAGTAGTAATGTTGCCATGTGGTACAATCCAGCAATAGTGGTGCTGCCATGTGGTACACTGAAAAATTGCAATAGCAGGTGAGTCACCAAAGTTTTCGAGCCGCTCCGTCTGTCACTTCGTTTGTGGTTGTAGAGTGCTGAATGTAGTGGCAACAGCTAGCCACATGAATGATTTGTTTAGGCTGGACTAGAGAGGGTCTAGTATAAGAGCGGAGCGGATTCAAAACAAACTGCTTTGGCAACATATGCCTAGATGATTTCTTACAACACTGCCAATGCAATCAAGATAGGCGCTGCTCGATTGGCTCTGACTTTGACAGTTCGTTTGGCTCAAAACCATCCAGTCCGCTCCTCTCTTATATTAGACCATCTCTAGGCTGGACCAGCACGATAACCCAAATAATAGAACTATTCCACAAATGGTTTCGATGATACCCCGAACACATCGTTAAGCAAAGTAACCATAACAATTTTATTAGGGATGCTCATCAGCTGTGTCCCTGGATATCTGACATCGACGAATGGGCCATCTGAATTCGGCGGAATTAAAGAAGCTGGCGGATATGCTGGTTGATGGCATGGAACTGAGTGAAAAGACGGATAGCGATTGCAGCGTATATGCGATGGCAAAACACAGTCGGCAAACATTCAGCATTAAGGGTTCCCGTGTCTCTGAAGTGTTGGAGGTCGTACACTCGGAAATCTGTGGTCCGATGGAAGTAAAGTCGTTAGGAGTAAGCATATATTATATAGTATTTGTAGATGACAAGTCAAGATGGATGTTTATCTATTTTCTGCTATCAAAGTCGGAAGACGAAGTTCTGGATTCATTCAGAAACTTTCATGTGATGGCAGAGCGACAGACTAGATAGAAGGTCAAAATCATCCGAACCGACAACGGGTTGTAATATACAAACCAGAAGGTTTCGGAATACATTGCAAAGTTTGGAATCCGGCATCGGCACTTCGGAACAAAATGGACAGACTGAGAGGGCGAATCGATTGATAGTGTGAGGTTTATGCTTTTTGAAGTGAGCCTTGACAAACATTTTTGGGTACAAGCTGTGTCAATGGCGGTGTACCTCCTGAATCGTTCACTGACGTGAAGACATGATGTCACATCTGAAGAGTTCTGGACCATAATTTGTAGTACACACTTAGAAATACATAATTTTACACGTGACGGAATCCATCTTTGACATACAGGATGAGACGTAAACAAACATGTCATGTAAGATTAAGTGCTCCGAGACTGAAAAGTTCGGTACTCGACGAAAAGTACGTTTGATTGAGCTGAATTTTGCGTCTATTATGACTCAATTGTATGTCAAAATTGACGCTCGTATAAATCAGTCTCAGAGTATCTATATTTACATGAATTTTTCTAGGTGTGTACGTTATAATCTTCCGAACCAGAATGTCGCAAATGGAATGTAAAATCAGAAGCATGCATTTTGCTAGCATTGGATGAAGATACCAAGAGTTATCGTTTGTTTGATCTGAAAACCAGATTGTCAAGAGTCGGGATGCTTTATTCATCAACGAAGGGACAATTGGATGTCGTGAATTGAAAGCTGATCGAGGAGGTGGTCGCACGGTGATCAGACTAGATGTTGAACAGACTGTGTCACTATTGTCAGAGGTTACGGAAAAAACGAGTGCAGCGGCTGTACCAATTATTCCCGAGAGTGACTTCGAAGACGATGATTATGAAGAAGCGTGTCATTATTCAATAGTTAAGCTTTTAATACAAGAGCTACTTATTAGTTGCGGCCCCGACAGTTGGGTCACGACCCAATTAAAAAGCAACTGGATGTCAAAATTCCATGTAAATCAAACATGAACTCTTCCGAGGGATGGGCAAATGCGTTTGCCACTGCGCATAATGTGTAATGATTGTAATTCTTTGATAGGTACTCATAATATTTTAGTTTTACTCGCAATTCGTCAAGAACAGCTTGCTTCATTCAGTTTCAATAAACTTTCCACAACAAACAATGCACTCACCTCTCAAAAAATTTTAACCTCGACCCCAATAATGAATCGATTTCGTTAGTTGAGTCGAGCTGGTGGCCCAACCATCGAATTTCGACTGTAGATGGTTTTAACTATTGTGAGAAACTTTGCTGAAGACACCTAGTCACGGATATGCTTGATTTCTGAGTTATTAATTTTGTCCCGCTAGATTGCACTCCTGGCCCATCGAACGAAACTGAGTAATCGGAATTCAAGTTGAAGATATTTTGAGTTGTAAGAGTTACGTCTGTTTTTCTATGGGTTCCTGATTCATCGTAAAGGATACAACCGAAGAAAACAAATCATAGACCGTAAATGCATAAAGAATGAGTTTTGTAAGAGCGATAGGCATAGGTCGTAAGACAACCTTGGAGTAGGTAAAATGTTCAAGAATGTTTTGAAAAAAGTTACAATTTACTCTATAATCAATCACTTAGCTGATCTATACATTTTGTCCGATGAGCAAATCCAGTGTTCCGGAATAAACGAGTACATACTGTTAATGCTGAAATTCCTAAACAAAAGAAGCAACAAACAAAAACAAATTTTATCAGTTGATAAACTGATTTCGTTGGTATGATATGGAAGTGTGTTTTTAATCTTTCTTATCCGAATGTTTCCATTTTATACTGTCACATTGAACCATTAGGTTTTTTGTTAATGGTTTAGATGTTTTACACAGCAAAAAAGTTGTTAAATATTACAACGCACCAGTTGCACAGAGGTCGTTCCTTTGGTTGCGTAATGTGTTATGCGATGTGTACATTCATGAATTGAATACTGTACAATTTTTTTTCGATTAGATAAACATTTGTTGGGCAATATTACAACCTGGGCAATGAAAAAAATCTCAAAATATTATTTTGATTGAAAGTTTGTTCGAGCATTTTAATCAGCTCGAATGAAGTGATTAACTGTTTACTGCTGAATCTATCCCTGAGACTAACCTGTAGCATAGCTCAAGGTCACTAATTTTTTTTTAGAAGTTCATCGTAAAATTACGTTGTAGATAATTGAGTATGGATTTGTTGTAAACAAGGTTCTGTGCTAATATTGAAAACGAGCAACATATTGTTTCCACTGTGCACAAACCAATACGGCTTTGGTTGCATTTTTTGATGATTTCTGATCGAAAATACTGTTCATATCAGCTCGAGTAAGCGAATTTTGAGTACGCTTTCAATTATACACCATCCTGCAACCAGTGGCGTCTCGTAACCTCACTTCTTACCGGACGTTTTCAACAGTTTTGAGTCATAAACATATTCAAATCGGTTCCAAAATGAATAGGGTCTTCTAGGTTCACTAATGTGTATCGATTTAAAGTAGTAACATTTTATTTGTTTTTGTTTTGAGAGACGTTGAACAGGTTGATTCGGGCGACGTCGCTTCCTGCAACGTGTTCAAGTTCATCGTTCACTGAAAAATCCGCCTACGTTAGATAAAATTGATACCACCAATAAATCGATGCCTCAGTGTAAACCCAACACAGTCGCATCTTCCGTTCCCCCATCTCACGCTGACGACTGATACTTACAGCGGTTTGTGGTGGTGTGGGCTCGTTTCGGCAGTTCCAACAGCCCAAGTGCACCGGGAAGGCAGATCAGGTCGCTTGAAGTGAGCGAGAAATTCCTCGCGGCTTTCGACTCCATTGCTGTGCCCGTTGGACATTGGGCAAACTCGATGGTTGGTGGTGGACATCTTTCAATCACTCAAATACACGTGGAGGACAATGATATAAAGCTTACTAAAGAGTTGTTACTCATTAACCGAAACGCCACACATAGGATAGCTATTACGCTCAAATGTACTCTCGTGCGATAGAGTAAATGAACCGGTGCGAACGGCAAGCCAAATTCGACTGAACCCTCATCAGCTAGAACCAATCAATTTAAATTGAAAGAGTACGGCGTGGTTTGCTCCCGTTCTTATGCTCTTAAACCGCAACCCAACGAGACGCTCAAATGCAGCTCAGCTCGCAGAGAAGGCGATGCGAGTTGATAAGAATTAAGCAATCCGACATGGGAATGGGAAAGCTTGAGGTTGAAAATGAAAATAATAACTCAGGAAGCAGACATTTCAGCAATAGCAGAAGCATCAGCTTATGGTTTTACCACATATACAATAAAAAAAATCTGCTCCTAAGCAGTGACTTCTTATCGTAATGACGTTGTGGTTTCGGCAGTCTCTGCATATTTTGAGGAGAGTTTGTTTGGAAGGAGTGATTGTGGTTTGGGAGCTCTCGCTCCCGCTCTTTATTTACTGGTTTGTTGCGCATGTGCTCTCTGAGTGATTATTGTGTGACCCATTCAGGGCCGCATTTTGTAGAATTTAATAGGGGGTGCGACGACACTTCCAAATGCTCAAAACATCTCATGCTAGCAAATTAAATTTTCCGCATCTACTTGCACCACACTTCATCTTTTTGAAGGAAATATTTCTAATCTTCATTAATCTTGTATATTTCAACACAGCGTGTGCGTAGCTCAGCGCAGTAAAGCAACATTTTTTCTGCATTGAAGGGAGAGTTATTCCCCTCGGAATTTAACGTATTCCTCTAGGAAACAGATGGATTTTGAAAAGATTCGATTGGACATAGATCTTCGCTGACAAACGTAGGTGTTTAACATGTGCAAACACATTAACAAAAGTTAGTAGAATTGTACAAAAATTCATAACCATATGAAATATATTTTTTAACAAAACTATTCTCACTATGGCTTAAGGATCTATGAAATACAACTTAAGTGATAACATCCCCTTTAAATATGCTCTAACCTAAGTGCGACGGCTGCCTGCCTAGAATCTATAATCAGTGTTTATTTTGAATCACCTTATAAATTTAACAGAGTTTAATGAGGGGCTCGTGGATTTTCGAGGTGTGCTTTAAATATCTTGAAACAGAAGGTCTGGTACTTCCTGAGTCGAAAGATTGAGTATGTTTCTTCGGGACACCCTGGTCTTACTGTTAGTCTCCCGCATAAACGCGAACCATAAATTGACCTTACCTAAAATGGTTAAAAATTGTTTATAATCCCTGCTAAATTTTAACTGAAATGGTTATGGAACTTTACATGAACGTTTAATGATAAAGTTTAAACCTTATGTATTATGGTTTTTTGGAACTGGACCTTACAAATAATGGGTTGTTAAGAACCATTACCATTCCAAATTCTTGTTTTCTCCATACATTTTCAGAAAGAGAACTATATAAGAACGTTTTTACTTATGATTTGAGAACATTAATGGTAATGGTTATGGTAGTCAGTAAGGTCCATTAATGGTTTTGTATTATCGCTCAACTTTACGTGGAATATATCGTGAATTGGTAATCAGTAAATTACAGGCAACCAATTCGCGATATATTCCACATAAAGTTGATCGATGTTACAAAACCATTCGTGGACCTTACTGACTACCATAACCATTACCATTAAAGTTCTCAAACCATAAGTTAAAAGGTTCTAATATAGTTCTCTTTCCGAAAATGTATGGAGAAAACAAGAATTTGGAACGGTAATGGTTCTTAACAACCCATTATTTGTAAGGTCCAGTTCCAAAAAACCATAATACATAAGGTTGAAACTTTATCATTAAACGTTCATGTAAAGTTCCATAACCATTTCAGTTAAAATTTAGCAGGGATTATAAACAATTTTTAACCATTTTAGGTAAGGTCAATCTATGGTTCGCGTTTTTGCGGGTTATGATACAACCAACCAGTGATGGCAAAATCATTTGCAAATTGATACTTTTCCGCTTTCATACGATCTCAATATCACGTGTGATATTGGAGCAAAATATCATGCATGAACCTATAACCCAAATGATTGAACTATTCCGCAAATGGTTTGGATTATACCCCAAACACTTCTTTTAACATATTAACCATAACATTTTTATTAGGGTTGCGAGACTATTGAAAACGTGTAAAGTTAAAACTGAGAGTTGATTGTCGCAAAAATGATTCCGTTGCACCTCATTTTCTTAGAAAGAGAAGGTATAATCAAAAATCAATACTAAACTAACGATTTTAAATTGGCTCACTACTTGACTAGCCTATTGGTCCCAAGCAAATCGATTAACGTACGCCATTCTAGTCAAAATTCTAGTACTGCACAATGTTTGTTTTGATTCACTATGAAAGTTTGACCGATAAAATGAGGGGTTAGTGGATATTCCTAGAAATACTCAGAGGGAGAGATAGGCGGAGAAAACAAAATACAATTCGGCAGCAGGGATTTATTCCTACATTATCTTGCAACCCTTGCTAGAAGCTAGCATTTCAAATGACTTATTTTTGATTCGATTTACGTGTAAAATAATAATTGATTGGATTGCAATATTTTGCACATTTCTTGGTGCCATTTATTAACCAACGAAGATCAATTAATCAATAGAGTTAGAATATTGTTTTTAGTTCCAAAAACTAGTTGAATTTGAGAAGCACACAAAACATAAAGGTGATTGAATTTCTGTTCGATTGCAATACTCTCCTGCACATTCGGTTGCGGTCAATGGATGGCAATCGATGTCCGTCGGTGATTGGCACTAGATTGCGAAACAGAGACCGACGTTAAATAAAGGAAAAGAAGGAGAGGTTCGTGGATTCTCCTATGTTTCGAGGGGTGCATCGATTAGCTTGGGACCGAAGAGAGTACCAGAGCTGAGCCAAAAAGTTGAGCACGTTTCTTCGGGACTTTCTGGTCTTAGAGTTACCTCTATGCTACTACCATAGAGGTAACTCTAAGACTAGAAGGAACCGAAGAAACGTGCTCAACTTTTTGGCTCAGCTCTGGTCCTCTCTTCGGTCCCAAGCTAATCGATGCACCCCTCGAAACATAGGAAAATCCACGAACACCTCATTTTATGTTTCAAACTTTCATAGCGAATCAAAACAAGCATAGTGTGGTACTAGAATTTCGACTGGAATGGGGTACATTAAACGATTTGCTTGGGACCAATAGGCTAGTCCAGTAGTGAGCCAATTTAAAATCGTTAGTTTCCACCGGTTACTACTACTGGATTGTACTAGCATTTTCACCAAATGTACCAAAGTCTCGTTAATAAAGAAAACTAAACTAAACTTAACTAACCAAATGTACTAGAATGTTTTGGTTCTCTTTCACTATACTCAAAACTGGATTGTATAAAAAAATGACAAAAATTAAACACTCTTTGCACACTGTCAAAGATCATTGCACACAAAATAAACTTTGTTCAAATCAAAACAAAAATACTAGCCCATCTGGTGGCTTATGGCACAAGCTTCCAAGAAAATTCTTTACAGCGAACCATTTTATTTTAATTGACTTCCCTAATAAAAATAACCATAAAAGAGACCTTAACGACGTGTTCGGGGTATCATCCAAACCATTTGTGAGATAGTTTACCCATCCGGGATACAGTTTGTCAATGGTATTTGTTTATTAGGGTTCTTCGCCGGTTAGTCGTCTGCTACTTCGGTTGTGATTGTACTGTATTGCTTACCGTAACAACCAAACGTAAACAATGGCTTCAAACGCAAATTTCACGAGAATCAAAACAGCCAATCATCTGGTAGAGCAAACTACCTTTATCGAATGGCATTGTTGGTTTGCGTGAATGTGTTGTGATTCTTGAGAAATTTTGAAATATAGAGAAGAAAATACCTATGTTTACATTTGGTTGTTCCGCCTATTTCAATTGTTGGTCTAGAACTGAAACACATTTTATTAATTAATAACCCTATTAAAAATAACCATAAGAAAGAGCGTGACGACGACGGGTTCGGGGTATCATCCAAACAATTTGTGGGATAGTTCTACGTCTAGGGCATCACTAGGGCCCTAAGTTGTTGTTTCTTGGCTTGTAAACTAGCTCCGACGGAGTGACGACAGTGGACGAAGACTATTGCTAGATTAGATTTACTGCACTCTGAATAACAGGAGATTTGGAATTTAACTGATAGTTTATTTAAAAACCTTAGGTTTTTTTTATTGGCATGCAAATATGAAACAAGAGACATTGCTTTATTGCGCATAAACAAATCTAAATCTTTCGCTGTTTCGTTTCAATTTGTTTTATGGGCTTCACTTGCTTTGTTGTGATTTGCTCGATTTGCCCATCGTTTGACTTTAGCATAAAATAGACAAGACGAAAATAAAAACGCTTTAAAATGGTGAGCCGTTGCGAACCTTCCCTACAAACAATTTCAGTTGATCAACAGCTGAATAAGCCATTTTTTAGCTGAAGAAGCTTATTTTTGCCTGAATAAGCTCTTATTCAACATTAAATGTTTGTTGGGTTCCAATCTAAAAGTTGAGGTATGAGTCGGCATAATTTCACCGTGTTCAACTCCTCGACTCCGAATCGTTTACTCCGACTCCTCGACTCTGGCTCCAACTCCGACTATAAAGCCTTTTATTTAATAAATAAAACGAAAATATTTGTACGTTTTTTTCATGATCGGTATGCTTCATTAAAAAAACAACGAACAAAAATCGTTTAATCCATTGTAAAAATTAAGATTGAAGCTAACACACTAACGAATGTGGGAATCCAGTGAAATTACCATGTTAAAGTTGGTTGCCATACTTACCTTACCAATCAGGTTAAGGCCTTGTTGTCCTCTGCTGTCCGAAGAAGTCGTCTCCACTCTACTCGATCCATGGCCACACTTCGCCAGCCTCGTAGTCTGCGAAGGGTCCGCTGATCGCCTTCTACTTGGTCGATCCACCTTGCCCGCTGCGCACCTCTTCTTCTTGTTCCTGTTGGGTCGCTTTCTAGAACCATTTTCACTGGGTCGTCGTGCGGCATTCTTACGACGTGCCCAGCCGACCGTAGTCGCCCAATTTTTGCAATGTGGACGATGGATGGTTCTCCCTGAGAGGGACAACGCAGGAAATATTGTGCTTTGCCTATGGGCATCCCACTCTAAACTTTAGTTCTAATATCAATTAAGTATTTTTAAGTATTTTCAATCCTGGATAATTTTTATCGTAGTGACCGGTTGCTAGTATAGTTGTTTGTTGTTTTAACTTGGACGATTTCTGACTTTTCGTTTCGAATTAAGTGGAATTGATACTAATTTTACCTTGTTTTAATTTAAATTATATGTGTAATCGTGTTAATTAATTAGTAAGTATTTCAATTTCATCTATGAAATAGTGTAACAAAGTAAACAATTTTTCAGTTAACCAGGCAGAATATTCATTGGACTGTTTTCATTCATCCGATTCGAAGTACTGATTTATTCTAACTGACTGTTCCATGCGCTACAAAACATTTAGATTCCAAAGGCATTCAAAGGACGTCAAACTGGCATCATTCTGACCTGTCCAAATCACCAAGGTCTTCGACCAAGAGTTGAGTTCTTGACAATGCTCAAGTAGATCAAATAAGCCGAAGCTATGCTGCTCATTTGCTAGTGAGGGTGGTAGTGAAGCGTACCATTTACAGTTGCTACAGCTTGAACTATTCGTTGGGATACTGAACCTCCCCATAGTGCCACTATTTGAGGAGCATACATTGCTGGATTACGCCGTACTGGCGAGAAAGTTAAGATCCTACTATCCTAGGAGTCAATGACTTTTTTAACTCTACATAGATTTCGTGCTTTTAGGCTTCGGATGATGATGGAGGATTGCAAAACACTCGCTTCGTTACCTTTATGTTCTATGGAGGCCACTTAGATGACTCGATGAAGCAGAAGTCTGCAAAGTTTGTCAAGGGTGGGATACGCATTTTAATATTGTGAAATAATAATTTATGCAATTCTCACAATAAAAAGAACACTTCATTAGCTTGTTTGTATTTTGCAAACATAAATCCAAAGCTAAATTGTATAAATTGAATCCAAAACAATCCAAATTAATAATTAAGCATTCAACAACCGTTTCTGAAAGTTTACAGCAGTATTTTCAGGCCGTGGAGCATGCTCACTGATCTCATATACGCGTAATTAAACCATTCCAACATTATTAAAGAGGGGAACTGTCTACATAGCCTAATTCCTTCTTATGTGCTTTTCGTTCTGTGGGGGTTCGCGAACTCCAGGTTGAAAATCGATGGCTTAGAATAAAAGCGCCCAAGGTTCCAAGTACTAGAAATTATTCTCCACTTTAAGATAAACACATTCGGCGGGAAGCTATGAGATGTGATTCTCGCGAATGTCTTCACAACTTCTAAATCAGCTCCGATCAGCCTAAATTACTTCAGTTAGTGTCATACTGTCAATAGCCTAATTTTCACCGATTACGCAATGATGGAATTCAGATCAACGAGGAACGGATGGAAGATTCCCACGACTATTAGCTAGACAGAGTTAGGCCATAACGTGAAATTTTGAGTGCTTGTAGCGTGGCATAATTCAATTTGTTGTCTAAATAGAAGCCATAATCGGGATAACATTCCGTCACTTTATGTAAAGCATTATAATGAATGAATTTCTTGCAAAGGATGGGTACTTTAAAAATATTCGCTGAAAAATTCTAGACAATATTAGATAAACAAACAAATTAAATTTGTTAAGCAACGGTGGTAATAAACTAAGTATTTTTAAGTATTTGCAGGTATCTTAGATATCAGCAAGAACTTTCTGTGGAGAAATACAAAGTTTAGAGTGGGATGCCCCTAGCGTTTTGCTGTGACTAGCTGCGCGTACGCTGAGTAGTATGAAAGAAGATTTATCATGATTTTGAAGATTTCCTGCAAAAAGATGATGCGCGATGCAAGTAGTTGCCAGGAATGAAAGAAGATTTTTCGAAGATTTATTCGCTAGTGTGAGATTTATTGAGCATCTAAAATTGAGATTTAGATGTGTCGCCCCCCTCGGTTCTCCCAGCAGCTGGTGCAATTCGTGGTTCATTCGCCTCCTCCACGTTCCGTCATCCATCTGCACTCCACCGTAGATGGTACAACAAGGGTGCGTTGTTCCTCCACGAGCATAGTCCCGAGCATAGTCCAGTTCTCGTGGCCGTAGAGACCCACCGGTCTAATCAGCGTCTAATCAGCGCCTAGTCAAATTCGTGCGGTGGTGAATTTTATTCGACCGGAGCGTCCTCCGGAATCCAAAGTAGGCATGATTCCCTGCCATAATGCGTCTTTGAATTTCTCTGCTGGTATCATTTTTGGCGGTCACCAGTGAGCCCAAATACACGAACTCATCGACCACCTCGATTTCGTCACCGTCAATCTGAACTCGGGGTAGGAGGCTAACATTGTCTTCCCTAGAATCTCTTCCTTTCATGTATTTTGTCTTTGATGCGTTGATGGCTTATCCAATCCGCCTAGCTTCAGCCTTCAGTCTGACGTTTCCGCCATCATCTCTAAGTTCCGTGCCTTTTAATTTGTTTTTCTTCATCGGACTTAACGTGTCTAAATGAAACCTGATGGGGAAAAGCATAGAAAAGGCGTAAAAACCCCACATCTTTTCGAAATACATGAATCACAATAATACTATAATAATACAACAATACAACGAACATTAATCAAGTCTATAGCATAAAAAAAGTTATTCTCCTATAGAGTTGTCCGTGAATCAGGTAGAAGTCCTCGTCATGCAGTTGAACCGGAAACAAAAAATAAACAGGTAGCACAATCTTTCACGCGTATATTAAATGGACAGCTACTCACCTTCTCAGGAGTCTGCGTTGAATACGCTGACGAAAGGTTTCCGCTGCACAGTTTAAATCGGAAAACTCGTCAAACTCGTTGAAACGCCCAGACATGAACCGTATTGGGTCATGCAAGCTGTAGTTCGCAGCACGAGGTCCAAGATGCAGGAAACTCCTCGACCGAAGAACTCGTTCGGTTGCGTAGATTTCGAATTCAGCCAAGATTCCTGGAGAGTCGATATCACCAATAAGTACTTTCGCTGCGAACACGGCCTGACTAATCGTCCGCCTATGTTCTAGTGTTTCAAGACCCAGGAGTTGACAACGATTTTCGTACGGCGGAAGGTTCACAGGGTCATTCCAAGGAAAGTGACGAAAGGCATACCGAACAAATTTCCTTTGAACAGATTCAATCCTCGCTATCCAAACTGCTTGATACGGGCACCATACTACCGAGCTGAATTCTAAGATCGATCGCATATAGAGTATAGAGCTTTTAGACAGGCAGGATCGCGAAACTCGTCAGCGATCTTGAAAAGGAACCCGAGTTGCCTGTTAGCTTTCGCAACGATGCCCGAGTAATGAAGCTTGCATGTTAAGGCGCAGTCCAGCGTGATTCCTAGGTCACGAACATTGTCCACACGTTGCAGAAGTTGGTGATTTATCGTATAGTTGAATGCCACTGGTTTCAGCTTGCGATGAAATGAGATAATATTACATTTGTTTACATTCAACGTGAGATAGTTTCTTGAGCACCACTCTTCGAAAGCTGAGTGCTGCGAACTCAGCCGATTTTATTTTTCAAGTGAGCTAGAAAACATCTTGAAAATCTTCTGAAGTTTCAAATTGTTTTGCTGAAACAGCTCACGAAATTGTATATACATGCTGTCAAGTGAACTCTTGGCTCCTCCTCCTCTGCTCCAGAAATAACGTATACATGGTGATGGGAGTGCACCTGCCCACAAAGCTCACATAACTCTTATAAAGTTTGATTACATTCTTGTTTCAGCAACCCAGTTTTGGCATTATTAATATTAAATAAAAACACTTTTTCAAGCACCACGCTCGATGATTTACATTATCCGCCTACTAAGGTTGATGTTTCGACAGTTTCATAATTATAACCTTTACTTGTGGTTCAAACAGTAACTACCTATGTGACTTTTGAGCTCTTTTGAATGTTTGGCTCCCGTTTGCAGGTTGACTCGGCTCCCAGATGACAAGCGTTTTGAGTTAGTTTGCAGTACTCAGTTCGAAAGTATCGATTAGGTGCTGAAGCCGCAAGCAATCGGCGAAGCTACGAACAATCACATAGATCTTCACATCATCCGTGTACAACGATCGGCAACCAGTTGGGAGGATCAGTCCGGCCTCATTCACAAAAATCGAGAATAGCAATGGTCCCAAGTTGCTACCTTGAGGAACACCGGAGCTGTTTGTAAAATAGTCCGATTGCTCTGATCCGATTCTAACACAAAGTTCAACGAGTTAAACCCGAGGATACACCGAGTTTTTCAAGTTTAGCTAGCAGTATGGAGTGGTCAACCCGCTCGAATGCAGCCTTAAGATCTGTATATACAACGTCCACTTGCGCTCCAGCTTCCATACTCCGAAGACATAAAGAAATGAACGGAGCTAGATTTGTTGAAACTGATCTCTTGGGATAAAAACCGTGTTGGTCAGGAGAAATGTAATTTCGGCAGCTAGAGAATAATGCGTCGTTGATGATGATTTCGAAAACTTTAGAGCAGGCACTGAGTGATGTGATCCCTCGGTAATTTTCGACGTTTCTCTTGTCTCCTTTCTTGTAGATCGGGAACATGAATGACGATTTCCAACGCGTAGGGAACTCCCCCTGCTGTAATGAAATATTGAACAGCTTCGAAAGCGGTGTTGTAAGCTCTGAACAGCATCGCTTCAGGATGCTTGAGGGGATCCCGTCAGGGCCAGCAGCATTAGAAAATTTCAGCTTCTTGATGGCGGATTCGACGAGGTCTACTGTAACCGAGGTAATCGAAAAATTGAAAGCATCACTGGGAGTGTCCCTCACCGCTTCAGCAACTTGGGACAACGAAGCCGTAGTGCCATTGAAAATGCTTGATGTCAATGTCATCGGCGACGCCAAGAAGCTGGATGTGCTTCCTGAAGATCATGCCACTCGTGTCTATCCCAGCTCTTCTGATCACACCTTCTAACGTGATGTTGAATAGCAGACACGAAAGTCCATCACCTTGCACCCTTTTCGAGATTCAAAGGGACTCGAGAGTGTCCCCGATACTCGAACAACGCACATCACTCGATCCATCGTCGCCTTGACCAATCGCGTCAGTTTATCCGGAAATCCGTACTCGTGCATAATCTGCCATAGCTGTTCTCGATCGATTGTGTCGTATGAGGATTTGAAATCAATAGAAAAATTATGTGTGGGCACGTTGTATTCGCGGAATTTCTGCAGAACCTGCCGAATCGCGAAAATTTGGTCCGTGGTAGCGCGGGCACCCATGAATCCCGCCTTGTTGGTTGCCAACACAATTTAAAATCTGTTGATCTGCTTGGAAGTTGATTTGGAGAAACTTTCTTCTGCCGCCATGGTGCCTATAGGCAAACGAAAAGGACAACAAGGATGGAATTCATTTGAGCAATCGATTTGATATGCTCACGGATGATGAGAATGAGAATAAACATTCCCGGCTTAATTCCAAGAAAAAAAGGTCCCCATATTGTGATAAGCACTTTCAAATCCACCGGTAAAAAATAAATCCAATAAAAGTACAATGGTTTTCATTGTCATTGTAACCATGATATTTAATGTCAAAACATTGGACATTTTTGTCGATTACCATACAATCACAACGAAATTCATGGTTCATAACAATGAAAATACAGTAAAAAAGGGGGTGGTGGGTGGGCGTGGTTGTTAGTCATCTTTTTTTTTGTGCTTTATTTAGGAGAATTTTAGTCGTACGCTAGTTCATCTCCGACAAATTTGATCTCATCAGACGAATTTTCATGGTTTGAGCATTGCATCGTTAAAAAATAGAAATTACTTTTACTCCCGTACAACAATTTAACAATAACTTTTAATGTGTCTGAAATTCAACAGTAAAATCATTGTAATTTCATTGTTTGTTATAATTTTTTTTTTCGAGCATGCTCTTTGCACGGATTTTTTGAACTTGGTTACATTCATGTTTTCACTTAAAATTGGCCGTCGAGGTAAATGACGTGTATTGGCTGAAATCTTGGACGGATTCAAACGTCTTCTCAAGTTTCTTACGTGGTAAATCCCTGGATCACATCAAAGATGAATTGACAAAATTACTAGGAGCTGAGCCAGTTCAAGCAATCAAAATGAAAATGAAATCTCGTCGTGGCGATTTGGGCAACGAGATTTCTGATTATTTTTATTTAGTTCATTTCAAGTCTAGTGAGCTTCACAAGTCTAACAGCTTAACAGTAAAAATCATTGTAATTTCATTGTTTTATTGTAATTTTTTTTTCGGGCATGCTCTTTGTTCGGATTTTTTGAACTTCGTTAAATTCACATTTTCTCTTAAAATTGGCCATCGAGGTGAATGTCGTGTTTTGGCTGAAATTAAATATATCATATTAAAAATATGATCCATTCATGCCTTTTCCAAATGGTGCAATGGCGACCCTCAAAATATTGCTTCACGCACCATCTAGCGTTGAAAAAGGTCAGCAACAATCATTCAATTACAATCGAGGGGTGCGAATATATCACTTATTACAAAAGTAAGAGTCAAATTATTTTCATTAATTACATTGTGTATATTACTTTAAAATTTGTCTGACATGTCACTGTAGTCATCAAATAAAATAAAATGCTGAAATACATTCATTTGAAATATTAAACAAATTTTCATTTGGTTTACCCCTCGTGACGATAAACAAATACATTGGTAGCCTTTTTGGCCACAGAGGTGCTTTCGTCGCTTAACATTCGGTTCGCCAGCTAAGCGAAAGAGTGGATCATATTTTTAATATAATATATTTGCTGAAATCTTCGACAGATTCAACCGTCTTCTCAAGTATCTTACGTGGTGAATCACTGGATCACATCAAAGATGAATTGACAAAATCACTAGGAGCTGAGCTAGTTTAAGCAATCAAAATGAAAATTAAATCCCGTCCTGGAAATTCGGGCAACGAGATTTCTAATGATTTTTATTTATTTCACTTCAAATCTAATGAACTTAACAACCTTAAGGCCTTAGAAAAGGCTAGCCTTATGCTCCATGTTCGAATAAAGTGATAACTCTTTAGGAAGAGTGAGAAAATTTCCAAAACCTCACTCAGTGTCTGGGATTTACTCTTGTACCCGAAGCCCTATAAAACATAGAATTTAAAATTAATTTACAATAATCAAAAGACAATTTGCCGATTAAGGCAAATACAGATCGAAGTGAAGCGAGAAATTATGAATTTCCGCTAGCAAGTAGCCAGTCAGGATCGAAGTAGTTCAGGTTGGCCCTATGTGCCTCTACTGGATAATAGTTGAATGTGAGTTAGTTCGATCTGCATACGTACACCCCTATTCTGTATTTCGTTTCGAACGAAATTCTCATACAAAAAAATATTTTTTTGTATGAGAATTTCGTTCGAAACGAAATACAGAATAGGGGTGGTAGTTTTAGCGTTTCAAGTAAAACGACATTCACTTTGGACATTCACTCACATTTTCTTCAATAGATATGTTTTTTTTTAAATCTCATTGTTTAATTTATGATCTCGTACCCTCCCTTGGCTAGTTTTTAACCTGAACATTGGTGGGCGGGCCTAACCTTATGCTTTATAGTGGAGCGTTGGAGACGGTTGGTTTAGGTCCGGCATCGTTGGCTCATGCCGTGGCAGAATAGCGTCATGAGCAGGCGATGGTGATTACTAAGCTTCCCCTCTGTGATGAACCATTGCATGAGAGAGCTAAAGATATAGTCTAGCAGTGATAGTATCACACTTGTTACTCCTTTGTTTGAGAGCCGTGTTATAGTACGCTTACGTTGGGGGCGATACTGGCGGGTTTTCCCGAAAATCACTCTTATTTTATTTATTTTTACGCAGATAGATTTATTTGGGTTTGCAAGGGAATTATACTATTGAAATTTTTCAGAAAGTGCCCAACAGTGCTCCTTCTACTTGCGTGACAAGCTTTCATTGTTGTTTTCATTGAAGTATTACTCAGGGAACAATATTAAACACCATTTTTGTACATGGTATTGTAACTAATCTTATATATGCTTCATTTTGGTTTAGAATAAATGTTTGTACTATGGCTCGGGATTTCCACTGTGGCGTGCTTCTATTGTGACATATCTATACGTAATTTTGTGGGACGACATAGTGGAAACGTGTAAGCGTAGTTGGAGCACATACCCTATATAATTTAAAAATTAGCTAGGAAACTAACCTCAAAGTGAAGCATTTTAGTCACTTGAAGGTGTCACCTGGGTCGAACCAATATATTATAAATATAGGTCAAAGTCAAAAACAATTTAATCGACGTTAAATTTTAGATTACATGCACAAGTGCAGGTACTTAATAAAGCATGGGTTATAATTGATTAGGTAGATTAGAGATTTCAATTATTTATTAAATGAGATATAATAATCATCAAACGAACTTGAATAAAAAATTTTTAGAGAGCCTAATAACATTAAGTAGATTAACAAAAGGGTTAGGATGCGAGGGGTCTGCTTAGGAAGGCAACTACCCTTTAAATCAATTGGCAACTCGCTTTTTCATATATTGTCTGTTTATTTTGATGGTTGCTTTAAAATATCAATTTGATATATATGTGAAATGATTAATCAGTGGGAGATGGATTTTCGGTTTCTTTACATTTTACAGCAAAAATCTAGTACTATGTGTCATTTTCTCAAAACCCCCCAATAACCGACCTCTTCAATCCCTTCCTTTTCACATGGCGTTCAAGTGGTCCGCATAGACTATTCAGCCATTACTCTTCCTTTATCCTCGGCTTTGGATTGACTTGCGCTCCCATTGCCTCACCAAACGCTGCAAAATTAAATTGAAATGTTTAATATATGATCTCGTTTTCTGAGCTTGATGCAATCCTGGCTGCAATTTACCAAACGGCATTTGTTGAGTTACGCTTTTGCACTCTGGAATCCGCAACAACAGGAAATGAATCATCGATTTAAATTGTAAAGGCTTAATTGTACATTCCAACTTTTTGTAGTTTGATTTCCAGTCATTTGAATATCGACTATCAGATCGAGATCGATGATGAGCTAAGGGGAAAGGGAACGAAAAAGATTTCAATCAAATTTAAAACCAGTTTTTCTGTTCAAAACCGAAATTCTATCAATGAAAAGGTGTTCACTGTTTTCCACTTGGCCAGTAGAAAATATTGAAACTCACTTGAATCGTCTGCCTTTAAGCGAACCCCACACGTATCAATATATTGACGTGAAGGAGAATTATTCACAATATTATTGATGATCTGAATACAGAAATATTGCCAATATCGATGTATTAACGTCAATATAGATTGTGCTGACAATACGATTATTGTCTATAAAACCTATCGTGTAGGGTCCACTTAAGTCTACCACCCTACTATAAATGAACACTCCCTTCATCGGAAACGTTCATCCTGACACCGCACACCCATACAAGCGTAAACATGATTACGCATTACACCGTTCGTTTATTGGTTCATTGTCATCAAAACCAACGAGTTCACTATTCGGGGATTTTCTCTCTGTTTGTCTGTCTGCCCATCGCGGCCCAATGGAGTAGATTGGAAGAAAAGGTTGGAAGGGTAATTTTCTCTCCGCTATTATGGAATGACTTGCAGGTTGTAAACGTGTCCGTGCCTGTCCTGTTTTATTGTGGATTGCTCTTGTTGTTGATGTTGTTTTCGCAAATTTATATTACATTTCTTATTGTCTTTGGTTGCTTTGATGTGGTTTCATTGTTTTCGTTTTAGTTGTGGCTGCTACAAATTGCTAGCTACGAAGAATTTCGACATCGCCGGGTACAAAATTCCGGAAATTCCACAACCATGACGAATACGTCATTGGAAATCCCAGTTGATGCAGCAGTTTCTGGTTTGGCATGCAACTATAACCAGTTTACTATTCGCAGATGATAACAAAAACCCCACGATCTTTCGAGAAATGTGCAAAGTACACATGCAGTGTTCTTCGCAGTTTCCAGCGGAAATCCCCAACTGCCCTTTGTAGTGATTAGCTTATGGCTTCCCTGTCCACGACGACGAATTGACGTCATTCGCGCGCACGTTGAATGATGCAATTCGGCGAAATAAGTCCATGAGTGAGCAGTATTATTTATTGTTTGCTCTCGTTCGACGACGACGAAATCCATTGGTGCTGGTATCGGCGGTCGATTCGGTTCCGTAAACTACGACAACTCTTGACAATCAATCGGCGTTCACAGTAGGCGAGAAAGTTAGCTGTTTGCGACAAATGAGCGATATGGATCAAGTCGCGAGATAACAGCAAGACGCCAAATAGGAGTTTCAGTGCGAATGCAGTGTAGCAGCCCATCAGTTGATGCGTCATACGACCGTGTTTATCATCATCGTATTCCATTGGGCTGACGAAATCCCCATCGGTTATGTGCGGTGGAGGATGATTCATGGTTTTTAACGGCTAACAGTAATCGTAAGTTAGCTCTGATGGATTCGAAGAAATTGACGTGAATCACTCGCGGATTGAAAACTACCCACTGGCTTTGTTTGCTTACAACTAGAAAGGTCACAGTATGCCTATTTCACCATTTGTCGTAATCAGCGCCCACTTAGACTTGTTCACATACTTTTTTACTGATTTTCGCGTTCAAGGGCTCCTTCGATGACCGATCACCGGAAGCCAGTGATTTATCTCCCTGTCGACAAGAAGAGCTGGACAGTGGTGAAGGCTCATGAGAACGGACACAATCCGGTGAAATAACTTGCCTCGACAGATAAGATAAACCAATGTCTCCGGGATCTGAAAAACCTTGACCTTCGTTTAACGCAAGTGCCCACACAACAACGATCCACGTGGATTTACCCGAACGTTCTAATTTTCAACTGGCGACGAGGACGATGAATCACATGCACCGAAATTTTCGCTTCCACTCTTCATCACTATCATAATCGACACAAAATCGGCACCAATATTGCACTGCACACACGTCTGCACCGGTTCTAGGATGGAACAAGACTCAGTTCGGACCTAAGCTGGATGCTTGTCTATATAGATGTTGACGTGAGCGCGAGCGCGCAACATGTGCATTCACGAATATCATGAATGAATGTGCCACCGCGTTCCACCCGATGCCGTCGACACGCGTATGTGGGGTAGATGGTACGAAGTGTCACTAATAATTGAGCAGAGAGGACCAATTTCGGCCTACAATGGGCTATTTCGGAAGAAGGAAGGCGGTACGTCATTGTTCCGTTAATAGCATACTGGTGTGACGCAGGGGTTGTCGCTGGTCATCGATGCGAAATGCCTGGAGTTCATCTTGATAATCGCGTGTGTGTAGGCTTAAAATGAATTCTTCGGCTGGGGGATGTGACAAGAATGCCAGCTTTATTTTTTATTGGGGCTAGTAGGTAAGTTTGAATTCTCGTTTGCTTTATTCTATAGGCTAAGCTTCCTTACCTTTCAGTATGTTCAAACTTTCTCATAAACTATTAAATATACTGAAAAGTCGCTAAACCGTAAATCAAAAAAGTTAAACAAAATAAAATGTGTAGTTTTGGGAAGAAGCGTCTCAATATGTCTGATTTGTTTTCCCCGAGGTTTTCCCTTTCAATATTTTGTAATTTTTGAAGGGGGTAAAGTACGGCTTAACCGTACAATAAAAAAAAAAACATTGCGGTGCCGAAAGTCTTATTATTTTCAATTAATCAACTATTCTTTCTAGATTCTTTTGATATTTACTGCGTGAAAATTCACCGTGTGCATTTTCCTGTACCCCATAATTATTATCCTTGAGTTATTATCCTTTTCAGTCAATAGTTTTCAAACTATTAGTAAATTTCTATGTAAAATTACGCATAATATTCATGAGTTCACACATAAACCGCACACGCATAACATATGGCATGAATGTGGATCGATAGGCAAAGTCGCCGGACAGTAAATAATCTCCTTCCAGCAACGCACAATTTGTCAAAAAGACGAGCTCCCAAACAGGAAGATGTCCCAATGAGTGGGGAGAAGAGCCCGCTCTTTATCCACGAAATGTTATCAACAGGGAGTTGGTATTCCCACTCTCACCGTCTAAATCGCTTCAATCGGGTGCTCTGATGATTCCTCCTCTTCCCAGCATTGTTCGTTATTTGGTGCATTATGAAATATGAATGTTGTATGAGAAATGTACAATAATGCAGTTATGCCTCATTTAAAAATTGCTTCTGCTTGTCTGTTGGCCGTTTTGTTTACTAAAATAAAACAATGTATGACGGTCGCGACTTTTGAAAAATCTTTTAATCCTAATTGTCAGCATGTCGCTGTATGAAGGGCCAAAAACGGGTTGATTAGATGCACAAGTGGGACGCCCGAATCCTTTATGATTAGTAAAGACATGTATGTATAGGAAAATAAAAAAGAAAAACATAAGACGTTCATGTGCAGGATGGAATGTTTCTGAAACCTAACAATAATTATATCTAAATCAAATTATCAATTTAGGTTGTATTTGAACAGTCAAGTGTAGGCTGTTAATCTGAAGAAATTATTGCATTAAGCAACAGTCTTTATAACATCAACCAAGTATATATATATAACAGTAAGCAAATTTAACGGTTTTAATAAACTAGTTTGGTTAGGTTCGGTGAATTTTGTTATGATACTCTAAACCATGGTAAACCAATTGTTGATTATGTATGTAATATTGCATAAGCATTATCTTGATTAGAAGTAGAATATCCACTGATTCAAGCTATTCCTAGAATAATCCGTTTGTCAACTGAAAGAGAAATCATAAAAGTAAACGTATGCTGGTGTTGCGTCACCTTTGCGCTATAGTATTTTAGAAAACATAAACATAACAAACAATAATACGCCTTTTTAATAGAAACTAAGCAATCGATTCAACCACTGGTGGTCAAAAATAGTGTTTTTAGCAGACATTTTTGCCGTGAGACATAGGGAGGAGAACACTTTTTCACTATTCCTCACTTCATCATTGAAAACTTCGAATAGTTTATTAGTGGTTATGTTCCTCGGGATTTCTTGTGAGTGAATAGTTGAGTTACGAATCAGTCCAGATTTGTGGAAAATCATAAAATAAGACGTTTACTGATGGAAATTCACTAGATGTTGAATTGAAAATTCTTTAATTTTCGTTGTGTTAAATCCTCATTCTGATGTTAACATACGGTTTGGTTGACGTTTCTTCTCGACCTCACGTGGTGCCCTCTACATTGGTGGTATGCTGAATAAGCCTATTGATTTCGGTTGATGCAATATTGATTATGCGGTGTTTATTTTACCAATACATCCTGATGCGCCTTTGCGATATAAGATTCAGAGAGTGTAATTTTTTTCCAAATTACGTGAAGGTATGATCAGAGATTTTATGCCTCAGAAAATCCCGATGGCACCGACTGGGATTGAACCCATTCCCTATGGAGTGAGAGGCAGACACGCACACCCCTACACCACCGGCGTCGGCTGTCATAACTCTGAAACATAAAGATTTGTAATGTCAGTTGCACTTTGATTTCTAAAGTTGTTTTTCCACGACTAACAGTAGTAAGTTTGTTGGGTAAACATGTTTGGAACCTAATTATGAATAATAAAGGAACTGATTTTATAATTTCAAAAATTGAAACTTTATTTTTGGACTGATTCAATAACCGCCCAATTTGAAAAGTTTGAATAATGAATTAATCATTTTGGAGTTGATTTCTAAACCATTTATTTTGATATTCATATATTATTGAATGGAGCAGCAAAAATAATCTCTTAGTCTTGCGTCCACAATGCGGTCGTGCATTGCACACAACTATTAACTTTTTAGAAGTAAGATCTTTGACGAACTACTAGGAAGTTCCCGGATACGTATTTCGTTAAGCTTGAAAATTTACAAAACTACTATGAAGTTTTTGCCCTCCAATAAAGTTCCCTGATTGCTGCAAAGTTCTACGAAGTTTCCTGAACTCCAATAGAATTCCTGACCTAGTTCATCACCTGACGTATTAAACTTAAACGAAGTACCATGAAGTTAAAAGAAGGTCCCCGAACTTTTATGAAATTCATTGAAATTAATCAAAGTTCGTTTAGCTTGTTTAAAGTTCCCCAAAGTGTTGATAAATCCTCGCTGTTACGAAGTTTTCCCAGATATTTACAATTGGTATCGAAGGAACCTGGAAGCCAGAAGCAATCGTTATTTGACTTATTTGACTTTTCATTTTTCTGTTCCATTATCAAACTGTCCTTTAAATAAACCACACGTTAATTGGAAGAGCTCTGCTTTCACTCATAAAAGGTTATGGGCACCTCTACGAGAGAAGTTGTGTGCGGTATTCCGGAGTTCAACGGTGGTTCCGGATTTCAGCACTGGAGCTTCAGAGTCAAGATGTTCCTGGATTCCGTGGGAGTATTGAACACTTTAACTGAAGAAGCATCGGCCGTAGCAGCTGAAAAGGTGAAATTTGAAGAGGCAGACCTGAAGGCCAAGTCATATATTGTCAGCTTCCTGGCGAATGAATGTCTGGCGATCGTCTGCCAGAAGAAGACGGACAAGGACATGTGGAAGGCGCTCGAGAACACCTTTGCGAAGCGGTCAATTAGCACTCAAAACCTGGTGAGAAAGCAGTTGAATCGTCTTAAGTTGAGAGATGGTGATTCGATGAGAGCGCACTTGCTGGTGTTCGAAGACTTGATCCGGCAGCTGAAAACCGCTGGGGCGAAGGTCGAGGAAGCTGATTTGGTCATTTCGCTGTTCCAGACTCTACCGGATGCGTATGACCCCTTGGTGACGGCCTTGGAAAACATTCCTGAGGAAGAGTTGAGTTTGGAGATCGTGAAGCAACACTTATTGGCGGAATAGCTGAAGAGAACCGAACGTCACGAAGACTCAGGTGAGATCAAGGTTGCGGCATTTTCTGGAGAGAAGAAACGCAAGTCTACAAAGTTCCAAGGCAAGTGTCACAATTGTGGAAAACGTGGCCATTTGAAGAAGGACTGTCGGCAGAAAAGCGGTAAAGCTAATTCGGCAGATCAACGGAATGCAGTAAGTTTCATTGCAAGTCGCAAGATTGAAAAGGCACCAAGTGGAAAGGTGGTATTCAAGCTCGATTCGGGCTCAAGCGATCACCTAGTGAATGATTTGGCAGTATTCTCCAGCAAATATGACCTGCAAGTTGCTGAAATCATTGTATGGATTGAAGCAATCTTCACGATGCTGGAATGAAAAATTCAACAGTGAACTAGTCAAAATGGATTTCAAGCGGTCCCGCCATGACTACTGCCTATACACACGATGCGAAGAAGGAGACGTACTCTATGTGAACGATTTGCTAATCGGAGGGAGGAAATTGGAATCCATCGCACGTATGAAGGAGAAGCTTTCGACTGTGTTCAGCATGACTGACTGTGGAGAAGCACGCCACTTTCTGGGAATGAAGATAGCGTACGATTGGCAAACAGGAGTTCTTCAACTTTCGTAAGAGTCTTGGAGCGTTTTGGACTGGCTGAATGCAATCCAGCTAAGTCACCAATGGAGAAGGGACTGCAATTGCAACGAGAGGGGACGTCAACTGAAGAACCCTACAGGGAGCTACTAGGCAGTTTAATGTATATTATGCTGTGCGTTCGGCCGGATATCTGTTTTCCAGTAGGGTATCTGGGGCGCTACCAGCAAAAACCAACAGAAACACACTGGCAGTGCTTGAAGCGAATCGTTCGTTACCTGAAGGGAAGTGCCAGTGCTGTATTGAAGTTCGAACGCAATGACGACCGTCCGCTCGTTGGATTTGCTGATGCTGACTGGGCGGCCGACAATGAAGATCGAAAATCAGTCACGGGATACGTATTTAAGGTGTTTGGATCAACGGTATCATGGTGCAGCAAGAAGCAAACTACAGTTGCTATTTCGTCAAGTGAATCCGAGTATGTAGCTCTGAGCGCCGCTACAGCAGAATCCCTGTGGTTATCTGGAGTACTTGAAGATATGAAGGCCAAGGATCCGAAAAAACCTGTCACCATATTCGAGGACGACAGAGGCTGTATTGGAATGGCGAATAACTTGGAGACAAAACGAAGAAAACACATTGATGTTAAACACCATTTCATCAGGGATCATATTGCCGAAGAACGCATCCAAGTGGAATCTATTGGTACTCGCGAACAATTAGCTGACATATTCACCAAGCCATTGGACTCTGGACGCTTTCAAGAACTACGGATGAGTCTAGAGCTACACGATTGAGAGGGGATGATATCGAAGGAACCTGGAAGCCAGAAGCAATCGTTTAATTCCATCTCAGTAGTCCTGCTTATTTGACTTTTAATTTTTCTGTTCCATTATCAAACTGTCCTTCAAATAAACCACACGTTAATTGGAAGAACTCTGCTTTCACTCATAAAAAGTTGGAAGGGTTGTATACTAGATACGACCGCAGGGTTGGCGTTGGATAACGTTTGTTATGTGTTGTACTTAATTGTGTATATTATATTTTAGGAATATTCCTTAATAACTCTTTTGCGAAAGTTTGGTGGCCCTGAAAAGGGCCGTTTTGTTGGGCTGATGTTTTTGACAATGATGGAACGGGCGACCTTGTTGGACGCTTATATAGTAGAACAGAAAATATCAGAGGTGTCAGATACTCGCATACGTACGATACCTTGTACAGACATACAAAGTTCACTGTTTTACTGCTTTAAGCTAGTACCACAAATTGTACGTTTTGAGGTACATGATTAAAGGAGTACAACGGTACTAATTTGTATGTCTGTCTGTGGTATTAAATTCTTTCTTGATAATGTTGTGGCCCTGAAAAGGGCCATTTTTCCAACGCGCTCGGCGTAGTTGCCCTTGCGGAGCAGACGGTGAATACGACCGACTGAGAACTGCAGCAGTTGGGCATTCCATGACGGCGGCCCAGTATACCGGAGCACTGGCACCAACGCACTCGGCGTAGTTGCCCTTTCGCCCCCAGGCTCTGCTGCCGCTGCTCTGCTGCCGCTGCTCTGCTGCCGCTGCTCTGCTGCCGCTGCTCTGCTGCCGCTGCTCTGGTACTGCTGCTCTGCTGCTGGGTCGACGATCGGATAGACAATGATGGAACGGGCGACCTTGTTGGACGCTTATATAGTAGAACAGAAAATATCAGAGGTGTCAGAAACTCGCATCTGATGTCTCGGTTGGAGAAAGTATAAGAATATAAAAAAATCAATCACATTTAAGCTCTCTTTTATGGTTATTTTTATCAGGGTTACTTTTAACCATTTTTCAATAGTTTACAGAATGAAATCAATAGTTTTGAAACATTCAGCAAATTGCTAGAAATATTTCCAATCGATTGATGCCATTATCTCGTAAATCTATCGAGAGACGGTTGAGTTATTATCGTTCAAAATCTTTTAATTTTTCGTAACGCATCCAAAATGACTGTTTTCAATGTTGTACCCCCGTATGTTGCCGAAAGACGTTATCCAACGTCAAAACAATGCTCCGTGAATGCTTACAAACTTCCCTGAATTTTTACGAAATACGCTGAAGTTCTACAAAGTTTCCCGATTTTCTACGAAGTTTCCTGTATTTCGACGATGTTCCCTGAATATCTCGCATTTAATTTTTTTGCCGAATCTCCGAGATTTGCACAGCCGAGCGTTCGGCAATCTGTTTTACTAAGATCTAAGAATTGTTTGCTGAGTCTCAGAAAATGTTTTGCCATATATTTGCTGAGTTCACAGTAAAATTAATTGTCGAGCACTTGACTGTGCAAATCTCGGCAAAAATACTAAGTGTGACAAAGTTCCTGAAGTTTTACGAAGTTCCCTGAAATTAACGAAAAATCCCCGAATTTCTACGAATTTCGCAAAATTTCTATCTGGTTCGTTAAATTTCTACAAAGTTTGATGAAGTTTTACAAAGATATCTGAACTCTGAAAAAAAAATTTACAGTACTCCTACAACATTATTGGTACTTGTACGAAGTTCACTGTAGTTTTACGGAGTTTGCAGAAGTTTTACAAAATTCACTGAGCTTGTACAGTGTTAGTTGGACTTGCACACAATTTTATGCAGTTCTAGATAGTTTTTTGAACTTCTGCGCAGTTCCCTAAACTACTTCAAAGGTTCCAAAAGTTCTACAAAGTTTCATTAAGATATACGAAGTTCCTTAAAATTTTACAACGTTCCCAGAACATTTACGAAAGTCCGCGAACTTTTACGAAGTTCTCTGAAATTAAATGATGTTGTCTTAACTTCTACATACTGCCCTGGCTTTCTAAATATTGAACACCCTCTCTATATAACTAGCCCCCTTTATTGATAGCAGCCCTGCAAATATTTGTCTTAAAAATATAGAAAATAGTTCTGTCACATGAGCTGCACTATGATTAAAAGTGTGCTATTCTAATGGGGAAAGTAAAGTAAAGTCTTCTATTCATACAACCCATTCCCGTAATTCTGTCCATCACATCTTCCAACCCTGACCGACCGACTCACACCATCAAAAGCAATCACTCTTTCCCACGGTTCGCTCAATGAACATTGACCACCTAGTTCAAACGTGTTCATCCACGTCCACACACCGTCTTAACTCGATTTGGATTCATCGAACTAATATAAAAAAAAGCGCGGCTTGCTACCGGATTGTTTTCATTCCGGTAAGCATGACGTGGTTCTTCTCTACAGTCGCCTTCTTGGATCTTGCCATCGGTCGGCGTTCGTCCATACATGGATAAACATTACAACCTCGCTCGCTGGTTAGAAGGTGGTTGTCGGATGTCGCACCGCGGCAAATGATGACGCACCACGTGCACACATGAATCAGTAATCGAATGAATTTTTAGGGGACGAGGAAAAGACGATGCACGTTGCAAACGGTGGCTGTGGCTGGTGGTTGAAGTCGTTACAAATCTGTACGAACTTGTCCAATCATGCCAATGACTAATAGGGTTGTTTGGAAAGGGCTCATACAAAGTGTGTGTGTTTTTTTTAATAGTTCGAAAAAGCTTGGGTGATATTAAAATTAAAGTTGAGTACCCCGTTGAATGTCTTATTCTATTTAGATTTTCCTTGCTTGGATTGTTCAGAATGATTTCGAGCTTAATTTGCCTATTCAGTTGGTTGTGAATAATGCAACGTTTGAATCAACGTTTTTTTTTCTACTACATGATTCATCCAAATTTACGCTGGAAATTTGCCTTTTCTTCTCTCTAGCGAATGCAGCGTTGTGCATTCACGCTTCATTCTATCAGCTGATTAAGGTCGAAAGTGATACATCACTCGGTACTTGGTAGCAATCTTATTTACATAGAAAACTTTCAATTAGTCACAATCAAACTAGTTTAATGCAAATGAAAACAGAAAACTTTCATTATATAAAATAAATAATGCACTTGAAGATCATGAACAAAGTCACCAACATCATTACGCCGAAGCTGAGGAATCGCGCCGGTTGCGGTAGGGGCAGCACTGCGTAGACTAGGCTGTGGACGATTCGACCGATGACCGCTGCACGGATCAGGTTCGTGGCCAACCAGGGATCCGGATTGGTGAGCAGATAGAGGAATGCCACCACGAAAAAGGGCAGAATGTTTTCCAGGTCGTTGCGGTGGGCTCTAAACGAGTTCAGATGGTGTGCGAGGGTGAGAGAAGGTTTGGTGATAATTAGAAAATTCAGTGCCTTACCTGCGTACTCGTTCAACGTCCGGGTCGTCAAATTTCGGTTTCAGTTTGCGGCTTATAGACGCAGTGTCTTCGGGATTGCAGAATGCCTGAAATGAATTTCAAGTGAATGATCACGTACGGAATCGATCTATGGCTCTCTTTCTCACCAATGCCATTTGAGAGAGAACCATAATTAGGAGATGGGTTTTGCAACAATGATAATTGATGGATTTTGCTGCATCATGATGAATTTCGGCTATCTTCGACCGTCCCCAACCAGAGTGAGCAGTTATAACATTTTATAAGCCTATCTAGTTCTTGATGACATTTTTCTTGTCGATAATTATTATAACATGTTATACTTCTCTAGTCTGAACAGGCATTATAGTAGTTCCCTATAATAGTATATAATATAAATATACGGCTTGTCTGATTTTGTTGAATTAGACACTCGATAACAACCCGATGCAAATTGTTGAGTTTCTCACATGTTGATCATTAACAATGATTGTGAATTTGCTTCTGTTAAATTATCGGAATAACAAGAGTATACTGTCTTCATTTACATATAGTCCAAAGAGTTATTTATCCAACAGAAAAGCAAATCTGCACTCTCCATGAGTCGGCACAAAACAAATGCGAACGGTTAATGACGAAATTCCTCATCAATCATCATCATCGACGGATTTCTGCCGAAAAAAACACGGTATGATCACGTGTGATCGAGCTGCGATCGGTGACGTTTAGATCAAAGCACATCGAAAGCTTCGAAGAATACGGAGGCAATCGAAGTATTCATGTATCTGGCAAAATGTATACGTTGTTTACCTTCCAAGGAACCATCGTCCGGCCTAGCGTGGCAGCGCACGTTTTCTGCTATCAGTGTACGAGACTCCGGAAGAATTTGTTTACTTTGGGTGGAGCAGTCCCAGTTTCGATGCATCGCCCCGACGGTTTCATTGATAAGGAATAAACGTTGCAGGGCAGGGTACAATTTTGGAAAATAATGATAAGCTGTTTTTTTTTCTGACACAATCTACGCTTCCTGTTCGCACCTGTTCGTTTTTTAATTGTAAAAGTAAATGGACAATCGACCATTTTGAGTTTTGAGACTATTTTTGACCTGCAGCTTTGAGGCGACTTGTCGCAATCATCATAGGCGTTCTGAAGATATTCTATGAAAAATTATAGGAAAACTGTGAAAAATAACCGAATTGTTTACCGAACGTTCAGCTGTTGAGGTTTCGGTAAAATTTCACATTGTTTTTCGATGTTTTTGAGTACCCCTATATACGATTTCCTAGGTGTCCGACATTCTATTAGTTTTAGACACAAGTTAAACAGAAATAGAGCCACCGGTTCAATGATATGAGTAATTCGTACCCCATAAAAATGTGCGAATATTAACAATAACAATTAAGAACAACAAGCATTGGCGTAGCTACTGGCGGTGCCAAGAGTGCCTCCAGAATTATCTATTCCCCCCCCCCCCCCCCCCGCACCATTGATGTTTTTTATTTTATTTACCGGTATTTTGTCAAGCTTGTCAAGTTCGATGTTACTCATTTTTTTTAAGTCCTTTATGGAGACTACTTTTCTTACGTTCTGGACTAGAAGAAGCAATTTTGATTAATTATATTACATAGATATTTAATCTACGGCATAATAAGACGTCTACAGCTTTACAAATTGGTAATGAGCCCAGAGATGTTTCTCCAACTTCTGGAAACTTCGTAAATCTTCAAGGACTTCTAACAAGTTCAGAAATTGAGGAAACTTATTAGAAATTTTGGGAACATCATAGATCTACAGAAAAATTCGTAGAAACAAGGAACTCGAAAAAGTTCTGGAAACTGCATAGAAGTGGAAAATTTATTTCCAGAGCTTGAGTTTGAGAGCTTCGTAGAAGTTAAGGTAACAATATTTTATTTCAGGGAAGCTCATTATTGATCGGGAACCTCTATATAACTTCAGGGCACTTTTTTGAGGCCTCATGGTTTTGGAATAGTTGTGGAAATTACGTAAAAATGCAAGAAATTTCGTTCGTAGAACTTCTCGGAAAATCATCGAGAAACGTATAAGTACAGCAAACTTTGTAGCATTTTGAGGAGCTGCGTAAAACTTCAAATAAGTGTAAGGAATTTTGAAAAAGTTCAGGGAATTTTCTAGAAGATCTACAGATAGTTCACTTCAGTATAGGGAACTTTGTTGCAATTTGTCATAGATCTTAATTCGAAAAGCTCCATAAACTTCTTAGGGGTTTTGAGAACTTCGTTAAATTTCAATGAACTTCCAGATATTCAAGAATATTTGTAGATTATAGGTGCCTTTCCAGAATTGCAAAGATGTTCAGAGATCTTCGTAAAATTAAGAGAGATGACAAAATATAGAACTGGGAATAAATTCAGAGAACCTCGTAGAAGTTGAGGAAATTTAGTAAAACTTAAGGGAGTTTTGTAGATGTTCAGGAAACATTACATAAGTTACAGGATATTTTTTCAGACAGCGGGAAATGTTCAAAAGATCTCCATGTAGTCTAAGATATTCGTAAAGTTCTCTGGATATTTTTCCAAGACTTCAGGTTGATCAAGTTCTGACGATCTCCAACTATTTAAAAATTCAATGTACTACATTCTTTAGGTTGTTCAGGAAGTACCGTAATACGGGGGAAAATTGATCACCGGGGTGAAATTGATCATAATGCGTTGCACTTTTAATTGTCACGTATGACATGGTCGGTGATAGATATCAAGAGAAATCTTAAAAGTATATCATCATGAGACTTCAATGATTGCCATGATGTGTTTTACCTAGCAAAAAAATTGTATAAATTTCCTTTTTATAGAGCTGACGTTAAGTAGCATATAATATCAACATCCAAAGAAACGATCATAGGACTGCAACGATTGATGTCATTAACATTCAAGTATCTTGTTTTACTAAACTAAGTGTCAATGAATGCGAATTATTTAATAAATTGCTGTAGAATGTTTAAAATAAGAAATCCAGGGTTTTTCGAAAAATTACCAGTGAATTTGAATGAAACTACCTACATTTAGGCGCAACTGTGCATTAAGACATCTTTTTTGGCGTTTCTGCTGAAAACACTTTTTACACAAGGGTTTTAGCATCTGAATCGGATTCAGGGAACCCACATTTAATAAGAACAATTACTAGAAATGCACTGGGAAGCCATTTGAGGGGTTGATCAATTTCACACCATATCGATACTTTCAAATTCAAGATTCCAAAAGTTTTCTAAAAACTAACAAAACATCCAATATTATAAGAAATCATGCAGGACGATGGAGCCCTCATAGCTACTGATTTAAAACCATTAGTTTTTCAATTTAGTCTATTGTAGAAATTTATTTATTTACGTTAAATAGTGATCAATTCACCCCCAGATTACGGTATTCAAAAGTTTTCCATCTAATTGAATCTGATGGAATCTTGAATGATGAATCTAGATTTATGGACATGTTGGTACATTCTGATTTAGCTATATTGTCAAGAATTAGCACTCCAGTAGCTGAATTGCGGGCATAAATTATATCGAAAAGATGGAAATAATATGTATAAATTTCTTTCTTTTCGATGAAATTTATGTCCGGAATTCAGCTGCATGATAGTTTGAATGCCTTAGCACATAAAAAAATCCGTGCTTTATGTGTGTATTTTTATTAAATAAATCAAGAACACTAATTTATTATTTACACGCTCGTGTAAATAATAAATTGGTTCCAAACGGGTATAACCAAACCTAACTTCATTTAAAATTTAAAAAAATCCCAATGCTTTTGTAAAAATTACTTAAATTATTATCTAGTAACAAACAGGGATACAATCATTCAAGTTTCAAGTTCATTCCTTTCGAGTAGAATTAAAGTTAAATCTTGATTTACTCCGAATGTTAGTTAGTCCAATGCATCGAATAAAAAATTGCTATGAATAAATGTTTTATTACTTTCTTTTCTTTTCAAATATCAGAATAATGACAAATTGTAACCAGACTTTTCAATATTTTTCGAAATTTTTAAATTTTAATATGAACATGTTTATTCTGTGTGCACTTTACCATGCTTCAAATTCTAACTCCTGGAATTTAATTTTGGTTCCTATGTCTGAGATTTAACTGATGAAGAAATATTCAGAATCTAAAAAAGATATTCAAAGTGTTTTTTATGTTACTTCATACGCGAAGTTAACGATTTTCAGAGTTGGTTGGAAATGCTAACATGAAGCTTTAGTGTGATGATTTATTAGCTAGAGAATGATCTTTAGAAGAATGTAGGTGGATAGTTCCGTTAGAGTACGGCAGTATGAAAATTGAATAGAAGTTGAAAATGAGCGAAGGGCCATTAAAGCGACAGTTTTCAAGATGACGCACATTTTTGCCTAGCCCGTACGATGTACGCGGGGACTTGAAGTATGTGCGTCCAACGTCCAGGCTAGGCAAAAATGTGCGTCATCTTGAAAACTGTCGCGGCCCTTCGCTCATTTTCAACTTCTATTCAATTTTCATACTGCCGTACTCTAACGGAACTATCCACCTACATTCTTCTAAAGATCATTCTCTAGCTAATAAATCATCACACTAAAGCTTCATGTTAGCATTTCCAACCAACTCTAAAAAAGATAGTTACAACATTTATGGAATTACCTAACTCTGAGCATTTTCTTCAGTTTAAGATGCTTAAATTTATGACATCCGGACGCTATGTGATTTAATTACAAAAAGCAAGAACACAGGATCATTGCTTGTTTAAATTCAGTAAGCTTTTAAGGCTCCACCGAGAGCGAGGTCCCAATCATTGCTATGAAATAATAATTATCGAATTTATTGTTTCACCATTAAAATAACAGTAACCTTAATGTCATATTATTAGTCACAGAAAAACATGTACCCAAAAATAAATATATTTGCGAGTTTTTATTTATCCGTAGCTTAGCAAAATAAAAAAAATCAACAGGTCCCCCTAGACCCCCTCCAAATAAATGACAGCAAGTAAGTGCAAGTAGGACGAACGGAACACGAAATCAAATAAGGGAGAAACAGAAAATAGCATCAGACAGAGAAAGTCGATTAAACGTAAAAAAAAAACTCATTCGTACACGGTAAGAAAAAAAGTACCCAACGGTCAGTTCACTTTGACCTACTTTTGATAAATCGGTAGGTTTGGCCACCCTGGTTGAGAACTTGGTAAAACGTTGACCCGGATTTCAAAAGCTGTTTCATTAATTTAAAATTCAACACACTTTAAGCCTTGTTTAAAAAATCGAGTCTTGCCATTGGGGTGAAGTTTTCCTTGTTTTGAAGCCTTATAGGGTAAATGTCGGCTTCGGCACCCATTGACTGTTTTCGGCAACCAAAATTTAAACGTTAATTTCACTATGTTTTCCCATCAACACACTTCCCTGAATGCACCCAAACGATTCTTTAGTCTTTCAGCTTCAATCTGATTGTATTTGTACGTCTGACCAGTCCTGTTATGCCAGATTTTTATTCAAATGAAACATACGTACTCTAAAATGGGGTTGATTTCAAGTTGCCGATAATAGAACAGCTGGTTAACACGCAGTTCTAATGGGAAGGTTGCCGAAGAAAAAGAGGCTGCCGACAATAGTCACACTCACCTGTGAAGTTTGGAGCGTTGTAAAAACGCTTTCAAACAGTTTTGAAGAATTCTGTCGATTGGAATGGATATAGAAGCAAGCAGCAGATGAATGTAAACCAACAAACACGTCATATATGTGCGTGACGCTGAGAAAATGCTAATAGAAGTGCGGACACTGCTTAGATTGACGAGAATACGTAAATTCCCCTATCTAATGAATTAAAATTGCCTGATTTTTACCGATCAGTTCAGCTGTTGAAAGTTCGGTAAAAATTACGTTTAAGTCGGTAATCATTTCTTAGTGTGTAATTACGAATTAAATTAATTTGTGTATAATTCCAAAAAAATATATATGCAACACATTTTTAGGGATTTCAGTTCAGCTATCGAAATTCGTAAAAATCCAGTAAACTTCATGGGGAACTTCGGTGAAGGTCAGACATTATTCTAGACCTTCATTGAGCTTCTTAAAACTTCAAATTCTTTGGAGAAGTTCCAGGAAAATCGTAGATGGGAATATAATATAAATTGGAACAGCTTCAAAAAGTTGTGCAAAACTTCTTAGAAGCGGGAAACTTGTACATAGGGACGGGCTTATTTTTCAAAATCGTTCGGGACATGTTTTCCCTTTTGGCAAATGATTATTGGGACTAATTAAGTAACATATCAAAAATTGAGCTTTTTTCGTTGCCATTTAAAGGTGGCGCAAGAGGTCTAAGTTCAAAATGTCGAACGATGAACTTTTTCAAATAAAACGTAAGCTTTTATGAGTAAATAAGTGATTTTGTTACCCTTATATGAATTTGGCTGGTTTCTTTTGGTGCAGCTCCACTTGGTTATTTGGCTGAGATCATTCCTTTTTATTTATTTATACAGTAACCCCTCCCTGTCGTTTAAACATCAATTCAGCTTATCGTTTACCAAAACGAACCTTGCTGCAAACCCTACCCTCTTACCCAACATCCCAGTGACTCCTCGTAGAAGTGCAGAGGATTTCTCGGCTTCCATCAAAGCGAGTGTCACGTCAACACATTCCTACCCATTCCTTTCTTGACCTGCGTTCAGGCGCGGCTGGCGCTGGTATTGCCTAATTTGAGATCACCAGTTTTTACACATTGAGGATGATTGCTAGTCCCAAGCATCGTCTATTGGTTCTCTGTGTAATTACAGCTGATCTGGCAATAACAGAGTAGCAACCGTGGGCGGTCAATCATGCTCATGCATGCTCATAATGCCAGCCAATGTTGCTGCATAAGAGTCACAATGAGCGATTTTGTCATTATCTCACTTACTCTTTGCTCTTCACTCTTCGCGAAGAGGCGATCAGAAAATCGCTCATTGTAGCTCTGTCAAAGCTGAAATTGCAGGTTTTGTGTGTCGGACGCGGGCTTTGGGATCTTTTCTTGCACCTTACGCATGTGGGAAGCCATCGTGTTGTCTTATTGTTCCAGCGCTAGGCGTTGATTTATCTAAACGTTGCTTGATAACAATGCATTTACAGGATGAGAAAAGAAAGGCACCATTTTATTGTTCACTTGATGTATTTTATTGTATTGTATTACTCATATACTTCAAAATTAAGCAGATGACAACAATAATACAACATTATATGCATATAATTATTATACAGGTCCCCTTTTTAGACTAGATGCTACCAACGATCAATGATTTATAAATAACAAAACTATTTTTTTTTTTTTTTTTTTTTTACCTATTACCTTAATATTTCAGTAACCCAAGCAAGTCATCGAAATTAATATGAAGCTGGTGAAGCAGAGGAAATAACAACATTAAATAATATTATATGTATATAATTATTAAGCAGGTTATTTCTCGTCATGTTAGTTATTCATCACAATTTTTAGCATTATTGTTAGTATCATTCGAGCAAATAGATTTAATTGCATTATATATCCTATACATTTCAGTGTTGCATCCACCCGCCATTGTGTGCTGAGGAGGTATAGAGCTGCATCTTATTATATGTAAAATACTTCTTCATTGCAGTAGCAACTATATTATCCACATAAATGTATTTCATTATGCCATATTTTAATGTTCTGATATATTGTTTCTCCATTGCATATATTTTCATTATATAAATAAATACTGGGTTGGGAGGGAGCATCAGGGTATCATTCAAACTGAAGCTGGACGATGGTATGATTGACAGCTGGAGTCTAGGAGAGAATAAACACTATCATTTTCTTTATCCTACCGATTCGATTGTGGTGATGTGAATTCTACTCCAACAGTTTCAGGGAGATTGACGCGCCCTTCTTAACAAACCATCCAGTAGGAAGCTTAATAAGTATTGCGAATTGTGTTATTCGATTTGTTGGAGCGTATCGTTGGAAGGAGATTCTTAAATTCCCGTGGATTTCGCGTAAGTGTCTCTGCTTACGGGTCCGCCCTTCCGTTTTTGGCCCTTCATACAGCGATATTGTGAATTCAGATCGGTAGCTCAAATTGATCTTGCTATTAAGTGGAGCTGCATACAAGACAAGTCTTGAAAGGATGGTGGCTACCTTACATACATACATACATACAAATAAGTGATTTTGTTACCCTAAAGAACGAAAATTTTGTCCATTATGCGATATCTTCACTCGTTATCGAGATAAATGGCATATGGATGATCCCTACGTTAGGTACTAAGTGGTCTTGCCATCATTAATGAAAATCTCCACGATATGGAACGACATAGTCACATCCCTTTAAAACTTGGAGATCAGGGGCCTTATTAGGGAACTCGAAACGAAGCGTCTTTCGTATGAATACTTGTGAGAAAACAGTCGTTTCGACTTGGTTCTATAATGTGGCTCCAATTAACAGGTAGAAAGCGGGTTGCATTGCTCAGAGATTAGCACCGCATCAAAGATCATTTTTTTTATAAACGTGGTATAAATTGCAGCTTTCCTAGTGCTTCTGAATTTTCCTGGGTCATGAAGCCTATATTCATGGAAGCAACATGGTAAGTAATCAATTTGGAGGTCTTAAATAATCACGCTGAAAGTGATATTATGATGATTGAAAATGGCAATGGAAGCATAAGTCGAATCAAGAATAATTTCTAAAACCTAGTGTAATCTTCATTAACAAAGCCTTCCCAACATGAAGAAAAGCATGTTAATAAGTATTCCTAATACTTAACGTTGAAATCAGATCACATTTCAAAAACAGTCAACCCTTCTTCTTCTCCAGATTGTATAGATTGCTTCGACCACATTTCACATGCACATTTAGGTACTAGGGTTTTTTTATCCTATTTCCGTCCTACCAACCGGTGGAAACTAACGATTTTAAATTGGCTCACTACTTGACTAGCCTATTGGTCCCAAGCAAACGATTAACGTACCCCACTCTAGTCGAAATTCTAGTACTACACTATGTTTGTTGAGAGTACCATGTAACGGAAGCCTCGCAACCTGCGAGATTTTGACCACTGAATACGCTTCCTGTCTCAAAACGAGTCGCTTAAGCGCCACCTCCGAAGAAGACCATTCGTCACGGTTTGATTTTCCCGGCAAGAAACCCAACCTCAGGGCGGGTTCATGTGAAGAAGAGACCGAAAATTAGTTTGAGGGCGATTTAGTAGACTGAATTCCCATGATGGATTGAGATCCTAACAGATAGAGGCTGTTTCAAACAGTCTTAAGGGAAAGCTGGTGCTAGCCGCCGCTCTACCGAAACACAACAACCCCTACTCACATTTATCATCACTGGAGGAACTTCCCCTTTCAGATTTCCTCCACCGATCGTGAAACGTGAGTACGGAGACTGTTTTCCCAGGCAGTCCAACCTGGAGTAAATTCTGCTAACAAAAAATACCACAACAAATAACGCAAAAATAGAACGACGCCAAATGTGAAAAACCTAGTCAAATAAAATTAACATTATATGTAAATCTTAAACTTTACGAAAACAATATTTATTTCAGGGGATATTAACGGAAATCATTGTATAATTTATTAGAGTTCTTAACCTAGGTTTGTACATCGTACTTGTTCCTTTCCATATGTTTGTTTGCTAGATAGCTCTCCCTAATCGTATGTGCGGTTTTCTGATCTGGTTCTAGCGATTGCTATCCTATCCTTTTTTGTCTTACTCACTTACTCACGGTACCAATTATTGTCGTCGCTGCTTCATCCGTATCGGCACAGAAGCATCCCTTTGTCGGAGTGAGGTCGGCAAAGAAGCACTCTATTGATCGGTGTTGGTGTTGCGCATTGCACCCCGGACTAGTATCATAGAGGTAACTCTAAGACCACTGGGTCCCGAAGAAAATCATTATTATTTTTGGCTCACTCAGTACCAGAACAACGGTCCCAAGCAGTCCCAAGCTATTTCACTCACCCCTGCATGTTCTGCATGAATCCACACACCCCTGATGTTATCTGTCAAACTTTCATAGCGAATCAAAACAAACATAGTGTAGTAATAGAATTTCAACTAGAATAGGGTACGTTAATCGTTTGCTTGGGACCAATAGGCTACTAAAGTGGTGAGCCAATTTAAAATCGTTAGTTTCGTATTGATTGTTGCTAGTATGGTGGGAAATCGAATCCTCGAATTGGTACTGATACTAGCGCCGATTGCCGGTGGCGCAGATGTCGACGAGGGGATCGTCGGTTATGCACGAAAGCACGTTAGTTCACGTGGTGGATGCTGGCGGATTTGGCCAACGCTCTGTCGGAGAATATGTTAACGGTGTCAACTTTTATAAGAGAAGCAATTTCAACTTTTATAAGAGAACACGGTTCGGATTCGTACCCCGGACTTTAACGAACAGATAGCGTATTCGTGTCAAATGGAATTAATTGGCTGAACGTATTGGGAACTCATTACTTGTTGTATGACAAGTGTAACTCTACATGAGAGGACATTCCTTGGCGGGGAACACATTTACGATTTAATTGTAAAAAACGTAACTTCATGCAATTTGATTAAATGAGTAAAGTGCATACATATGAATTCTGTATAAATAAATAACTAACAAAATAAATAATTAAATAAATGAAAAGCGTACTTGTTACAACCAGAGCTGAGCCAAAAAGTTGTGCACGTTTCTTCGGGATCTTTTGGTCTTAGAGTTATCTCTATGCTTGTAACGTACGTTTAATCTGCACACTTTTTAATTTTAACCCCGCTAATTTGCACGCCGAGCAACTAAACATTGCTCAAACGTCAGTCAGCACATGGAATGGAGGAAAACGGAATGGAACATTGCAAAACGGAACGCAGAGTCTAACAAAACAGCACATAGGGCTACCAGAAACACGTTTTCTCATGATCGTAGGGTAGCTTGTTAATATGAATGAAGTGTCGTTCAAATTAGCGGGGGTTCACGGTATTCGTTTCTTCATACACTCAAAAAATTTCACACGTTTGATCGAAGTGTTTAAACACTTGATTTTTTAAATGCAGAATCACATATACTTAAAGTGTATTTCACCTTGGTTCGATGTGTTGTACACGTTAATTTATAGTGTTTCAAACTTTGAAATGTTGAAATTTTTTCACTATCTATTCAAGTGTATTGCACGTTGAATCACGCTACTGTTCAAAACAGATGGATTCAAAGTGTTTTGCGTTACAATACGATGTGAATTGCTTGCTCAGAAAGGTAAACATCGAAAACAAGAGTTGTGACTTTTTCCTATCAACCCGCCTCATATATGAGAACAACCGTGGCACAGTGAAATCGAACGAAGACTCTGGCAGCAGCACACCCCAACAGTTCGTGATCGAATCCAAAATCAGACCCATTAAAAAGATATGTGAAAGCTCTGGCCTCTGGCAGCTTTGTTTATATATTTGTCGATTCATTTTTAGAGTCGGTAAAGTAGAAGTCGATAAAGTAGAATATTGTAGAATATTGAACTATGGTGTGCAAAGCTATTGATATCACCATATGAGGCACATAGAATCCAAGTGTGTCACAATTCAAATCCATAGTGTTCAGGCATGGTTCATAGCATAAGATTCACACATGAAATGGATGTGTTTCACAGTAAGCGCAAAATTAAGTGCCCAAGTAACATTTTAAGTTTTATGAAATACTACAAAGCAACTATAAAACAACATTCATAAAACCCTGGTCAAGGCTGTCTTGTCATTAATGCATCCACCATAACCTCATTAAGACTAGAATATGTCTAGTTGGCCCACCCTGAAGAAGGTTCTGAAGGGTGTATTCTTGAAGCTCTTCAAGATTGATTTACTGCAAAAGGTTGTATGACGAACGCATTGAGAACCATTTGAAAACTACAACAAAAGCTATTTAGCAACAATCAAAACCCTTTCCGAGCCATTTCCCCTAGCCGCTTACTAAATCCACTAGGAAAGCATCAATCAAGATAGAAAAGGATTTATGAATCCGATCTTATCAAAATAATTATAATAGAAACTGATGGTATAAAAATCGTGTTGAATATCCAAATTTATTACAATAGTTCTCATAGGCCACATAACCTAGTTTTAAGTGCCTTATTAAATTTCATGTGAATTGTACATGAAAACATCGAAAAAAATAGGTCCGCTCTCGTAAAACGTCGATTTGACTAATTATTTTACATTGAATAAAATAAATTATTTTTCAGATCGAGCTAGGCTGAGATTATTTTTTTATGATATTCGCATTTAAATGTTTGCTCATTGCTAAATTTACCAAAATATAGTTATATCCAAGGAAATATAGAGAGAAAATCGAAGATTGTAAAAAAACAAACAAACTAAATGTAACATGGCGGTGGCATAAAAGTTGATTTTCATGGGTCATTTGTGAAAAAGTTGTTTTGCTTTTAAGAAATCCATAACAAAATCCTTATGTTGTAAAATGGCTTTTATGAAGAAAACTTGCAGGCTGAAATGTATTTATCTAAAGCCATTTTGCTTGATCTTAACCCGTTCAGATTTATGGCAGCATTTATGGAGGCAAAGTTGCTTGCAAAAGTTAAACGTTAAAAGTTTGTTTATCTTTCGATAGTTGCGCTGTGAGATTCAGCGTTCTTCCAGGCGATTATCTCCCGATGGCTTGGAAGCAGTTACTAAGAAAGTGTTCACAATATTTCGCATTTCGCACAGCTGTAACCTCGATAATTCCCGAAAAGATCCCCTTCTTCCGGATGGTTCTGGAAGTGCACCATCAAGCGATGCAGAAATGTACAGTTGAATTAATTTTTTCCAAGTGATGAGCCTTTCACCGAATAAAATCGCAACTATGGATCGGAAACCAACTAGTGTCCGCTAACTGAAAGTTTCAGTGGTTTGCTGTCGGTACTGACACAAGTTATTCCGATCTTCATCTATTCGCAAGGTCTGGAGAAGGCTGGTTTGTTTTCAAGCTGTTTTGACAATGTTTTATGAATTTGAGGACCACGCTCACTTCTCTCTTCTCCACCAGATGTTCAGTCGTTGATTGTAACCGTTCCGCCGGACGTGCTGGTTCTTCTAAAGAACTAAATTTTACTTCGTTAGCATCGCTTGAATTTTTCTTCCAACTTCGTTTATCCTTCGATGTATCCTTGTCATAAATTTGGTTTTTATTCACTGTGAGGATCCATCCTTAAAATTAAATTTGTTAACAGAGGAGATTTTATGATACACTTTTAAAAGCCTAAAAGGCAACAATATATACCATTTGCTCTCATTTAAAACTTAATGGTTATATGATTGCTTTTATAATGATAGAACAGGTTTATAGAGTATTTTATCAAGACATTAATAAAAAATTGCTAATGAAGTTTATGATTGATTTATAGAACAGTTTTATGGTGGGATTGAGAACAACTTTAAATTTAATTTTAAAACAAGACAGTTTTTGACTTCTCGACAGTCTGTAAAAGGTTTTTAAAACAGCGAAAAGGTGAACTACTAAGCAGGAACGTGTTACAACGTGGATTTAAACTAAATGGATTATTCATTGCCATTATAAAACCATCATAAATTAGAGTGGATGCTAAATGATTGCAGAATTGTTACTTGGGTGTGAGATACATGATGATGGCGTGTGGAATTTTTTGAGTGTACCGGGAGAGTAAAAAATTGGTTCGATTTGACAGCTCGATAATGGTTCGATTTTTATTAATCACCCAGTACCCACTCTCTGAGAGAGTTCCACAGCTCACGTTCGCCCAAAGGAATGACGAAAGTGGTACAAACTCTATTTAAATTAATCATATTGTCAACCTTTTTTTAGACGACCAGCGATTTTAAGAAAATTAAGCTATAAACTCCTGATGTTTCTAGGAGGTAGGGGAAATGTATGTAATGTCGGCCCAAGTGTCCCAAATTTGGGCCCATACATAAATTCAGCAATCGATTAAATTTTCAATAGCAACCAAAAATATCCATTAGTACCGTCCCAATGACGCGTTCATCTAGATACAATTGATAAATAGCAGATTTTTAGCGATGGGCCCAATCTTAGATCCATAGGGCAACATCAGAACCATTTCCCCTATAAGCTTGCAATCTTAAAATTCTTTTATTTTGCAAATGGAGCATTTTTTTAATCTGGTTACGGAGGTAGAAAAGCAGAAATCTATGTATAGAACTTAAAATCAGAAATTATTTTTTTTTTAATTATATGTTTAATGAGTAGCCCTTTAGTTTTTTACTAACGTCAACCAGATTTCATTGAAGTAATTTGTTCTCAATATAAATGCATTTTAAGGTTGCACTCGTATACCTCACAGTGTACAATTTTGAAATCATCATCACATTCATACTTCTTCTATTCTCCACGGGGGCCATCTTTGATTTGCAAATATTGACTGCCCTTTCTTTTACTCTCACGGAAATTTTACACAGTTGCAGTTCAAAAGGAAGTTTATTCAGTGACTGGGTAAATTCCCTTTTGAACTGCAACTGAATAATATTTCCGTGAGATAAAAAAAGGGAGGGCAATACAATTCTACTCAGTCATTGAGTAGAATTGAAATAGAGTGCATGACACCGCAATTGTGAGCAAGTTGCACACTTTCACATGGCCGTTCAATCTCACTCAGTGACCATTCAAATATGACGTAACGTTCGCCAAGAGGTAGGCAACAAACGAAATTTTTATTCAGCGAATAGATTGCTGAATCCACTTTCACCTGAATAATAGTTACTGCTACTTTTTATTCAGCCTGCATTGTTTCCATTTTCACTTGCACACTATATCACGTAGAATTCAGCCCAAAAAACTCACCATCTTCCTGAACCGATTAAAAGTTGTCAGCGGGGTCATGAGCACCATTTTCAGCACCAATATAACACTCCAGAATGCATACGTGCGGAATAATTCCGGGTCCATTTGATCCAAAATGTTGGACATTTTTTGTTCGTTTTTGAGCTAATCTTGCTGGAGAAATTCCCTTCGACGTGCTTGCGTCAGGTTCAACGGTTGATTTTTAACTAAAATGAGAAAAAAAAACAACTCGTTCGACACCGGCAGTGGTTGAGAGGATTTTTGGCTCAATGAATTTTAATGTGTTTAGAAAGCTGGTTTCTATTTGGGTGTCGAATGCTCAACAGATTTGGGGCTTTCTTGTGAATAGAATTGAGCGATAAAGCAACAGGTAAATATTTATGTTGTAAGAGGTTGATAGCTTCTTCTTATTATTGGTTTTAACGTTCCAACTGGAACTTCACGTCTGCTCTCAAGCGCTCTTCGAGCAGTTTTACAATTGCTAATTGGGAACTATCTACACCTGTACTCCACCTTGAAACTTTTCTAAACTAAAACAGGAATCGATCCCGTTGCTTCCCGAACGGTATGTCGTGATTTCAATAGCAACGCTATCGAGAGGCTTCCTTTCGACGACTAATTTGCTTGATTTGTTGGTCGTCTGTATCTAAGCAGTCATGCGGCTTACCGTATTCAGCTGAGCCGTGTTCAATTTGTTTTGTTACGCCATGCCTACAATCTGACTTAGTATAGGTAGATGTCGGAGCGTTTGAAGGGGGGTTATCTCTGCGTTTGACTTTTATCTCTGATTCAGCACATTTGAATCGCTGACGTGTTCGGGCTTCAGATTGTTTTGGTCAAATCATTTTCTGATTCTCATAATGAAACGACCAGTGTTGAGTTTTTTCAAGTTTATTTAATGATAATGATAGCTCGAAAGTATCCTGAGTGATTGTTCGATAAATTTGTCGACGGAAATCGTTAAGATTCACGATGATTTCTCTTTCACTTGTCAAAAATGCAAATGAGTTCGCATCTTAAAGCTAACTATGACACCAAAAACCCTTATACGTGTACTAATTCAAAACAAAATCACACTTTAGGGAGCATCCATAAATGACGTAGCATATTTTTGATCAATTTTAGACCCCTCCTCCCCCTCTCGTAGCGTATTTGGCTATATCCAATACATGGCCGGTCACAAATTCTGAAACCCCCACCTCCCCCCTCAAATGCTACGTCATTTATGCATGTTCCCTTACAGAAAGTGAAGAATCGTATTGAAGGCCATGTAGAAGCTGGATGCGTACGGAATGAGCCAAGCGATGGCCCGGGCCGGCTGCGGGATGACCACCACGGCGTAGACCAACGTGTGAGCAATGCGGGACACGGCAACGGCACGGAACAGATTGACCGCAATGAACGGATTCGGATTGCTTAGGATGTAGAAGAAACCGATCACGAAAAAGGGAAGGATGTTTTCCAAATCGTTCAGGTGGGCGCTGTGAGGATGAATAAGGCAGATAGGGCAATGTTAACAGTGGTCGATTTGTTTACGTTTTCGTGCATTACTTACCGACGCACACGTTCAACATCGGGATCATCAGTCTTGATCTTCAGCTTTGGCTGTGTAGCGATGTCTTCCGGGTTGACGAAAGCCTAGAATGTGTTGGAAAAATCTTATTAGAACAGAAGAAGTATAAACAAGATGACGTGTAAAGTTGCAAGTCATCCCCGATGGCGACACAACTGTACAATGATCATATCTGTTACAGTCGTTATCGTTAAATGATAGCATCTTTTCCCGTGATAGAATTAATCACAGCACGCTTTGTTTAATCCATCAACTCGAGAGATGTAATTCGTTAATCGATCGCAGCAAGCCGACGCCCGGCTTATCGAAGTGAAGCGGCATCGCAACGGTCATGGCCATCTTTGTTTGCATACACAATCAGTTTTGATGAGAGCCGTTGCGTAATAGCGCTATTGCTCGCCTCGTCAAGCGAGCTTATAATTACGCTTTGACCAATCAAATACTCGCATGCTGCCACGTTGGAGCACACAAACATAAATTTTATGTCAACTCCAATGATCGGAACGACGGGGACGAGAATGGACGGAGATTAGGTTCAAGGTGGTCACACTCACCTTCTTCCGGAACCGCTGCATTCCAGTCAGGATCGACATGACTAGCATCTTGACGACCAGGACCGAGGACCAGAAGACGTACGCCCGGTAGACATCTTCGTTGATGTTATTGAACAGTTGCATCTTTGCGTTGGTTGAAGATTTCTGTGTTTTCCTCGACTGTACACCGAATACGATAGATATGTGGAAGATGCGTCCGCTTGTCGGGAGTGGCAGTTGAACACTGATGTATGAGAAGCGAATGAATGAATAAACTCTTTTCCGTTGTATGTTTTTGCCGGTACGATGAGTTGCAGTTTATAGGATTGGTGGAATACACACGGGGAACATCTGGTAGAAGTATTATCGGATTTTCTTTGTGTTGGTGAGAATGGTTCCAGAAGCATTAGGCGAGGAAATTTCTCAATTTTTCATTTAAATATGATATTCTATTATGACTTAGGATCAAAATTCATAGATTTGCACAATAAAGGTTGCTGCACCCAGTGCAAACAGCTATGGAAGCAGCATGTTCCGATATTTTTCTGGTCGGTCTTTGATATTTTAGGATGTTTTTTTTAACTAAGCGAAGCGCTCATAATCAAGCCGCCGTGTAAGGGTCAAGCTAAAATCAACCCGACTGCACCTTCGGTGGCTCGTTTATGAGCAATTTTTCCTGCTGGGAAGGTGTTTTAGGATGATAGCAAACCAATGAGCTGGATTACCGAGGTGAAGCAATCACTCACACAACCACTGTACGATACACGCAAGTACACGCAAGTAGTGACGTCACTACTTGCGTTTACGTTGATTTTTTGGTTTACTAATACAACCCTATTTCACGATCTGCGCCACCTCTCTCTGTACCTCATTGATAGCAAACTACCACACACATTAACTCCTGTTTGCACTGAAGAAACTTGATCAAATATAGTCGTTCTAACAGAAAAAAAGGCTCAGGAATCGTTTGGAATTGGTTTCATCTTTGGAAGGATAGTCCAAGTTAGGTGTTTTGGCACTTTCGCAAAAAAACCTAAAATCTTGTATATTTCTCAAAATTTTTAATCGTGATGATAAAAATTATCCATAGTTGATTTGCAATTGAAAAACATCTCAAGAATCCGACAAAAATTGTTTCAAATTGCACAGATATATGCTAACTTATATTTTTAACTAATTTGCCTAAATTTTTCAGAAATTATTACAAAAGAACCGTATCAGGTTTAACGATTTATACCCCGTACAGAATATGGCTTATATAATGTAATATAGGCTGTCTTGCAATGAGCACTCATACATTTAGTTTCCACTGGAAATCCTATGTATGAGTGCTCATTGCAAGACAGCCCTATATTACATGATATAAGCCATAGTCTGTACGTGGTATTAAACAAGTTGAGAGTTATTTTTTTAGGATAATGATAAGAGATTTTGGAAGATGAAACTAGACTCTGTGTGTAAGAGTCACGTCAAGAGAAAAACAGTGGAACTCATGAATCCCACCTGGTATTTCCCCAAGAACTCTCTTGCAAATGATGAAAAGCTGCAGCATACAATTTGGAGAGTACCTCATCGGTGGCGCTCAACAGTGTGATCGCGCGGTAGTTGCAGCAATCCAACTTGTCGCCCTTTTTGTAGATCGGGCATACGACACCTTCCATCCATTCGTCCGGTAATATCTCCACCTCCCTAATCTTGGCGATTACCCAGCGCTTCACCACCGTATTTTAATAGCTCACTTGGTAGTTGATCTACACCAGTTGCTTTGTTGTTCTTCAGCCGGCTGATCTCTTCCTCAACTTCTTGAAGATCAGGGACCGGGAACCTGTCGTCTTCTGCGCGTGCTTCAAGGTCTGTTGCCGTGCTATCTTCGTTTTCTGCTACATCACCGTTGAGGTTCTCGTCATAGTACTGCTTCTACCTCTCAATCACCTCACACTCGTTCGAGCACATATCGGATTGCGGCACGTAGCCTTTGCGCGAACTATTTAGCATCACGTAGAACTTCCGAATGTCGTTTACGCGGTACAGATTTTCTATCGCCTCGCGATCTCGGTCTTCCTGCTGAAGCTTTTTACCTAGTGCCGCTGCAGCAGTACTACCTATGGCGGAAAGGATGTCCCTCCAGCCATCTTCAAGAGTAGCTCTTCCGTGGGTAGTGCAGCTTCCAGCTGCTGCGCGTAATCCTGGGCAACTCCGGCGTCCCGTAATTGTTCAATGCTGGGTCGTGGTGTTCGACTTTGACGGGTGTTATGCACCGTCGAGAGTTTTGAGTGCATACATACTGCAACTAAGTAGTGGTCAGAATCTATGTTCGCACTGACGTTGATAATGTCGGAGAAGAATTTCCCGTCGATTAGAACGTGATCGATTTGGTTTTCTGTGTGTTGGTCAGGTGATCTCCAGGTGGCTTTGTGGATATCCTTGCGGGGGAAAAAGGTATTTCTGACTTCCATACCACGGGAGGCTGCAAAGTTCACACATCGTTTGTCGTTGTCGTTCAATACGGCAGGTACGCTGTTTGGCCCGATTGCCGGTTTGTGCATTACCTCCCGTCCTACCTGAGCGTTCATGTCGCCGATGACGATTTTGACGCCTGCTCCAGCTGCGCATACGTTTTATTCTATCTCGTCGTCGGGCAGCACATTGTGTCGAAATGAGATTCGGCACAGCTTGGGCACATCCATCGGCATATCTTCGGCACAATTTCGTAGGCATTGAATTGTTGTAAATAAAATGGGACCCCTTCTGGAAAACTGTCATTGAAGTTGTTCACAACATTACGTACTGTATATTCAGGAACATCCTCTAATTGAATATATCAGAGAAGCTCAAACCAGCAGTTCACTTATAGATCTAAATACAAAATGTAGGTTCTAGAGTGGGCTCAAGAGAAAGAGGCAGTTAATCAGACCCCAAATGATGCTGCAACCCACACAAAACAAACTACAAAAGTCTATTCATCATCCTCTATAGACGGTCTCCAACAATGTTCCCCACCGGTTCCAACTCTTTCCAGCCGCTGATAGACCGTTGCTTTCACATCACGAAAGGCTAGGTTTCTGGCTTTGAGGGCATTATAAAACCCTAAAACACAGGAAATTATCCTATGAACACAAAACACCAAAAATTCGCACCAATGAATGGGGAGAAGAGCTCGCGCTTTATCCACGAAATGTTAGCAACAGCGAGTTGACATCTTCACTCTCCCCATCCAAATCGCTTCAATTGGGTTCCCTGATGGTTCATTCTCATCCCGAATTGTTGATATATAGTAATATGTTGAAACCGGACCGAATCAACCGGCCAGCAAGCCGCTGGTAGACGATCGATTCAACATTCCCGGCGAAGTGGATCTACTACTTGGGGCCAGCGTGTTCTACAACCTTCTGCATTCCGATCGCATGTGGTAGCTGGTTTATATGAATCAAAAAAAAACTCCACATTACAAGCTCCACTGTGCTTCGTGTCGCATGTTGACCCCGAGGACGAACCATCGTTGAGCCAGCTAGTCTCTAAGTTCTGGGAGATCGAAGATTTCAAGCCCAGTCAGCATCTAACGAAGGAGGAGCAGTTCTGCGAGGAGCTCTACACTAAGACTACGGTGCGCGATGCCAGCGGACGCTACATAGATAAACTGCCGTTCATCCGCGATCCTACAGCGATATGAGAAACCGGCTACTCCGTATTGACACAGTTTACGGCAATGCAACGGCAACTGCAGCGGGATCCGGAAAAGTACGTACTCTACCACAAGTACGTGGAAGAGTTCCTTGCAAACAACCACATCACGAGAATTGCACCCAATCCAAATCACCCGAAGATCATTTACCTGGCGCATCACGGCGTCATCAAAGCTGAAAGCTCTACTACGAAGCTTCGAGTGGTGTTCAATGCAGCAAAGAAATCATCGAAAGGACTGTCGCTCAACGACCTGTTGGCGATCGGACGCATCGTGCAGGATACGTTGTATAACCTCCTGATTAACTTCCGATTGTATCCGTTCGTACTCACCGCAGACCTTACGAAGATGTTTCTTCAAGTGAAGGTGACCGAGGAAGACAGTGAACGAATCCGCATACTATGGCAAGAATTCGGACAACCTATGGCGGAATGCGGGCTAAACACCGTCATGTTTGGCATGTCCTGTGCTCCTTTCTTGGCAACCAGAACGTTATATCAGCTAGGAGATTCATCAAAGATTACTATGTTGATGATCTACTTACCGGTGCAGCAACACGCGAGGAAGCCAAGGAAAAACTTCAGCAGATTACTGAAATGATGAAGCGAGGAGGATTTTAGATCCGAAAGTGGGCGTTCAGCGACAGGGAAGTGCTAGACGATATACCGCCAGAAGACAGAGCAGTCAGCGTAGTTCACGCGGTAGGCAGTCAGGAGACCATCAAGACACTCGGCGTCCAATCACAACATCGGGAAGATCTCTTCACCTTCAAGGCATCTGATGATCCCATCAAGGAGTGCTTCACGAAGCGAGAAGTACTATCCACCATCGCCAAGATCTTCGATCCTCTTGGACTCATCGGACCAATAGCGGTGATTGCAAAAATGATGATGCAGGAGTTGTGGAAAATCCAAATTTATTGGTCTGAGCCGCTGCCAAATCAGTTCAACCACCGGTGGCGTACATACTTGGTGCATCTACGAGATGTCTGACAAATCAAGGTCCCACGCCGGTGCATAAGCGTCCCACAGCCGGTACAATATCATCTCCACGGGTTTTGTGACTCGAAGTTTGTGTGGGTCACTCGAAGTATATGGAGCAGCTGTATAATTACGAGCGATCGACGAAAACGGCGATATCAGTTCGCACCTACTTGGGTCCAAATCGTGCGTGGCGCCCATCAACAGGCCATCGCTACCTCGATTGGAGCTGTGTGCAGCAACCTTGCTCGCAGAGCAAGCTGTCAAAGGCTACATAGCAATTTTTGTTTGCTTCGCGACCAAAGCAGTACATCTCGAGGCGGTCTCCAAGCTCTCCACGAAAGCATTTTTGGCAGCCATGCGACTGTGGGCATATGTACAGCGACAATGGCACCAATTTTTTGGGAGCAGACAACGGAATGAGATATTGGTATCAGAAAATCAGTTCATCCGACCACAAAAATCGTGTAGCGGACTTCCTAGCGATGGATGGTACACAGTGGCATTTCAACCCACTCGGCTCGCCACATAGGACTTTGGGAGGCAGCAGTCAAGTCGGCCAAACATCATCTAAATATAGTGACGCAGAAAGCTCGGCTCACATTCGAAGAGTTCGGAACGTTGCTCCCCGAAATCGAGAGTATCCCGATCAAAAAGTCCCCTTACACCAGGGGACTTTTTGATCGGACGACCGCTAACAGCCATCAACGAACAGGATTATCTTTCAAGTCCTGACGAGCCATACGACGTTAGGTTTCGTTACGTCAACGAGCTCCGGCAACACTTTTGGGACCGTTGGAGCAAGGAGTACGTTCCGGAACTGCAACTGAAGGGACTTACGACCAACACATCCGAGGAAGGTGATCTGGTCCTGGAAGGTAACAGAAATTGCCAGTCAATCGATGGGTCACCGGCAGGTTTTTTGAGCTATTGTACAAATTAAGTTGTTTTTCAACCTTCATTTGCCCCCTAATTTAAGCACAATCATAAGCCATTTACTCTTTTTCAACTACCAATTTTATGCACACATCTAAACTTGTCTTCTTTCCTTTTCAAATAACTTGCATGCAAGTTTTGAGTGTTTGACCGAGTGTGAACTCGTTGTTAACTCATGTAACTCAGTCGATATTCATCTTATTTTACTACTACTACACTACTATTGTGGAGCATATATTGTGGCTGTCAACTCAGCAGAATCAAAACAAATCTAATTTTCTGCTGCTGCAGTTGCTTGATAGTAAGACTAATTAACTATTGTTTTTTTAGCATTAATTAATTAATCATTTTAATTCGTTTCAGGTTGAAAGCCTATTGGTTGGCTGAAACATATGTAATATAATAATCAGATAATCAGAAGCATAACGTCTACAATAATATGTTAGTCGATTGAAATCTGCCGAAAATAAATGAGGGTTAAGTTGATTCTTTACATAGAAATTTGCATTTCATCTAGTTATGATTATTGTCAATAATACTTACATTTCTATGAAGATGGTGCTACCTATTTTACATTTTATGTGATACCAATCATCACCGAAGCCAACCTTGAATCGTAGACCAGGTCCATTATCAATGCATACACTCGTTCCGAAAAGAGGCTCTATGGTACTACTTTGGGTACACTTTGGGAATATCTATGAAATTTATATTATATTATCCGAAAAATTGCCTTGAAATTCTGCACAGAACTTCCTTTGAGTTCTTATCAGAATTGCCATGTAGATTCATTAGGAACCATCTTCGCGATTCTTTAAGTACTCATCTACTGGTTGCTTGCAATCCTCCTCAAAACTTCCAAGGATTAATTAACATTCTCCTCTAAATTCCCTACGAATGCTGCCAACATTTCTTGGACACTCTGCATAGAATTCCCTTAGAATTTTTCTCGTGATTTCCATTCAGATATTCTCAGATTCAGATTTCTATTGACTTGCTATCAAAATAACATCAAATATAGATTCATATATTTGTAGAATTCCTTTTGAATTCTCCTCATAGTCCATTAACATTTTGCTCAAGATTCTGTTGGATGTTTCCATAAAATAATCTCTCCTCAGAATATCTGAATCCTTAAAACTCCCTATAATGCAGTGTTGAACTACCCGACACCTGTCAAAGGCAACTGACCACGACAATGCTATTATTACAGCAGTTAAATTACCGTTCAATATAGTTACTGTATTAGTATTTTAAATACGTTTGATTTCAACAGGATCATTTTGGAAGTTGCAGAAGGTTGAGATATTATGCTCCTCCAACAGACACACGTTTCCTTGACGCGTGCCATAAGTCATTGCTTTCTGAAGAATCAGTAGTGCTTGAGAAAATTCAACCTTCAAGATACCTAAGGGGCTGTTTATAAACTACGTAGACAGTTTAGGGGGGGGGGGGGGGTTGACAATCATCCACGGCCCATACAAATTTTAAAAATTTTGTATGGACAATTGTCTACGCAGGAGGTCAAGAATCCCAAAAAATGTCTACGTAGTTTATGAACAGCCCCTAATACGGATTCAGCTGTCACCAGGGGTTGAAACAGTTGACGTTTGTTTGTTTTCATACACTCATGCTCTACCGTCGTCTGTCTCACACAACACAACCGGTAGAATAACGTTCAAGCAAAATGAAAATTATCAAATAACTATCATATGACATTGTGTGATTTCGTTCTAATTCCTCAATTTGGTGTAAATTAAACCATTTTTTTTACTAGGACATCGTTGCTTGCTATTTTCAGAAATCACACAAGCACAATATCAGCAGCTCTTATTATGAGAAAAACTAAAATAAATACATTCGTGACGGTCTTCGGCGACAGTGTCGTATGACAGAGCCTGTCATATGACATTTTAGTTTGGTACTGTGCTATGATAGCTTGTTTTGCAAGTGTCGGAGGCAAAGGCAGTCGATTATCACAGAAAATGTGTCGACTACCGTGACCACTTGTGGCTGTCACAATGAAAAAGCAAAAAAACTATGTTAGACATGTTGTTGGGCGATGTCGAAGACGCAACTACTTTTCTAAAAACAATGAATCAAATCACCAATTAAACGCGAATAAAAGCTCATTCTCGTAAACTAACAACACATCCAGGTAGGGAAATGATTCCTCTACCAGTTGGTATAGTTAGTTTCTGAGAGTAAGCTTTTATTTGCTAGAAATCGGGGATTGAAGTCATTGTTTACAAAAGCAGTTGCGCCCAATCTCGAATCAGTCTCAAAATGTAGAATAGAAGAAGCAAAAATAAAACGGAAACTCCCTCGTTGGGTGCTCGTTAGTTGGGCCTCCGCTGGTTGGAGCATGACCAATTAAAACGCAACTGGATATAAAAATATCGTGTCAATTAAATTTGACAATCATACAAACAATCCTCCAAGGGGTAAGCATACGCGTTTTGAACTGCGCAATATATGTAATGAATGTAAACATTAGTTCGAAACATATGAGATTCATTTTAAATTCTAAAGGGTGATACGGTCAAAATTTGGTCAAGGGAAAACGCGTGTAAATCGGTGAAATCGTTTATTTAAAAAATCAAATTAAATTTCTTTTTCAAGTTCAATTAGTATAAAATTCAGGAAAAATATTCAGTTAGGCTTCCGCTTTTCCAAATCCGAATTACCGGGCCTTACGCTTGACCCCTGCCATCAGATTTTGTACAGCCACCTTGTCCACCTTCTTCGCCGCAGAAAGCCAGTTTGCCTTGAACTGCTGCTCGCCCTTAGCAGTTTTTTGGTCTTCTTTAGGTTCCGCTTGACAATAGCCCAGTATTTCTCAATTGGGCGGAGCTCTGGCGTGTTGGGAGGGTTCTTGTCCTTTGGAACCACCTGCACGTTGTTGGCGGCGTACCACTCCATGGCCTTTTTACCGTAATGGCAAGATGCCAAATCCGGCCAAAACAGTACGGAACAACCGTGTTTCTTCAGGAAAGGCAGCAGACGTTTATTCAAACACTCTTTCACGTAAATTTCTTGGTTGACAGTCCCGGAAGCTATGAAAATGCTGCTTTTCAAGCCACAGGTACAGATGGCTTGCCAAACCAGATATTTCTTTGCAAACTTTGACAGTTTCATGTGCTTGAAAACATCTGCTACCTTTCCCCTTCCTTTTGCCGTATAAAACTCCTGTCCCGGAAGCTGCTTGTAGTCGGCTTTGACGTAGGTTTCGTCGTCCATTACCACGCAGTCAAACTTCGTCAGCATCGTCGTGTACAGCCTCCGGGATCGCGCTTTGGCCGTCGTATTTTGTTTATCATCGCGATTTGGAGTCACTACCTTCTTGTAAGTCGATAGTCCGGCTCGTTTTTTGGCTCGATGCACGGTTGTAGACGATACACCCAGCTTATTTGCGGCATCTCGGAGAGAGAGGTTAGGGTTTCGCTTGAAACTACCGGCAACTCTCTTTGTCGTCTCAGCGGCTTCCGGTTTTCGATTTCCTCCCGATCCAGACTTCCTGGCTGTCGACAAACGTTCCCCAAACACTTTAATTACATTTGTAACGGTTGATTTGGCAACTTTTAGCGATTTTGCCAACTTTGCGTGCGAGTAGCTCGGATTTTCGCGATGCGCGAGCAAAATTTTGATACGCTGCTCTTCTTGCTTGGACGGCATTTTGACAACTGAAGAGTGAATTCCAAAATCAAAATAGGAGCAACATTCTACACACACACACCTTCAAAATGAGGGGTGTTCAGGTTTTTTAAATGCAAAATTGAAAGAAATACGTCAAGTTGATATTGACCAAATTTTGACCGTATCACCCTTTAGAAGAAGTCAAAAACATGTATCGAGCAAATTAGTATTTCAATTTTTCCAGTCAGCTTTAAGCGATTAATTTCAATCCGAAGTGATGTTTGTTAAATCTTCTCAACCGCAACAAAGTATGCGCATACCCCCAAAAAATTTTAGCCTTCTGTCAGTTGACTCAACTAACGAATCGAATTCGTTAGTTGGGCCGAAATGGTGGAACAACCAGCGAATTTAGACTGTATTAATTACACTATCCGATAGTATTTAAAATTACGATATCCGGATCAGGCAAATGCCATTTTCAATGAAAGATCTCACGCGATATTTACAGAAATACTTCTGTCACTATCATCGGATGAGAAAACGATGACAGAGATTTTCTTCAAAATTTCATCGATTTTTTTGTCATGACAGAACGTGGCAGTGCTGTGATCATCATGATTACTAGCTCATGATATTGCTATTAAAGTTTAAAGTTTAAAATCTTAAAACTATATTCATCCTACCGATTACTTACAGTTACTTGCTTAAATACATCTAAATTAGTTAGAAATGTTGATGTCAAAACTGCATAAGATTTATACTCTTGAGTGCTTGATCATTGGAAAATTACAAGAAAGCTAATGATCGCTCGTTTCGTCTCGTGATAGTGAGAGGATCTGTTTTCTCATTGTGACATGACGGCCGTAATATCTATTTTGGATACCTGCTGGATATCGGGATATTTTTATCCGCATAGAACCAGCACTAGTTCCTGGTTCGCAAATAAACGATCGAAAGTTAACAAATCGGTATTTTATTTGGAAAACTCAATAAGAGCAATTTTTGCATCTTGACTGATACGCGCATTGTGTCTATTACTTGTAGGCTTCATCATTTTCGAAACTTATAACGAATTCGTTTTTTACCGGTGCGAAACTGAACTTTTTGTCAGTGCCAATTTGTCGCCTTAAGAATTAGCTTACATTGATCTGTTCTTCTATATGCCAGAAAGCCTATTGGCTTTTTACACTTCAGTAACAAGCGTTTTATCTCTCAAATTAGTGTTCTACTAAATGCAGTTCCACAGTTATCAATTGAGAGGCTTCTATGCCAACCAATGTATGCATTTGTACATTGTATGCCAAGCACATTGATACTTTATGCCCAGAGGATTCGAGAGAATGTAGCCGCAGCCTACGACTTGGCAATACCCTGCCGACTAGGCTATCTGAGGCCCCTTACTTACATTGATCATCTTATGGATGAAGTTTTTCAATCCATGAAAAATTGCCTTTTCCAACCTCATTTCTCATTCACGAGGGTAGTTAGATGTTATGTGGACAAAGTAAAAGGGCAATTAGGAATCATTCATTTCATACGTTTGCTTTCAGCTAGCATTGCGTTTCAAGACGCTCCGAAGCTTTTCTGTTGTTACGTTATCTTTCTAGAAACGTTTCCCTCAATGCCACCCAACGCGTCAGGAGCTTCTTTCTTTCATTCAGCTTTATGTAACCGTTCCCTCTATCCTACTACCACGCACACGTTAGTCCTATGGTACCCGTCCGTCGACCGTGGTAATGATAATGAAAGTGTATGCAACTTTGTGCCCGAGCATGCAACCACAAAGCTCGACTTGACTGGACGCTTCTCTGCAGCAGTCATGGCGATAATTAGTGACAAGTCGCACAACTTGATTTGTGGCTTTGTTCGCATTGCTAGAATCCTGCGTCGTAACATAAAGGCATCTAATTAGGAAAAGAAATTGTACACTTAATCTACGGTATATTTGGCAACATTTGTTTTGTTTTGTTTTGTAGCTCGCTTTGCACATGGGTTTCGCTTTTCCAGTCTACTGGAAAATGTTTGCGACGTTAAAACAAATTGTAATAAATAAGACTACGTCTCAGACGTAATTTGTATAGCGGTAAAAGTCACACACATACACGCGCACACATATGATACAGTTTGAATATCCCTGTAAAAGAAGAATTAGCTTCAATAGATTAGATTGTCGAACCACTGCCACAGTTTGTCCTGCTTTTCGTCCACCACATATGTCAAACATTTGCCTTTGCTTCTGAAAAGATGCGATAATATCCATTAATCAAAAGTGGAATTCCTATTGTGTGTATTGGTACTTTTTCGAACAGGCAACTTTCGGGTGCTCGTGGCGGAAGCACTGCGGCTTCAGCAGATTGAAGTAGGTGTATCCGATTTGGTTCGACACCAGCGTGTTGGCATTCTTAAGGCAGTTGTAGAATTGTTTATCACAGTCGCAGTGAGATCTGTAAAAAGAGGAAAGGTTTAGGTTTTTGAAGGAAATCACAAACTTGCTGTTGTTGGCTTATAGAAGGTGTTCTGTAATGAAATGCAAAACCAAAGTAAACAGCTCCTACCTATTGTATCTTTACTGGCAGTAATAAATGTAATGGCAGTACCGACAAACCGACATGAATGACCAAAGTACCATCAAATTTCTGATCAAAGCACAAAACCGACATCTGCCGCCTTGTTCGCGAAAAATGTGTATCCTAGCCACGAACACGCATACAAAATGTATTAGATGGTTCGTGTCTAATCTATTCCTGGCCAATTATTTTTATCTAGCTAACAATTTTCTATGTAGTTGAAGATGCTAATTTCAGTGATGGCGGGGGGGGGGGACACCCCTCACCACCCCTCTCCAAAGGGGGAGTTTGGTAAAGAGAGATGAAAAATCCGATTTGTACCTTCCTTAAAAGTTGTCCTAGCTCGCTTGTCTAATATCTATATACAATCTTCACACTGCCGTACTCTAACGGAACTATCAACTCTATGCTTTCATCTACTCCACTGCCTATAATTGCATATCAGTCCCATATGGAAAAAGTAGGCATTGAGAAAATGGCAGTCGAAGTTACGAAGTGCAATTCTCATGTAAATATTTGAAAAATCATAGTAAATTTATTGATATTTTTTTCAAGTTAAAATCTGTCACAATGAAGCTTGCATGTTCTGTTATATCAACAAAAAATATGGCAATTCGAAAAGCAGAACTTTAACTTAAACTATGGACGATTGAATTTCAGGATGGGACTGATATGCGATTACTTTGCTAGATGGGACAAACTGACTTGATGTTGTTTTCATATTTTTCATGATCTAAGTCCATAGTTTTATCACATAATATGAAAGTAGATGCCAATTGATAGTGGATAGCGTTGTTATCTCGAAATTGACGAAAATCCATATGGGACTGATATGCGGTTATAGGCAGTCCATCTATCGTATAAAAATTACCACTACAGTCTGTTATTTGAAATTAGCATCTTCAACTATGTAAATCGTTGACTTCACGTAGAAGTAATACTAAAAACATATAGTCAAAAAAAAAAAAAAAAAATCTAAAATCAAAAAAGATGGGATCGCTGCACATTTGAATCCGCCGTTATGGATTCTCGATCAAGAGTTAAGTTTAAGTTTCATGTCGGTTTGTCGGTGATGGCAGTTCTTGCAATGGACTGCAGCGTACAAGCAAGTTTTTTCAGAACGCATATTTTTGTATAAAACATTCTCGAGATGATTTTCTAGCCACATTGCGTTTAGCAATACAAACTTTGTTCGAACATTAAGCTGACATTGAAATTAAAAAAAAACAATATTCAAAAAACCTTCCGGTGACCACATTACAGAATTTGTTCCTGTTGCGAAAGAATGCAAATTCGACATACTTTTCATGTAAATCTGTATAATCTTACTTTTCCCGGTTGGGTGTAATAATTGTGGTTTCATGAAGGTCTTCTAGAGCATGATTTGGACTTGTAGAATGCTTTAAAACCATGATAAAACTTCAAATGTTTCTTGGGACGCTCTTTGATATTTTCTCAATCTTCAGATGCAACCCAGAACATCGTCAACAATCCTATAGTACATCCCTTATAATAATTTTGGAATTCTCTCCCCCATTCCCTTTATAATTGTGATAACATTTTACAACTTCCCTCCTGGAAACTTTAAGTTTTCGTTCTCCGATTTTCATAAATTTCTTAATATTTACCACAAGCCTGATTTTCACTTCTTCGTTATGCAAGTTTCTTGGTATACTTTTCAGAATTATGAAGAAATTATTCTTAGATTTTCCTTGGAATTCGTCTAAGCGGTTCTATAAAAAACTCACTGAAATTTCTAAAAATTCTCATCTGCAGTTTCGTGAATTTATCCTCTGAATTCCCTTGGAGTCCTGCTTACCTAGAAATTCTTCCTAGAATTTATTTAGAACAATATTCAAAATTAGATTATTTTGGAATTCTCATCAGTATTCCATTGTATTTGTCTCAACGAGTCCATTTCAATTCACTCCAGAATTTCTTTTATTTCTTCTTAACATTTACCTAAATCTCTGTAAAATTTTACTCAGAATCACTACGAAATTTTTCTCAGATTTACCTTGGAATTCTCCTTCAAGTTTTCTTTACATTAAGGACGCATAAAAGTTGTTTTTTATTTTGTTTTTGCAATTCGAGGTTCTTGAAAACATTTCAAGGACAGAAATTTGGAGTACAGTAAAACCAACCGGCGACAACTAACGATTTTAAATTGGCTCCATACTTGACTAGCCTATTGGCCCCAAGCAAATCGATTAACGTACCTCATTCCAATCGAAATTATAGTACTACACTATGTTTGTTTTGATTCGAAGGTTGACAGATAAAATGAGGGGTTCGTGAATTTTCCTATGTTTCGAGGAGTGCATCGATTAGCTTGGGACCGAAGATAGTACCAGAGCTGAGCCAAAAAGTTGAGCACGTTTCTTCGGGACCTTCTGGTCTTAGAGTTACCTGTATGGTAAAACCACAAACGATGTGGTTCGCTGTAATAGAATTTTCTTAGAAGCTTGTGCCATCAGCCACCAGATGGGCTAGTATCTTTGTTTGATTTGAACATAGTTGATTTTGTGTGCAATATGATCTTTGACAGTGTGCAAAGAGTGTATCATTTTGTCATTTTTGTCAACATTCTAGTACATTTAGTGTTGCCATGTGGTACAATCCATTAGTAGTGTTGCCATGTGGTACAATTCAGTAGTAGTGGTGTTGCCATGTGGTACACTGAAAAATTGCAATAGCAGGTGCGTCACCAAAGTTTTCGAGCCGCTCCGTCTGTCACTTTGTTTGTGCTACTACTGGATTGTACTAACATTTTCACCAAATGTACTACATAGAATGTTTTGGTTCTATTTCTTTCACTCTACTCAAAACTGAAATGCATAAAAAATGACAAAATGATACACTCTTTGCACACTGTTAAAGATGATTGCACACAAAATCAACTTTGTTAAAATCAAAACAAAAATACTAGCCCATCTGGTGGCTGATGGCACCAACTTCTAAGAAAATTCTATTACAGCAAACCACATTATTTTGATTGATTTCTTCGCCAGTTAGTCGTCTGTCACTTCGTTTGTGGTTGCGGTGAAAGAGATAGAACCAAAACATTCTAGTACATTTTGTGAAAATGCTAGTACAATCCAGTAGTAGTGTTGCCATGTGGTACACTGAAAAATTGCAACAGCAGGTTCGTCACCAATGTTTTCGAGCCGCTCCGTCTGTCACTTCGTTTGTGGTAAAACGAAGTCAAATCTCGATGAACATTTCAAATGGTCCTATCTGCTTTGATCGATTCTCTTCATCGACTTTCTCTTTTCATAACCACTGCTATGCAAACAGATTTTGCGCTAATTCTACCACATAGTTTGATAAAGAAGGTTCTTATCTAGCGTCCAAACCGTCAAATACAACAGGGAAAGGTTTTGCAGCTGAGTTATTGACGAAAGAGAAAGTCAATGAAGAAAATCGATCAATGCAGATAGGACCTTTTGAAATGTTCATCACATCACAGTAGGATTGTTTTGGTCAGATATTTTCAATAATTCAAAAACAGGTTTTTCGTTCACCAAAATTACGTTCATGAAAATGTGTTACTTGCATTCTACTAGCCTAACTGCTATTCCAAAAAATAGTGACGTCCTCTTTCCCCTTAAACATATCGATAAGTTTGAATTTTTCTAGTTAGAAATTTAATCTAAAATACTCTTTACTAAGCTAATCGTTGTCATGGCTTGTTAATTGTTGTCATGGAAACCACATATACATTTTTTCATCAACTTTGAATTTTCTCAAACTCCTTTGTAGTTTCTTAGAAAGTGCATTGCACATTGTCTAGGTGTCTTCTAAACAAGTCTTTCGAACTACCCTGAGAAGCTCTTAGAAGTTTCTATAGAAGTGCTCTGGCTAGTCCTCAGCGGGATTCCTTATTTTCACATGCGATTTTTTAGGAATTCATCGAATCTTTTCATGTAGGTACTCAGAATTTCCTTTAGAAATCCACTGAAGTTCCTCAGACCGGCTTCTGCACTTATCACTGAAGTCTTCCTAGTAGTAGATAGTACCCAACAAACATTGATAGCTGAACAATAACTTATTCAACCAAATATTTATATCTTTGGCTAAAAAATGGCTTATTCAGTTTTAAATCATTTCGGGACAATTTGGATGTTACTTAGAAGTTTTCGAAAGATCTAATGTAGGTTGTTTCACTAGTTCTTAAATTTTCATCAAACAACATTTCCCAAGAAATCTATCGAGGTTTTTCTCTTAATCTTCTTGATCTACAGCAATTCTATCAATCTGTAAAAACCTGTAACTGTACTTTTTAAAACCTTCTGTAAACACTACGAGTTTCGTTGAATCTTCCCATGAAGAGAATCGATCAACGAGGATAGGCCCTTTTCAAATGTTACGCGATGTACGATACGCAGAGAAAGCCAGTGGGCCTTAATTAGGTCAAGTTCGAACAAGATTTAGGAAGTATCGGATGATCGAGAAATTGGAGACAAATAGCCACGACCCCACGTGTGGATTCCCCAACAGAATAGGCCCAATAGGCAAAATCAAGAAAGCTTCTGTTCGTTGGATATTCTCTGCAGCACAAGGCGTATCGCTTCATGGATCGTGAGAACGACAAACTGACTGTTGGCCGTGATGCAGTATTCCTAACACCGGACGACGAAGATAGTGATTCTAACGATAATGATTTCTACGGCACGAGACGAACCAGCTAAGGGCTGAAAGTCTCTATAATAAAGCAAAAGACGAAGTTGTCTACGGCTATGAGTCAACCTGTGATGATTTTCATAATCAAACGACCGACGATGAAGACTAAACTGTGGAGGAGACTGGATCAACCCATGGATAGGAGGAGAATGATGCTCAAGGGTACAATCAGAAGTATGGAACAGACTATGACGAGGTATTTGCACTGGTTGCGAAGCAAACGACTCTTCGTGCCCTCTTGAGTATCCACATAGTGCAGCACGTTGAAGTTAAAAAGGCATACCTTCCCGGCAAATTATCCGAGACGAGCTTCATGAAGCAACCTGCTACGTCCCGTGCCAAGAATGATGTATGCTGTTTGCGAAAGAGCCTGTATGGTTTGAAGCAGGCGGGAAGAGTGTGGAACGAGAAAATCAGCGAGGTGTTACATGAACTTGGATACGTTCCATCTGAATCCGATCCTTGTCTCTACATGAGAACATGCCACGGAAAGAAGTCGTTCGTCTTACTCTATGTAGAAGAATACGAAAGGGTTCGTAAATTTCTGCAGTGACATTTCAAAATCACATGTCTTGAAGCTACCTGCGTATTCAGATTCAGAAAACGCAAAGTGGCCAGTTCCTGTTGATTCAAAGCGCTTACATCCGGAGGGTAGCGGCTAAGTTTGGACAATACAAAGCGAGCCGTCTCATATCGCAATGGACCCCGGATATCCGAATCTACAACAAATGGAGGAGGATCCGTTGCCTCGTAGCGAGGAGTTCCAAAGCTTAGTAGGTGCTTTGTTGTATATTGCGGTGAATACGAGGCCTGACATTGCTATTAGTGCATCCATTCTGGGACGCAAGGTTAGCCATCCCACCGAAGCAGACTGGACGGAAGCCTAACGCACACTGCGATATCTCTACACTACCGCCGATTTGAAATTGAAGCTACACACTTATAGCGAATTTGTTTATTATCCAGGTTGGAACCAGTTCCAACCCGTGCAAACCCGAGCTTCCTGTCAGTGTGAACCTCAACCCGAGCCAGGTTACAAAAACAAACGTTCACACTGACAACAAGGAGACCCAATCTTGATACCCGATCCAGGTTGGAACTGAAACAAAAACAAATTCGCTATTAGAAATACCTTATCTCACACGTGACGGAATCCATCTTTGACATGAAGGATGAGACGTAAACAAACATATCATGTTAAATTAAGTGCTCCGTGACTGAAAAGTTCGAAAGTATGTTTGATTGAGCTGAATTTCACGTCTATTATGAATCAATTTTATGTCAAATTTGACGCTCGCATATGTCAGTCTCAGAGCACCTAAATTTACATTAATTTTTCTAAGTGTGTATTAGTTGCAGGACCACTAGAAGCATATGTAGACGCTGACTGAGCTGGTGATCGTGGGATTCGTTTTCCGGCTTGATGGATCAATTAGCTGGAGCGCTAGGAAGCAGCTAATGGAGAACCTAGGATAGATCATTGCCAATCCTATCACGGTACGGACGGGAGGACAACCAAAGTTGTATTGCGATGCTACGGTCTGAAGGAGGAAATAGCCGAACGAAGCACATTGACACAAGGTACAATTTCGTCAAGGATTTGGTATGTACCGGTGTCATAGATGTTTGTTTATTACCCTAAGAGTAGTTGCGGAAGAAGATTGACCTTCAGTGCGTCGAGCTTGAGGAGGAGTGAAGGAGAAAGCTGAAGCAACTCGACGGAAGAGTCCAATCACAGTAGTCTAGATAATAAATTGATATTAATAAACACAGTTTACATTAGTCACTCGACACCAACACTGAAAAAAGTTTTCACATAATTTCTATTAGGAATGCACATATTTTTCCAATAACAAAATTAATTATTTTTATCTGAATATCACATAACATCATACATTCCATGTGAGTAATCATAAAGCTTTCATTGGACACATAAGGTTCATGTGATTTAGTGGAGAAATTTCGAATTATGGGATCACATGAAGTTTATGTGAAATCCACATGGATTTTCCACTGGTTATGTGATTTATTTTATGAGTGTACGGTTGTCTTTAATCACTCTTCCAAGATTTGGCTTGACGAAATAAATAGCTTGGAGTGAGTTGGTTTATTTCCGTTATAATTGCTTATCTTTTGACAGAAACGCGTATTTCGTCTACTACTTGCAGACTTCATCAGTGCCAAGTACTCAACACCACTTGTCACTGGTGAAGTCTGCAAGTAGTAGACGAAATACACGTATCTGTCAAAAGATAAGCAATTATAATGGAATTTAAAGGAAATAAACCAAATCACTCAAAGCTTTTCATAAAAAGATTCCGTTCAGTGGTTCGACAAATTTAAAGGATTGAAATGAATAGATAAACAAATTTGAGACATTTTAAATCATATTCTGGGACAAAATACACAAAAAAGAGTACCAACAAATCAAAAATTTGATCAAAAGTTCTTGTTCTATTATTATTATTATTTAGCTTTATTTAGGAGGCTTTCAGCCTTAGGCTGGTTCGCCTCCAAGAGTTCTTGTTCTACCATTTTTGTCAGTTTTCAAGTGTCAATGCTTTTAAACATTGAAAAAGTATGCATTTTCATTAGTTTTTTTTTTAATAAAAATCAGACGATGACATTTTGAGATATATGTATTGTAATATATTTTTTTTTTAATTGTTACTTAAAAAAAAAATTAAAAATTTATTTGTCCCAGAAATACATGATTTTTTTCTAAAACTACAATTTTTTTTGCAATAAGTACACTATTTTGTATTTTTTTTAAGGTCCAATTCGGAGAAGGTCGATTCAAAAATTTAATTTCTTTTTCGCTATTTTGCCTGCCCTAATAAAAATGTTAAGGTTAATTTGCGTAACGACGTGTTCGTGGTATCATCCACCATTTGTTGAATAGTTCAATCATTTGTTCGTTTATGGTATTTTTTATTAGGGTGTACTTCTTCAGAAAAACAAATGCAATTTTTCAGTGAGTTTTATGGGCTATGAACTTCACCTGGAAGCCATCTGAGCACAATCGTTGAATTTTCTTCAGAAACCCTTGAACCTCGCGTTGTTCATCTCCAAAAGTAATTTTAATTTATCTTTGATGCTACCCTGCAAGTCTTATAAATTTGTTCAGTATATCCTGAAAAAAAAACAATGAAATGGTTTCCCTGAAAGTCCTTGAAATATCTGCAGGAAGTTATCTGGACATTCCATGCAGGTCCTCCGTACTTTCTCTGAGTGTCCTCTGAACTTCACTCAAAGACCTCTGAAGATTATTTTGAACTTCTATAGATGCGTCGATCATCTCCCAATAGTACTGTCAATATCCTCTGAAAGATCTTTGAATTTTCTCCGGCAGATATACGATCTTCTCCAAAAAATCCTCAGAGTTTTTTGAGAACTTATGACAACTTATGAAGTTCTGTGAACTTCCCACATAATTTTTCCTCATATTGACCTTAGGTTCTTTCTGCTTTAACTGGAAGTGTATTTAACACACTCCATAAGCTGTTGAACCGCCTCTAAATAATCTTTGTAGCCTTGACGAGAAGAGCAACACAATAGTTGGGTAAAGAAGAATTGCATTATAACAGACCATCGACTGGAAATGCTCTCGCAACGTGGGGCTTTAGGTAGTGATGAAACGTCGCTAGAACTATTCCACAGCCGCAGTCAGTAATGAGCAAAAGGAGGACGCACATCTTTTGCCTGTAGACTTGAAGACATACTTCAAGTCTCCGCGTACATCGTACGGGTTAGGCAAAAGATGTGCGTTTGACTTTATACTGTCGCATTAATGGCCCTTCGCTCATATTCAACTTCTATTCAATTTTCATACTGTTGTAATCTAAATGAACTATCCACCTACCCTGTTCTAAAGATCATTCTCTAGCTAATAAATTATCACACTAAAGCTTCATGTTAGCTTTTTCAACCAACTCTGAAAATCTTTGTAATTGCACGAAGTCTTGCGAACGTTCACGGAGGTGATTTTAAAGAATATCATGATTTTTTCCTAAATGTAATATAAGCTTTCCATTCAGGTTCGAGGATCATCTTTATGAATCTTAATGTAACAAGATTTCACGTTGAAATCTTCGTAACCTCTCCAACATAGCCAAAGTTTCTTCATAGTCTACTGAAGTATGATCGATAGTTCTACGAACTGTCACTATTCAATGCCTTTCCGTTTTCAAGCATTTTATAATTCTTGGAGTAAAATTTTCCTTGTTCCAACCCGTCAACTCACCTGGTAAAATACCCATTGTTCTTCAGTCGATTGAACTGCTCTCCGGGGACGATCGACGCCGGACACAGATCGTGCGCCCGGCAGCACGCATCCGTCATGTAGAAAAATCCGATGTCGTTTTCACTTTTGGCCTGGTTGCCATCGCCGCACCACACCGTACCCGGGTAGATTGCTTTGATGCGTTGCTTGAACTGATTGAAGAGGCCCCCGATGGCGGTCTTCGAGGGCCGTGGAGGTCGCTTCGACGAGCTGCCACCGATCGTAATCGGCGTTGTCACCCCGGCATTACCGGTCGTCAGCGCCGGTGTCACCTGGTCGCTGAAATGGGCCGGAAGATTTCGAAGCCCCTTGGGGGTGTTGATGAAGTGCGGGTGGAATCGATGTGGGCTCAATGGACCGAACCGTTGTTGGTCCGCCTGATGCTTTTCAATGTACTTGTAGACGCCCAATCGCTGCAGAACGTCCCGGAAGAAGCCTGTAACTCGCGAGACGCTCGTTGAACTCCACGTGGTTTTATTGTCTTGATCTTGGATTTAAAAGTGTGCGTATCCACCACAGCAAAAAAGGAGCAAAGTGAAAGGGAACGAAAGCTCGGTCATATTTACATGCGTTACAGAAAAATTGTATTTACATTTTATGTAGGTGAATAGAGACTAATAGCACAGTGACGACAGTGTTGTGGTTCGTATTTCGCAACCAATTTTGATAGATATAGAGGAAAGGGCTCAAAAGTACGATTCCGTGCCGATTGTTCACCAATTTATGTACATACTCGTTGGGCGGCAAGCATAGGTCTGATACTGTTAGGAGTTACGTGAGTCGGCGGTGTTTTTGTCCGGAATCGGTGAAGCGTGTGCTGGACGTGCTCTGACTCTCCGTCATCGTTCGTAAACAGCTGTTTAGTAGATATACGAGGTGCGGTAATTTGTACTGTACTTACTATCGGAATGTGGTGACGAGTGTAAAAAGTAGCTCTGGGAGTTTCCTTCGTCGTCGTAGTCCTCGATCTGGAGCTGGGAACAGGAACAAAAAGTGAGCATTAGGTTATAAAAATTGATACGAGCTGTAGCAGTAGGCTGTGAATCTTTTTATCTTCAGGAAGCCATTGCCTGTTTGAATGATGAATTTTTGAAAACCTGTCGAACGAACGACCTTTTCCGCAATTAAAATGTAATTTTGTCACAATCGTTCTACCGTTGAATGTGGTTTAAGCAGTTTTTTCAGCTGCATCCATACCTACTGCGGCAATTAGTGGTTTGGAATGTTATTATTAATGTTTTTTGGTGGTCAGCGAAGGTGAAAATTGTTCACATTAATAGGATGAAGAGCTGGTTTTTAATGAACTCCGTCAATCAGACCGAAGGTTGAATTTCAAATTTGGAGAGACAGTACATATTGTGATTTGCTGTTTGGTGAGTGGCGTTTTGGTAATAATTATTTTCGAAAGGGAAACTGGCGTGTATCACACTTATAACATTCATGCTCGGTTAAATTCAGCTTGCAGCAATTTAATACAGCAAAAAATAAATTTTAATCTTGCATGCAAGAGGATGCACCTCAATCATGTCGAAAATCTCATGTAATTTTAATGGCCACAAAAATAAACAAATGCAGTAAAAGCAGCGTAATACAAACTGTTTATTTTATTCTAGTAAATCAATTATATTCTCAAATTGTCATTTTACGCCTTTGCTCGTTATTTCATTAACTTACTAAATGCTCAACAAACAATTAAAGTTGATAAACAGCTGAATAAGATTCAAATTAGATTTACATTTTTGGATGTACAGCACTGGATAAAACAAAAAAAATACATCGACACCCTTTGAAAGTTTAAAGAGATGTTACTTCTCAGTTTGTGCATCATGATTTCTGAATTTTCAGCTCCTGTTTGATGAAGTATTCACAAATTTATCACCATGATTTGTGGCTTGATCGATAAAGCCAAATTATCCAAATGTTGACTTCTATTCTGTTCAAATATAATCTGTTATTATTTACGAGGGGAGCGACTCTATCTAAAATGCAGGGAAGATTTCGTTTAGCTGTCGTGAGACACGGTTCAAATTAATAAGTAAAAAGAAGACTGTTGAAAATTGTGATGCAATTTCATGCTTTTTGATAGAATTTGATGAGAGTAGATAAGGAAAATTCCCAAAGGCTTGGTAGTCATGATGAAATGAAATGAGGTTGTTAGTGGAATGCTTTGAATAAAACAGCAAAAAAGGTTATTCGACTGCACATTGTAGTTTCATTTTTATACCTGTGATCTTGACATTTTGACCTACACACTTGGAAAAATTAATGTAAATTTATGTGCTCTGAGACTGACATATAAACGAGCGTCAATTTTGACATAAAATTGAGTCATCATAGACGCAAAAATCATGACATGTTTGTTTACGTCTTATCTTTTTTGTCAAAGATGGATTCCGTCATGTGTAAGATTAGGTATTTCTAAGTGTGTAGGGGATGAGTACTTAAGGAGGTTAGGTTTTGATAGGTTCTTTAGTGGGAATGACACTGATGAAGACTGTACATTGTAGCCGAAATACGTATGTGTCATGGATACCAAAATTAATGAAGTGTAATTAAATGGAAGATAACCATTTTTGCTGTTTTATACTTGAATACATAAAAAAACAAGCAGCAAAATTAAATGACAAATAATGTCAGATCTTCTATATTCCAATGAAAAACAAAAAGAAAAATAAAGTTGAATTATTTTTGTATGTCCAGTATTTCAACAATAATGCTAGAAATGAATCTCCATTGTGGTTCTGTGGGATTTCAAGAAGGATTGCCGAATATCACTATCCATAGCCAACAAATCAAATCGGAGGACGCTCGGTGAATCACCACAGTTAGTCTGGATAACAAAAGAGCATTTCTTGAGAATTCCAAGAGGGATAACCAAGAACCTCAAGTGCGATTCTGTAGCAAATCAAATGGGATTCTTGATTATTCCAAGTGTCATTCTCAAACAGACAGAAAATCCAAATCACTTCAAGGAAGATTCTAAATAATCCCAATCGAAATTCCATATAATGCTAACAGAAGATGAATAACATAACAATAAATTCTACGAGCAATTGAGGAGATAAATCTTAATTGAAATAGTTGAATATGCTAATTTCAAATAACAGACTAAAGTGGTAATTTTTATACGATAGATGAGGAGATGAAAGTATAGAGTTGATAGTTCCGTTAGAGTACGGTAGTGTGAAAATTGTATATAGCGAGTAGAAAGCGAGCAATATACAATTTTCACACTGCCGTACTCTAACGGAACTACCAACTGAACCTGGACGCCAAATTAAAGCCCGCGCGGATACTACTCAAGTAACATTTTAAGTTTTATGAATTAATACAAAGTTACTATAAAACAACATTCATAAAATTCTGGTCAAGGCTAGTTTGCCATTGATGCATCCACCAAAACCTCATTAAGACTAGAATCTGTCTAGTTGGCCCATCCTGGATAAGGTTCTGAAGGGTATATTTTCGAAACTCTTCAAGATTGATTTACTGCAAAAAGGTTGTATGACGAACGTATTGAGAACCATTTGAAACCCGTATTTAAGCTACAATAAAAGCTATTTGGCAACAATAAAAACCTTTTTTAAGCCAGGGATAGCCGCTTGCTGAATCCACTAGAAAAATCATCAATCAAGATAGAAAAGGATTCAAAAAGTACCATCCGATCTTACCAATATAATTGAAATACAAACTGATCATATAAAAAGCCTATTCAATTTCCGAAATTATTAAAATTGTTCTCATAAGATGGCCAAATTAAAGGTGCCATATTAAATCTTATGTGAAATGTACTTGAAAACATCGAAAAAAATAAGTACGCCCTCGGAAAACGTTGATCTCACTTATTATTTCTAATCGAGAAGAAAAATTCATTATTCTTCAGATTGATCATTAAGCCCAGCCGAGGTTTGTTTTATGATTATCGTATTTCAAATATCTGCTCATTCCTAAATTGACCAAAATAAAGCTATATCCATGGAAATACACATTGAAAACGAAGTTTGAAAAAGTCAAACTAAATAATTGTAATATGGCGGTGGCTTAAAAGTTGGTTTGCATGGGCCATTTGTGAAAAAGTTGTTTTGCTTTAATGAAATCCCCGACAAATTCATAAGGTTTTAAAATAGCTTTTATGAAGAAAACTTCCTGACTGAATCGTATTTATCCAAAGCCATTTTGCTTGATCCTAACCCGTTGAGATTTATGGCAGCATTTATGGAGGCAATGTTGCCTGCAAAAAGTTAAACGTCAAAGTTGGTTTATCTTTCGACAGTTGCGTTGTTAGATCATTACAACGAGGTTTTACTCCAGCGTTCTTCCAGGCGATTTTCTCCCGCTGGATTGGAAGCAGTTACTAAGGAAATGTACGGAACTGTTTTGCAACATTTCGCATGTATAATGAAACAGCTGGAAGCTCAATTGTTCCTGTAAAAGATCCCCTTCTTCCCGATGGTTCCCGAAGTCCACCATCAAACGGTGCAGTTTAAATTAAGTACGCTTGAATGAAATTTTGAACCTTTCGCGGAATAAAATTACTGCTATGAATCGGAAACCAGTCAATCTCCGCTTACTGCCAGTTTCAGTGGTTTTCTGTAGGTACAAATGCAAATTATTTCGTTCGTCTGATCTGGAGAAGGCTGGTCTGTTTTTAAACTTTTTCATAAAGGAGACCGTCAACACCAGTCAGAACGTGATGCAAACGTTAGATGCTCAGTCGTTGCTGAAATTGACTTTCCTTCGGTCGTTAGCATCGCTTGAATTTTTCATTCTACTTTCGTCTTCGAATTTGGAAATAGAGTAATTGGGGATTTTATGATACACTTTAACAAGTCTTAACAACAACAATGTATGCCTTTTGCTCTCATTTAAAACCGAATGGTTTTATGGTTGCTTTTATAATGATAGAACAACTTTGTAGCGTATTTTATCAAGGCATTAATAATCAATAACTAATGAAGTTTATAATTGATTTACAGAACAGTTTTATGAAGGGGTTGAGAGCTGTTTTAAATTTATTTTTAAAGCAAGAAAGATTTTGACTTTCTCAACAGACTATAGAAGGTTTTTAAAACAGCAATAAGCTGAATTATTAATCAGGAATGTTTTACACTTTGCAATGCTGTATTCAAACTAAATGAATTGTTCATTTCCGTTATAAAACCATCATAAACCAGACTGGATGCTAAGTAGCTGCTGAATTGTTACTTGGGTAGTACACTTCCCGGGCCGCAATTTTTCAACGCTGAGCAGAGGATAGATGTGCCTGATGATCTGCGATACATACGAACCGGAAAATTTGGAAAAGAAAGGTTTTGGTGTGGCAAGCCATTTGCCCCTGTGGCTTGAAGAGTTCTTCGTATTTCACAACGGGCCCAATCAATGGTGAAAATTACAGAAAAGAATGCATAAAAAACGGCTTCTACCCATCTACCGAAAGCATACGGATCCTCCATTGTTTTAGCCGGATCTGGCATGTGCTCACTATGCTGCTGCTATGTTGGAGATGCTCAAGAAGGAAAAAGTCGATTTTGTCGAAAAATTCCAAAATCCCTCAAACTGCCCTGAACTGCGTCCTATGGAAAGAAACTGGGCAATAATTAAACGGCATCTTAAGAAAGATGGAAGAGAAGCAAGATCTGTTGACTGCTTCAAGAAAATTTGGTCTGCAGCCCAACGAAACGTTAAGAAGAAAGTTGTGCAGAATCTAATGGGCGGTATCAAGAGAAAAGTCCGAGCGTTCTTCAGAAATGAGAGGTAAACATTCAAACTCACGTGAAATTGGTCGTATGTATGTTGGTTTTCATTAAGGGGGATTTCCGGTTCAATTGACCTAAACTTTGGATTTTTTTTTCCAGGGAACTGGTAAGAGTTAGAGACCTGAGTTTTTTGTCAAATCTTTATTCATTCTTGCCCTACAACTGGGAATTTTTTCAAGTCCAAAAATCCAAAATGGCGTCCAATATGGCGGCTGCCCGGCGGGTACTTCCCAAAACTGCGAGCAGCCTAGAGGTCGCAAATCGTCACCTAGAAAGAAAATTGGCTCAGTTTCTTGAAGAGTATAGTTCAGAGAATGGAATGAAAAAATTTGACAAAATGGCGGGCATTTGAGAAAAAGTCGTTTTTTTCGGTCGATTTTTTGACTTTGACAGGCTGTGAAAAATCGAAAATTGCACATTTCTCCTTGAGTCTATAGATCATTCCACGAAAAAAATTATTTTCAATAAGGGAAGCAAAGAACGAAGTCAATTGGTTGAACCGTTCAAAAGCTAGAGTGCTCGCAGTTTTGAAAAATGTAGTCTTGAGAAAAACGCGTTTAAAGTTTGCGAAACATTTTTTCTTATACCTGCGCGACCCATACCGCTCGGGAGGTCGATGCACTCAAAGGCCTGTAGCGACGTAAATATTTGCCGGATCGAAATGTCCTTTTACCCACATATTCTAGACATGTTTAGCTTTGATTTCATGCAAAAAAAAAAATCGATTTTTTGAAAATATTGAACCGGAAATCCCCCTTAATATAAAGTAAACTTATGAATTTGTTCGAAAATAAATAATTGCCTTTGAAAAACAGGTGTCTACTTTCATGAATGAACAGTCCTTATAAGTTTTACATGATTTTTGATATTCTCGATAACACCAATACCGGCAAAGTGGAAAACAAATACAAGTAAACGTATGAACCTTAAACCATATTCTAATTTTGTCAACCAGCGGCCTCAGGGGTGTAGTGGTAAGTGTGACTGCCTGTCACTCCAAAGGGCTCAGTTTCAATCCCAGTCGGCGCCATCGGAATAAAAATCTCTCATCAAGGGAAGTAAAACCGTTGGTCTCGGGTCCATGAATTGATGGGTCCATAGGTAGGGTTCAGGTGTTGGCGTCAGTAGCATTGGTACTGAGTACGGAAATCAAGATCAACGGAAAACAAATCAAGGAAAAAAAATGTCAACCAATCTTTCATAAACGTATCTCGATGGGTATATGATGAGGGTTCTACTTCCACTTTCATTTCAAAATTTGGCCGACCCAATTCCGAGAAAATAAGTTATGAACATTCAGTGTGAATTTTGGAAAAGAGATGTTTTACTATACAAATATATTAAACCAGTTACCTGCGAACTTAGTTTCAGTACATAATAAAATAATTATAAAAAAAAAACTACGTTTCAGTCAATGCCGTTTAACTTAAATATAACGATCGAAAATCGGTCGTAAAATGGCAGAGATATGAGCAAAGAACATTTAAATGTTTTTTAAAGGGTGATCCCAAACTTATGATCGGGAGTGTACCTGTACTCATCTAATTTTGGACCGATTTGAGCATAACAGGTTTCATTTTGAAGGAGAATATTTTTTTTTCTTCATTTTGATAAGCTTGTTTAAATTGCTTTAAACTATGAAAAAAATGTTAATGTTAATCTATTGACCCCTTCTGATGAAATTCATTTGAGCAATCAATTTGATATGCTCAAGGATGATGAAAGTGATCCATAATCAATGCATAATATGAATAAACTTTCCCGGCTTAATGCCAAGATGGAAAAGGTCCCCTCTATTTTGGTAACCACTTCCGATTTCCATGCTCTTCGCATGAAACCTTTGAACTTGACAAATTGGCCGTCAGGCTGAACGTCTTTTCAGGTATCTTACTGAGAAAAAACAGATTTTTTTTACTCACGACCAGGCATGCAAACCATTTACATTCATTTCGTGCATTCATTTACATTCAATTGCCTCTAACTTTTTCCATCAACAGAATTCCGTTAAATGATGCAGGAATCTTTTGTAGATTTTGATATTAACTACAACTTTTGTCGACAACTCAAATCTGTTCCTCATATGCATGATGAACTAGAGTGAGCACAACTTGTTACTATATTTCAGTGAATGTAATTTACATTCACTTAAAAACATAGGTAAGTTCTGTTCGCCCCGGTTCATCATGCATAAGAGGTACAGATTTGAGTTATCGTCCAAAGTTGTAGCTAATATCAAAACCTACAAAAGCTGCATACACCATTTCATGGAATTCTGTTGATGAAAAAAGTTAGAGGCACATGAATGTAAATGAATTCACGAAATGAATGTAAATGATTTGCCATGCCTGTTTACGACACCAAAACTGAACGTCTGTTCAAGGTTGTACCATAGAGGTAACTCTAAGACTAGAAGGTCCCGAAATAACGTGCTCAACTTTTTGGCTCAGCTCTGGTACTCGCTTAGGTCCCAAGCTAATTGATTCACCCATCGAAAATCCACTAACCCCTCATTTTATCTGTCAAATTTTCATATCGAATCAAAACAAACATTGTGTAGTAGTAGAATGTCGACTAGAATGGGGTACGATGATCGTTTGCTTGGGACCAATAGGCTAGTCAAGTAGTGAGCCAATTTAAAATCGTTCGTTTCGTATTGATTGTTGGTTGTACTGCGCTGCGTGTACGCTGAGTAGATAGAAAGAAGAATGATGACGATTCTGAAGATTTCCTGCAAAAACTACAAGGGACAGCCCTATGGGGTTGTACGCAATAGTGACGTAGGACTACGTGGTTGTGTTTTGTGTAGGAATAGGAATTAGAGCGGGGTTCTCTCTGTTTATACCCTTTAGTTGACATAGATGGCCCACATAGATCGTATGGAATTAAACTTTGAAATCTGTGTTAGGGAAATTGCTTTTCGCAGGCAATCGGTGAAAATTTTAATTATCATAGCAACAGTTGCACATCCGTGCAATTTTCGATAGTGACATTTTGAAAAATGCTAGTCTTAATTTTAACAGCTTCGTAAAATTCCTATCGATTGGCGTATTAAGAATTAAAATCCGTCATCTCTGGATCAAAATCAGACCACTTCCATGCCGCGACTGACTTTGGATTGTTAAATCACACCCCCAATGTTGCCTTAAAGTACATGTCATGTTAGATTTAAACCTATCTAGATAGAGCTGGAATTAGGCGTTACAACTTTTGTAAACAATGACTTCTCTCGATGATTTTTAGGAAGTCAAGGCACGCCCATGCAAACCAACATTACCGCCGGGTAGGGGAAGTCTTAACCTACCTGATGGTGATGTTGATTTGCGAAGGCGAGCCTTGACTTTCAAGACATCATAGAAAGAAGTAATTGTTTACAAAAGCTGTTACGCCCTCATTCCAGCTCTATCTTGATATGGGATCATGGGTCATCCGATTGATGACCTTGACAAATGTCCAAAAAATACTTTTTTACAAATTTATGGAGGTCCTGAAAAGGACCGTTTTGTCGTGATGGTTGAGTAATGCTTAGCTATTAGGGTGTTAAACACAGATGAGGCTGGTGAGCTGTATGTATCCATGCGATGCAGTTTCTTCCTCTTTCTATGGATGTTCATGTGGGCTGCAGCTCACTGCTTGCAGGCAGCCTTTCTTTGTGTACTGGAGAATAATGTTCAACGCCATGCGCCGAAAGCCCTGCTGCTGCTGATACCGACGACCGGACACCACCATACACGGTGATTGAAACTGAATCCGCTCAGTGGTAGAGGCCAGCCATGGTAGCTAGCTGCTTGCGGGGAGTCTTTCGTTGTGCACTGGAGAACACCACCACTCACCACTAGGGTGCTTCATTCTGAAAAAAGTGATGAATTTCTGATGGGCCACCCTCCAGTTCGATTCATAGCCCCAAAATATGAACCTGTGCAAAAATTGGTAAAGATTGATGAAGGTTTAGAGGTCGCGCCAATGATTTGAAATTTGTATGGGAATTACTATGGAAGAATTTAAAAAATCGCTTATATCGCTATAACTTTGCTTCTACTTGTCCAAATGTCGAAAAAATTTAGTATGTTATTGCTATGGCAATAAACAAAAAGCCTACAGTTGCTACGCTCAGTTTTGCAGCGTATCAAGAATTATAAAAATGTGAAAAAATGGCAAAATAGGGTAAATTGACAGATGAATATGTACAAGGCAACAACGCCAATTTCATCGCAACAACAACAGGCTTGTTGATCATTGTCATGACAACCACATATTTTTTTTTTCAACGTTTGGACAACTACAACCAAAGTTAGAGCAATGTAAACGAAAATCAATAATTTCCCATACTAATTCACCAAAATCTCCATACAAAATCCAAATCATTGGCGCGACCTCTAAACCTTCATCAATCTTTACCATTTTTTGCACAGGTTCATATTTTGGGGCTATGAATCGAACTGGAGGGTGGCCTATCAAAAATTCATCACTTTTTTCAAAATGAAACACCCTACTCACCACGCGGTGATTGAATAAACACCGTTTGGTGCGGCCGGATGGAATTCATCTTTAAAATCTGTATTAGGGAAATCGCTTTTCGCTGGCAATCGGTGATCATTTTAAATATCAAAGCAACAGTTGCACATTCGTGCAATTTTCTACAGTGATATTTTGAAAAATCATAAAGTCTTAAACTTAACAGATGCGTAGAAATATATCTGATGGATTGGTTATAAAATTATTGAAATTGGTCCAAGGGCAGCTGAGTTATTATCGGTTAAAGTCTTTCATAATTTTGTTACATGTTCGGTTTTCACACGTAGTCTTACGTCAAAAGATGATGCGCGATGCAGGAAGATGTGAGAAATGAAAGAAGATTTTTCGAAGATCAGGGTGGCCAGCGAACCGGGAAAACCGGGAAATATCCGGGAATTTGAAAAGTAACCGGGAAAACCGGGAAAAAATCGGGAATTCGACGAGAGAACCGGGAAAAATAAATTTACCATACCATAGGAACAAATTTTTAAACCATTTAAACCATTAATAAACCATTAAAACAGAATTTTTTTACCAAATGAATGTCTTGCTCTATTTGCTGCGTAACTTTTTCAGTTTCCCGTCTTATTGTTTTTAGAATTTTATCACTCAGCAATATTTCAAATTGATTTCTATCGTTTCAATTTCAGATGTAAAGGCATGGGCCTTAAAGAAAATATTGAAGATGCTGCACTATGCACAAAAATATTTGTAAAAACCGAATCTGAACTATTCTTTTCCAGGGTTTTAATTTTTCGTTTTCAATTCGAAACCAAAATAGCCATGCTATTTTATTCAAAATTCTCATAATATGAATTCCAGAATTAACTTGGAAGTTTGCTTTGAATTATCATGGAATTCAAATTAACCAGAAAATACTCCGCGTAATAATTACCGTTGAATTCTTTTTTGAACTTCCTTGGAACCCCTTTTAAGAATTTGATTGGAATCCTTCTCATAATTCCCTTGAACCTATTCGGAGATTTTGATTCATTTGAAATTTATTTCAAAATTTTCTTTTAACTCTATTCAAAACAGCAGAAATCTTTCAAAATTTTATTTAGAAACCCCTTGTAGTATTTTTTAAAGAATTTCTTTCTAATTTTCAGCATTTTTTTTTTGCTATCAATTTTGTTGGAGCTCTGTGATGAATCTTTCGCACTCTTAGAACTCTGTTTCTTGTTGAATTATCAACATAATTTTCTTTCCTTTTGAAATTTTCTAAAGTTACCTAAGAATTTAATTTTGAACTTGCATCCTTCTCCACAGAAATCCCTCCAAATTCATCTAACAATTTCTAAGGACTTCATGTCAGAATAATTTTGGAATTCTGCTCAGAACTTCTCCTTCAAAAACTGTGTGGGAATTCTTCTCAATATTTGTTTGAAATCAACAATTTGAATACTTTTGAATTTTAGTAACAAATCCAGGGTTTCCAGAGTTTTCAGATTTTGGGACTCTGGCATTTGTGTGGAGTAAATGTCAAAGTCCCAAAATCTTGGGACTCTTCTTAAATCATAATCCTTTCAGTATATTCCTTTCAGTAAATAACCTTTCAATATAGGTGGATAGGTGGTATTATACGTGGATATTAAATTTCATGAACCATGTTTAGTTTCACGTTGAGCGAGTTCCAAAGTCGGTAGGTTTTACATATTTTTTCGTGTTTAACTTGGTACATCAACGCGAGTACTGAAAGGTTAATATTTATATGAGTATAGACAACGGAGTGAATACAAATTTTCTTCATCCGATATATCTAACAATTTCCTTTACTTCTCATTTGAATCAAGTTAATATTTTCTGAAACATTTTTTATAATTAAAGCTTTAATTTTTTCACAATTCTGTCTTATAATTCCAGATAGCATTTGGCCTAGTGACCTTAATCTCTGTTACTCTAGGGCTTTGAAATCATAAGATGTATGGAGCATAAAAACGTTATAGAAATTGATTTTTCAAAGTATTTTGGAAGATCAATTTTTTTGTTTTGAATACATTAAGTGAATCATAAAGTTGAATTTATGCTTTCAGCATTAAAAAAAATACTTTCTGTAATTTTGCATTTATTTTTCCTACAAATAACGTCCGAAAATTTACAATTGGCCGTCTTTTTAAAAATGCGTTCAATTTGTTTTTTGTTGAGTATTAACAACCGGAAAATTTTTAAGATTTGAACCGGGAAAAAAACCGGGAATTTCAAAATGAAAAATGAAATTCAAAATGAAAATTCACTGGCAACCATGGAAGATTGATTCGCTAGTGTGAAATTTTTTGAGCATCTAGAATTGAGATTTAGAGATTTAGGTCGCGGGTGGCTGTGTTTGTTGTCCTGCTCGCATTTGTTTTCGCTTGTAACTGTCACTCTACTTATTTTTAATAGTGACATAGTTTTTATTTAAATTCAGAAGGATATAACTTGTCGCGAGTGCGAATTAATATTCACAACTATCGACCGTCGTGGAGTAGTCCTCAGAACTGGCCATGTGACCTCCCATAGTGCATATATTTTCAAGTTTTTTTTATCACACATGGCTGGAGATGTTACATCACTAATATCCTTCCTTTCCTTGTAACGGAGAAGATGGGCGTGACCGACAATGCTAATTGTCATGCTTTTCCTGTTCTGAACATTGATTGGAGAACTATTCACTCCCAAATAGTTGTTCTTAAGCAATCAGAACAAGACCGTCAAAGAAGATACATGACAGTTTACAAGTATGCAATATACGAATTACTCCGTTACAGCGCAACGCAACGCAACGGATAGTCGCTTCCGTAATGTATTTTTTGAGCCATGTCCAGAAAAGTGTGAAGAGTTTTTGAACTAGTTTGGCAATAACCCGCAATAATCTTGGGCTCATCAGTAGTACAGCAGAACAGTAGTTGTACAATATTATGAAATTGGATGTGATGTTTCCTTTATTTTCGTTTGAATGTTCTTAAATTTATAATGTACACTCGTTCTATCCACTGAAATCTCACTTCTTCGTGTTCAGCGTTGTTCAATTTCGTGAGATTTTATGAAGCTCACAAAAGGAAAAGTTCACGAGTCATTGTGAGTTGTCGAGAATGATTATAGACTCGCTTTTACTCTATTTTGATAGAACTAAGTTTTCTTCCTCCTTTTACCTTCTCCTACGTCCTTTTCTTCCATTCTTCTCTTTTCAGAAAGCGAACCCTATAACTTTAAGCCATATAGGGCTAGAACAAGAGTTAGTGCTCATGTTCCGACCACTAGAGGAAAATGGAGGATCACTTAACCTGTTTAGACTAGATGCTCCCAACGATCAATCATTTATAAATAAAAATACAACGGAACGTACGGTACGAAATCGCTGGTGACGGTGACGAGATGTCCACGTTTCATCCATTTATTGGATTCTGAAGCATCGCGTTTAAATCTTTGATTTAAATGGGCCCGATGAATCTTAATCATCTTGCCCCTTAAATGCTGCACAGCCTGGCAGTTTTGATATATTTTGCGCATTTTTGTTCATGGTAAGAATACCTGTTGTGGATCTTTTCAAGGGAACTGAGATCATATACAAGAATTCTATTCTTGCCAATGGTTATGATATATGAACCAATGTGAAGCACTGGACTTCACTCAAGATTACTGGACATCCTCAAAGTATCGTTTGAATTGTTCTATTTGGGATCTTTGGTCTTATCCTTTGTAGAGTGTCTCACGTGATTCACAATACCAAAAACTGATAGGAAATACTTAATTCGATTTTGACCGCTCAAAGCACAGTAATTCTAATGTTCAACCTTTTCTCCGAAGATGTATCGTTCCACCTCACTTACCACAACATTCTCCGTTGGATTTTCACTGTCTCGCAGGTCCGCATTGACCTGCTCGGTGAACAGCAGCTCCAGATCCACGTTCTCGTCCAAATCCATAAAATCACTGATCGGTATATGATCCGGTTCCAAAAACGTGAAATTTTTCGTTCCAAAATGCTTCAACTCCACCATCACCGTACTGATTCCCACACTATCCGCTTCGTTCTCCGTCGTAGACACAGCGTCCCCATCACTCTTCAATTCCGTTCCCGCAACGTTCAGAAACCGAGTCGACGGCTCACTGGATTTCAAATCTTGGCGTTCCGTTTGCATCTCTTCGCTTTTCACCACTTGCTGTTGTTGCCGCTGCGAACCTCGCATGGGATCATTGTATACGATCTGCAGCAGCAAACCCAGCACAACCACCACAACCAACACTAGCTTTTCCAGCATCCGATTCGAAGCCATCCTGGCAGCTGACTAATCCACACTCTACTAAACTTGCTCCGACACTAACGGCTAGTTTAAAAGCTTTCTTCATACTTGCCTGCTCAAAACATCATCTCGTGCCCTTTTCGACACACCTGATTGTTTCTTGTAAATGAAAATTGAACTGGACTTTGGAATTTTTTCTCCGGAAAGAATGCACACTTCCGATCACAATCACCTGCGGCTATCAAGTGGATTGCAATTCTTCACCCGGAGAGCGATTTACATCAGCAACCGATCTCAGCTCAGCTTCCGACGGACGACGACGACAACGACAACGGTCGTCGAATATCCTTGACTTTGCTCAGCAGGCGCACAGATTCTTCAAACTTGTTCAGCATAAGATTACATCGAATCACACGACGGTGGGTAACAAAGAAACGTATGCAATTATTTATTAAACGTCAGCAATATGATGATGATGATGATGCTACAGCAGCCGGCACCAGCCGGATCAAATCTACATATGCACGGTGGATGACTTCGGTTCTGATGAAGATGTACGACGCTGCCCAATTTGTTCCGCACAACAATAACAGCAACGAGTGGTGCCGCACGGATGATGGGAGACTTCCGCGTGAATCGTTCGCGATCGCGCGATGAAAACCAATAAAAGACCGATTTGATGTTCAGTTGCCGAAGAACGATATCGATGATGGACGCGATCGCGGTTTTTTTTTAATGTGAAGTTGAGACCATAGTAATCCGTTTCGGTTGGTGGTTGGAAATGGACTAAAGCAGGCGTTGGGTGGAAAATTGTTTGGTACCTTCTGCTAAATGTAACGGGCGTAGCATGGCATAGCCTTCTGCGCGCGGTTTCGCCTACCGTAGGTGAAATGGGTACCTTCATAAAGTAAAACTACTGGTCGCGTTTGTTATTGTATTTTGTCTGGCTTGTGGTGAACCATTTTTTGAAGGCTCATTAGGTTGCTGGGCTGTTGGCGAATATAGCTTCATCAGCGGTTGTTTTCGATTGTCGTTGAAATTGTGACGGCACGATGTGCTTCAGCATTAGGATTTAGAGACGTTTGTTATGCATTAAATTGTTGTTGGTGTTAATTTCTCAATTCCCTTTTTACCTTGTGTTTTTATCGTTTTCCTTAAATCTTCATTTAGATTTTTTTTTGTTTCAGCTTATTCTTCGTTATTTCTTTAATTCTTTTTTTTTCTTTACTACGCTTTTGCACTTCTTTCTTTATTTATGACTATTTGTGTTTAGTTTTAAGTCCTCATTTCAGTATCTTAGTTGTTCACTCGTGATTATTTATGCTTCAATATTTTTCTTACAAACTAAACCAAAGCGGGATCAAGTTATAGACACTTTCAGACTGCTTTGCTGGATTTCAAACTTTTTCAGATTGATAAACAAAACAAATTCATGAGTGTGACTCCCTCTGTACGAATGTAGTTGTTGTGATTTATTATTTTGGTTTTTTTTCTAAAGAAATTGAAATGTGGAGTTGAGCGAAACACTGGAAATGCACCGATAAAAAGTGTCATAACAATTGACACACCTGAACAAGAGGCTAGGATACGGCGGTTATAATCAAACCAGACGTGGAGTAGATCATCATCGTTATTTCCAACATCATCACAGAATACAGCCAGGACTATCACATCGAACATAATCAAGGACAGACAGGAACAAAGTCGCAGCAACGAAAAGGAAATTCGCATTGTAAAGTAGTTGAAAGCTAAAGCAGGATATTATGTAAAAGTAGATAAGCCCCCTTAGTCACCGCGAGTGAGGTGCAAATCAAATGGAGAGTCCCCTGACTCGCGGAGACTTTTGTCACCTCACTCGTGGCGCAGAATAGACCTCACAGGCATCGCGGTCGTTATCATTGTCCATTGGACGATTACGACAATCAGATGACAACAAAAATTAACAACGGACCGTATAGTCGCTTCAAGTGGACCCCCAACAGAGCATGGTGAAACACGTGGAGAAAACACTGAAAGAGTGTAAATCAATTGTAGGAGCAGGTCGTTTACGGGAATTCAATCCCATTCTACCCAGGATCAAAGGTCTCCCCAAAGTCCACAAACCGGGGAATGAAATGGAATTTTCAGAAAAATGGGAAGTTTTGAAATTTTGAACATAATCGTAAACACAATATTATTGTATAATTATAATAATTCTACTACTGAAATGACAACTTCAATTCCAAGTTCAGGGAAGCCTTGCCGAAGTTCAGGGAAGTCCTGCTAAAGTTCAGGGAAGTTCTGCGGAAATTCAAAGAAGTTCTGTTGAAGTTCAGGGAAGTTTTTCCGAACTAAAGGGAAGTCCTACCAATGTTCATGGAAGGCCTGCCGAACTTCGGGAAAGTCCTGCCAAAGTTCAGGGAAATCCTGCCGAAGTGATTTATCGACGGAGGTAATAATGCGAAGTCCTTCTTCTTCTTCTTCTTCGCATTTCAAGCTTATTGCATATCGCATATTAGCTTATTGCGTGCTCTCAACTTAGTGTTCTAGATGCACTTTCACAGTTATTAATTGAGAGCTTTCGATGCCTGTACCATTTTTGCATTGGTATAATTGTGTGGCAAGTCCAATCATACTTCTATGCCCAGGGAAGTCGAGAAATTTTCACAACCCGAAAAATTCCTAGACCGGACCGGGAATTGGATCTTCACGAGGTAGTCAAGCGGTATTTCGAGCAGGAAGATACAGGAACCAAGCCGATGATGAAACTGGAATCAGCGGAGGACACGAGAGCAAGGAAGATACTAGCCAATACCACTGTTCGTGTGGACGGAAGAGATACGATCATTTCGAGTTTCCAGCTAGTTACCACATGGCTCTTCGTCGATTGGAGTGCTTGGAACGTAGGATGTTTCGTGAGCCCGAACTGAAAACAAATGTCCTTCGACAGATAGAAGACTACCAGACGAAATGTTACGCGCATCGCGCTTCTGAGGAGGAGCTGAAAAATGCTGACCCACGCAGAACATGGTATTTACCACTCGGCGTTGTGACCAACCCCAAAAAACCTGGTAAGGTCCGGTTGATTTGGGATGCTGCGGCCAAAGTGGACGGCATATCTCTCAACATGGTTCTTCTTAAAGGACCGGATCTGCTGTCTTGTCTGCCAGAGGTTCTATGCCGCTTTCGAGAGAAGCCTGTGGGGGTAAGTGGTGACATATGCGAAATGTATCACCAGTTTCGTATACGACTTGCAGACCGTCCTGCCCAAAGTTTTCTGATGCGAACAGACCCACGTAAAAAACCAGATGTGTACTTCATGGACGTAGCCACCTTTGGCTCCAGTTGCTCGCCGTGTAGTGCCCAGTTCATCAAGAACCGTAACGCAGACGAATTTGCTGTTGACTATCCCAGGGCAGCGGAGGCGATAATCAAGTGTCATTACGTGGACGACTACTTGGACAGCTTCGACACCATCGAAGAAGCTCAACGAGTGGCAGCAGAGGTGAAAATGATCCACGGAAAGGGCGGTTTCGAAATTCGAGTTTGGCACTCCAATTCCCACGATGTGCTGAGCCATCTAGGCGAAACGGTGGCTTCGGAAGTGAAGGACCTGAACCTGGAGAAAACCGAGGGGGTAGAAAAAGTTCTTGGTATGCTGTGGCTCCCAATAGAGGATGTACTGGGATTCTCAGCTCAAATGCGAAAATATATTGCTGCGATTATCGATGAAGGCCGACGACCGACTAAGAGCCAAGTTCTTCGGTGTGTCATGTCATTGTTTGAAGATTTTGATCCAATCGAATCGGAATCGGACTGGGATGAGGAAATTGGAGAGGAAGCTTTCAACCGTTGGCTGAAATGGATAGGAATCTTGAAGCAGGTCGATAATATTCGCATTCCTCGTTGTTACGTTGGTTCAACTGCTTCTACATCACTGCGTTCCGTCGAGCTGTACGTATTTGTAGACGCCAGCGAAGAAGCGTACAGCGCAACGACTTATTTTCGTTTCATTATGGTCAATGGGACCATCATCTGCAGCCTAATATCGGCGAAGACGAAAGTGGCGCCTCTTGGAACTACAAGCGGCCGTCCTTGGGGTTCGACTTGCATCGTTCGTCAAAGATACCTATACTTGATCCGCCTAAAAAAGGGTTTTCTGGTCAGACTCTAGCACCGTCTTAGCCTGGATTTGGTCAGAGATTCGGAGGCAGGATGGACGGAATGGAGCAGCAGGAAACACAGAGTTCAATGCAAAGTTTCCGATAATCTTACCGAAGTCACACCGATTGACAACTCTGATTCTGGACCACTATCACCGTAGAAACCATCATGTGAATCCAGAGACGGTGGTGAATGAGGTAAGCCAGAATTTCTATATTTATCATCTTCGGGCAGCAGTAAGGAAGACTTCTCAACTTTGCCAAAAGTGTAAGGTCTACAGATAACAACCGTCAACGCCAAAAATGGCACCTCTGCCGGTCGCCAGATTAGCACCCTTTGAACGTCCTTTCTCATATGTTGGAGTGGACTAATTCGGCCCGGTGCTTGTGAAGATTGGGCGCGCTCACGCAAAGCGCTGGGTGTCATTGATTACTGTCTGATGACTCGCGCAGTTCACCTCGAAGTTGCGCATAGCCTGAGTACGGTGAGCTGCATAACGTGCTTTCGCCGATTCGTCGGGCGGCGTGGAGCCCCTTTGGAAGTATACAGCGACAACGGCACCAACTTCCAAGGTTCTGAGAGAGTGCTTAGAGAACAGATCTGTAACGGCCTGGCAGAAACATTAACCAATGCCAATACAAAATGTTTGTTCAACCCACCCTCAGCTCCACATATGAGTGGATCTTGGGAGAGGATGGTCCGTTCTATCAAATCCGCCATTGAAAGTATCGACACCAGAAGGCAGCTTAAGGACGAAGGATTCCACACATTGCTAGTCGAAGCGGAAAGTACGGTCAACCCTAGACCGTTAACCTACCTGCCTGTGGAGTCAGAAGAGCAAGAGGCCCGAACGCCAAATCACTTTCTGCTTGGGAGCTCCAGTGGGGTCAAGCAACCAGTCACAAATCCCACAGATCACCGGGACGCAGTCGTAAGCAGCTGGAAGCAGATCCGACATCAGTTAGACATCTTCTGGCGCCGTTGGTGGACGAAATGGTTTATGGGATAAATTTAGAAGCCATCTGCAGTGAAAACATTCCATTTTGTGAAAAAAAAATCACACAAAAAATAGAGGCCAAGGGCGGGTTGTGCTTAGTAGGTCCAAAGTTAGATCTAAGCCCTATATTATGTGAAAGCAGATAAGGGCTATCACTCGCAGAAGCGATTCCGATGTTCCGGTTCTAATGGTCTGAGGCTACATTCGAACAGAGCAATGAATAAGCAATTGCCAAACTTTGGTTTGGTTCTTTCTTTGCTTTGCTCTGCTACTTTCCTTAGTATTGTCTTTTGGGTACCAACTAATTGTTGTGTGCTCAGCTCTACTTGAGGATTGAAGAATCAAAGTGACGATTCACTCACAGATGGCGAGTGGGTGAAAATGGTAATAACGTTTTGATATCTGTCAAATTTGTTCGCAATAGCGAAACTTCCTAACGTTCACCACCGTCAGCCGTGTCAACGCGCCACTCTCCGGCAAGAAGCGTTTACAACACTCGCGGTCCTTTTGTGTGTGTATGCGTTACGAATCGAGCCGTCGTAGAGAGAGAGAGGGAAAAGTACAGCCGACCGTCGCTGGCTTGGCCGAATCAACAGTGAGCTTCCATCGACCAATCACAGAGCAGAATGTATCAAAAATGTAACCTTTTCGTAGTTTTTGTATATTATAAAAGCAATAGCCATTTTCGAACCATAATTCAGTTTTATACCAGAAGCAGAGGAATAAACATTGTTCTTATCAAACCCAAAGAAGCCGTTTTTCCAAGCAAGAAGAAATTCCCCTGCTTGAACTGACCTGACTGGATTCGCCGATTAATTTCAGCGTCGCCTCGAAACAGCTTGAGCCCGACCTTCGGAGAAAGCGTGGTTTCTTTTTCACCCGATGCACATAGCTCACTACATCCTACAAAAGAGTTGCGCGTTGAGCTCTTTTCAGAGCTCAGCAAGAATTTTCGGTAGTCGAAGCTTATCGCTGGGTGGTTTGGAAGCTATCTTGCTGGATTGCATCGTCGCCATCGTTCTTTAGCGTGCGTGTAGTGGTAGTGGACCATTATCGCCAATTCTTCATTGATATCCAACGTCGGTAGCAGGCTGATTGCATTGTCGACATTAGCGTGAGTGTGCGTGCGGTGGCAGTGAGTCATCACCATCATCGACATCGGCAGTGAGTCGATAGAATCATTGTGGTTTTCACAGTGTGTGAACACAATCGCCACGACATCGATCAGCAGTGGACTGATACGTGGATGGCCATCCATATTGTGCAAATTGTGAAAGTAGTGGTTAGCAGTGAGCTAACGTGTTGGTGGCCATCCGTCTCCATCAATGTTGGCAGTGGGCCAACAAAATTGCATGACATTTTTTTTTAGTACATCATCATTTTTGTAATTGCGGATCTGAAAACTAGGTGTCGCAAGACTAGTTTTGGCTTTGCTTTCATTTGCCAATAGTCATCGGGCAAAATCCATTATCCAATCCTGGTAGAGTTTAATACCTCGCTATAAGATGATTTATTGGAAACATTAGTGGCATAGAGGTAACTCTAAGACTAGTAGGTCCCGAAGAAACGTGCTCAACTTTTTGGCTCAGCTCTGGTACTATCTTCGGTCCCAACCTAATCGATTCACCCCTCGAAACATAGGAAAATCCACTAACCCCTCATTTTATCTGTCAAACTTTCATAGCGAATCAAAACAAACATAGTATAGTACTAGAATTTTGACTAGAATGGGGTACGTAATCGATTTGCTTAGGACCAATAGGCTAGTCAAGTAGTGAGTCAATTTAAAATCGTTAGTTTCGACCGGTTGGTTGTACTCATTTAATCTAGTACCTCAAAATTACAATTTGAGGTACTAGCTTACAGCAGTACAACCAACCGGTGGAAACTAACGATTTTAAATTGGCTCACTACTTGACTAGCCTGTTGGTCCTAAGCAAATCGATTAACGTACCCCATTCTAGTCGAAATTCTAGAACTACACTATGTTTGTTTTGATTCAATATGAAAGTTTGACAGATAAAATGATGGGTTTTTTGGATTTTCCTATGCTTCGAGGGGTGCATTGATTAGTTTGGGACCGAAGAGAGTACCAGAGCTGAGCCAAAAAGTTGAGCACTTTTCGGGACATTCTAGTCTTAGAGGTACCTCTATGGTACAACCGTACAACGGTATTACAACGGTGTACTTTGTATGTCTGTACAAGGTCTTATGGACGGGACAACATAGTTTTCGTATTTTTCGCGACATTTTATGAACAAGGTAGGAAACTTCTCCTCTTCATTGTAAAGTGATGGTACTTGACAATCGATTCCATAACTCATTATAACTCATTTTCACCAAAAATGCTAATCGGACTGTTATTCCGCACAGAGCAGTGCACGAAGTAGCCAATCTTCGGTTTCCATGCTTTACGAATGTTCGTACCATATGGCTAAAGGCTACAACTCCCAGTATTATGCATTGGGAAAAAGCATGCCTCATTTGCAATTGAAGGAAAAGGCATACCTAAGTAGGTCAGAAAATTTTCCACGAAGTGACTCAAATGAGAATATCATTGCCTTGGTGGAAAGCCAAAATGAAGGATTTACGATTGACTCTTGGAAGATCCTTAAAAGATATACAGTCAAACAGTATCAAGTTGAACTTGTCTTGACTGTTGATGCTGTTTCGCACTTTAGAAAAATGATATTTCACTGTAGGTTATTAATTCAGAGTTGCCTATCTAAGGAAAAAATCCTCCAGGAAATCAGGAACTAACGAAGAACCAGATCAGCTTGGTGATTAAAAGGAAAAGGACGATTCAGAACAGTTCAATACAAGTTCTAGAATCCACGAAATTTCCGAGGATGCGGAGATGCGTGAGACAAATCAACAAGGTATAGAAGTTATCGGCATCAATAACAGTGAACCTGGTGAATGCCGCAATGCTACTGCAAATGTTGAGGGATGTTCTCACAATACTGATGGGTGTCCTCAAGGAATTAGTGGAATAAAGAACAATGGAAATTCTGCGTTGCTCCCCTTATGCTCCGAATCATATTCGAGTTTGAATAAAGATGATTGTCTTGGACATCGACATCTATGCAGAAGAAGCACTGCTGCTGTACTGACTGTGATTTGCCGCATACATACGGTTTCGAAAACGAAAAGGAACCTTTATTGGAACCAAGATATTCCATTGTTGGTCGTATTCGCGACAAGGAATTGCAAGTTGCTGGTCCTGATACTTGGCTACACTCGGATCCAGCAATCGACTAAAGCCGATTATCTTTTATCCCAAGCCGGAGGATCACTACATTTTGACACTTCAAACTGGTTCTACGTAGGACGGGACTAGTTTATGTTGATCCCCATCAAGCGAACCGTCTTTGATTGGAACTACAATGCAACAATAGCACGGATGCTTCCTGTGGATTCATTTGGACTTGCATGGTGAGATCGTATGTGATTTTATCTATTTAAACTAAATTTACATGATTCTCTTAAATTTGACAAATTCTCAATGGAGTTTTTTCCACGCATCCCATATTTGTGTCTTTGAAATCATTATTGTACGCCATATGGATTGTCTGCAAATTTTTGAGCATATGGTGAAACATTACTGTAAATCATGTATGTTAAAACATTTTATTATATACTTGTTTGGGGGGCAGCCTAAGGGAATCAAAGGATTTGTTGACTGGACGAGGGTTCGTGGATTTGCCAGTCCCTTGTCACGTTATTAAAGATGGCCATCTGGTCGTTTTGTCTTCCAAAGGTCTTCAATGAAGCTGATTCACCCTGCTGCAACAAACCATCAGGCAGAACTTTACAACCGGTAAAGTATCTGCAGATATTGGTAATTCTTGCACTGATGGTGGGTTCCATTCACATCACATCACATTACATCAGATGATTGTCTTGGACATCGACCAAAATTAGAATATGATGATATGATATGATTGTGGTTTACCACCCATTGTAGCACGGAAACTAAATCCGACAGCAGTGGGCTCTCTTCTCTGTTTGTCTTGATCAAGCTTAATAACCTCTGATTGTCCTCAACATGTCGCTGTATGAAGGGCCAAAAACGGATTGGGTAGATCGATAGGCAAAGTCGCCTATACGCATCTACGGAACAATAAAAAATCTCCTTCCAGCAACTTGATCAGCCAATTGGTCAAAAAACAAGCCCCCGAACAGGAAGATGCCCCAATGAGTGGGGAGAAGAGCTCGCCCTTTATCCACGAAATGTTATCAACAGGGCAGGGTTGGCATTCCCACTCTCCCCGTCCAAATCGCTTCAATCGGGTATATGTATTTCAATGTATATACGAATTGATTGTTATGATTATTGTCAATAATACTTACATTTCAATGAAGATCGTGCTACTTATTTTACCTTTTTTGTAATACTCATCATCACATAATCCAACCTTGAATCGTAGACCAGGTCCATCATCAAAACACTCGTTCCGAGAAGGGGCTGATGGTCATCTTCTTCTTCTTCAGGTGCGCTCACCACCCGGAATGAAGCCTCGGTGCGGTTAGTAATATCAAACAGTGTTACATGCAAACGAAAAAATCGAAAAAGAGATACAACCAGGATTAGTTTTTTAAAGTAATAGTCATCTGAATACCCAACTAACCATATCTCAGTGACATTGTCTCACTCTAAACCTACATTAAAATTTATTTTGTGATTATATGGTTACTTTGGTACTCACATAAAATGTTGTGCAAGTACTATAAGTTCAACAACGTCTAACTATGGACAGCTCAATGTTAATACCATTTACTCCTTGAATCAGCGTATACAAACATAATAATCTTCTAAGGAACACCTAACAAAGTATAGAGATAAAGCTCAAAATACAGTTTTAACTGATGGTAATTTATAAATATCAAACTGTCCAATATTGGACCCTGCCAACACACGGCGCCTGCACGGTAATGTGGGCCGTCAGAATGCACAGTGGTCCAGAATGCAGATTTAGATGGAATGATATGTTTTGAGCCTGAAATTTAAACTTTAGACTAAAAGTCTCTTCTACAAAGTTGTTCCTTATAGCTAGGCCCTCATTTTTATGACGATGAATTCTAGGGTGGTTCCTATTATCATTAAAATAAAAAAGCTAACTTTTTTGTTTGAATAAATTAAGGTATACATTTCTGGGCAAAGTTATAGCTGAGCATCAAAAATGTAACATTTTTGTTCGAATAAATTAAGGTATACATTCTCCGGCAAAGTTATAGCTGAGCTAATTTCAAGCAACTTCGTTGAAAATAACGTTTTTGTATCTCTTAAATTGGCCGATTTAGAGCTATTTTCTTGAATTGAGTTAGGGTGGCTCTTAAAAAAACAGTTGTTTTGCTCTAGTTTTCTTATTTCGAATTTCTCAGCAAAGATGATTCCAAATAACTTTTAGATCTTAAGAAGGCGCAAATTTTTGCTGCACAAAGCTTGTCAATATCTTTCGCCGATCAAGAGTTATCGACGGTTTTATACTAATATACGCCCTTTCAAATTTTGTTTGCCCCAACCAGAGATATTAACATTTGAAAAGTGCATATTTTTAGTATAAAACCGTCGATAACTCTTGATCGGCGAAAGATATTGACAAGCTTTGTGCAGCAAAAATTTACGCCTTCTTAAGATCTAAAAGTTATTTGGAGACACCTTTGCTGAGAAATTCGAAATAAGAAAATTAGAGCAAAACAACTGTTTTTTTAATAGCCACCCTAACTCAATTCAAGAAAATAGCTCTAAATCGGCCAATTTAAGAGATAAAAAAAAGTTATTTTCAACAAAGTTGCTTGAAATTAGCTCAGCTATAACTTTGCCGGAGAATGTATACCTTAATTTATTCGAACAAAAATGTTACATTTTTGATTTTAATGATAATAGGAACCACCCTAGAATTCATTGCCATAAAAATGAAGGCCTAACTATAAGGAACAACTTTGTAGAAGAGACTTTTAGTCTAAAGTTTAAATTTCAGGTTCAAAACATATCATTCCACCTAAATCTGCATTCTGGACCACTGTGGAATGGTTCATCGGTTGTGAAGTGAAGTGCTTCTCAAACTGAAGCGATACATTTCTCAATTTTTCAACGTTATCCTAATTTAAACTTAATATTATGACCCATATGCCCGTCCACTAGACTGATGCAAAATTTAACTTTTTCGCTCCACAGTGCTTAAATGGTTTCAAATCGTGTCCTGATTAGCCTCCCAAAGTTACAACTCAATTGGTTAGAAACAGGCTTCGCACAAGCCATTTGAAGTTTACATGTAAATTAATATGGGAAATCTCAACTTTCTGTTCATTGCCTTCTAGTCTTTTTTAATATTGAGCTACGAAACAGTTCGATAGCCATTCTTATAGAAAATTTTCTCAGCTACAACTTTGCTCAAGATCGTTTCTATGTAAAACGAGGCAGGAAAATGTTATTAATTATTTAAGAGATTGATAAACTTATGACATGATCAAGCAACTGCTCTGTAGGCAACACTGTATTTTGCAGTGTGACATAGTAGTCATGATTTTTGTGTCCTATTCAACGCGCCAGAAACACCAATGTTGCCTGCAGAGCAGTTGATTGAGCATGATCATAAGACATCAGCGCATTGAACCATTGATAACATTCGATCCTTGCATTTAATCAAAAAGTGGTCTTCAGCAAATTTGTAGCTGCGAAAATTTCCTACAAGTACAGTTGAAAGCTTTTGAAGCAGACCGATATGGTGAATTATTAGATAGACATGAACAAAAATCTTGGTTTTACCATAGTAATTCCCATACAAACTTTAAATGGTTTGTGCCATCTCAGTTTCTCACCAAATGGGTTCAAATTTTGAGAGGTTAGTCAGGATCCAATTTGGAATCGTTTAAGTATTGTGGAGCGAAAATTTCAAATTTTGCATCACTCTACCGTCCACGCCCGAAACCCATCCCCCACACAAAATCAAATAAAAATGTTTCTGTATGACAAACACGTCCAGACATAAACGAGAATATGGGTGTATATCTTCACTGTAACAACTACGGGCAATCATCGAAAGTACTTGCATTTTACTCAGGCACTTTTGAGCAAACTGCAATCACTCTCTCATACCCGAAATGTGCCACGACCAAATTGGCACAACGACGCCCTATACGCTATCTGACCAAAGCGCAGGGAAATCGACCAACATTAGAATAACGGCCCATAACGCAGATCATCCAAAACGAAAATGTAAATAATTCTATCGAACGTCATCTGAGCTGAAAAACGAGGTTGAAACAAAGTCATCGCTATCAGAGGTGGTACCAGTCAACCGTATGCTGGTTTTTACAAATAAATTTCATATGCAATTGGTCTGAATAAGCAATTGCCAAACTTTGGTTTGGTTCTTTCCTTCCTTTGCCCTGCTACTTTCCTTAGTATTGCCTTTTGGGTAGCAGGAAAAGTGGTTTTTGGAATATAATTCGAAACATCGATCTTTGAGCAGTTATAACTTTTTTAGAGACATTATAACAGCGCACATCCTTGGACAAAGTTGTTAGACACTTTGTAAAATATACAAACGATCACGACATCTTTGGTTAGTTTGAGCATCAGCACGCTGATGTACATCCCTTTCCAGAGTGTTGTACCAAGGATGAATGCAGCCTTGTGGATCTCCCGCCTTGATCTTAATCCTTCGCTGTCCCATGTCTGTCTCGTAGACCAGAACCCGGCTCTGAAAATAACTCCTCAGTATCCTGCCTGTGTGTCAGGTTCCTCATTATTTTGTTTCTTTAGATTTATTTATTTCATCAACCGACGTCTGTGTGACGCTTCGGCAATGGTTTCTCAGCTTTCACTATTGAATGCATTCTTGACGTCTGATCATTATCATAGCGCAATGTTTGGACGACTTCTCGGTTCTCTCGATCACTCTCCGAATTGCATCCACCGTTGACCTCCCTTTTCTAAATCAGCATCTTCGACTCATTAGACTGATGCTGATGATATTGACTTTTGTCAATATCTATCGAAAATAAAAGATAGTTGTGCTTGCAGAAAATTTTCTCCGCTACAACTTTGTTGAAGACCAATTTTCGATAAAATGTAAGGAATAAAAGTTATGAATGGTTCAAGTCACTGATGTCTTATGATTATGCACAAGCAACTGTTCATCAAGCAGCATTGGTGTTTCTGGCGCCTAGAATAGAGCACAAAAATCATGGCTACTATGTCACACTTCAGAAATCATCTCATGAAGGTTTTCTTCAAAAATATGCATTCTGCAAACCTGCAAGACCTGCCATTACATTAGTTTTATGAATCATATGCAGCAAATGTAAGAGAAATTTGTTTTGCGAGAGGTTCATTTACCATTTGCAGTCTAGACTAGTGCTTATATCATTAGGTTCAACTTATTTTACCCAGGTGTTATAAAATTGCAACGAATTTCCTCTAAATGGTTTCATTGCAATACATAGGATAACACGTGGACTTCATCCAAAAATAGTCTGGGTACGCCTTGAATTGGAACTTCCTACCAATAATTCTCAATCGCAATCTTATGGACGCGAACAACTGGTTGACAGAACGATACAATTTGTGTCTACTACGAGATCCGTCACGTGCTGATAAATGCTTCCTCACTTCCACTCAAACCAATTTTCCGGTCTCATTGACTGGAAGGCAGCAGTAGGCTACTGGGGCTACCACAAAGGTATAGTAACCTCTCCAAGACCAAATTCCGCGCTGCGTGTTGCACTCACGTTGTTTTGACGCACCACCATTCGGACACAGGTGCATACACACACACGCTTTTTTTTCTCTCTCTGCTGCCGTGCCGTGTCTTTCTTTGAAATGATCGCACTTAAGCTATTACGGCCGAGTGATTCGATTGCCCTTAACATTTTATTGGAATTGTCTAATGATAGGCATCGCTCGTCGATGTTCCTGATTGTATGCTACTATTTTGTGGACAATATAATCGAATTTTCAGATTCCCTATCAGTTAAAGCCGAAAGCCGTGGGAAGTTCACGGTCACTGCCCACTCCTTGTCCATGCCCACGCTTAGTTTTCATTGTTCAACTACACTACGATTGTTTCATCCGGTTCAATAAAGAGATATCTTTATGGTGCACCATTTTCTAATTATTGAGTTAAATTGATGGGTGATGGGTTTGGCCAGGCAAGGTCTATGCTGTATTGATTTTGAAAACGGAATATAACACGTCGTTGACCACGTGTCAGTGATTGGGTTGCAACTCCCGATCAAGGTATGTGCAGTAAACCATATGGAAAGCGTCCTCGGCATTAGCCTCAACAGAACACAAGTTCAGTGTTCGTGTAAATGTTGTAGTAGATTTTTTTCTATAAGAACAAATGCCAAGTTCTTTCACTTTTATTGAACATTATGTACTAAAGGAAACGTGATGCGGCGACCGAGCTCGTTAGCATGTTTGTATATGATTGGCTCGTTGAAGTTGGATGCAATATTGTACGGCGGTGTACTTTTTGCTCTGCGCTCATTTTGCTATTGGATGCAGTATAACAAAAGGCGCAAATCATCACGCACGCTACCCCTTTAGACATGCTCGCCCAAAAGCGCGCCGGCAATGCGCTGGCAAGCAGCCGGCGGGCTGATTTGCAACATTTCGGCGTGTTTACTATGTACATAAAAATGTACTTTTTTTTAAATATATTTTTCCCTTTTACGTATTTTTGAGAATGTAAGCAGCGTCCCCACTTATATGGGCATTTTCTCAAATTATCGCGCATACCTATTTTTTAAACTCTTTATTTGTTCCAAATTCAAAATAAATTACATTACATTTTAACCTAGGTGCTCCAGTTACTACAGTAACTTACCAGCCTTAATTGTTATGATTTATATCTAAGTGTTTTTACATTGTTCCTGCCTTGGCAATTCATTATTTTAAACATTTTTTTTTGTTTTTTAACCTGTATGTCAGTATAACAATTTACATCTTAAAACTAAAAACTTACACTAAATCTTATCTAAGTATAAAGGGAATTAAGCATTGCAATTGAGGATTGTGTACCTCGGTAGTACTGCACCAGGGAGGCAACTTCAAAATCATCTTCAGAACTTTGTTCTGCATCCTTTGAAGTGCTTTTTTCTTGGTCGTGCAACAACTAGACCATATTGGCACAGCGTAAAGCATGGTCGGTCTAAAAACTTGTTTAAATATTAGAAGTTTATTCGTCAGGCAAAGTTTGGATTTCCTATTTATAAGAGGATACAAACATTTTATATATTTGTTACATTTGGCTTGAATGCCCTCAATGTGATCTTTAAAAGTTAATTTTTGGTCAAGTACTAATCCAATATATTTCACTTGGTTTGACCAGGAAATTGGAACTCCGTTCATAGTGACTATGTGACTACTACTAGGTTTCAAAAAGGAAGCTCTAGGATTATGTGGAAATATTATAAGTTGAGTTTTGGAAGCGTTGGGAGGATTTTTTTATTTTTGTAAATAAGAAGAGCATATATCGAAACTTTTCTGCAGTCTGCTGCAAATAACACGAAGACTTCTTCCTTTAGCGGAAATGCCTGTATCATCAGCGAACAAAGATTTGTTGCAACCCTGAGGCAAATCAGGGAGGTCCGAAGTGAAAATGTTATACAATATAGGCCCAAGAATGCTACCCTGAGGAACTCCTGCTCTAACAGGTAGTCGATTAGATTTGGAATTTTGATAATTTACCTTCAGAGTTCTGCCAGTTCAATAAGTTTGATCTAATTTCATATTATAGAGTGGAAAATTAAACTTTTTCAATTTAGCAATCAAAGCTTCATGCCAAACCCTGTCCAATGCTTTTTCTATGTCTAAAAGAGCACCTTCAGTTGAGCAGCCTTCAGATTTGTTTGAACGAATTAAATTGTTAACTCTTAAGACTTGATGAGTAGTTGAATGCCCATGGCGAAATCTAAACTACTCATCTGCAAAAATTGAGTTCGTATTGATGTGAAGCATCATTGTATTCAAAATTATCTTTTTTCAAAAAGTTTACTTATTGAAGAAAGCAAACTTATTGGACGGTAGCTAGAAGCTTCAGCTGGATTTTTATCCGGCTTCAAAATTGGAACAACTTTTGCATTTTTCCATTTATCAGGAAAGTATGCCAAATGGAAACATCTGTTAAATAATTTTACCAAGAAAGACAAGGTACTCTCTGGGAGTTTTTTGATGAGGATATAGAAAATTCCATCATCACCTGGAGCTTTCATACTTTGAAAATTTTTAGTTATAGACCTTACTTCGTCCAAATCAGTCCCCCAGGAATCATCAAAAATATTTTCCCGAGAGAAAATATTCAGAAAATCCCGAGCAACCTGATTCTCAATAGGACTAGTAAGACCCAAACTGAAATTATGGGAACTCTCGAATTGCTTAGCAAGTTTCTGAGCTTTTTCCAAATTTGTGATCAAAATTTTACCACCTTCTTTAAGCGCTGGAATAGGCTTTTGAGGTTTTTTTCAAAATTTTTGTGAGTTTCCAAAAGGGTTTGGAACTCGGGTCTAATTTAGAAACATTATTTTCAAAAGTTTTGTTCCTTAGGGCAGAGAATCGCTTTTTAATTTGTTTTTGCAAATCCCGCCAGATAACCTTCATGGCAGGATCGCGTGTTCTTTGATATTGTCTCCTACGGACATTTTTAAGACGGATCAAGAGCTGAAGATCGTCGTCTATTATAATTGAATCGAATTTAACCTCGCATTTTGGTACTGAGGCAGCTCTTGCTTCAACTATAGAAGTAGTCAGAGATTCAAGAGCATAATTAATTTCATCTTTGGTTTGCAAAGGAATGTTTGGATCGAAGTTATATTCCATAAATGTTCGATATTGCTCCCAGTCAGCTCTATGGTAATTGAAAGTAGAGCTGTTGGGATTACACATTATTTCTTGTGATATTTCAAAAGTTATTAGAATGTGATCAGAACCGAAGTCAGCATGGGTAACCAATTGGCTACAAATTTGACATGAATCAGTTAAGACCAAATCAATAGTTGAGGGATTTCGTGCTGAAGAAAAGCATGTTGGGCTGTTTGGATATTGAATAGTGTAATAACCTGCAGAACAATCATCAAACAGAATATTACCATTGGAATTGCTTTGAGCATTATTCCATGAGCGGTGTTTAGCATTAAAATCACCAATAATGAAGAATTTTGACCTATGACGGGAAAGTTTCTGAAGGTCACCCTTGAGCAAATTCTTTTGCTGGCCTACGAATAGGAATGGCAAATAGGCAACTATAAACGTAAGTTGTTCAAATTTTGTTTCAACAGAAACACCCAAAGTTTCAAAAACTTTGGTTTCAAATGAAGAAAGAATTTTATGTTTGATTCGGTCCATCATCATCAAGACGATCATTTCTATAAATGAAATAATTTGCGTCCCTTTTAACCTTATGGTCAGGTTTAAGGAACTTTTCAGTTATAACGGCAATATGCACGTTATGAACTTCCAAAAAGTAAAATAGCTCGTCTTCATTATCTTAAGAGATCGAGCATTTCAATTTAAAATATTTAATGATTTAAAATCCATTGCTGAATTTCAAAGTCATGACGGTATTGTTCGCAAATTTCACTCCAGTTTGAATAGCATCAAACATGGAGTTAGATTTAAGCATATCAGTAATCATGTCAACTAATGATTTCAGTAACAATTCCATTTTAGGAGCAGTAATGCTTCCTAAGTCAAAATTTTCAAAATGTCCTTTAGAATTACGTTGGCTAGTATTTTGATTTCAACCCGTTGCAATAGAAGCATAGGTAGCTCCATTTACTCGCTGAACATTGTTTGTAGCGAGGTGAGTAGGTACATAGAGGTTCAAATTTTTGGCTCAGCTCTGGTACTATCTTCGTTCCCAAGCTAATCGATGCAACTCTCGAAACATTGGAAAATCCACGAACCCCTCGTTTTATCTGCCAAACTTTCATAGCGAATCAAAACAAACATAGTGTAGTACTGGAATTTATACTAGAATGGGATACGGTAATCGATTTGCTTGGGACCAATGGGCTAGTCAAGTAGTGAGCCAATTTAAAATCGTTAGTTTCGAATTGATTGTTGGTAGGTAAAGATGAAAAATTTGAAGCAGGGGTGGTATTTGTACCTACGGGTACGAATATAGAATTTGTTCCTCGCTGACCGTTGTTAACAGCAGAGTAATTTTTACCTGGTCGGAAACGTGGAGCGTTTCATACCTGTCGCTTAGAACAAGATTGAAGGATCGCTTTGCGAGTCTTACATTCCCAAAAATGGGATTTGTGGTTTTCACCACAATTTGAACATTCAAATTTCTAAGGATCTTCCTTCACCGGACAGTCGTCCTTTGTGTGAGAGGAATCACCACAATTCATGCATTTGGCTGGCATGTAGCAATTTTTAGTTCCGTGACCCCATCCCTGGCACTTACGGAACTGGGTGAGGTTTTGGAAATTTCCTCCAGTCTTCCTGAAGTGTTTCCACTTCACTCGGACATGGAGCATAAGGCTAGCTTTTTCTAAGGCCTTAAGGTTGTTTAGTTCACTAGACTTGAAGTGAACTAAATAAAAATCATTAGAAATCCCGTTGCGCGAATCGCCAGGACGGGATTTCATTTTCATTTTGATTACTTGGAGTGGCACAACTCCAAGTAATTTTGCCAGTTCATCTTTGATCTGATCCAGGGATTCACCACTAGGCAGTCCTTTCATGACAACCTTGAACACAGGTTCAGTTTTGGGGTCGTAAGTAAAAAATTTGTGCTGCTTCTCAGTAAGATACTTGAGAAGACACCCCGACGTCCAATTTGTAGTGAAAACTTAACTTTCACGAAGTTCAAAAGTTCCATGCGAAGAGCATGGAAATCGGAAGTGGTTATCACAATAGAGGGAATCTTTTCCTTCTTGGCATTAAGCTGGGAAAGTTTACTAGAATTTTTTCTGGATGATGGATCATTCTTATCATCCATGAGCAAATCAAATTGATTGCTAAAAATTAATTTCATCAGAAGGGGGATCAAGAGATTGCCCTTTTCTTTTGAGCTTAGGCGCCATGGCGGCATTAAATTTTTTATCCAAAGCAACTTCCAAGCAGATTCGTATAAGAATTTGAAGGAATTTTCCAAATCGATATCCAAGAAGGATTACCTCGGGTAGGGTCCAAACAAGGATCAAAGAGGAATAAGAGTCAAAAAAGGTAGAAAATTTACAGGTATATTGAGCACTGAAAAGTGCTGTTTAAATTTGTTGTAGCTTTAGGTAGTAGTAACATTTCCTTCAGCAAAAAGCAAATAGATCCACACGGCAAGAGAGCACGATGCGGACTGAGACTGTTCCACTTGATATCCAAAATGCCTATCTGTGTTGGGAAAATATCAAAAAATCAAAACTCACCAATGCCCAAGATCAGGCTTGATTTTCGCAGTCAAAAATCAACAAGCAAGCAACTGCGGATTTGTTTTTAGTTCTTTATTAAGGAGATTTTTAGCCTATGGCTAGTTCATCTCCGGAGAAAGGAGAGGACTCAGAGTGAGTAACCTCTAAATACATGGCATATTAAAATGTTGTAAATAACTTTGGTTGCTGGCTCTTCAACTTGTATGGAAAAAATAACAAAATATAAAATAATGGAACAGAGGAACAACAGAAAACAAAATGATTTAAAACAAGCTACAAACGAATTATCCAAACAAAACAGAGCTCAGCTGGCATGGGTCCAATAGAGGAAATCCATCACCCTGAGGTGTCCCGACGGCCGAAAGAAATTCCTGCTATACCAAGTGGTGGATTTTAGCTTCTTTTAAGAAGGTTACTAGTGCTGCCGAGGCCGAAGTTTCATTCCCGAGCAGATCGCTGATGCTGGAAGTTAGGCAGAGTGACTCACGAAGATTTTGGAACTCCGGGCAGTTGCACAGGATGTGTTCGACGGTGTAGGGTACCCCACAGATGATGCAGCTTCTGCGGAACGGCAGGCCACCATAGTTATAGTAGAGTTTGGTATGCCCGGTTTGAAGCCGCGAAATCACGCGTTGATCCCTCAGGTTGTCCAGTTCGCCCTATGGTTCAACTGAACCTTTGACTTTGCGGATGAAGGCAGTTCTGTTGCGGAATCACTCGGCTTCCCATGCCGCTCGAATGGTCCGCATGATCCACCGTCTGACGTCCTGCAGGGGTACCTTATCGGTGAGTCCGGTTCCGGCAAGGTGATCAGCAAACTTGCTACCTGGCACTCCGCAGTGTCCGGGAATCCATGTGTACACGGTGTTCGGTGATAATCGCCTGGATACATGGGTGTTTTGGCGCTTGAACGACGCTGTGTGAGTCGGTTAATATAAGTATCGGTTTGTTGGCTGGCGTCGTAGCGGCACGGAAGATCGCTGCAGCCTCGGCCGAGAAAACCGAGCACTGTGGAGGAAGACTGCTGCTTTCAGCAATACCGTCTCCAAAAATTCCGATACCTACACCGTTTATCGATCGGGAGCCGTCGGTGTACCGGTGTACGTGGTCGGCATAGTTGGACCCAAGTAACTCGGCGACCGATCTGCGCAAAATCATGGATGCATCCCCTGCTTTGAAGCGGTTCTTGATCCGATTGTTCAATTGGATTCGTGAAGAGTGCCAACTTTTCTCTCCATGCCAATGGACTTTGGCCACTGGGGGAGGTCGATGTCGGCGGCCGTGACAACAGCGGATGATTTTACAAACCGTGATATCGTAGCTACAAATATCAAGGTAACAAAACTCACCAGCTACAATTCTAACCAAAAAGTGGTGAGTTTGAGTTTAGTGATTTCTGTTTTACATCCGAATTGGCGTTGACGGCGACTCTGTAGCTCTTTACTCCTATGAGAAAATCCATAAGCAAACGTCAGACTGTGCGTGAAACATGGCGGACTTTGTACTATCCTTTCGCTCCACCGAAAATTCCCATAAGAAACTGTCTACATTTGCTGGAAGAGCAAATTTTTCGACAGTGCCGTCAACGCCAATGTGACTCAAAACTACCGCCACTGCTGGCAGCCGTATCTTCTTGTCTGCCATCGGTGAAGAGTAAATAAAGATAGCAAACTATACTTTCTCTTTCTAAAAAACGATGTGCAACGGAATCATTTATGTATCGTGTTAACTCTCAACTTGATATTTGCATGTTGTGAAGTAGCTTGTAAAATCAATATCATGATATTTCGTTCCAATGCATTGAGTGCGTATGAGAGCAGAAAAATATCATTTGATTGGTGATTTTACCAACACTGATGCCTGTACAGATAAATCCAGATTTTTTATCTCTAGCTTTCTGATATTAAAAAAAAACCTGGCAACCCTGCTTTAAAGCATCTGATGAGCGCATAGAGTGTTCATAGATCCACTCAAAATTGTGGATGGCTTCAGCCATTGTTGAAGAAAGTGAGATGAAATTTGGTCGCCAAAAATCAGACCGAAAGTTGTTTTCCAGTTGCCATCATTAAAAAGAAAAAAAAAAAGAATAACATGATTTTAAAACGTGGGCACATAAATACAGTGCCACTAATTTTCATCATCCATTAAATCGGTACAAACCTTTAATTTCAAAAATTTGTATCTCTGAAAATGCCGATCTGACCCATGTGGGAAACATCATGATAGTTGGATTTGCTATAAAGGCAGAGTATGTTAATTCGAAGAAACGATGCTTTCTCCTTTCGATCTACTCACCAGATGCGCATCTCACTGCAAAGCGAAATCTTTCCTGCATCTTAAACGCTGTACAGACTGGAGAGTTGTAACATGTTATAACGGTTGACAAATAATTGCAACACAGAAACCACCATCAAGGCAGCGATAGTCTGAACGTACTATTAGATAAAGTCGTAGCAAGGTCTGTATCCACATTAATCCGGACTCCTTAAAATCACTGTAACTTTTGAAATATTACACGTAGGAGTGAAAGATTTCGCTGAAGTATAGCTGGGAGTCATTGATGAAAAAGACTATGATTGGTGTTTATATTCCATGTTTAGTGTTCAATATGGCAATGAATTAAAAACACGTGCGCGAGTGGACGGACGTAATGTAAATCCTGACTTGTCAATACGGGAACTTGTTAAAAAAATGTGGTTTACCTAAATCCACTATTCACGGAGTGCTCATAAAATTATCGGAACGTTTAACGGTCGAGAGGAAACCCAGAAGTGATAAAAACATTGAACCTGCTGATCCTGTCATGGACCGAAAGGTGAAGAGGATATTGACCAGAATCTCTCTGCTCGAACGGTGGCTCGTAAAATAAGAATGTCACCTGATTTTGTCCAAACATCAAAACAGCTTTCGGGGCTGAAGTCGTGTAAAGTAAAAACGGTTCCAAATAAATCGCAACGACGAACAGAATTTGACAGCAAAATCACGGGCTCGAGGTTTTTACTGCAAATATTTGATGAAGTTTTCATGCGTTGTTATGGACGATGAAACTTATGTCCTGGAGGATTTAAAGCTGCTTCCACGGCTGGTTTTCTATTCTGCTATGGCCAAAAATGCTACAGTTGAGTATTTTCAGGCATCGAAATTTCCAAAAAAAAAAAACCGTATTTGGCAAGCAATTTTCACGTGTGGCCGAAAGAGTAAATCTTTCGTCACTACAGGCACAATCAACAAGGGGATTTGTGTTTTACTCAAGTTTTGATGTGTCTGGATTATTGTGGATACAGACCTTATTATGTTAAAGTTAACGATTTAAATGAAAAGTTGTTTTAGAAATCTACAAAATGGTGAGTTGACAACCTGGAAGGAGCGGAATACCTAGCTCTGGTCCTCACAAGTTCCTACTTCACGCCTCCCCAAGTCATATGATAACAAAAGACTACCAGCTGTAACAAGGACACAGCTGGGTGGCGTTGCCTGGGCAATGTTGCCAGTCCGGCAATAGCAAAGTGGAGGGGTGTGACGCGAACACTGGCGCGGTAACCATACAAGTACGGTGATAGAGGAAATGCTTCACCAAACCCAAGCGGATGGAGGTGCGACTCAAAACAGCGTCTGTTCTCCATGTTAGGAGCGGCTGATCACCGTCCTAGTGCCAGCGTGGGTCTCTAAACAGAGCTGTACACGATGGTCCCCCGGCGAGACAGCGGGTTGGGGCAGGCCCAACAAGCCGCCCTGGAAAAACATAAAGTTGCATCGTGAGGCGATGGAAAATCTGTACAGCATAAACGACACACGGAAGTTCTACGAGAAGCTAAATAGTTCACGCAAAGGCTACGTGCCGCAAGCCGATATGTGCGAGGACTTGGACAGTAACCTTCTCACGAACGAGTGTGAGGTGATTGAGAGGTGGAAGCAGTACTATGACGAGAACCTCAACGGTGAAGTAGCAGAAAACGAAGGTGGCACGGCAACAGACCTTGGAGCACGCGCAGAAGACGACAGGCTACCGGCCCCTGATCTTCAAGAAGTTGAGGAGGAGATCGGTCGGCTGAAGAACAAGAAAGCAACTGGTGTAGATCATCTACTAAGTGAGCTATTAAAATACGGAGGTGAAGCACTGGCTAGAGCGCTGCACTGGGTAATTGCCAAGATTTGGGAGGAGGAGATATTACCGGAGGAGTGGATGGAAGGTGTAGTATGCCCAATCTACAAAAAGGGCGACAAGTTGGATTGCTGCAACTACCGCGCGATCACACTGCTGAGCGCGGCCTACAAGGTCTCCCAAACTCTATGCCGCCGCCTGTCACCATTTGCAAGAGAGTTCGTGGGGCAGTACCAGTACCATGGGTGCCCGCGCTACCACGGACCAAATTTTCGCGATTCGGCAGGTTCTGCAGTGTTTTCGAACGGAAGGTGTTGCGTACCATCTACGGTGGAGTGCAGATGGATGACGGAACGTGGAGGAGGCGAATGAACCACGAATTTCACCAGCTGCTGGGAGAACCATCCATCGTCCACATTGCAAAAATTGGGCGACTACGGTGGGTTGTGCACGTCGTAAGATTGCCGCACGACGACCCAGTGAAAATGGTTCTAGAAAGTGACCCAACAGGAACGAGAAGAAGAGGCGCGCAGCGGGCAAGGTGGATCGACCAAGTAGAAGGCGACCTGCGGACCCTTCGCAGACTACGAGGCTGGGGAAGTGTGGCCATGGATCGAGTAGAGTGGAGACGACAGCAGAGGACAACAAGGCCTTAGCCTGATTGGTGAGGTAAGAATGTTTTAGAAATCTTGAACGTAACCCAATGAGTTCTAGCGAAAACATTTCGACATCGTGGAAATTCTATAGGTATTCCCCTTTTTTTACTTGAATTTCAAGATGATTCAGAGTATAGTTCTATAGAATATATGCGAATTGTGAGGAGAATTCGATGTTAAATTTAAGGGGAATTTAAAAGGAATCCTGAAGTGAAATTTGTTTAATTTTTTGGGGGTAACTTCAAAGGAATACTGAAGAGTACACTAAGGGAATTTTGAAGAGATTTTCCTTGAAATTTCAAAAAGAATTTCAAGGGATGGAGTTCTGACGAAGACTAAAAGAATTTCAGGGTCCACTTAAAGGGGATTATGGAAGAATCCTGTGAATAAATTTCAAGCGAACCGAATTCTGAGAAAGCGGCTTCCAGAGCAATTCTAGAGATGATTTCAGCAAATTTCTTAGAAAAATTTCCATGAAATTCCATGGAGATCTTCAACAAGAGTTAAATATATCTATGTGCATTCCATTAGACTAGCTCTGATCAGAATTTCATGGCGTTAAACTGTGATGTTATTTTTTTTTTTTATAATAAAATAATGGAAATCTGAAGAAAAAAATTTCAAGAAACTCTAAGAGGAATGTCCTATGAGGAAGTCCAGTAGAATAAACAAGATAAATCAGACGCAGACAACAAATTTCACAAGACAGATACAGGACCTGCTTTTTATTAAAGGGAGTCTTTGAAATGTTTTGTGATTGGCTTTTATCAATTTCGGAGCCTTTCTACGCTGTAGTCACTAACTTGTTATTATTCCAAATTATTTCTATGATTTTCTTCAAACAGTTTCCTGTTAGTAAATGGCGCTGTTACATCTGGCGTAATGCTGTTTTACCAATTGCCTATTAAATAAAGGGCATACATATTGTGTTAGCAATTATAAATGCGATTTATGCCGTCTCTGGTCTGATAAAAAATCATTGCTACGCGTTACACCTGGAAGGGGGAGGGGGGGGGGGGAGGGGGTATTGGTAAATGTGTTATGTTTGGTTACTGGGAGAGTATAAAACTGCATTTTTTGTATTACATAATTTGTTAACAGACTCAAGGTTAGTTTGCAGGAGTGTCCTTTTATTTGCGGTGGTTGAAGTCATCGTTTGCCAAAGCAGTACAGTCGAATTTAGCTCGTTAGGCTATCTTTAAGTGGGCTACGTTTTAGTTGGGCTCCCGTTAGTTAGGCTGTAGTACACCTAATTCGAAGTTAAACGGTATTTCATATTTGCAGAACTTCTAATCTGTTGGAATATCGGCAAAACAATTTAAGTGTGTATGCAGAACAACCCAGACGTCGAATCGATGCCGAGAAGTTGAATCGATTTTCGGTCTTCGACAAAGTTGTTCTGCATAGTTTTCCCACTCAAAGTCCCAGGATTGAGCAATTTTTGAATATGTAAACAAAGTGGAATCCGTTCATATTTGGCACAGTTGTTGGATACCTCAATTCAGATTGAAAGAACACTTGGGATCAGGGGTTGTGATCCACCATACAAACTTGAACCACCCTAATGTCCATTCTGCTGGAAGTCAATGATGACTGTAGTTACATCAAAATGTAGATCTAATGCCTTCCGATGTTGATGTAGTCATCAAAACTCATTACCTTCGTTGCATAAGGTCCCAAGTGTCCTAAGGGAAACACATTTTGTTTACCAATACAATGTTATGAACATCCTATAAATACCGTCCCTTTCCATGACGCAAGCCACGCAGCCTCCAATGATGCAATTCCCGCCAATTGAATCAGCTGCATTTCCTACATTGCACCACAATGCTTAGTGCAAATTGATGATCTCTTCACCCATTGGTCAAGCTCGTACAATATTAAATGCAATCATTTTCCCCCGACTTTCTACACCTATAGATAATGCAAACACCGTAATGCACCGCCGCAAAGTTTGTTGCAGTCTCGGTGCCTTCGGTGCGGCAAATATTTGCAGCCGCCATCACCAAGTCACATGAACCGTTCCAGCCAATGTTGCCGTCGACGTAGTCGTCAATAATGTGAATGCTAATTGCAAATCGCGGCCAACTTGGATGCCGTCACTACGTCAATTCCATATTCCGGCAAACGCGAGTTCAGTGGCGACGACAGAGTCGGTGTTTTGCACTCGCCGACTCCAAAGTTCAAAAGTGGCGTGATCGAGCGTTGTTCGGCAAAGTGTAAGCTATCACCACTTGTGTGCTGTTGCTTGTGTGTATTTGGTACCGCCGGTCACATGTGTGTCAATCTCAATTTCACATCGCACTTGATATTGTTATTCTAAATGAAATGAAGAGAATTTATTACTGTGGAGGACGTTTGCAACCGCTGGCCGGTTGCGACTGCTTTCCATATCAGTGGGACTGTGGCTTAATTTGTGAGGCAGCGTAATTCCGCTTCCAGACGGTTGCTGTTTACCAACCTGTGCAGGTTTGTTTTCCTTTGGCTCACAAGTAGTAGACACTGCGGCTTATTGGACACGCATAGTTGTGGCGTGACTCTGAAGTGATGCTAAACGGTCAATTTTATCGTTAAGATCAGGGACACAATTTTGTTTTCGTACCAAATTGTCATCGATGGCGGGGAGCAAAAAATACCGTAACCGCCTGCTGTGCTATGTTTACTTTTAACATTATTATTCATTCGCACCCGGGCTTCCAAAGTACAATTCCGCTCAAACAAAGCACATTGTTTGACGATCCATCAAAGAAGAGAGTGTGCACTACACAAGTGGATACTGATAAGAAAGAGTGATGGTAAAACACATTTCCCTCCTTTGACGTAAAGCTGTGAATCTGTTGCTCAACTGAATGCAATTTTTTCGACAAGAAGCGGAAGGTTGTTGTGATATTTTTAACCATAAAAACATTGTTTTTGATGTTTTTCATGTTTTACTTTTACAAAAAAATAATCATAAACATACGAGTAAACAATAATATAGCTCATTTTAAAAAAAATAAGGTTTGTTTCAAAAATTGGGAAAATATAAGCTTCTCTTGAAATTTCTCTATATTCCTGGGAAAAATTAGGCTCCAGGACTAGACAATCTTCGCTTCCCTAGGTGTACTATATTAACAGTAAACGATGTCCTACACTCACACATACCCGCACACACAGTTACATGCTCGCAGAAAGATTCACACATTCGACGTACATTTCATCACCGAATTAGCTTTAGGATGAAACATTTCCCAATTTAATTATTTAGCTTTTCATTTGACAGAAAAAAAAATGCAAAAATAGTTACGATTACATTAACATTCTACTAGTTAATCAGTTCGCTTATGGTTTGCACACCCGCACACTCACACGCACATAGATGTACAATTTTGTACCGGCACACGTCTACTGTGATTTCTGATCGTCGCCACCTTCTTGCTGCTGTTGGAGCGTCTTGCTGCTATTGGTCGTGGCAACCACGTCCGATGTTTTGGAGGTAGAGGCGGCGGCGGTGGTGGTGGAGGTTGAGGTGGAGGTGCTGCTGGAAGAGGTGGGTTGATCTTCCACGGCTTGCTGTTGTCGTTTATCGTTCAGGAAGTTGAGGTACTGGGTCAGGCGGAGAACGGCAATGAGCGTGGCGACGTAGTCTTTGACGTCTTCCTTGCGGAGGGATTTGACCTGTTTCGATACGGTCCGGTAGACGCGGCGGGCAACTTTGTTCGACAGGCGACCGACGGTTTGAACTGTGTGCAGCACCGGATCGTCCTTGGCCGAGATGGGAGCTGTTGGGAAAATTTGGACGTTAGCATTTTGGATCATACGGGGAGCTCCCAAGCGAAAAACTCACCATTATCCTCCTCGACGTCGCCTTCGCACTTGGGGAAGTAGAGGTCCAGCAGGCGTTCGGCCACCTTTACCGTCGAGTCGACGCCGTTCACGGCAATGCTTCCGTACTGGCTGGCCAGTACTTCGTTGGCCTTCTTCCAGGACAGTTCCTTGAGGGAGGCGGCCTTCTGCTGCGATGCCTGTCGGAGTTCGCAGACCTTCTCGGTGTAGGGTTTGACCGTGTCCAGAACCTTGCACTTGGCCTGATTGTAGATCTCCTGCGGTTGTTCCTTAATGATGGGAGCCGAGACTTCCAGGCGGTCGATGCCCTTGACCAGAGTCTGGTCGACCAGCTGCAGTGGGCGGTCGAACTTGTGCACCAGCGGAGCGGAGATGCAGACGGCACGGTGCACTACGTCCTCGGCGGTTCCGAAGGCCCAGTTCAGCAGCGGGTTGTAATCTGGAAAGAGGCGAGCGAGGAGGAAAAGATGCTTCATTAGAAGTGCGTCATTCGTGGTCGGTCGAGCGAAAGTCGCAATCTTATCAGGCGGACGTGATAAGCGCCTATTTGCAGCCTGAATTCTGTGTCACTGTGGGGAAGGCCGCGTAGGGCAATTCGAGCTGATGGGTTTGTTCGTTGGTTCGGTCAATATTTGGAATGCACCAATCAAAGTTTAAATGTTATTTATGATCTCGAGGGATTTGAGTGGAAATGGGTGACTTTGAACTGTGCGGTCGTGTAGATTACGAGATTTCCTTAAATGTTTTGAGACATAATCGGATTGAAGATTGTTGATATGCTCAAATTCAACCAATCCAGAATTCTGGTACAAGGTGTTCTTCTGTTGAATCCATTATTTGAGCATCTAGCTGGAACTCCATAATATCCCACCTGATATTCCAAAGAGGTTTCAGAAATTTTCTGGTCCTCGGAATATCCCGCCTGAGAAATTCCGCTAGGGGGTGTTTTGCGTATCTCATCTGGAATAAATTTCCAGAATTTCGCCATAAATTTCAAAGAATCCCGTCTTGGACTTCGAAGGCTCTTGCTGGAAATTTTCTAGACACAAACTTTTTCGAACGATTGGACCCACGGAGAATGCTGCTGGGAAATATTTCTCCAAATATTCTGAGAAATTCCACTGTTTTGGCTATCATCTGGCACTTTGGATTCACCTACAATTGGGAATAGTTCAGCCCTGGATTCCAAAGAGTCATATGACATTTATTTAACATTTGAAATTCCTGACGGTTAGGCTCAAGCTTCCGTTGTATTCCGCTCCCGTAACTTATCTGGGAACCTTGTCTTGAACTCCAAAATATCCCGTCTGAAATTCCAAAGCGGCACATCCTAAATTTGCTGGATTTCGCGAAGAAAATCACACATGCGGTGCAGATAAATTCCAGTAGAGATTTTTACGTGTCTCATATGGGTTTTTCATTCTCGAACTCCTAGAGCAGTATCCCGCTATAAATTTCAAAAAATCTCGAATTGGACTCCAAAGGTTTGTGTTAGAACAGAGGAACATTTCAGAACGATTAGACCCAAGATTCCGATGTATCCCACTTTAGATTCTCTTGTATAACGTACCTAGAAGATTATTAAGAATCCCGCTGGGAAATATTCCGTCTAAGATGATGAGAAATTCCGCCAGATGTGTTGACGTCTAATCTAGAATCTTCTTCAGAAGCTTCTTTTAGAATTTTCTTAAGAAGCTTGTTTTCAAATCTTCTTAAGAAGCTTGTTTTAGCATCTACTTCAGAAGCTTCTTTCAGAATCTTAAAAAGAAGCATCTTTTAGAACCTTCTGAAGAAGCATCTTTTAAAACCTTCTTATGAAGCTTCTTTTAGAATCTTGTTTTAAAATCGTCTTATGAAGCATCTTTAAGAATCTTCTTTTAGAATCTTCTTAAGAAACATCTTTTAGAATCTTCTGAAGAAGCATCTTTTAGAAACCTTCTTATGAAGCTTCTCTTAGAATCTTCTTAAGAAGCTTCTTTTAGAATCTTCTTCAAAAGCACCTTTTAGAATTTTCTTAAGAGCTTCCTTTAGAATCTTCTTAAGAAGCTTCCTTTAGAATCTTCTTAAGAAGCATATTTTAGAATCTTCTTAAGAAGCATATTTTAGAATCTTCTGAAGAAGCATCTTTTAGAACCTTCTTAAGAAGCATCTTTAAGAATCTTCTTATGAAGCTTGTCTTAGAATCTTCTTCAAAAGCACCTTTCAGAATCTTCTTAAGAAGCTTCTTTTAAAATCTTTTTAAGAAGCTTCTTTTAGATTCTTCTTAAGAAGCATCTTTTAGAATCTTCTGAAGAAGCTTATTTTAGAAACTTCTTATAAAACTTGTTTTAGAATCTTCTTCAAAAGCATCTTTTAGAATCTTCTGAAGAAGCATCTTTTAGAACCTTCTTATGAAGCTTTTCTTAGAATTTTCTTAAGAAGCTTCTTTTAGAATCTTTTCCAAAGCACCTTTTAGAATCTTCTTAAGAAGCTTCGTTTAGAATCTTCTTAAGAAGCTTCTTTTAGAATCTTCTTCAGAAGCTTCTTTTAGATCCTTCTTATGAAGCTTCTTTTAGAATCTTCTTAAGAAACATCTTTTAGAATCTTCTGAAGAAGCTTCTTTTAGAATCTTCTTATGAAGCTTCTCTTAGAATCTTCTTAAGAAGCTTCTTTTAGAATCTTCTTCAAAAGCACCTTTTAGAATTTTCTTAAGAGCTTCCTTTAGAATCTTCTTAAGAGCTTCATTTAGAATCTTCTTAAGAAGCTTCCTTTAGAATCTTCTGAAGAAGCATCTTTTAGAACCTTCTTAAGAAGCATCTTTAAGAATCTTCTTATGAAGCTTGTCTTAGAATCTTCTTCAAAAGCACCTTTCAGAATCTTCTTAAGAAGCTTCTTTTAAAATCTTTTTAAGAAGCTTCTTTTAGATTCTTCTTAAGAAGCATCTTTTAGAATCTTCTGAAGAAGCTTCTTTTAGAAACTTCTTATAAAACTTGTTTTAGAATCTTCTTCAAAAGCATCTTTTAGAATCTTCTGAAGAAGCATCTTTTAGAACCTTCTTATGAAACTTATTTTAGAATATCCTTAAGAAGCTTCTTTCAGAATCTTCTTCAAAAGCTTATTTTAGAATTTTCTTAAGAATCTTCTTAAGAAGCTTCTTTTAGAATCTTCTTAAGAAGCTTCTTTTGGAATCTTCTTAAGAAGCTTCTTTTAAATCTTTATAAGAATATTCTTTAGAAGCTTTTTCTTTAAAATATTATTTTAGAAGTTTATTCTAAAAGCTTGAGCGTTGCTCCGCTCCTCTGACTTAAAAAAACGGACAAGACAGTAAATCAGAGTAGCTACGCTGTAAAGGAGCATTTTTCCAAGATTATTGGAACGTTTTATGTTTTTTATGTTATGAAAAGCATATGAATTGGGATTCAAAGTGCCTGAAATCTAAAAAAAAATAAGTCCCTTACAATTTGCTCCATAATACCCTAGAAATTCTTAATAGAAGGTTGTTTGATTCACTCTGAAATTCTCTTAAAATTATTAATTGGATTCCATGTATTACCCAGGAATTCCCTATAGAATTCTCCTGAAATAAACTCTCCTCGAATTCACTAACTATTCTCCTAAAATTCCAAATTTTATCGTCGAATTATCGTCGGAAAATCCTCTAAATTCCACACAGAATTCTCTTGGAGTTGTCTCGTAAATTCGTTGAAATCATCCTCAGAATTCTCAAGGAACTCTTATTTGTGTTCACTAAAACATATTTCAGGAATGAAACTCCTTGAAACTCTCCTAAGTAGTTTTTTTTTGGAATTATACTCAGATATTTCGTTGATTTTTTTCAGAATTCCCTTTGGATTATCCTTCTTCTCTTGGAATTCTACTCACAAGAACCTTGGAGTTCTCTGTACAAATCAATTAGAATTATCCTCAAAATTTCCTTGCAATTTTAATCAGAATTCTCTTTGGAATTACCTTAGAAGTCTCCTCGGAATGCTATTGGAATTTTCGTTTGAATCCTAGTCATGATTTTCTTGGGATTCTACTCCAGACTACCCTAGAAATCTCCTTGCGTTTCGCCTAGAATCTGGAGTTCACAAAACTTCTTTACATTACCAGCTTATTGGTTATCGCATATTAGCTTACACAAGATTTTATCATAGTCTTGTAGACCATGATTTGGACTTGAATAATGCTGTAAAACCTTGATAAAGCTTGCAATGTTACTTGGGTATTGTGTGCTCTCAACTTAGTGTTCTAGATGCACTTCCACAGTTGCTAATTGAGAGCTTTCGATGCCTGTACCATTTTTTCATTAGTATAATTGTGTGGCAAGTACAATCATACTTCATGCCCAGGGAAGTCGGGAAATTTTCCAACCCGAAAAATCCCTAGACCGGATCGGGAATCGAACCCAGCCACCTCCAGCAAGGTGTTGTTTTGAAACTACGCCTTTACCAACTGAGGTAAGGGAGGGCCCAAAAAAAAACATGAAAGGAATCCTCTTAGATCACTTCAAGTTTTCGTAGCAATTCTTTCCTTGAATTCCGAGCTCCTTGGGAATTCTCATCAAATTAATTCACTTAAGTCCATAAGCGGCGAAACTCTTGCAAGTCCCTTGAAGCAGTTCCACACCAAATGACGAATCGATCGGATGCGAGCTGCCCAGATTTGCATGAAACTTTGGAAAATCGTTCACTTTTGAGCTAAAATTCTGTCATTTTGAATCTTGCAAAAACCTTAAATTTGTTCCTACTGTTATGATCGGTAAAATGTCTAAACCAAGGGCCTGACACGCCACCTTCTTTTCGTAGTCAGCATAAAAACGTGATCACATATCAATCTAAGCGGGCCCAGAACGTGGGCCCGCTACTATGCTCGCTAAGGCTACTTGTTATTAGTAGAGATGGGGGTGCCATCTCCTTGGCCTAAACCCTTTGAGAGATTTTCTTTGAGAATTTACTCAATAATTTCCTTAGAATCATCTAAAAATTACCTCAGAGTTCGTCTTAGAACTCTCTCTGGTATTCCCTTACAATTTACTCCATAATACTCTAGAAATTTTCTTCAGAAAGCTCTTTGATTTACTCTACAGGTCTTTTACTCTACAGGTCTCTTGAAGTACTTAATTAAGTTCGCTGTATTATCCAGGAGTTTTCACAGAATTTTCCTGAAATAAACTCTCCTCAGTATTCACTAAGCATCTCTTGAAATTCTCATAGAATTCCCTCTAAATTTCGCTCCCGTTAATTCAAATGCTCTTCAAGAATTTCCTAGAAACTCTTCATTGATTTCTCTTTAAAATGTATTACAGGAATAGCCGAGAGGGACGACTCTATCTACGATGCAGGAAAGATTTTGTTTTGGAGTGGTTAGCTGCGCGCACGCTGAGTAGATAGAATGAAGATTGATGAAGATTCTGGAGATTTCCTCCAAAAAGTAGACGCGAGAAATGAAAAACAGATTTTTTGTAGATTGATTTGTTAGTGTCAGAATTTTCGAGCATCTAGAATTGAGATTTAGATGTGAAGTTCCCCTCGGCAATAGCCTTGAAACTCTCTTGAGTATTCCTTTGAAATTTACCCCAAAACTTTTTTGGGAATTTATTTGAAACTTTCAATAGAAATCTATTGGAATACTTTTCAGAATTTGTTTGGCACTATCCTCAAATTTCTCAATGAATTCTTAGTGGATTCTCCTTCTTCTCTTGGAATTCTACTCGCAAGTACCTTAGAGTTCTTGTCACAATTTTTTTATGAAGAACTCTCTTGGAATTCTCTTTGGAATTACCTTGGAATCCTGTTGGAAATATCCTTTGAATCCTACTCACGATGCATGTCATGCTACGTCATTTATGGATCATCCCTTACGTTTCATCTGGAGTTTAACAGAACTAACGTGAAAGGAATCCTCTTAATATTACTTCAAATGTTGACACTGAATTGTTTGTATTGGGCAATGATGCACATTTTTCTAAAATTCGGCCAATTTAGATCTTGTAAAATTTTCAAGCGTCAGGACACGCCTCTAAAAGAATATTTTATCGAAAAATTTACAATATCCAAATGGCCGAATTTTGAAAAAAAAAATTAGTCATTTCCCAAAACAAACAATTCAGTGTCAACATTCTAAAGCGGCGTAATAGCATTTGTAAACAATGGCTATAGCCGTCGATTTCTCACGAATTAAAGCTCACCCCTCCAAATTAACAATGCTAGCTGGTAGAGGAAATATTCATCTACATGTTGATGTTATTTATTTTCATGTTTACAAAAACAATTGCGTCCCTTTCAAATGTTGACACTGAATTTATTATGCTTGTTTCATGCAAATTGAAGAAGGTCGAGTTTTTCCGATTCGTCATTTGGCGTGGATCAAATCGATTGAAATTTGAAAGTGTTCATTGAACAAGTAACAATACTTAACCGAGCTAATTCTTGTCAATGCTAACAATTTCACGAACAGTCATTTAACACTTCTTATTTTAGGTTTGTTTATCTACTGGACAGGTAATGTTTCGTATCAATTAAGCGATCTGCTAACGCTCTCAAGACACTTGACAGTTATTTGTTGTCCAAAAATATGCCGAATTACTTCCATCAGCATTCAAAGAATTCTTGCTGCGTCATTGGATAAAGCCTTACAAGGAGCATCTACAATTTCAATTGGCTGTGTCTCCGTAAATCGAGATCTCTAGTACCCATAAATTGAATAAGTACTACGCAGTAGCTTCCTATTACATCAAAATCAACCATGTCAGACTTATCAACTGGTTCCAACCGACTGGTCCTGTTGACAACTTTCAGTATGTCTAATCTAGCAACGAGCAGACATGCTCTTATCATCCTTCCCGGTAGCCAAGGCATCGGCCTACTCCAAATGTCCAATAAAACATCCAAATCAACACCGACGTTATCACTTTCAATTGACCAACAAAACGAATGTCACCTTCACAGAAACTTCCGCCTGATAGTGCCCTCTCTCCCTAATAAATCCAGTAACTAAAAACTTCCATCCCGCATTGCTACGACTGCTATGATCCAAAGGCAACCAACAGCAACAGCATCATCACCGTGCACGACGAGCATATGAGTGAGTCGGCTGCGGCTCTAAATTGGGTCCAAAGTACAACACCGATGTATGATGGTGATACCCGCATGTCGTGTAAATACCACGCAACGTAAATGCACATAATCCGCATCGTTGTAAACCACTACCCTTCCTATAGTTCGTTGGGTGTTTTTGCTCTCGCTCTGCCTGCCTGCTGCGGCAGAGGAGAACCTACCACATGATCATACGATGCGAACATGACGCAGAGCGCGAGTGGCTGCCAAGATGACGCGGTTGGCTGAGTCGCGAGTCCAAAGATCGCTGCGGAGATGTTATTCCGGTTTGTTTGGTTCGTCCGCGTGCCTCAAACAACCCCCCGCCCCACCCCCAAAACTAGTGGATTCCACCACACCTGTCTACTAAAAAAAAAGCAGCACAGCAAACCATTCTCTCCGCCGTAAACTTGCACGTACCTACTCTTTAGCGGTTCTTGTTTGGGCTCCAGTTACCTGCTCGCTTCAGTGGAATCTCCCCTTCACCAAACAGTGTGTAAAAAAATTTGCTTCTACAGAAAATATAAACACAAAATCGAAATCGTTCCAAACGGTCGGAATCACCTGATCGAGTGTGTTTTATTTTTCGTTCAAGTCATGCTGACGTTGGTGCACTGCTTTTTTTGTGTTGTTGTGTGCCACTGTAAGCTGTCACATTCCCCTATTCCATTTGAACAAGCGCTCTTTAGCGCTTCAATAAGCCGATTAGGTTGGGATAGTGATTGCGTTTGAATGCGAGATGGAGGAATGAATGGAGGAAGACGACATATGCAGTCGGTCACGTAGGCTGGAAGATTCCAGAACGACGAATAGTTGGAAGAGAAATTGGAAAAGATTGACCTCGCCCAAGATCGCTCATTTGCGTCGTAGAAGAAGAACGCATCCTGCCGAGCCAAATCACGTGGCCAGTCAAAAACCTAGCCACCCCTAAACTCCACCACAGTCTACTACGATCGATGCGGGATTCTAGTTGCTGGACACTTGCGAGCACAGCAGATGACCTCAATGTCAAATGAATTGATTATATAAAAGCCAGTATCATGTCAGTCCAGTGTACAGTGCATAGCATTTGCACGCCATTTTTAAAGGGACAACGTGCTTCCCAAAGAAATCAGCACATAAAGCTTCTATTGTTCCCCCACGTAATCAATAGATCCAGTAGAGAGGGTCAGTGGCACTTACCTTTCACGCGTCCATAGACATTTTGGGTCTGCTGCCAGGTTGCGTCCACGACCGGCAACTGGAGCATACGGTCCAGTGATTGCAGACTCGCAAACAGATTGCTCTGATTCTCGCCAGTCTGGGCGATTTCTCCGTTTTCCTGCACTTTAGCCGACATAATTCTTGTATTTTTTCAAACTGATGAAAATCACTTTCACACTTATTAGTAGTTGTGACACACGGGGGGGGTCACACTGGAGAGTTAAACACTCGACACTTCACAACCTGACGACGTCCGGGAATCGAATGAGCTGCCGCCGATGGGACTGACTCGCTTGAACCCGAGGTATTGATATCACTCACGCTCTCTGCACGACGATCGGTGAATAACTCACAATCGCTCGCTCTCGTCTGGTGAGTCGCTTCCACTCTGTTCGTTGCACTCACTCGCTGTGTCTATCCACAGTTTACTTGGATGGTTAATTTGAAACGTCGTTCCGTCCGTAGGTAAGAACCACTATGATTTCTTCTCGTTACGCGATGATTGATTCAATAAAAAATATGGTCACTTCTGGCCTGTTCTATTCGTAGTAATGGTCAAGATTAGAGGTTGTGTTCGGTATTTATACCACCGGTGCGGAGCGGGTTATCTGTCCTCGGACTTCTGGATTGGGTAAGAGCACCCCGATAAGGGACTTTTTTTTGTTACCGGAGGGTTTATCAGTGTGTGCAGCGTGACAGGGTTTCAGTTTGAGCTTGGGTTTTGTTTTTCTTGAATTCTGTTGTCCAATCAGTTCAAATACTTTCACACTGTTAGGAAACAGCAAAAATGGGCCACCTTCTAGAAGGATTTATTTTCTTCTTAAAATATCTGCTGGAACAACGAAAATGCTTTCGGTAAAGCGCAGGTCTGTAGGGATGCCAGGTGTATTAAAAACATCTTCACCGAGAATGGCGAAAAAATATTCCACAAAGTTGGGGAAGTTGTTCAATATTTCAGATGTATTTCGAATGGTAGTAGTTAAGAGATTAGCACAATAAGAATAATGAAATCAGCATTTAATTTCGAAAACCGTAACAGTCCTGTGGATTAACAAATTCAGACTCTTTTGACACAATGTTTTCAAATAGTTGCCACACACCAATGAATTTTCAAATTGATTGCAATCTTTGTATTGCCATAAATTGATAAAGTGTTGCCATTGTAGGTCACTCCGCACACCAATCTTGGGTCATCTTTTTTGTCAGTGTACCGCCAGTGTGCCGCAGGTGTGCTGATTGTGCCGGTCATAGAGCAAGTCCTGTGTTTTAGTGTTTTATAATGCCCTCAAAGGCAGACCGAGGCGTCGAAACTCTCGGGGCGCACTACCAAGGTTATGAAATTAGGTACACCGACGGCTCTCTCACCAGGAACGGAGTGGGAATGGGGGTCTCCGGAGATGGTCTGCTTGTGAGCAGATCGCTCCCGACCCAATGCTCGGTGTTCTCAGCTGAGGCAGCGGCCATTCTCCACGCGGTTAAGTTACCGGCCAACCGGCCGATATTAGTCGTAACTGACTCACACAGCGTGATATTGGCCCTAACAACAGAAACACCGAAGCATACATGGATCCAAGGAACGGTAAAGCACGCGCCGCCCAACACAGTATTCATGTGGGTACCCGGTCACTGCGGGATCCAAGGGAACGTAATAGCCGACCACCTCGCTGGCTCAGGCCACACCGGATCCAGGTCCACCGGCAATGTACCGCTCCAAGATGTCAAAAAGTGGATCAAGCGGACGATTCGAAGAGCCTGGGACACCGAGTGGAGGAACAACAGGACACACCATCTTCGGAAGATCAAGGCGACCACCGGAACCTGGAAGGATCCAAACCTACGAGAACAGCGAGTGGTGTCAAGGCTGGTACCGGGCACAGCAGAGTCTCCCACAACTTCGGAGGAACACCGTTGCCAGCCACCATGGAGCACATCCTCGTGAACTGCGCGGAGTTGGAAGACCTTCGGGCTGCCTTCGGCTTGGAGTCAATCAGCATTCGGAACCTGTTGGGCGACGAGTCTCCGGCAACAGCCGTCCTCATCACCTTCCTAAAGGAGGCGAACCTTTACCACAATATCTGAGTGTTCCTTGTTTGTATTTCCGTTTTGGCAGTTTTCTACACCTTTTCATTATAGCAAGATAAATGTACCACAGCCAAGATTGGGAATTTCCTTCTGACAACCCAATAAAGAAAAAAAAGGCAGACCAGAATCCTAGCTTTGCGTGATGTGAAATGCATCGGTCTATCAGCGGCCGGAAAGAGTTGAAACCGGTGGGAAGCATTGTTGTAGACCGACTATAGAGGATGATGAATAGACTTCTGTAGTTTGTTTTGTGCGAGTTGCATCATTATTTGAATTAAGGGTACTAATGGGGTCTGATTAACTGCCTCTTTTTTTTGAGCCCACTCTAGAACCTACATTTAGTATTTAGATCTATAAGTGAACTGCTGGTCTGAGTTCCTCTGATATATTCAATTAGAGGTTGTTCCTGAATATACAGTCAAACAGCACGTAATGTTGTGAACAACTTCAATGACAGTTGACCAGCAGTGTTCCCATATTATTTTCATCAAACCAATGCCTATGAGATTGTGCAGAAGGTGTGCTTAAGGTATGTCGAAGGTGTGCCGATGGATGTGCCCAAGCTGAGCTGAATCTAAATTCGGCACAATGTGCTGAGTGACTTACCCCTTGATTGCCATGCATAAATCCAAATTCTTTTTTTTTCCTTGATTTGTTTTCCATCGATCTTGTTTTCCGTACTCAGTACCAATGCTACCGACGTTAGGAAGGCAGCTCCCACGCCTGGACCCTACCAATCGACCCAACAATTCTGACTGAGGTCCAACGGCTTTACTTCGGCGCCGACTGGAATTGAACCCAGGCCCTTTGGGGTGAGAGGCAATCACACTTACCACTACGCCATCGGCACCAATATCCAAATTCTGTGTTAACTAAAAACCACCGTAGTCCCCAGGATACTTATGATCTCCACACAAAAATAAAGACCTAATTCTAAGCTTACAAATGAAAGTTGTAGCAAGTGCAGCGGTTTGCAGCACGCTTAGTTATAGCACAGACAAACAGACATAACACATTGAATATTTCTCACTGTAAAACATCGTCGCTAAAACATTACCGCCATCTGTTGAGTACACTGTGGTGGGTAGTACGCTGAACAGATGGCGGTAGTGTATAAACGTCAAACGCAAGGGAATTGACTATGCGCGCCACAGGTGGCGGTACTATCAACTACGATACTTTTAAATTATCCGTTAAATGCTTGTTCGATGAACAATTTTCGAGTGTTATGTCTGTTTGTCTGTGGTTATAGCATAGAGGTAACTCTAAGACCAGAAGGTCTCGAAGAAAAGTGCTCAACTTTTTGGCTCAGCTCTGGTGCTCTCTTCGGTCCTAAGCTAATCGATGCATTTATTTTAATTTTATCTGTCAAATCTTCATAGCAAATCAAAACAAACATAGTGTAGTATTAGAATTTAGACTAGAATGGGGTACGTTAATCGATTTGCTTGGGCCCAATTGGCTAGTCAAGTAGTGAGTCAATTTAAAATCGTTAGTTTCGTATTGATTGTTGACCCAGCTGTGTACGTGATTCAGTTGGTATTCTTTTGTAATCGAGGAGACATTAGGTAGGAACTTGTGAGCTAGGTATCACGCACCTTCCAGGTTGTCAACTCATCGTTTTGCAGGCATACTGTAGACTCGTTCTTGATTAGTCTGGATCAAGGATACAGAACGGCTGACCCAGGAGTGGGAACAGAAAGTAATTTGCTACTTTAACAATGCTTATAATGGAATTGCACCATCATTGAACAGTCTTCGGGTTCCTGCTGCACTCTGTAGCATTCGAACAATTGGTTCATGCGCTTGCTTCATCTACGACTTCAGCTAAATACATTTTTGTATCCACGCTCTCGCTCTCCTCTGCTGGCTACTCGGTCTAGTCGAAACACCAATTCTCTGCCAGGTTCGACGAATTAACCGCTGCTACCATTAATGGATAGCTTTTACGCTTTTCGGGTTCCGGAAGAGTGCCTTCAGTATTCCTACAACTCCAGAAGGTTCTGGATCCATGCTTTCCGGCTCCTAAACAAGTAACACGGTCTGGTAGAAATGACGGTTTTTGTCAGGTATCAAATATTGGTACAACACCAGAGATACTGAACCACTAATGACTTTAATCAATGGTTCCAGAGGTGGCCTAGCCTGGGCAATGTTGTGAACCCGATAATAGACGCATTTTGCGCCAAATCGTATTCGGAACTGGCAGTTTAAATTAGTCATTACAAAGACGGTAGAATTTGTCTTTTTATAAACTACTTTGAATAATCGTTTAGAATCCTTTACAAAATGTCTTTGGAATGATCCAATGAATTTCTTTAAAATCATTATCATTAGGTTTTTTTTCAGAATAGCCCTAGGATAAATTTGAGAATCTCTCTCGGATTTCATTGACATATTCTTTAGAAACTTCTTTATATTTATCTTTATAATTTTATGCAGGAAACTACTGACAGAAATCATACAATTCGTCCTAAGATTAACTTCCAATTGTTAATGATTCTTCCCAGGATTCACTTGTCATTCATCCTAGAAAAGTTGGCTTTTTTGGCTTTTCCTTAGTTCTGCATATCAAAAATTAAGTCACAAACCTAAAAATAGCAATGTCAAAGAGTTTTGAAAAATGTTCAAACCAAAGGTGGTGATTTTTGACGTAGAACTACGTCTTTGTCGACTATACTGGGGTGCAAGTCAAAAAATATGTGTGGTGAAGGAGTGTTAGGTTTTGAACGCTTGTAACTTTGTCATTTATAAATGAAATTAAAATCCAAATACGCCAATCAATAGAATATTACATTACGAACCTGTTGAAATAAATATTTTTTCCAATTTTTCTGTAATTAAACTATTGAAAATGTACAAATGATAATTTTATCACTGATTTCATGAAATAAGCCTTTTTCCCAAACCCAGTCATCATAAACGAATACCACTTGGTTGCACATCATTCTGCTTGAACCTGAAAAGATATAAATGAGCGCTGCTCTCATGCCACTGCTCATTACCGCTTCGGACGGCGTGGCGCTAGGTCCTGCATCAAGCAGGACTAGGTTAGCGGTTAAAGGTGGATCACGGCGTGTCCACCACAATGATGAATGATACTTGTAAAAACGTGCATGCAAAACTCCCTCCCGCTTAACAACCCCCTCCCCTCCCCCTTAACAACCCCCTCCCCACCCCCTTTACAATAACCCGAAAAAGACATGGACTATGTATGACGATCATTTTTTTTCGAGAAATAAATTTTAAGCAAAACCCCAATAATGTATGAACAATTAATTTTTTACATGCAGAGCCAACATTTTCAAAAAAAAAAAAAAAATATTGCTTAATAGGAGACATACACTCGATGAATTACCAACAACTGACTGTAAAACATATCTGGTTATAGAGGTAAATTATATTAACATACAAAGTCCATCCTTTATTACATATTCTGCACAAAAGAAACTTTTTGCTCCGCCCCATTCATAAAAAAAACTGCGGGAAATCCTATCAGGTTCTGAACCTGAAAAGATATAAAACAGCGCTGCGCTGCTGTCATGCTTTTGCTCATTGTCGCTTCGGACGGCGTGGCACTTGGTCCTAGCAGCAGTAAGCAGGACTAAATCAGCGGCTATAGGCGAGGGGGGCGACTCTATCTACGATGAAGGAAAAAATGTTTTTTACTGTGGCTAGCTGCGCGCACGCTGAGTAGATATTAAGAAGATTTATGACGATTCTGAAGATTTCTTGCAAAAAGATGATGCACGATGCAAGTAGATGCGAGAAATAAAAGAAGATTTTTCGAAGATTGATTAGCTAGTGTGAGATTTGTTGAGCACCTAGAATTGAGATTTAGATGTGTCGTCCCCCTCGGCTTAAGGTGGATCACGACGTGACCACAATGAGGAAAATCAATACCCCTCCCCCCTTCATAACAATCCCTCGCCCCCCCTAAACAACCTCTCGCCCCCCCCCTCAACAACCTCTCGCCCCCCCCCCCCCCCCCTCAACAACCTCTCGTCCCCCTACCTCAACAACCTCTCCTAATCCATCCCCCCCAACAATAACCCGCAAGCGAGACAGACTTTGACGATCCCTTTTTTCCGGGAAATAAATTTTAAACAAACCACTATCATTAGTAAAATCCAAGTTTTTCCCTTAATTTCTTCCCTCACCGAAACTTTCAAATTTGAACAAAAAATTGCTTGAATGACATGTTTGATGCATTCAATTGGTGAATTACACACAACTGACGGTAAAACATATCTGGTGCCTCTATATATGCAATTATATTAACATCCAAAGTCCATCCTATTTTACATATTCTGCACAACAGAAACTTTCTGCTCCGCCCCATTCATAAAAAAACTGCGGGAAATCCTATTAGGTTCTAAACCTGATAAGATATAAAACAGCGCTGCGCTGCTGTCATGCTTTTGCTCATTGTCGCTTCGGACGGCGTGGCACTTGGTCCTAGCAGCAGTAAGCAGGACTAAATCAGCGGCTTAAGGTGGATCACGACGTGACCACAATGAGGAAAAGCAATACCCCTCCCCCCTTCATAACAATCCCTCGCCCCCCCCTCCCCCAAACAACCTCTCGCCCCCCCCCCCCACCATCAACCTCTCGCTGCCCCCCCCCCACCCCTCATATACCTCTCCTAATCCACCCCCATATAAAAACCATGCGTGACCACACATACTATTCATTTGCGTGTAAATTTCATGTGTACTTCTGAGTGGATTCTGTTTATGTGTGGTCAAATGAAAATCATGTGGAATTTAACATGGATATTTGTCAAGAAAAATGTGTAAATTGTTTTGAGTCAACCATAACCGAAACATTGAAATACTTGAAAATTTTAAGATAAAGTATAATAGTCAAAAATGCATGCAAACCTCAATTTTGTGTGGTTCTACGTCTTACTGCGGTCGTGTCTAGGACACAACCCTTTAATTTTTTTTTTCATTAATTTATTTGATAAGGCTCAACCGAATTTTTCTTACAGAGCCCAGGATTCTTGTTTACTATACAATACATCTTAAAACTATAGTCAAAAGGTACAACACATAAACAATAAACAATGCTATTCAATAAGCCTCCTCCACCAGAACGGGAGCCGCTTCCAGTGGTTTACTTGTATGGCAGATTCGCCAACGGGGGTCAGAGCGCTTCCATTGCAGCAATGGACGCAAAACGTGGTCACACATTCATCACGAAACGGTTGCTTTCCAAAGTCGACGACGCATCGACTGGAAGAACTGCTGATGAAGAACAATGAGGAGGACCACACACACACACCTTGACACAAATTGAGAGTGGTCTGCTTCTTTCGATAGCCGAGTGAACACTGAGTTCGGATTTGGCAAACCAAAAGCATAAACGAACATTTTTTCCCTTAAATATATGAATTGAACTACCAAAAGAAAAATAAGAAGATTTTTGTGATATGAATTTCGACTGAAAGAAACGATTTTTTTGTCGACCAATTTTTGCGCGTTCCAGTCTTTAGTAGACAATATAATCAATTATATTATTTTCTAATGATATAAGCCCTTTTCATATGGAATTCTCAATTAATCCAAGTGATTAGTTGCTGATTAGACGAAATTGAATCACAAATTGAGCTTCATTGGGTTCTGATTTTTAGCTTCACTAGTTTAGTTTTGTGTGAAAATGGTACGTTAAAAAAATCAGTTCAGACATGAAAACAGTTTTTGTAAGAAAAACTTTTTTCCTTAAAACAGGGTGTCGACTCAAAGTAAAAAAAAAATCCCTGACTTTCCAGTCGGTTTTCAGAAAAATTCCAGTCCGCAAAACTCCGTTATTTTAACCTAAGAATTTAAAACGTGATGTGCTTTATTATACCGTAGTGCAAATTAAGGTTAGTTTAAAATGAGCAGCAGGGTAAGCTTTCGAAAATATCAAGAATAGCATACTAATGGCACGTACAACAGAACATGATACTAATACAATTTTTAGAGAACATATGACCGACTTCCTACGAAGGATGTGAATAGGCCGAGGGCTATAAATAAATATTATAACATAATAATGAATAACTACTACTCACAACTAGGCTTAATTAATAATAGGAATATTTAATCAATGTCACCAAGCTCTCAATTTGTGTTCATAATTTCACAGCCAAATAAAAATCAACCCGTAGACGATCCTTTCTCTTAACATATAAATTATTGTAAAATAACAGAGCAGAGATTATTCTTGCTTTGGCAACCGAACCTGAGGATGCACTGCTCATGCATTAAGGTCCAAGCGCAATGACAGCGGAAGCGGAACGGCAGCGGCAGCGGAAAAGCCCGATCTGAGTAAGCCTACTTGTCGGATTGAAAACTAGTTAGAATCAAATCGACTTCGGTTAGTCATCTTGATGTCATTTGTGACAACTGTCAAACTTTCCGTTTCCGTTCCGCTTCCGCCCACATTGCGTTTGGGCCTTTAGTCATTACTTTTAAAAATGTTTATCATTTGAGCAGAACAATTTTCTCCTGCAAACTCTCGGCTTCTTTTTGAGCATCTTGAGCTCTCGGAATCGAGAGCTTCTTTCATACGACGATCCTTGTCTACATGGAAAGCGAATGCGATTTTTCGAACTCGCTGAATAAGTTCATTCAAAATTTGTAAGTTTTCCAACCCGCCTGCATGAGTAGCACCATCATAGATCTGACGTCGCGCTACGACTGAAGGCCCAAACGCAATGTGGGCGGAAGCGGAATGGAAACGGCACGTTTGACAATTGTCACAAATGACATCAAGATGCCTAACCGTAGTCAATTTGATTCTAACTAGTTTTCAATCCAACAAGTAGGCTTACTCAGATCGGGCTTTTCCGCTACCACTGCCGTTCCGCTGTCATTGCGCTTGGGCCTTGACTCTTCCCTCATGTTTTCAAAAAGATATATGCATTTACCGAAAAACCTCTCTCTGCATTGGCGCTGCCATCCCTAATAAACAAATATCATAAACGAACTGTATCCCGGACGTGGGGGGCGACTCTATCTACAACGCAGGAAACATTGTGTTTTGCTGTGGTTAGCTGCACGCACGCTGAGTAGATAGAAAGAAGATTGATGACGATTCTGAAGATTTCCTGCTTAAAGAGATGCGCGATGCAAGTAGATGCGAGAAATGAAAGAAGATTTTTCGAAGATCGATTCGCTAGTGTGAGATTTGTTGAGCATCTAGAATTGAGATTTAGATGTGTCGCCCCCTCGATCCCGGATGGTTATACCCCGAACACGTCGTTAAGCTCTCTTTTATGGTTATTTTTATTAGGGATGCGATAAGCAGTAAATAATTTTCGCAACCAACAATAGTTCTGAATACGCCGACCAATAACCTGTGCCAAAAAACGTCCAGTCGTTCCTTTTTGCGATCATATTGATCAAATATGCATTTACCTGTGCAATATTGTTCAGATGATCAATATGAATGAACCTTTCTATAATGCCTCTAACTAACGCGATGTTGCACAAAAAAGGCACCATAGGGTTGTCCGTCTGAAATTCGCATAGAAATGGCTTAACTTTGACAGCAACTGATTTGAAGAAAGCTAGCTTAATACCACGTTCAGACTACAGAGTTATAACATGTTATAACGGTTGTCAAATAATTGCATGTATTTAAATTTAATGTAATGGTTAAGAATTGACAGAATTTCCCCTACATAACTACCTTGGGCGGATCAATGTTGAGTTACATTGTACACTCAGAAAAAAATTTAAACTAACTAGTATAAAAGTCACACTAAAACGCTATTCGCCTGGTTGACCCCAGGCTTCAATTAGTTGCCAACAAAACGAGCCTAGTATAAACTTGAAATATAAGGAGCATAGTATATCTTTTGAATATACATGCGTAGTTTAATGCTGGTTTATCCCAGAAACGATTTCCACGCCCCCAGATTTGTTTTCGATCTGCCAGAAGGATAAATATGCTAATAACACCGACAGATTGAAAATGTAACTTAGTTAAGAGGGCCATTCCCTTGCAAAGGTGGGAAGGGCATTTTTGTACTAGTCACATTTTCAATATGTCGATGTTATTAACTACTGATTAACCAATTAAACAATTATATTTTTTGCATTTATTTTGGTGCAAAACATAACTAAACTTGTTACATTTTATCCTTTCTTTCTCCTGTTCTCCATCTATTTTATGTCGAATCCTAGACAATCCTAGAATATTGTAAAATGAAGTATTGATTATGAAGTAATTAGTTTTTTTTTATGTTTCAACTAAATGGTCTACTAGTGAATCTATCAATAAACAGTGAAATTACTACTAATTTTTAACAATTTTTTTTCTTAGTTGCTATGACTTTATCATATTTGAAATAACTTTTGCTTAAGAAATGTCGCGGGAAGATGATTAAGCCTGTGGAAGTGTTTTAACAGCTTTAGATAGATGTGCGCAAAGATCATTGACTCGCGTTACACGACTGTACTTAAGAATCTTGTAAACAAAAACATCAAAAAAATCAAGCGTTTTCTTCGCTCTACTGGGCACTTTTACATTTAGTACTTTGTAAATCTTCAATAGTAAATCTAACGCTTGGAAAAAGTCTGGTCCGCATGCGATTGTGCTCCTATCTAAAATAACATAGTACATTCCTTCCGCAAAGGCAAGCGTATCACAATAAATGAACGGTGCACATGAGGTATCGATTTCATCATTAGGTGCTTCCTGCTTCCATCTCACGAACACTGAAGCAAAATCTTCCAAGGGCGGCAGGTTCGTAGGATCTGCTTTTCTGACGTTACCCTGGTGTGTAAGCACTGCCATAATTTTTAGTAGCGCCTGTATTCCAACTGAAAATAACATAAACTGAAATGAATTAAATAATTATTTTCAATCACAATGAACGCACCACAAGCAATTTCGTCGTAAAAGTGGTTCAGCATGAGGCACAAAGGTACGATGGTTGAAAATGGTTGGGTGGCATCTTTATCCGGATACATCAGTTCGAAGTCGCAATGAACCTGAAGAAAAATTGCAGTAATTAAAACAAAACATTTTGAATAATGGCATCATGCAATCAATCTTACATTTCAGGAGTAACCCTTGAAAACGGCACAACAGATTTCGTTAGCAACAGCCCTTTCCACACGAATCAAAGTACGCCCACGCAAAACGATGCCATTATCAGAAAGGGAAGAATTACCCCAACCGGACGATGTTGATAGTTTGTGTTGGCGTGCTTCGGTTCTCGTGTAAAGGGCCTTACAAATTGTGTTTACAAAGTTTTTATGCCGTTTTCAAATGTTACGCCTGATTTGTTTCTATAATTCACGATGCACCTTTCAAAAGGCCCTATATGCTTGATCGATTCTCTTCACTGACTTTCTCTTTTGGTAACCACTCGTAAGCAAATAGAATCCATGCTATTTTTGCAACACAGCAGAATGATAGCAGAAGCTATTATCTTCAGCTTAGAACTTTGAACATAACAGGGAATGCTTATTAAGTTGAGTTATTATGGAAAGAGAAAGTCTATGAAGAGAATCGATCAATGCAGATAGGACATTCTAAAATGTTTATTTTGAATTTCAATAGAGCTTGAGAGAAATAGATATAGGAAGGATATATGGAATTTTTGAATTATTGAAATATTATTGAATTATTGAATGACCCATATTCTTGTTTACGACAAATGTGATTTCGAATATAAACCCTTATAAAAATTACCAACAAACAATAACACAAATTAAAGAGCTATTCGACATATGTTTTGGTTGAAATCCCGAACACGTTGTTAAGCAAAATAATCATAAAAAATTATTAAGGAATCTGTTGGTATTCTTATTTGTGACAGTTAAATTGAACCGAATTTGTTCTAAAGGTACATTTGAGCGGAGGTAAACAAGAAAACGAGTGAAAATCATGACCAAATGAAGGAATACAAAGATTCTAATGATGCTTTACTACAATTTTAGATGCTACTATAATAAAGAATATAATTACCGATTGTCCATCATGAAGCAATAAGTGAGGGAACTGATCTAACATCTCTGCATAGCGTATACTCCGTTTACGTAGTCCATCACGGTACTGAAAAGTAGCTCTCATCAGTTGTTCTACGATTGAATACTCAGTATTCTCATCAAGTTCCAAAAGTTCATCAATCGTATCAGCGTTCTCGCGGGTTAAATTTTGCACATTGTTCCGTTTTCTTTTTACAGATGATGGCGCTTGAGCTTGTTTGTTACGAATCCAAAAATGAATGTAGCCTGTATGTTCTCCTGAAGCCTCTCCATTATGCTCCCAGAAAAAGTCAGCCTGAAAAAGCAACATAAATACATATAACTTTACTAAAATTATATATAGTTATATTTAGTTTGGTTTTGGACATTGCAAAGTCAATAGTATCAATTTGAAATAAAATTTATGTGTACTTTTATCACACTTTTAAGGAGTATACGAAAACATTAATTAATTTATCTTTATTAGGGAGGCTTTCAGCCTGGGGCTGGTTCGCCTCCTACGAATACGAAAACATGTGTGACAGTTCTAATTGCTGTGAAATACGTAAAACACAGGATTTTCAAACATTACCTCGACTGGCTTATCCTCAGCGTTACATGTCAGGCAATCAAAAGCTTCAATGATACTCTGTGCAAGTTTTTTCTTCACGGCAGTTGTAATAGATCTAGAAACATATACAGAAATGATTCAATTTGATAATATCACTTTTATTAAAATATTTACCTTCCAGCATTTACTTCCTTCAAAAAGAAATGATCACATAGTGTTCGATTAATTAGAAGTTTCTCCTTTTTCAGCAGTGAAACACCTTCCGCTAATTTTCCACGTAACAGCTTCTGACATTGGGGACTTGATTCGAGTACGTTTATTACCGAATCCTTGTTGATATTTTCATCCAACTGAATTGGATTACTGTTGTTTAATGATGTTTGAATGGTCTTAAAAACCAAATTCAGATTTTCTATTATGATAAGGTATTTAAATTTTGAATAAATTATAAATTTACCTCCGATTTTATTTCAGATTCATGAAAAGTTTGTTGAAGTTTCTGAATCCTGAGCCAAGAGCCAAGTTTCATCTGCAGATTTGACATGACCATTTCCTGCGACAACATCATGAACGTTTCAATTGTAGTTACATCGTTTTCTGTAAAAAGAAATGCATTACAATAATTGCTGGTTAATTTATCGAATTAGATAACTAAAAATTATAAGTTTTGTAACGTTATTGTGAATGATGAATTACGTACCAATAGATCGTACACTAATTACTTAAATGTTAATGGAAGGAGAGACGGTCAATGATTTTATTATGCACTATGGAACATTTGTTAGATTTATTCATAAAAATACTACGAAGGGAAGCAAAATATTTAAAAAAAAAAATCACATTATCAGTGATAACCTCAGTTACAATAAAACTCAACAGTTACCATAAAGCATAAAAGTATCGAAAAAAGGAGGATATTGAAAAAAAAAATCACTTCTGTAAAGGGCCACCCACATTAGATACGTTTGCGTTGCGTTGATGTAAATATGACAGTTAAACAATAGATTTAGCTGTCACTTTGCCGCAACGCGTTAAATCTAAATCTAATGTGGGTGGCTCTTAACTGGGAGGTAGAAAATAAATGTGTTGCTGTAACCAGATTTTTTTTAGCTGCAGGGGACGCCACAGAGCGACAGTTGGAGAATGATTACCATGCATTATTTGTACTCATTAGTTTTATATTGTAAGCAAAACATGCATACTGTCATACATCAGCCGGCTCCAAATTACAGAATAATCTAATTTAAATTTCGACTTACCGATAAACTTCCGTTAAACATTTTTGTAGACTTCATTTGATTTCAGCTTTTAAATTTCATTCGACTATGATGGATAATCTGGATGATGGATAATATGGCGCTCTAGTGTTTAGTAATTATTTGAAATCATCATAATATTGTAAAGCAATGTAACAATCTTCTGAACCATAAGGAATCCAAATACTGTATGTTTTCCTTTTGTAGACTCTTTCTTCAGGTAGCAGCAAATCATTCTCAGTATTTTTAACATGATAGCTGTTGAACTTTTCAGAAAACCCAACGGTAATAAGACAATTAACTACGAAATATAATTTTAAGTCCACATAGTAGATGTTGCTTATGACTGCGTACTGTAGTGAATTGTTAATATCGTCATATTTGATGACAGCACGTGACTTAAAATGAATTCCATCAATCATTACGTGTTTAATATTATGAAGATTGGCTGGAAAATTTTCTAGTGGTACATTATGTGGCACATTGTCTTTGGTCACAATACTGTCCGATATTATATCCACACGTTGGCAGAAGGATCTGGATACTATCGCTGAGAGTTGCTTTAAGTTTAAACGCTTTGTTAAACTTAGAGGAACATTTATGAAGTTTTGAGCATTTTTCATTTGGTTTTTAGGAAGTTTATTAAGGGCTTCAAAACGCATGCAACTATAATCGTTTGGAACCGAAGTAGCTCTAGCGTTATGTGCATAATGAGAAATATGATGTAGCTTGTTTATTGGTGCAATTCCTGGAAATAATTCCTTAAATTGTTCTTGCAATGCATTTGTGTTGAACTCCAATCCATCAATCATGTCATGAGTAGCCATGTTTGAAAAACATACGTAACAAACTTTCTGAAGTATAATAATCAGATTCATCTCATTATTCTGTTCAGGTATCAGTCCGTTGACTATGAAAGGGAAAACTCTTAGTAAAACCCATGTTTGAGCCGCTGTTTGCTTAAGCTTGCTTCCTTTTTCTGTTAGTTTTTGAATGGAAAAGTTACCACAAGGTTTATCTTGAGTTTCTACTGGTCCATAATCAAAGTTTTTTAAGCGGTCGTTAAATATATTGCAGTCGAAGTACTTGTTGGTCTTCACAAATGTTCGTAACACAAGTTTGATTACTTGAGGTACGACTCCTTCAAGTAAATCATGCATAGGGTCAAAGTTTTGATTTTTTGTAATTCTGAAGTATTCCAGTTCGTGCAACGCACAATCTCTCACCACGCCGCGTTCGCTTATCGCCTGTATAATAGTTATATAAAAATAAATTAATTAATATTGAATGGTGGTACACATTGAAGAGTTATAATAACATGCAAGAAATAACAGGACTTTTACAGAATACCTAAGCCGGGTTTTAATTGAACTATGAGATTTGTTCATTTGCACTAGAAAACCTAGACATACACGAAACGAAACGAAAATTTCGCTTATACATTTTTGCCAAAACATCAGTCGTATACTTTCCATAAGACAAACCACATAGTTCTTATAAGAATGCATTAAAGGTATGTGCGATCATTTATACATTTCATTTGGCATATGATCTTCATTAACTTTTTTGCAAGGCGTCAGCTTATTAGTTGACTTATACATTTGATGAATAATCAGCAATAGAAATTTGCCAAAAGGTAAGGGGCTAGGTAAGGGGATTTCTATCCATTTATGTATCAATGTTTGAAAACTAAAATCTAAAACCACTTAGATTGCGTCATTTCAACCATTCACCCATGCAATAAATTGATAATAGATAAAATTGGATTAATTTTAATTATTTTTTACATTGAACTGATTGAGATGTATACGTTAGTATGATATTGTTGAATTGTTGTAAAAACAAAACTAGCGATGTAATTTTAATTCACACAAGCTAAGAGTTTACCTTAATTTTAGAACGTTGTCTGCCTGTTTGTGCTGCTTCTATTTGCTGGTTTTGAATGTTTTCCAAATCTAGTTGATGTGATGCTTCGGTTCTTTGTTCAAATACTGCTCCAACATTGCCATTTTTCAAATCAGTTTTAGTTATGTAGCATTGTCTACAAAAGTATGACGCGCTTGGACTTAATAAGCCAAATATCTCATGGGCTGCTAATGTGTCCCCAGCAAAGGAGCATAGAATCACTTTCATAACATATTCTGCATTACCAAATTTAAGCCTTAATCCAGATTCCAACGATTTTAAATCATTGATCAGTGGTTTTAAAACTTCGTGGTATCCATGTTTCTTTAGAATTTTAGAATTAATAGATAGCACTAAGTAATTTGTGTTGTAAGTAGAATCTCGACATCGATCAAAGTTTTGGATTTTGATGTAAAAATGAGCGATTTTATGCTTACCTGCTCTAGAACTTAAATTGTTCACGATTTCTATTTCGTCAGCATTCAATGTTAGACGAAGCGCGTTTGGACTGTGATGAAAATAAGGATGATTTTTAAATTCTGTCCCATCCTTGAATGAGCATATGTAGCCTTCAGGTGACACATCTTCTTTTTCCACTAGTTCCATTGCATCTGGGTTTCTCATTATCAATGATAGAAGCTCACAAACAGAGATATATTGATATGTATCTTTTACTGTCTTCACTATTTCTTTTCTAACAACTCCAGTTCTTTTGAGAATTTTTTTATACTGCTTGATTCTTTTTTCCTCAAGAATAATTTCAGTTGGCTCAGGAATTTTACATTTCAATTTCATTGCCATGTATGCAATATGAGTATTCATATCTTTGATATTTGTGAAAACATTTCCCACAGTGAAACTGTTTATTATGTTCACCAAGCATTCCTGATCAATCATATTCCGTGCAGTCTGTATGACATGTTTAATTTTGTTCCACAGATAGCTTTCAATTTTGTTTATAAGATTATTGGTGCATGAAATGACGTTCTGTATAAATTTCTCTGGAATCGATACATTGCAACGCATTTCAGAAATGTAATTACTTGTGAAGTTTAGAATTTCCTCCAGGTTGGTAGTATTCTGGAAAATAACCATGTTGGTTATACCATCTAGATTTTCGAAAAAAACATTTGTCATATTAGGTGGCTCGTGTTGTTCTGGCTCCTTATGAGGTTCTACATTATTATCTGCATCAATAGCACCATAGTAATGAAGTGAGTGATTTTCCAGCAAATGGCTTTGAAAGTTTTTGAACATAAAGAACTGTGCATTGCATCGATGTGTTTCATTTACATTTTCCAAACACGTGAATGGTAAAGCATTTCTTCTAGATAAACGTAACCCATGGACATTTTGAAAATGCTTTTTTAACTCATGTATTCCTCCTTCAACTGTATTGATTCCTGGTGTACAAATGTGACAGGCATACCCTTAAAAAATAGTAAGTTTATGTATGGTTAACTTTGAACCAACTGAAAATCTTATTAATGTATGGTAACAAGGCAAAAGGTTTGAGTAGGTAATTTTTCGTATTTTTGTAACGTCACACATAGAAACAGGGAGAGGGTTTTGGAAAAAGTTATTGCAATACTATACAGCTGATGAATGCATACTAATACATACTAAAACAGGTAAGGGAGCAATCCATTAAGTTCATCACGCTCTTAGGAGGGAGGGGGTGTACAAATGTGTGACAACAATGCATTAGGTAAAGAATAAACGTGACGAAAGAGGGGAGAGTGTTGCTTTTCTTTAAATTTGCATGACGCGAACTGAATCCATGCTCCTCAATGCCAAAAATACACAAAAATAGAAGTCAGAAGTTGTTTTATAAAGACATTCATCCTTCCAGTGACTCATATCGTAATGATTTGAATTCTAACCATTGAAGAACGTTGACTCGAAAACATTCGGAATCTTAATCACGAGTTGTATAAAAGTTGTTAAAAAATTAATAGTGTGAGGCTTATAAAACAAGGCAGCCTACATTGGGCTGGACATGTTACTCGTATACCGTAAGAGTAACACGTAAAAACAATCAGCAGAGAACCTTAGATACGTCAGCTCCATCAAGGCTACGCACAGGTTGGCTTTTTACTGTTGAGAAGAACTTAAGGACACTCTACGGTCAGGGCGAAAGCTATTATCGATTGATGTTAGAATACGTCCAATGTTCATTTGTCGATCGAAGAATCGATTAACTTGCTTCGCTTTCTACCGCGACCTGAGCTGTGTGTTTGCAATATTGATGAATGCAATCAAAAGTTCAAAGCTTGAATTTTTTATTGCAAATCCACCGCTGTAGAAAGCGAATAAACTCAATCGATTCTTTGATCAACAAAACGGACATTGGCCTTATTCTAAAATCAATCAAGTTTAATTCCATGACCGGGTTCAGTGCAGGATTCTCTATTCTACTTGGTCCAAAACAACGATGCCCCATCAATTAGGCTGGATATTCGATAATCGGCTAAATAAATTTTCACATTCAGGAGAAATAATTTGTAAGAATTATTGTTCATTTGATCATCATAGGGGTTAATGCCAGGTAAGTATGATTATTGTTCATTTGGTGAACATCATAACGAAACTTATAGCGAATTTGTTTATTATCCAGTTCCAACCTGGATCGGGTATTAAGATAGGGTCTGCTTGTTTACTAGCAAACGTCACTTTGATCGGGTCGAGGTTCGCACTGACAAAAAGTTTGGGTTCGCACTGGGTTGGAACTGGTTCCAACCTGGGAATAAACAAATTCACTATTAAGTTGCATGACCTCCAATGACATACTTACCCACTAACCTAGCAGCAACCTCCTCGCCAAGCTCTTGGGGTAATCTTTCCATGCTGGAATATTCAAAGATAAATAATCAACAAAGATCGATTTCTTTCCTAATCCTACTTAAATTTGATTAAAAAGTAGACTTACCTTGATACGTCAGCAGACAACTATGTAACCGAAGAGAAATCTGGAATCCACTCTTGAGGGTTACCTGTAATAAAAGGACATAAGGTATAATGGAATATCATAAAAAAAAAAATCAATTTACCTACTGTAATTTCAGGTTAAAAATTGTCACCGAGAAACAACACTGCTTGCTGGCAAACTGAAATGATCGAAATGACAGCGCGCATGGAGGGGTGCTGATTATGTTTACGACGAATACACTGGAAAAATTTCTCTCGTACAAATCGGGCTTAGTTTAAAGTATATGGTGAAGATAGTATACTTTTTAAACTATGCTGGTTGTAAACCTCGCGAATGACAAAAATGATTAAATTTTAAACTATGTACGACTCGGAGTATTTCTGAGTGTATTGTACACTAAATTTGACATCGACATTGACTACAATAGGAGCTGATATTATTCCGTCACACATTTTTTGTTGATTTGCACCTCATGTTAGTACACAAAAACGCCATAAAAGTTGTGGGATAAAACATTTGCCAAAAAATACATTAATTTTTTTCAATAGCTCCATCATTAGTTTTAAGTTAGGTTTCTGAAGCAGAGAAGAAAGTGAAGATTGAAAAATGTGTGTTTGGTGAAAAAGTCTAACTTTCTAGTTTCTAATAATACTAAAAAATGAACAATTTTCTCAAAATAGGATTTTATTGAAACGCGGGCTTGTAATCACACAAGCATTCCTGAGTAATTGCGCTAATTGGGTTCTTTAATTTAAAAAAAAAAAGTGTGTCGATTTTTATATATCATCTGAAAGAGCTTCGATTTTTGAGCACAACGATCGAACGAAACCGTAGACTTTCATCTCGATTTTTAAATCAAAGTTTAAAGCAAAATTAACTCCACTGTTTGACACTAAACAAACAAATTGACAGCTCGCTTCCATACAAAGTCCCACCGAAGGGCGCTAAGATGGTGATATTTTCTAATGTAATCGCACTTATTTAAAATAGTTCCAGTGCTCCAATTTTGATCAAATTTCGGTTCCATGTTTAATGTAGATTGCGAATATGCCTTTACCTCAATACCCTTAAAGAACCCAATCGGAAATAGTAGATAGGGCTTCTTTCGCTATGATGCACGGTATATGCATTTGGGTTAACATCCGACGCCCCTCCTTCTTTACATATTCTGCTCAAAAAATACTTTCTAAGCTTCACCCCTGACAGGATTTCCCACTGTTTTTTATGAATGGGGTGGGGCAAAAAGTATTTTTTGTGCAGAATATGTTAAAAAGGATGGACTTGATGTTTGCAAAATTGGCGTGGTTTGATTGTTTCTCCCGGACCAGAAATTTGTGGCATCGCGAGTGAAATTTCTGTTTATTTACGCGGTGATGAGAAGTGCGCTGAACTATTGTCAGGGTTTTGAGATGTGCATTGCTTTTGTGCACGGAGTGACTTGAAAAAGAAAAGTGAAGAAAAGTGATATTTGGTTGTTGTGTGGTTGGAGTGGAGGGAAAAAAAAATATGCGTGGAAGCATCGGGAATGCGCTCCCGGGTGAAGTGATTTGGTGAGAACGTTCCAGTTGAAGATTGTTGACAAGTGTATTTGTGGTGATGCAAATTATGGTTTAGATGACGCATGACTTCAAACATTTTGTGTATCCAAATAAAACATATTACATACTAAATACGCACAGGGCATCGTCTGCTGACCATTGCCGCGGGTATATCGTGGGAGTCCCAGGTACCCGGTTCAAGCTTTAGTTGGCGGCGGTGGCTCTTCTTGACCTTCTACCCCCTGAGTAGTTAGTGTGAATAAGGGCGTCTATGTGATGTTTTGCTGTACCTGTTGTGGACATTTAGTGCATCCTGTTCCCTTAACTTGTTGAGGACACCCTGTCTTGCCTCAACAGTTACCCTTTTTGAAGTACTAGTCTTCACAACATAAAGGGCACCATTACGGAGCATGAGATTTGATCAAATTATTCGCAGTTCTACTTGTCCAACGCCCCCGGCTGGGTGAGGGATAGAAGATGACACACACACACAATATGTTAAAAAGGATGGACTTCGGATGTTTATCTAATTGCATATATAGAGGTACCAGATATGTTTTACAGTCAGTTGGCCACCTTTGCTGATTATGCCACCATGTGGAAAATCAAAATCAATGCCTCCAAAACACAAGCGATCATGTTCCTCCATCGGCAATCGCCCAAACTGAAACCGGCTCCATCTTGTACTGTAATCATGGATGGCACAAGGGTTGAGTGGTCCGCCGAAGTAACCTATCTCGGGATGTTGTTTGATGAAAAGCTCCTCTTCCGTTCGCATGTAGAGAAAACAGTAGTCAAGTGTTCTGCCTTGGTTAGGTGTCTGTATCCGCTGATTTGCCGCAGATCTCGCCTCTCAAGGGTAAACAAACTGGCCGTCTACAAACAAATCATAGCACCTGCGATCCTCTACGCAGCTCCGGTGTGGGAATCATGTGCACAGACTCACAGGAACAAAATTCAGGTCGCACAAAATAGAGTGCTGAGGATGGTTCTTGATCGTCCTTTCGACACTAGAATAACAAATTTACACGAAGAGGCAGGAATTGCCAAAATAGATTCAAGAATTAACGAAATTAAGACTAAATTTGCAGAAAAATGTAATTTATCAGAACATGCTTTGATAAGCAATTTGTATATAGTAGGTTAGGTGCATATAGTAGTTGAAGGTTAGTTGTAGTTGTAAATAGTAGTTATAAGTAGTCTCCTTTTTCCAATATCAAACCAATCCCACCAAGGTGGTCATACTTTAAAATAGGCCTGATAGGACTAGTAACTGTAAATAATAATTAAAATCTCAAATGAACTAAAGTTGAAAAGACGCATCTGTGTCACTTGAAAAAATTCATAAATGTAAACCACACAAACACAAGAAATAAAGATCATTTTTTTTAAGTAAGTTTTACAGTCAGTTGGTGGTAAATCACCCACAGAATAACATCAAAATATTGTGAGCGATTTTTTTCAGAGGCAGTAGTTGGGTTAAAAAATTAACGGAATTTAACTTTTTTTTACTGCATTGTAGTTTGCTTAACAATTATTTCCCGTCCATGTTTTTTCAGGTTGTCGTTGTAAGGAGGGGGGGTGTGTTTTGCATAAATAACTTTTCCGGGTTTCGTATTAGGGGCTGTTCATTAGCTACGTAGACATTTTTTTGGGATTCTTAACCCCCTTCCCCCCCCCCCCCCTTCCCCTCCCCCCCCTTCGTAGTTAATGAACAGCCCCTTAGTCGAACGGGACCCAAGTCACCTTTAACGACTGACTTAACCAAGCGCCACGCCGTCCGAAGCGGTAATGAGCAGAAGCGCGACAGCAGTGCTGTTTTCTATCTTTTCAGAACGATGTGCAACCAAGTGGTACTCGATTACGATGACTGGGTTTGGAAAAATCCGCTTATTTCATGAAAAAGTGATAAAATTATCATTTGTACATTTTTCAAAAGTTTTATTACAGAAAAATTAGAAACATATGTAGTTCAGCAGGTTTGTAATGTAATATCCTATCCAGTGCTGCGATTTGTCATTTTCATTGAGAAAACTTCAGTGGATATAGACAAAATTCATTTCAGCAGCAACACTGATAGAACTGAAAATCAAAATTTCCTTTGTCAAAATCTCACTCTTTTCTTTGTCAGTGACAAAGATTCTCTTGGTGAAAAAACTGTGAATTTGCGCATTCTGTGTCACATTATTGTTCTCCAGGCTGATAATGATGATGATTCGTATTCACTTTGATGGTTCTATGTAACTGTTTTGCTAAATTAATTTGATTTCGATAGTAATTCAGCAAATGAAAAAAACTGCACATCGTCGTCACTGACAATTGATATTGATTGCTACTGATGGTGACTCTCTGCTGAAATGAGTGACCAGGGTTGTTTTGTTATTATCAGTTTTTAGTGTCGAAATTTTGCAGCACTGATCCTATCAATTGGCGTATTTGGATTTTAATTTCATCTATAAATGGCAAAGTTACATGCGTTCAAAACCTAACACTTCTTCACCACACAAATTTTTTGATTTGCACCACAGTATAGTCGACAAAGACGTAGTTCTACGTCAAAAAAAAATATTGTTAAAGTTTTTATGTGTCCCTCACATGATTTTCTGCAATGTGATCAACATTATTTTTTCCCTGACCTACACTAAAATTCCCTGACATTCCTTGACTTTCCAGATCATAAATAGAATTTTCTGACAATCGCTGACTTTCCAGGTTTTTCCAGGTAGTCGACACCCTATTAAAAGTGCCCATCTCGTGATGTATTTTTTTCATTCACGGTTGGTAGTAAACATAATTACCTGTCTTGAGGCAAAGTTTCATCCAAATCAATTTTTTTAATCGACTTTAAATTTTTTAAATCGATTTTTTCAGTGTAGGTCTCAAATGGAATTTTTCAATATTTTTTTTTAAACTTGTAAAATTTCCTAACAGTTATCCATACAACACATTTTTGTAGGAGTTGTCATTTTTCGATAATATTTTTTTTAAATGTTCAGAAAAAGTTTGACCCTTCTCAAATGTTAGTCTAGATAAATTTAGGAAAAACTGAGTATGCACATCCCGAAAATTTCATTGAAACATGAGAGGGTGTTGCCAACTTCGATTCGATTTGGCGCGAAATGCGTCAATAGCAGAGTGAAGAAGTGCGACCCGGACACTAAAGGGTGATACGGTCAAAATTTGGTCAATATCAACTTGACGTATTTCTTTCAATTTTGCATTTAAAAAACCTGAACACCCCTCATTTTGAAGGTGTGTGTGTGTAGAATGTTGCTCCTATTTTGATTTTGGAATTCACTCTTCAGTTGTCAAAATGCCGTCCAAGCAAGAAGAGCAGCGTATCAAAATTTTGCTCGCGCATCGCGTAAATCCGAGCTACTCGCAAGCAAAGTTGGCAAAATCGCTAAAAGTTGCCAAATCAACCATTGCAAATGTAATTAAAGTGTTTGGGGAACGTTTTTCGACAGCCAGGAAGTCTGGATCGGGGGGAAATCGAAAACCGGAAGCCGCTGAGACGACAAAGAGAGTTGCCGGTAGTTTCAAGCGAAACCCTAACCTCTCTCTCCGAGATGCCGCAAATAAGCTGGGTGTATCGTCTACAACCGCGCATCGAGCCAAAAAACGAGCCGGACTATCGACTTACAAGAAGGTAGTGACTCCAAATCGCGATGATAAACAAAATACGACGGCCAAAGCGCGATCCCGGAGGCTGTACACGACGATGCTGACGAAGTTTGACTGCGTGGTAATGGACGACGAAACCTACGTCAAAGTCGACTACAAGCAGCTTCCGGGACAGAAGTTTTATACGGCAAAAGGAAGGGGAAAGGTAGCTGATGTTTTCAAGCACATGAAACTGTCAAAGTTCGCAAAGAAATATCTGGTTTGGCAAGCCATCTGTACCTGTGGCTTGAAAAGCAGCATTTTCATAGCTTCCGGGACTGTCAACCAAGAAATTTACGTGAAAGAGAGTTTGAATAAACGTTTGCTGCCTTTCCTGAAGAAACACGGTTGTTCCGTACTGTTTTGGCCGGATTTGGCATCTTGCCATTACGGTAAAAAGGCCATGGAGTGGTACGCCGCCAACAACCTGCAGGTGGTTCCCAAGGACAAGAACCCTCCCAACACGCCAAAGCTCCACCCAATTGAGAAATACTGGGCTATTGTCAAGCGGAACCTAAAGAAGACCAAAAAACTGCTAAGGGCGAGCAGCAGTTCAAGGCAAACTGGCTTTCTGCGGCGAAGAAGGTGGACAAGGTGGCTGTACAAAATCTGATGGCAGGGGTCAAGCGTAAGGCCCGGCAATTCGGATTTGGAAAAGCGGAAGCCTAACTGAATATTTTTCCTGAATTTTATACTAATTGAACTTGAAAAAGAAATTTAATTTGATTTTTTAAATAAACGATTTCACCGATTTACACGCGTTTTCCCTTGACCAAATTTTGACCGTATCGCCCTTTAGCACGATCAACGAGAAGATTCTAAAAGAAGATTATAGAGAAGATTCCAAAATCTAGACGCTTGCCAGTAGCTCCGCTCCTCTGGCTAAAAAGAAAACACGGCAGGACCGTAAATCTGAGCAACTTTCCAGTAAAGCAGCATTTTTCAAGGTTTAAGGAGCATTTCATCGTTTTAATATTACGTTTCCGTAGCTGCCGTTTAAACCTGAAAGGTTATTACACTTCAAAGTCCGAGTAAAATCAATTGTCATTTCAAACTGCCCGAACGAACTGATCCATATTCTGAACACAACTTGTCACCACCATTACTGGCCATAAGTCCAAGAACTAATTTTATGATAATTTAACTAGTTTATGGGCAAATGACTCAATAAACCTATTGAATACACCCTTTGTTGTTTGTTTTTAAATCGATCGGTTTGACCCCTTCGCCCAAAGACAGTCGATTCTTGTTTAAAAAAAAAATAGAATCCGTAATCACTCCACCACCATTCGTAATTTATGACAAAAAATGACTTCCACTTCCACTTGATAATAAAAGACGTTTTGCTGGTAAAACATGTGGTCATTCATCGGCAATAGTAAACAAACCGACCACTCCGCGCTGCACGTCGGACGTGATAATCACTAAATGTACTTCCCAACGGCCGACTTGAGGAGGAATTCCATCGTGGCAACTCAGAACAGTGCCAAAGGTCGTTCGTCTTCTTATTTCAGAGTGTACTGATAACAACAGCCAGTGGAAAACAAACTGCTGATTGGGACGCCTGTTCGCTATCACGTGGTGGCCTGACTAAATGAAATGAATAATAATAATCGGTAATTTGCATAAAATCAGCACGTTAGTAATTGCAGTTGCGAAATCTTTCATCAGCGAGATCATTGCCAAGCAACGGCAAAGTAGGCTGGTTGATTGCTCAAAGTTCAAGTTTGTGTCGTCTCCTCAGAGTGGCAAAATCATGCACCGTCGGTCGACGTCTACTATGATGATGATTACGCTACATTGAGAGAGACGGATTTGTCACTTTTTTGCATCGCCAGCCGGTCGCACTCGCACAACCGTCCGATGGCTGACGCAATTTTAAGAAAGAGCACCGATGACTAAAGGTTCAAAGTCCGCCGCAACACGGTCGCAGTGCCGGTCGGTCGGATAGAAATAAATATGCAAGCTGAGGTATTTCCGATGAATTTATTTAAAATGTCATCCACTGGCACTGGCCCACGTCGGCTTTGCGTTCTTGTTGCTACACGGGATTTCTGTTGATTAGGTACGGGCCATGCGAGTGATTAAAAAATTCAAAACAATCTAAAAACAACCACCAATAAAAACAGACCCAACCTAATCACGTAGCCACGTGATGCTTAGGCGGTCATAGGAGAAGAGTGCATTCACTGCGTGCGTGAGTGATTCCGCCGAGTAGTAGAGTTGATCGTTGGCGGCTTTGGGTGGGATTTGGGCTACGCAGATCAAAGTCCAACGTTCGGCGATCGTTGTATTTTTGAACCAAAGTGTTGGTGACGTTCCCTTATACGACTGTTGCAGGGCAGAGTAGCAGCGATGGCCGGTTTCCTTATCTCACGACTCCGATATGTTATCGGACGAGAAACGTTGAAAGTCAAAAGATTTCACTGCTTTTCTGGGTTAGCTTCAATTGGAATGGGGAATTTGACCATTTGACTGTAGCCGTTCATCAGTTATCATTTGAACCCGAGTTTGAACTATATCATGATTGCTTCCGTGGTGTAGTAAGTTGCCTTTGTATGTATGTGAAAGCATGACATTAATAAAGAAAATAATCTTCGAGGATGATATGGTCGATAAGTAGGCTGTGATTTTTTGTGGTGTTGCCTAGAGATCATTGAATGGAGTAAATTTCAATATGATAACACTCACGTGAACTCGCTAAATGAAATAATTTTAAGTTTCATTAATACAGCATCAAGCTGTGTTGAAACGCTATGATATTCAGAAACTTTTATTACCTCTATACAATCAAATCTGGCGAACTGTTTGATGCCATGGTACAGCTCTTATCCCATATTCGATGACGACTCAAGAGGCGCACACAATGCATCCTGATCTGATTTATTATTTTTGTTGTTGAATTGTGCTAAATATATAAAATGTTTAAGGTACAATTGATAGTTCTATTCTTATGAAGTTTTTGAATATATCCTGTATCATATATATTTATATTGGGATGTTCTATTGTTATAATTTCATAAAGGACGTGTACAATTTCTTGTTAATAATATAGTGCACTATATTTTGATTTTATACTTTCAAGGCAGGGCTGGAAAGCGCCCAGAGCGTTAGCAAAGCAACTTTGTACATGCATCTCACAACACTCGACAAAGAGTGTGTGGTTCTCCTATTTACTTCGCACACTCTTTTCCAACTAATCTGTGAGAAAGCGATCCACACAATGAGCGGTACACTCCGTGCGCCGCAGGGAGCGAATATAATACAACAAGTGTTGCTTTCTTTTTAGAGTTCTTTGCAGACTTTGCTTACCACAACCAATGCTGCAAAATATCAATATCAATACCTACAAAATGCTGAATTTCACTAGCCACCTAATGTCACTATCAGTGCAAACAGTTAGAATATCAATATCACACTACCGCCATCTGTTCAGCGTATTTCCCACCACAGTGTACTCAATATATGGCGGTAATGTTTTAGCGACGATGTTTTACAATGAGAAATAATCAATGTGTTATGTCTGTTTGTCTGTGGTATAATCACCGACAAACCGACATGACACTTAATTTTGAATTAGGCCCGAAAATCGTAAACGGCCGATTAAAATACACAGTGATCCGAATTGTCAAAACCATAGCCTGTAGAGCCTGACCCTATTCCTTTTTCTTGACCTCCAGGCATTCAGATTGTTTCATCTAGGCGTCTGCGAATTCATCAATCAGGAATTATTTTTATTTATATCTTTATTAAGGAGACTGTCAGTCCTGGGCTGGTTCGTCTCCGGAAAACAATCAGGAATTAAGGGAATTAAGGAAAATTCTTATATTTATCCTAATAGCTAACTGTGAATTTCAAGCCTTTTCGCACAGTAGGTAATTGATTTAATCAGATGTACAGACGATAAATCTGACAGGTTTTTGTTTATTTTTTATCTTGTTTTTTTTTTTTTATAAATATGTTTAATTTCCTAAGATTTTTATTCTCTTTATTTTTAATGGGATTTGTTCTTATTTTCTTATACCATATACCATCTTTCCCGCTCTTTTTCTCTGAACTCTCGCTTTTGCGTTTTAGCCAAACTTGGTGGTTCTTTTCGTACACTGAAAAAAATTAAATCTATGTAGTATAAAAGCTAAGCTAAATCGCAACTTTCCTGACCGACGCATATTTCGGTATAACTTTCCTGACCGACGCATATTTTGGTAAGAACTTAAAGACTGGAACGCGCAAAAAATGGTCGACAAAAAATCGTTTCTTTCAGTCAAAATTCATATCACAAAAATCTTCTTATTTTTCTTTTGATAGTTCAATTCATATATTTAAAGGAAAAAATGTTCGTTTATTCTTTTGGTTTGCCAAATCCATTAAATTTTGCACGGTGGTCTCATGACCTTATTCGCCGCCGAACGCCAGTTAGATTTGAACTGCTGCTCGTTTTCCATGGATTTATTAGTTTTTTTTTTGAGATTCCGTTTGACCAAGGCCCAATACCGTTCGATAGGGCGTAGTTCTGGGTTATTGGGAGGGTTGTGGTCTTTGGGTACCACAACCACGTTGTTCGCATCGTACCACTCGATTGCCCTTTTCCCATAGTGGCAGCTCTCCAACTCAAGCCAGAACAGCACAGGTCTATTATATTGCTTTAGGAATGGTAGCAACCGCTTTCTAGGCACTCCTGGACGTAGATCTCTTGATTGATGGTTCCCATAGTAATGAAAATGCCGCTTTTTAGACCAGACGTGCATATGGCCTGCCAGACGAGATATTTTTTCGGGAACTTCGATAGTTTGATGGTTTTGAACATTTCATCCACCTTCCCTTTTCCGGATGCGGTATAAAACTCCTGTCCCGGAAGCAGCTTGAAATCCGCCTTCACATAAGTTTCGTCGTCCATGACGACACAGTTGAACTTTGTGAGCAGATTCGTATACAGCTTTCGGGATCGCTGCTTTGCGGACGTGTTTTGTTATGTAATCTCGGTTCGCCACCTTTACCATCTTAAACGTCGACAACCCGGCTCGTTTCTTGGCCCGCTGCACAGTAGTATGGGATACATTGAGCTCCCGGGTTAGGCCACCTTCTTCGTTGTCGCTGCCACGTCCGGATTACGATTGCCGCCGCTTTCAGGCTTCCTGGTGGTCGAAAAACGCTCCCGAACACTTTTAAAACGTTTATCACGGTCAATTTGGCCACATCCAGCAATTTTGCCAACTAGGTGTGTTAGAACGTCGGATTCTCTTGCTGTGCGAGCAAAATTTTGACACGCTGCTCCTCTTACTTGGACGTCATTTTGAAAACTGGATAGCAAACGGTGAAAACTCATCATAGCAACCATTGTATATACACTAAAAATCCAAATGCAGCATTTCAGGTTTTTTATGCATTTTTAACAGAAATACACCAATTTGAAGTTGACCAATTTTTGCGCGTTCCAGACTTTAGTATAAAATTGGATTATTCATCCAAAGAATAAAGTTCTGATATGTAAATGATGTATAATGGGGCTTTAGTTGTCAAATGTATTGTTACTGTACCATCGACTTCTTTTGGTTACTGTTAAATCATGAACAAAGATAAAATTTTGAAAATCGAATATTATTTTCAAAGAAATAAATACACTTTAAATTAAATTATAATTCAAACAGCTAACAACGTTTTGCAATGAAGGCTGCTGCTTTTCGGGAGTCTTTTCTCCTTTGGCTCCCGGTAAAAGCAGGTAAACTTTGGCAGTTTGCAGTGAACTCGTTTCCTCTACAGACCTTTTTGACGTTTAATCGTCTTTCTCTATCTAGCACACAGGGATGAATGGATGGTTTGTTTTCCCACTAATCTGTTTCCCACTTCTTTAAATGGTGCATTAGTGTGCGCCGGTTAGACGTCAAAAAGCTCTATAGATACTATAGATTCCATAGATAAGCGGAGACAAAGTAGAATGTAGCCAAATGAACTGTCAGTTAGTGTAGCCAAACGAGCATGATGTCATCATGGTGTTGTTTTAGGGAGAAGGATTGTAATATTATGTGCATAAAACGCTTTCCACACTCCACATTCCGATTTATTTCGCGAAAAGTGAAAGAAGGAAACCACTCCTCGATTCATTGTTGCAAAGATTTGCTTTGTCGCCAGTAAGATCATTTATTTTTCGTAGTTGCCAAACAAACTTTTTGTGTCTCCGCTTATTTTTTGAATCTATAGTATCTATAGTTTCCTCCTGTTGGCCTGGAGATCTGTTTCACCGAACTGACAACAAATCTGCATTATCGCGTATTTCAGTCGTTCGTTATAAACCAAGCGAAAACGTAGTCATGTTTTGTCTCGGAGCGTTATGACTCTGAGATGCTCGATGACCCTGGAGGGATCGACTCTTGATGACTCTTAAAATGCATGACCACTAGACTAAATTAATATTTTCTTTCGATAGTCGGCTATCGAGAGATTAAATGAGCAACCCATAAACAATATATACTTTTGGTTGCATCGCCAACTTGAGGCGAATCCTAACCGAATACCCTACCCAACCCTCCAACTCCGTAGTACTTATGAGGGTGTCGCTAAGTCAGTGGCCTCTTGTTAAGTAAGTACTACATCAACATCTCCTTCCCTATCCCTAGTTATGGTAAAGATGGGTGTGGCCGGGAATAACGACAGTCATGCTTCTGATATTCTTATTTAGATTGGAATCAATGTTTATTCCCCAGCCTTCGTCCTGAAAGTAGTCTGACTGAGAATTTCAAAAGAGTTGTGAGTGTCGCTAGTATCCAATCTACGAAGTATATCATAACAACGCTAACGCTAACGTTTTTCTGATCTTTCTCTTGCCATCAACTGACAGCACCCCTTCCCTATATGCCTTCGGATCGTATGGCTGTTGATCCATATCGCCACCGCTTTCTATGCTTTAAATTCGTTAACAAAATAATATCTATTACTCGTGAAGAGGCATCCCAAGTAACCAAAAGTTCCGCATTCAACGATAAAACTCACTTCCAAGTTCCATAAAGTTCTGGCAGAACTTTCAACTTCCATAAAGTTCAATTAAAGTTCCAACAGAACTTCAAAGTTCAGTAAAGTTCAAATAAAGTACCGACAGTATTTTCTACCAAAGCAACCAAAACTTCCGTATTCAACGATAAAACCCACTTTCAAGTCCATAATTCTTCTATTTATGCAGTGCATCAATATTCCATCTAAACATAAAAAAATTAAAGAGAAATTTTCTGGATTCGAACCCATGTATGTGGCATTCGTTCTACGAACGCTAACCACACCGGGTAAACGCCAATGTAAAGTTCATCGTGTTTCGTATTCAAGTCAGTCAGCTGGCACTGAAAACTAAAACAGTAGGTGGGACAACAGCTCACTTTAATCTATCTCAGATGGCGTAGCGGTTCGTTCTGAGGCCCTCACGAAGAAGGACTGGGTTTAATTCTTCAAACAGCTTCAATACTACTACTAATACTGATAAACCAATACCCTTCATACCTGCCTTAAGAAATAACTTTCATAAAGACCTGACTTTAGAATTAACATTCATAAAAGTGCGAAATTGGTGTACAGGACAAAAACCTTTTTTAATTTATTTTCTAAAATTTCCGTTCAAGTTCCACCAGAAGCTGCTTAGAATGCTCTTCAATTATGGTACCGGAACTATCAAGTTATTATAACGACTTAAAAATGAGGCTGCTTAGAATTCTAAAGACCACCTTCAACCAAGCTGCTTAAGCTACAAATATCGTTTTATCAGAACTTTTAGTTACTTGGGTTATTTGTGCTTCTAAAAAATTTCAGTATGAAGTACAATATATTCAATATTTGTTGTAATAAAGTACATGCTCTCTATTTTTCCCGATTAAATTCCAATCTCGATTATCATCCTTATCATTCTATAAAAAACTGTATGGTTCGTTGATATTCCCCAACCCCTTTCCCTATAAATCTTCCACGTGGTATATGGACGCACCCTATGATAGTGAAAATTTCTTACTATGTCCCTTTGAGAATACGGTTTTTATACAATTTGAACGATGAAATGCTCCTTAGACCTTGGAAAAATGCTCCTTTACTGCGTAGCTACTCAGATTCTGTCAGTGGTGTCAGCGGTCACCGTAATCGACGCATTTTCTGTGATAATCGGCTGACTTTGCTCCGAGACTTCCTTCCAAAACAAGCTATCAACGTACAGTATCAAACTAAAATATCATTTGACTGTCTCTGTCGTACGACACTGTCACCAAAGACCGTCACGTATTTATGAATTTTAATTTTTTTCAAATTTCTAGTTGCTAATGTTGTGCTTGTATGAATTCTGATCAGAAATGGTTTAATTTACAAAAGATGAGGAATTGGAAATGAAATCACACATATGATAGTTATTTGATAATTTTCTTTTGCAATGAATCAACAGGATTACTCAAAATTTAGTTTTCTTCTTTAACTTAATTTTACTAGAGTCGGTGTATAATGAGTCACGCCAAGAGTGAAGCCAAGTCTACCTATTGAACTGTCAAACCGGCTACCTATCGTGCAAAGTAAATAAGCATTACGATGCTATGAAAGGTCCACGAAAGGTATTGCAATTAAATATTAAATATAACCGAAGAAATGATCATATACACGCAGTGAGCATTACATTTGTCATGCAATACGTTTTGTAATGATCAGTAATGACAATTTCTGCTATTTTTCCTTAAGATAATTCGACAAAATCACTGATATAATGATTTACTCAAGCCGTTAATTTTTTTCCTCGCTAGAAGTCATTTGAAGTTGATGCAGAAGTCCTCTGTTGCCAAGTTAAAAGAAAGGGAATCTTTCGAAAACCGTGATGCGAGTTCAACTGTTTTTCTCTTGGCGTGACTCATTATACACCGACTCTAAATTTTACCTATAGCCCCACTGAAGCCACGTGTTGAGTGAAAGGAATTCAATTCTGGGTACTTTTTTACTGTGTATAAACCAGGCGAATAGCGACTTACACGGTAACCGCAAAATACCCAATAATGACTACAAAGTAAGCATTTTCGAGGGAGACTGGGACTACCCATTAAATGAGTTAACATATTACCCATTTATGAGTATTTGTTGCTCAACAATTAATACCTACTACTTATTTTTGTAGTTGTAATTACTCATAAATGGGTAAAATTTTACTCATTTAGTGGGTAGTCCCAATTTCCCTCGAAAATGCTTACTTTGTAGTCATTATTGGGTATTTTGCGGTTACCGTGTAGTGAGACTTTTAAACTAGTTAGTTTAGATTTTTTTCTGAGTGTACTCCGTCTAAATGAGTGATCTGCACTTTTGCAAATTTGAGGGAAATCCGACTCAATTTTGAGTTGATCTCATCTGCCGTGCAGTTGCCTACCCAAAGGCGAAAGTTGAGCACGAACAAACGGTTAATCGTGCCAGCACAGAAAAACAAAACTACCCACCACTTGGGTTTTTTAAACTCAAATTTGAGTTATTTGACCTCTGCCCGTTTCATTTCCTCTCGCTATTGTTGTCAAAAATAGAACGAAAGATTCGACTCAACCGTCTAGTTCCGTACGAGAAGCCAAAATTGAGTAATATGCGATATACCCAAATTTGAGTTAATTGAACTTAATTTTGGGTAGAAAAAATTGAAAATATCTTAGCGATGGGTAATTTTTTTTTTGCCGTCCTCAAATGCAAACTACTTTGAGCCGGTTTACCCAAATTTGGCTTATCGTACGGAACATGGGAGATGAGTGAAAAGAACTTAATTTTGGGTTGTTTTGAATTTCTGTGAGCACAGAGCAAACGTCTACCCATTCACACGGCCGAAGACAGCAAACCATAATTAGGTTGTTTTTCACTCAAAATCGCAAAACGAAAGTCACTCATAGACTGATTAAGAGTAAAATCAGTCTCAGTATAGGAGTAAAATAATTGACTGAGTGAAACCTCCATCGATCTTCCTCATATTGGAAAAGTTTTTCCTGGAAAATCGAGAAATTTTTTTCTCAGTCTATGACTATTAGACTGATGCAAAATTTGAAATTTTCGCTCCACAGTGCTTAAACGGTTCCAAATTGGGTCCTGTTTAGCTTCCCAAAATTTAAACTACTTTAGTAAGAAACTGAATCGGCACAAACCATTTAAAGTTTGTATGGGAATTACTATGGGAAAACTTATGTTTTTGATCATATCTATCTAACAATTCACCACATCACTATGGTTTTAAAAATGATAGCAGTGATTGTAGCAGATATTCCCAGCTACAACTTTGTTGAAAACCACTTTTCAATCCAATGTAAGGAACAAAAGTTATTAATGATTCAAGTCACTGATGTCTTATGATTCTGCTCATTCAACTGTTCAGCAGGCAACATTGGTGTTTCTGGTGCGAAGAATAGAGCACAAATATCATGGCTACTATGTCACACTGCAGAATACAGTGTTGCCCACAGAACAGCTGCTTGATCATGCCATAAGATTATCAATCTCTTAAACAATTAATAACAATTTAATTTTACATTTGGCTGAACAACAATATTTCACAAAGTTGTAGCTTAGAAAATTTCCCGTAAGAATAGTTATAGAAATTTTCGAAAAAGCAATATGGAAGATGGGTAGAAGACAATGAACAAAAAGTTTGGTTTTTCCATAGTAATTTCCATATAAACTTCGAATAGTTTGTGCCAAGTCAGTTTCTTACCAAATTAGTTTAAATTTTCGGAGACTAATCAGGACCTGATTTGAAACCGTTTGAGCACTGTGGAGCGAAAACTTCAATTTTTGCATCAGTCTAATGACTAACCTATACACGGTAACCGAAAAATACCCAATAATGACTACAAAGTAAGCATTTTCGAGGGAAACTAGGACTACTCATTATATGAGTAAAATTTTACCCATTTATGAGTCATTACAAGTATTCATTAGTGAGTAACAAATACTCATAAATGAGTAATATTTTTTACTCATTCAATGAGTAGTCACAGTCTCCCTCGAAAATGCTTACTTTGTAGTCAATATGGAGTCTTTTCTAATCATTATTAGGCATTTTGCGGTTACCGTGTACGTTTCTGCGAATTTGAATTAACGCAGCTCAAATTTGGGTTGGATTAATCAGTCTTACACGGCGAATGAGAACAACCCAAATTTTAGTTTAGTTTACTCATAAATCACATGAAGTGCAGAAACTCAGCGATGAGTAAACTTGTTAATGTTTTTCCAGGTTTGTCCTGGAAAAAATTCCCGAATATGAGAATAGTAAACATTTGATTTGCTCAGTCTATTGGTACTAGTCCTAGACTGAGTAAATTTTTTGTCAAATTTCGTCATTTGGCGGCAGATTTTTGAGGATTTCCGCAGGAAAGCTTGAAGCATATTTACTCATAGCTGAGTTCCTGCACTTGATGCGATTATGAGTAAATTTGGGTTGTTCTCATTTATCGTGTAATCCGGGAAACCAACACATTTTAAATACACGGCTGTTTAAACCAACTCAAATTTGAGTTTCGTTAACTCAAATTCGCCAAACCGTACACTCAAAGATAAATTAAATCAAAAAAGCTTAAAAAGTATGCAGATTCCCGCTTCACGTTATTGAGTCCGAGCCATGATTACTTCGGCAATATTCTTTTAATTATAAAATTTTATTCTTTTTTTAATATTAATATATGATCAAAAAAGATTAAAATTCAATAAAAAAATATTAAAATAGAATAAAAAATGGTTAAAATTTATTCTAAAAAAATAATTTTCAATCTAATCAATCATGATTAAAGTGGGTTTAATATCAGATGATTATTTTTTAGAAAGAGAGTATTAATATATGATTAAATTAAGCGTAATGTCAATTAGATTAAATTTCAATCAAATTGGAAATAGTTCATTTTATCAGTGTAAAGGGAAAGTGTATCAGTTATGACCATACGTTCGTATAATGGTGTGTTCCAATTATTGCCTGTGGAATTCCCATAATAGGAACGTATGGCGATAAGTGGTACATCTAGACATGTAAACTGCTCGGTAAACTCTAAGAGGAAGAGGAGACAACTGGCTTCTTTTTGTCTTTGAAGTGTTCTGCTTCTCTCGCGGAAACGACCGTGCAAAAACTATTTTATTATGGGCGACGCAGTCGACTGTCAAAATACAAGAAAGCAGATTCCCTGTAATAAAAATTCTCGCTTTTCTATTCATTCACCCAACCAATCAGACGCTGATTCGTGTTTGACAGAAAATTGGTTGAAAAAGGCCCCCTATTGTCTCCTCTTCCTCTTAGGGTAAACTGTTTGTAATTTATGAAAAACTTATAATTTGGAATCGGTGATTTTGAGCATCGGTAAAAATACACCATTGAATTCGCATCAGCTCAGCAAACATAGATACCTACATGGTTGATATTACAGTCAACCTTGAATTTCTCGCTGTTGAAGGGACCATCGAGATAGGGAGATATCGAAATTCAGAACAATAATTCATTAGCCTATTAGCGAAGACAACAAATCACAACAAACGCTATGAGGCAGGTACAATCGCGTCATCTGGCGCTCAAAGGTAAATGCTTCGAACGAATGTGATAGCAAAGATTACATCCTCAGAAGAAGGGTTTGTGTATTTGCTCATTTTTCTATGCGTTGCTTCCACCTTCACTCAAGCGCAGCGCCATTGTATCTGTCGCTTGGATTCTGGCAAAGTTGCCAGTCTTCTTGATTTGTTGTCGCTATTAGTGCAATTCTAGAAGCACTTCGGATTAAAAAATAGTATTTGAAGTAATGATGCCATGAAATTGGGTTGTTAGTGGAATGCTTTGAAAGAGCAAAAAGGTTATCAGACTGAAAATCGATATCCGACGCCATTTTGAAATCGAAGATGGCGGCTTCCGATGTCAGAAAAAGTGGGAAATACTGTCAAATACCCATTAATAATGGTATTTAAGTAATCGTCATGTAATCTAGAGGCCGGAAATCAATGTCTGACGACATTTTGAAATCCATGATGGCGGCTTCCAATTTAAGAAAAAAATAGGAAATACTGTCAAATACCCATCAATATGGGTAGTTTTTTAATCGGGGTGACTAGAGATATGCGACGCCATGTTGAAATCCAGGATGGTGGCTTCCAGATTTAGAAAAAGTGGAAAATACTAATAAATACCCATCAATATGGGTATTTTTGGAATCGGGATGTCGTTTAGAGAATGAAAGTCGATGTCCGACGCCATTTTTAAATTCTTGAAATTTTGAAAAAAATGGAAAATTCTATCAAATATCCATACATACAGTTTTCAATCAGGGTAATGTCTAGAAGCTGGAAATCAATATCCGATGCCATTGTGAAAACCAACATGGCGGCTTCCGATTTGAGAAAAAGTGTCAAATACCCTAAAATAAGGGAATTTTCAGAACTAAAATATGGAAAATTTTCAGAACGTAGATGTCGAAAATCGATGTCAGACGCCATATTTAAAACCAAGATGGTGACTTCTGGTTTCAGAAAAAGTGGGAAATACTGTCAAATATCCATCAATGCGGGTATTTTCAAAACTCCAGCAATGTCTTGAGTCCAGAAACCAATGTTTGACGCCATGTGAAAAGCTAAGATGGCGACTTTTGTTCAAAAATAGTGTGAAATACTGTCAAATATACATCAATGTGGGTACTTTAGGAATCGGAGAGACATCAAGATGGCAGCTTCCGAGTTTAGGAGAAGTGTCAAATATGAAACGGCGTCGAATATCGATTTTCATATCTTAGGATATTTTACATTTTTTTTCTGAGCCCGATGGCCGGCATATTGGATTCCAAAATGGCGTCAGACATCGATTTTCGGCACCTTCGCGTCGTCCCCGTTCCGAAAATACCCATATTGTAGGGTATTTGAGACTTTTCCTTATCCCGGTGGCCGCCATCTTGAGTTCGTTAATTTAATTTTCGTTTAATATAAAATAACATTTTATTACTACATAGTCCAGATGACATCCCTATCGGCAACCGATATTGTGTGGATACTATCTGGATACTATATATCGATGCCTGACGACGCGACGCGTCACAAGTCGAATGATCTCCGAATTGAAGTGAAAGTGGAAAAAACGAAGGAAGCAGATTTCGAGTCATTGAAACAAGTCTTTGATTCAAATGAAATGAACTGATGCACTTGACGAACGAAACAAGCGATAGCCAAGTCATGTTTGATAGGAGCACACTAAAAAAATCTGAATTTTACTGGTGATGTAAACATCCATGCATGCAAACATTCATCCATGTAAACTTCCTTTTCACGTAAACTAGCAGCTTGCAAGAAATGTTGCAAACAAAGGTGGAAAGTTGCATACAATATATGGAATATTGCATGACATGTCTCATAAATTTACACGATTTATTATGTAAATTTGTATGATTTATGACGCTCCATTTATGTGCATCATAGTAACGGAAATTTACACTACTTTTTTTTAGCTGTGAGGAATGTTCATCGTGACTCGGTAGCAAGGAACACAATGACTTACACGAAAATGATATTGCTCGAAATGAAGCGATTCTGCGGAGAGTTCATTTTCTTTTCTTTGTTTCGAAAATGCAGAACTCTGATTGTAACCGATATATTTTTCAAAACTACAGGCATTTGATGTTGAAGGAACCGTCGAGTTAAAGAAGGTATCGAGTTGGGGAGGTAAATTTTGGAAATTTGTATGGGAAAAATGGTCAAAGTATTCCAGTTAGGAGAAATATCGAGTACGAGAGAGATGACTTTATAAAATGTGGAGAAGTTGACTCTTAGTTAGCAGAGAATTCGCTGCCCAAGTTGAATAGATCGATCATGCATCGATTCAATACCATGAATATGCGTGTCGCAGCCACTAATCTCAGTTCCAAGTCGTACCAAAACCAGAACCGACCAACAACGGTGACAACAACCAGGATGAGGTAAATTTGCGCGCTAATGAATATAACCAATAATGAGTCGACGACGACGACGACGACGACGATGATGATGATGATGATGATGACGATGTGAAAATCAACATTTAATTGATCTGTACCGCCACCGATCGCCCGTACTCGTTGATGTTGATGCTCACAGCTTTTTATTTGTTTGGTTTGCCAGGCAGAAAGTTGAGCAGCGGAGAGCACGGATTTTCCACTTCTCCTGGTTTCCTCCAGGCCGGCCTGCTTCGATCGCAGTAATCCATGTGATATGAGACGAAGTCGGTGGAGCGCGGTGATTGTGAGATGAACGAGTTTGCTCATCAAAAGAAAGACGCTCATAAAACACTGCGAACCGTTCCTCAGATGTGTCAATGGCGACCGCCAATGCCGCAAGGTGGTAAATGGTTAATTGCAAAAATTATCTTTAAACTCATTAGGGTGAAGTGGAGACTGGGAATTCCTAATTGTTGATGCTTGCTTACGAGCAGCAAGTAATTAGTGAAAATTTTAAATCACTGCGATTGGCTCGTTCTTGTGATTGGATCTGTCAAAGATGCGAAGTGACTTCGATTCAGCTACAACCTTTTCCTTCGATTAGCATAAACAGCGGCGCAATCGTTTTGCGCTTGTTGAGCCGAGATTTGCTTTCCCCTCCGGCTGTGCACCGGTGCCCCAACTACTTAGGTACATGTCTACTTCCCACAAAGGTATAGTTTTATCTGGAAAAACACGGTGGCGGCGCGCGGACGGGAACGACGAGCCGTACCAAGATGGAACATCAAACACAGAACCTAAAGTCAACAATTCTATTAACATCTAAATCATCCTCGCTCAAATCGTATTAATATTTATATTTGCCCGTACGCGCGCGCAATGTGAAAAGGTGAGGTGCCCGGTCCGATCTACCGCAGCAGCGACTAACGATGATTGGATGAAGGGAGTGGAAACGATATTCAAACGGCTCTGTTTGCCAGGTTTGCCGGAGGTAAACAACATGCGGTGGAAAATGCCTGAGTCGGTGGTGGGATTATTCAATAAAAGATTGAGCTGGAACTAACGCAGAGAATAGAAGAGTTGTAAATATTTTTTTATGAGATGCACATGACCTGCGCGCGGATTTGCGTCTTGATTCGAAATGTCGCGGATGCAAAGTAGGCCGCCTTGGCAACCACCAGACCGATTTAGTAGTATTTTGGCAGCACTATGTCCTTGACGGGAATGTCAAATGACGTTATTTTTTATAAGGAGATTAGAATTATGATCGGAATATGTAGTTCTGGTAAGAATGTGTTGACATCATCTCACAAAAGAACTTCAACAACGCCATCGTTGATGATGTTCTACTGTTTTTGTACCGGGACTTACGACTCATTGTAGCACTTATGTACCGTCGTTGGGTCATCTACTCTCGCACATGGGTAATAAAATTAAATATTTACCCCGGAAAGTGCCGACAAAGCGAGTCTTGGGGTGTGGGAATAAACGGTAAACGCGGCATTAAGCGCTGCGTGAGTCACAGTCGTGAGATGAGGCTTTGTGTAAACTGTAAAGTCTCAAATCCATCCAATACCGAATGCTGTGACAAAAGGGTTAGGTTTTTTATCTTCTGCAGTGCTGATGATTTAAATTTTTGATCTTATTGCATTTTGGTGTAAAATAGCCACACCAAAAAAATTGGTTTTGCTGTCATACTGTCTTTGGGCTGAAATTAACTCCTGATAAGAGGTAGGGCTCTAGTATAAATCCTCCATTTTGATCTGGTTAACCAAAGTCCGGGAAGTTTATCAACAATCTCCTGCATTGAGAACAGGGTTGATAATCGCTTTGTCAAATTTGAAGGCGATAAGGCCGGGAAAAATCACAAGGTTTTCATTTGTCACTCGATGCTCGCACCAGTCGAGGGAGGATGTCCTCACCCCATCCCCTTCGAATAAAAAATCTGTATCCCGGATGGGTAAACTATCCCACAAATGGTTTGGATGATACCCCGAACACGTCGTTAAGCTCTCTTTTATGGTTATTTTTATTAGGGAACTGGAGCCACAAATGTTGACTTTATTATGTGTAGCACTCGGGATATCAACAAGACATTTCGCGCATAAGATTTTGTATCCTTTCAAGGAAGAACATTGGTAATAATGTATATGAATCGGATCTATGCAACTGATTTTTGAGTTTTGATAAATTCCTGGGTAAACCATCAAGCGGAATACCACATACGTAATAGTGCCTATAAAAAAAAGTTGGAGAGTGGTGTACAGGACACGACCGCATTGTTGACGTAGGACTACGAAATTTTTGTTCTAGAATTTTTGTTCTTCTGTTTGTTGTTTCGGCTATTGTTTTGGATTTAGTAAATTTAATAACTCAACTTCTTTATAGAAAGTTGTGGCGGTCCTCAGTTGATGGTTGATGAAGTGCCTTCCGAGATCGATGTTGTCCTTGGAGGGTTGGAGGCCTTGGGCAATATGGAGGCCCTGTAATACGATCGAGAACATGACATTATAATGGATTGATGATTGACCTTAGGCATTATGGATGGCATCGATGATACAGCTGTGGAGCGAATGAGAAGTGCGTGTATACAAGAAGATAAGTGAAATGTTTCGCTTGTGATATCGAGTTGGATATAAAACTTACCACAATTTTAAATTTCCAGTATCGACAGAATTGGCCTCTGATACAAAAAGTACGAACAGTACCGCATACATTCTACCCGAATATTTCTAAAAAGGTCAATACATGAACCACCAAAGATAATCGCTTGGGAGGGGTTGGATGCCAAATTCAACCGAAGATATTTCAACATAAAATCATCGATGTTGAAATCCAGTGACGATGAAGGGCATAGTAGCATAGGTGTACATCATCAGGTGACGTGTCAAGAAGAGCTTCTTCTGCTTGATTGTGGTACCTAGTGAGAATGAGAATGTTAGATTAAGAATACGAGATTTTCTTATTTTAATTGCCTGGTGAAATATACACGCAAACCAGCAACACTCTGGTGTTAATGACGGTAATTTCAGCAGCACAAATGTTACCATGTTCGTCGGCAAACCTCAGTAGCGTGGTGTTCGCTAAGCTTTTCGATAGTATGAGAACTAGCCTTAGTGGAGTCATTGTCCTTTTGGTAGATTGCAACTCCTCCAGCTCTAGTACTAGCACGGTTTGACTGCACTACGCAGTTGAATCCGGCTATTTCAACTGATGCATTGTCATCCATCCACGTCTCACTCTGAGCCAGCAAGTTCACACCAGTCAGTACATTATCGGAAGCGATATCTGATGAGTGTGCATTGAGACTTTGCACATTCATACTCATCACTTTGCACGCAAAATTACGAGTCTTTAGCACCTCAACGATCTCCTGTCCAATGGTTCGAATCCGGTGATTGGACAAGCGCTCAAGCTCTGTTCGCAGCTCTTGTATCCTCGGCGAGGAAGTTCCCTTCGCGTGATGAAACTTGAATACATTTCTGGCATTCGTTAAGTACAATCCTTCGATGGATGTGACTCTGGAAAGCCCAACGTATACCAACTGTTGTTCTTGCCCTTTATCGTACTCGTACACAATCTCCGAAAACGTACCGCCTTGAGACTTGTGCACGGTAAGGGCACTCGCGCTCACCACTGGAATCTGGATCCGCTTGCATTCGATGATGCTGCTCAATTTTATGTACCTAGAACGCTTACTAATTGGTGTCCAGTCAGGCTGAAGAATACCGGGTTTTGAGTAAACTGCTGGTCTTGATTTTACACAAAGTGCCTTCCCGATAGATTCACTTTCGAATTTGATCCAAAGCTTGATGATAGGCTAATGGGGATCATCTTCGATGTGCTCCACATACTTTAACTCAGCTATGATAGTTAAAATTATCACCGATTGCCTGCGAAAAACGATTTCCCTAACACAGATTTCAAAGTTGAATTTCATCCAGTCTCCGGAATCACCGCGTGGTGAGTGGTGGTGTTCCCAAGTGAACAACCAAAGGCTGCTTGCAAGCAACGAACTGCAGCCCACATGAGCATCCATAGAAGGAGGCTAAAGCCGCTCTGCTATTGATCGGAATGAGTGGCTCTTCGTGAGTTGCTGTGGGTCATCTATGTCAAGCCCGTCATACTATAGAGTATAAGCAGAGAGAACTCCGCTCAAATTCCTATTCCTACACAAAACACAAGCTTTTGCTGCAGTTAACAAATAAGATTAAGTATATAAGACCAAGTAGTTCTACCAACAATCAATACGAAACTAACGATTTTAAATTGGCTCACTACTTGACTAGCCTATTGGTCCCAAGCAAACGATTAACGTATCCCATTCTAGTCGAAATTCTAGTACTTCACTATGTTTGTTTTGATTTGCTAAGAAAGTTTGACAGATAAAATGAGGGGTTCATGGATTTTCCTATGTTTCGAGGGGTGCATCGATTAGCTTGGGACCGAAAATAGTACCAGAGTTGAGCCAAAAAGTTGAGCACGTATCTTCGGGACCTTCTGGTCTTAGAGTTACCTCTATGGTACAACCCCATAGAGCTATCCGTTGTAGTTTTTTGTAGAGGTTCATCCCCCAGAAGGCATAAGGACAAAGACAGTCTCGTCTATTATACAATCTCTTATTATGGTTGGGGACAATTTCGCTGGAAAATTGCACTAACGAAAAAATTCCTTTCCCCCTTACTTTGAAGTAAACGGAGAAGTAAACCTTAGCAACGATTGGCAAAATGTCAACACCACCTAGAACGCTTACTAATTGGTGTCCAGTCAGGCTGAAGAATACCGGGTTTTGAGCAGTTTGCAGTTTGCTGGTCTTGATTTTACACGAAGTGCCTTCCCGATAGATTCACTTTCGAATTTGATCCAAAGCTTGATGATAGGCTAATGGGGATCATCTTCGATGTGCTCCACATACTTTAACTCACCAATCGCGCCGTTTACGATGCCATCTTCAACGTCGACATTCGTGGTGATCATAAATGGTGCACCAACTGCGAGACACAGCATGTACGGCAGACCACCGGTCTCAACAACGCTCATCTTGTTGACCTTGGGGCGTACACTGGCCAGCTGTATGGTGTCTCTGTATCCGGAGTAGATGTCATCAGCCGTGCAGTCCACTGTCTCTCGGTCTGCCAACGACTTCAAGTTGTATCGTTCTACATCGACGTTCGGATGGTACAGCCGTATGGCACCGGGAACATTTTCTTTGCACCACTCAACTGTACGGAACCTGCCTTCAATCAGGGCGGTTTCTACGAAGGTAAGTGGATCGCCATTGACAATCTTAGTAAGCATAGATAAGAACTGCTCATTCGTTTGGCGCATCACTCTAACTAGCGGAAAGAAACTGAGTGATTGCCATAACACAGCACCGTGCATTGAGCTGGCAGTAGGCTTGTAGACTGGCCACGCGTTGACTAGAGGTAGACAGAACACACAGAACACGATCTGCATGCCACCAAACGGATCATCGTAGTTACCGGTGATTTCCTGGAGACGGGCGTGAATTGTATTTTGCACATCAGCGCCGATCATGCTGACCTCATCAATGATGATCGCACGTATGTTGGCGAAAGCGTTACGATAAAGTTGCAATGCTTCAAAGCTTAGCTTTGATCATTTCCTCCGGAACATAGTAATCCGGAACGCTGAGTGAACTGTGGTTCCACCAATCGCAACGGCAGCTTTAACAGTTGATGCACGTGCAACATATGCATTGTTCTGAGTGTCGAGTGTCTGGCTGAAGCGGTTTATAGTCTCCATCAGGATGCGAAGTGTAAATGTTTTGCCACATCCCGCAGGTCCAGTGAAAAAGATTCGCAAGGGCTTTCTATCCACATCGAAGCTATGCAAGCTATCGATGAGTTGCAGGATCAGATCCCTCTGCTCTAGGTTAGTGACACGCACCATTGCACAATAATTCTGCTTTGACATCACATTCTTTCGTTGCTTGATGACGGCCGCCATGGGTCCAGTTGTTTGAAATATTTGTTTATTTGATTTTTGTATCATTTTGATGTATTTAGGGACAAATTGAATGGGTGAATCATGGGTTACTCTATATAAAATCTATTCTAACTCTTTTCTGAAATGAACTTGGTGGCCCTGAAAAGGGCCATTTTGTTACGTTGGTGATAGGTTTTTACCTCCGAAACCGTACAGAGTGCGTTCCTGTCGCTTCAGAGCGTAGACGACATCCATAGCCGTGACGGTTTTGCGCTTGGCGTGTAGGTGACGACATCATGGATCATATTTTATAGGAATACCTTCAACACACCTCGGGTTTCCTCGTAAATCAGACCGGAGATACGCTTGACACCGCCACGTCGAGCCAGACGACGGATGGCAGGCCCTGGATGTTATCACGCAGAACTTCCGATGACGCTTAGCGCCTCCTTTTCCAAGAACTTTGCCTCCCTTTCAACGACCAGTCATTGATGTTTGTTATTTGTCGTTGAACGGGTGAATCGAAACTAAGCCAAAAGCGTTATATAGTCAACCTATATACTATCATGGTGATGCAGCTTTGTCGATATTGGGAAATTGCCGTAAAAGCTCTACGCAGATTTGACCACTGCATGATAATGATAACGTTGACAGGCTACATAGCAAATTCATGGAAATGAGCATTTTCAGAAAAGAGTTCGAATAGAATTTACATAGAGTATTCCCTGCTTCCAAATTTGGTTACAAGATTACAACTCTGGAGAGCAGCGGCGCCGGTGGTGTAGTGGTAAGCGTAATTACCTTTCACCCCAGCAGGCTTGGGTTCAATCCCAGTCGCCGCTGCCGGGAAGTTCTGAGGCATAACATCTCTGATCACGCCTTCCTTCGGGGAGTAAAGCCGTTGGTGCCCGGTTCATGAGTTGATGGATCGATAGGTAGGGTCCAGGTGTGGGTAGCATTGGTGCTCAGCACGGAAAACAAGATCGACGAAAAAAAAATCTAGGAAAAAAAAAACGGAGGGCATTTTGTGTAGTCGTTGGGGGCGTGTGGTTCTGAATTGGTGATGAGTGTGCAAAATGTTACGCAATTGCATGCTTCCTATTCGCACAAGCCCGTAGATCGAAGGCGAATGCCACTTCGACATATTTCGTCTACTAACGACTCTCTGATGACTGTGTTGGGGAAGCAGCATAAGTATGTATGTAATTGGTGGATTTGTTAGTTATTTCGAAGCTTTTGGACAATGCTTAACATTTACACCTTTTTCAATAGTTTCAGTTTCAAAATCAACAGTCAAAATTGGCGATAAAATTTTTGAAATTGGTCCAGGGGCAGCTAAGTTATTAACGTTCAAAATCTTTCATAATTTCCTTTTTCGGTTTTCATAAAGTGTACCCCCATCTTCCCGAAAGACGTAGTCCTACGTCAAAACGTCTGCTTTCGATAGTTCCTCCTTATTCCAATATAACATTGCCAGAACAGGACACCCAAATTGATATGAAAATACCTACTTTGTGAATTGAAAACCAGTTTTCTCAACAATTATGTGTGCTTCAAAAAGTCTACGTCTATGGATTAAGCAAGGTCTTTTCAACAAAATTCATGCCTAGTATTCAAAGGAAGGAGTCAAAATCCATCTTGGCTGAACATAACAACCAAATTTGCTTGAAGAAATAGGCATCACGTATGGATTCAGCAAGGTCCATTCTATAAAATACAAGGTTATTTCTTAAAGATATGAGACGAAATGCAATTTGGCAGAACCGAAAAACCAAATTTCTATAAAAATACGTATGGATTCAGCAATTCCATGAAATCCACGCAGATTTTTCGAAGGAAGGAGTCGAAATTTAACTTGCCTGAACAGGAAACCCAAATTTCTATGAAAATACGTACTTTTGAGAAGGTAAACCCAATTTTCTAAAAAAAAAATGCATGTTTCAAAAAATGTACCATCATTTATGGATTCAACAAAGTTCATTCTATAAAATCCAAGCTGTTTTTCAATTGACGGAGCCAAAATCTAACTTGGCTGTTTAAGAAAGCCAACACTTTTTTATAAAAATACGTCCTTTCGTGAGTGTAAACCCAGTTTTCTCAATAATTGTGCTTGCTAAAAAAAAAAATCTACCATCAGGTAGAAGGTCCATTCTTTACAATCTTAGCCTAATTTTCAAAGGATGTGAATCTCACAAGAACGAGGAATGGGTCTTGGGGAACGGAATCTACATTAAAAGATAGTTAAATTCTTTTGGTAAGCTCAGACTAACATTAAATATAATTCAATCACTCAACAGAAAAGTTTGAACTCCATAAGGAAGGTATTGAACCACTTCCGAAAAGGTTGGACTCCGTTTGGAAAATTTAAGCTAAAAAAATTAAAGGGTTGTGTCCTAGACACGACCGCAGTATGACGTAGAACCACACAAAATTGAAGTTTTTCATGCGTTTTTGACTATTATACTTTATCTTAAAATTTTCAAGTATTTCAATGTTTCGGTTATGGTTGACTCAAAACAATTTACACATTTTTCTTGACAAATATCCATGTGAAATTCCTCATGATTTTTATTTAACCACACATAAACAGAATCCACTCAGAAGAACACATGAAATTTATACGCAAATGAATAGTAGTGGTCACGCATGGTTTTTATATGTACATATATTAAGTATGCGGCCGACACATAGATATTGATTTGTTGATCACACAACTCATGTGTGGGATTTGAGGGGTGAGGGGGGGGGGAGAGTTATCATAGGTTGTTGATGAGTGGGGGGGGGGGGGTAGGAAAGGTTGTTAATGAGTGGGGGGAGGGGCTAGGAGAGGTTGTTGAGGGGGGGGGGGCGAGAGATTGTTGTGAAGGGGGGAGGGGGAGAGGTTGTTGTGAAAGCGGGAAGGTGTTTACATACATTACGCCGTGATCCACCTTTAGCCGCTGATTTGGTCCTGCTTACTGCAGGACCAAGTGCCACGCCGTCCGAAGCGACAATGAGCAAAAGCAGTGTAGTAGTAAAATTATGTTTATTTCTGTTGATTATGGTAGTACATTGATTTATCATATTAATTGATTAGCCTATCTGGCTCTTCATCTTTGTTTAATTTGATATTCTAATTTAATATTTGCGTTTTTCAACTAGTTTATAGAATACCCCTTTGGGGATGTGTTTTATTTGAATTGAAAAAAGTGATAACCTACCTAACTACGAGTATAACTTAACCTAACGTGCTAGATCACGTATGATCTGATGATTTGATCTCAGACAGGTGTCTCTGAACCTTTCCAGGATGAATACTCTCCGTTCTACTAATGTTAGAATTCCAGCCAGGAAGTGGATCTCAGTATTTCTAGTCCGCGGGGGACTGTTTAGGACCATCATAAGGATCTTGTTCTGGATCCTTTGGAGTTTAAGGTGATGGCATTTTGCGCAACTCTCCCAGATTGGCATACCGTACTCGATTACAGGAAGGATGATTTGTTTGTAGACAGCAAGCTTATTTTTCAGAGACAGGGTTGACTTCCTGTTGATAAGTGGATACAACGATCTTATCAAGATGTTGCACTTGGTTTTTGTTTTGTCAACGTGCTCCCTGAAAAGAAGCTTGCTGTCTAGTGTTAGCCCGAGGTACACGACCTCTTTGGACCATTCCACCACTGTGCCGTTCAGGCAGATCTTGTTATTCTCCGACAGAACAAGTCCAGGAGATTTAGAGTGTGGATAGATAATGACCTGGGTCTTTGCCGCGTTGATACGGATCTTCCAGCTGTTGAAATATTCAGACAGGACGTCCAGGCCTCTCTGAATTTTGGCAGTCAGAGCTCCGATGACCCTACCCTTGTAGACGATGGATGTGTCATCTGCGAACAGAGACAACGATCCACCATCAGGGAGAGCCGACATATCGGAGGTGAACAGGTTGAATAGGATGGGGCCAAGAATGCTTCCTTGTGGAACACCGGCACCGATGTTGAAAGCATCCGATGAGATGCCATTCAGAGAGACTCGGAACGTCCTGTCTGATAGATAGTTGTTTATGATCTTCACTAGGAAGATTGGAAGACCGTACTGCTGCAATTTGAACACCAGGCCATCATGCCAGACATTGTCGAATGCTTTTTCAACGTCCAACAACGCCGGCAGATGTTTTCGAAACAGACTTGTTCCGTCTGAGAATATTTGTTACTCGAGTCAGCTGGTGGACGGTCGAACGACCTTTCCGAAAACCAAACTGTTCCTCGAGTAACAAGTTGTTTTCATCGGCAGATGTTAGGAGCCGGTGGTACAGTGCTCTTTCGAACAGTTTTGATACCTCTGAGAGAAGGCTGATTGGTCGATAACTTGAAGGAGAGGACGGATCCTTCCCAGGTTTCCGGATGGGTATGACTTTAGCTGACTTCCAACACGAGGGGAAGAAGCCAAGTCTGAGGCACTGATTAAAAATACTAGCAAAATCGTTATTTCTGAGATCCACCAACCTGGCCTGAATGATCTTTGTTAATCGATTACAATTGGTCTTCAAGTTAGGCAGACCAGTACGCTGGTACTGCCTACGAATGGTGTTACGGAGTCTAATGAGATCTTTGGTAGGGCTGTCAAGGTTCAGAGTGTTACTCACCTGTCTGGATACTGGCACGTGTTGTTCCCTGGCCCGGGAAATCGCCTCCTCGATGGTTTGTAGACACCGGACAACATCTTCCGACGTCCCCGGTTGGACATCGTAGTCGATGGTTGTGTCGACGCAGTGTTGATATTGTGCCCAGTTGACTCGATGGTAGTTGCGCCGGGAAGCTTCGAATCGGTTTACCGAGGATCCAACTTCGGCCACCACCGGGTAGTGGTCCGAGCTCAGCTCCTGGAATGCCACAGGTTGCGAGACGTTGTGTCCCATGTTGCTTACGAAGATGTCGATGGTCGCATGGACCCCAGACCGACTCAACCGGGTGGGAGAGTCCGGAGCCAAGATGGTATAGTGGCCCTCTTGCAGGTCTTCATTGAGGATGATGCCGTTTCTATTGCTCCGACCGTTGCCCCAAGATGTTTTGCGTTCAGATCGCCAGCGATGATAAAGTTCCCGCTCCTCCGGTTGGTTTTGATGATGTCTTTGCGGAGGGCCACTGACGACCCGTCCCTGATGTTGGTTTGCCTGGGGCAGTAGGCCGCGATGATGGTGATTGGGCCAAGTGATGTGCTCACCTCCATGAGCAGAGGCAGGAGAGCAGCGCTGATTTATATCTTTTCATGTTCTAGCAGAATGATGTGCAACCAAGGGGGGAGGTAGCTCATCGATTCTTCCGGTTCGCCTCCTAGCATCGTGCTATAAGGTACCAGGCGATAACCAGGGTAGTTGATCGATAGCTCGATGACGTCATTTCGTTGGCGTCTGCAATGGGAAATTCTCATAGCAGGCGTTGACGATGGAACGTTGTCGAGTTGTTGAATAGCAACTATCGTGGTAACTCACCGATTACCTGTCGATCTGCCAAATTTGGAAAGGCGTCTGCATTGAATTGTCTCATATAATAATATTCCGCCCACTATATCACAAGAAATTGCGAGTAGCTGAGTGGAATGGAGATAAGTTAAGCATTGGGTACAGGACCAAGTCTCCCCTGGGTGGTGCCAGAAGATGAGCTCAATAGAATCATCAAGTTGCCATAAGGCACGGAATGAGACTATTGCATTGCTGGGTAGTCAAAGTCTTCCATTCGTTAGTCATTTCAGGTGGATTAGAACAGGTTTAGGTTTAGGGTGGGCGTTGGCCAGATTTGGATTTTTCAGATATAATCCTTAATAGGACCTAGATTATTTAATACACTAGTAACCTCAACTTCTGTCACAATGTTTCATTGTGACTAATCAACACTCAATGGGTAAAATATCAAATTTGCGGTAAATTTGAAAAAAGGGAACTCGGAGTGTACACTGCCCACTGGACGATTCTGAAGCCTGACCAAGTGAGTGGGTTACGGGTTTATTTGATTGTACGTCATTTCCAAGTTATATATAGATACATTCATACCATTGGCATTTTGTATTTGAGATAAGACAGAGACAGGATGCGGAGGGCCCGCTTAGGGGGAGCGTAACCCATGTTATGGCTTCCATTTATTAAATAGTTCAGATAGGCTGGAAATGATAGGTTCGTGGTGAGAAAATGTACCATATGGTGCCCGTTCACTGATCAAAATTAGATTCAAATCGTCAGGCCCTGCCCTGGAATAAGGGAATTGACGATGATTTGTCAAGTTTAATTTTGCATTTGCATATAATTGTAAGTTTAGGTTTGTTTTTGTAATTGTAAGATAGATAGTTTGCCTCAATTGAAACATTGAGTTAAACATGACGAATCATACCTCTAAAATAGTAGTAGTTACAGTGCCGCATTATCTAACTTTTGTTTTGTTTGTTTACATATAACTAATACTAATACCTCCTTGTTTTCTCTCTAATTTGTCTACTATGTCCCACCATCACGATGAGAGATGAGCTACCGTACATGGTACACGCTCATATACACTCCCAAAATAGTATGCCGCAAGTAAGTATATCACAGAGGCAACTAAAGATCCAGAAACAAAAACCGAAAACGCTGAACGGCAGATTGGTTTACAGTGGTCGACCAGGGTGTGTGCTGATAAATTACAAAATTACAATTACATCATTATTTCATACATCAGCTTGAATTGCGTTGATCGATATTACATTTGTTTTGCTGTGCACTACACCACCGGAGCCAGCAAAGTTCAACAATCCATCGTTGCTTATGCCTTTGTGGTCGTTTGGAACCAGTTTTGCGAGGTAGGTGACGATTGTGCGTATTTCTCGCGTAAATTTTGAAAAGGGCCTAGCCTGAACAATACGTAAAGAGCAAATTGAAACATTGTACGTCGCGTGAAAGTGGAACTTAATGAAGGCCTAAGTACTTTTTCGTAGTTTTTAATTTTCGGATTTGAAAGATCGTCGGTTACAGTGGCCTGCTTACTGAGCAGAAAAACGCGGTCCCAGGTCCTTACATATCAAAGAGATTTATGGTAAAATCGCTTGTGTATCGTGTATTTTGCGAAACTCGTTGTTGTCGTTGGTTCCGGGTTTGAATGGATACACAAATTTGAGCAACGGTATTATGTGATATGAGGGGCTCGGTGGCCTTAGAGCAACCGTTTTTGCTTACTGAGCAGAACATCATGAGTATAATCTCAGGCCCATCCACATTCAAGATTCGTCAATCGTTTTATTTGTTAATATGACTACATGGTAATAACAGCAACTCGGTGATTAAAAAGGTGCTCGTCTGCCTAGTGGCAAACGTTTTTGCTTACTTAGCAGAAGACCGTGGGTTTAGTCCCAAGCTCCTTCGCGTTATATGATCGTTAGGACATCAATTCAGCTTATCGTTTACCAAAACGAACCCTGCTGCAAACCCAACCCTCTTATCCAACATCCCAGTGATTCCTCGTGGAAGTGCAGAGGTGTTCTCGGCTTCCATCAAAGCGAGTGTCATGTCAACACAATCCTTCCCATTCCTTTCTTGACCTGTGTTCGGGCGCGGCCGGCGCTGGTATTGCCTAATTTAAGATCACCAGTTTTTACACATTGAGGATGATTGCTAGTCCCAAGCATCGTCTATTGGTTCTCTGTGTAATAACAGCTGATCTGGCAGTAACAGAGTAGCAACCGTGGGCGGTCAATCAAGCTCAAGCTCAAGCTCAAGCTCTAGCAGAATGATGTGCAACCAAGTGGTATTCGTTTATGATGACTGGGTTTGGGAAAAAGGCTTATTTCATGAAATCAGTGATAAAATTATCATTTGTACATTTTCAAAAGTTTAATTACAGAAAAATTGGAAAAATGTTTATTTCAACAGGTTCGTAATGTAATATCCTATCGATTGGCGTATTTGGATTTTAATTTCATCTATAGATGACAAATTTACAAGCGTTCAAAACCTAACACTCCTTCACCACACATATTTTTTGATTTGCACCCCAGTATAGTCGGCAAAGACGTAGTTCTACGTCAAAAAGTATCGGTTCACTGCGGAAAACTTTCTACACTTTTAGGAAAGCTTGATGGCCTAAACAAGATTGTGATCTTGACAAATGCCAAAACAGTTAACACAAATCTGGGGCTCATTTAAAAAAAATGTCAAACCCGTTCTGACCACTGGCATAGCTAAACAATTTATCTGGAGGGGGCCTAAGGGGGGGGGGGGAGGTCTGTTTTTTTTTTATTTTGCTAAACTACGGTTAAATAAAAACTCGTGAAGATGCTTGTTTTTGGGTACATTTTTTCTGTGACCGATAATATGACATTAAAACTTACTTTTATTTTAATGGTGAAATAATAAATTTGATCATATTTATTTCATAGCAATGAATGGGACCTCGATTGGGGGAGCCTTAAAAACTTACTGAATTTGAACAAGCAATGATCCTTTGTTCATGCTTTGTGTAATTAAATCACATAGCGACCGGATGTCAAACATTTAACCATCTCAAACATAAGAAAATGCGCACAGTTAGATAATTCCGTGAATTTTGTAACTATTTTTTTTAGATTCTGAATATTTCATCATCAGTTAAATCTCAGACAGGAACCAGAATTAAATACTAGGAGTTTGAATTTGAAACATGATAAAGTGCAAACAGAATAAATTTCATACATTTAGGACTTAAATATGTTCAAGGTTAAGATTAAAAAATTTCGAAAAATACTGAAAAGTCTGGTTATAATTTGTCATGATTCTGATATTTGAAGAGAAAAGAAAGTAATAAAGCACTTATGCAGAACAATTTTTTATTCGATGCATCGGACTAACTAACATTCGGAGTCAATCAAGATTTACCTTTAATTCTAATCAGAAGGAATGAACTCGTAACTTGAATGATTGTGTCTCTGCTTGTGACTAGATAATAATTGAATTTATTTTTCAAAAAAGGTTAGTTTTGGTTATACCCATTTGGAACCAAATAATTATTAACACGAGCTTTATTAATCATAAAAAGGACACAAAAAGCACAGATTTTTGTATGTGCTAAGGCATTAAAACTATCCTGCAGCTAAATTCCGGGAATAAATTTCATCGAAAAGAAAGAAATTTGTACACATTAGAAATGTGTAGAAATTTCCACTTTTCGTTAAAATATATGCCCGAAATTCAGCTGCTGGAGTGCTAATTCTTACTAATATAGCTAAATCACCAAGGCATGGGTCTTCCCTATAGATAATGTACAAACATATCCATAAAATCTAGATTCATATTTCAAGATTCCATCAGATTCAATTAGCTGGAAAAAATTTTAATACTGTAATCCGTGGATAAATTGATCACTATTTAACGTAAATAAATAAATTCTTACAATAAACTAAATTGAAAAACTAATGGTACAGTAAATGAGGGCTCCATTGTCCTGCATGATTTATTGTAATATTGGATGTTTTGTTAATTTTTAGGAAATTTTTGAAATCCTAAATTTTAAATTATCGATATGGGGTGAAATTTACCAACCCCTCAAATGGCTTCCCAGTGCCCAGTTCCCTAGTAATTGTTCTTATTAAATGTGAATTCACTGAATCCGATTCAGATGCTAAAACCCTTGTGTGAAAAGTGTTTTGAGCTGAAACGCCGAAAAAGAAGTCTTAAATGCACAGTTGCGCCTAAATGTAGGCAATTTCATTCAAAATTACCGGTAATTTTGCGAAAAACCCTGGATTTTTTGATATTTGAAACATTGTACCGCAATTTCTAAAATAATTCGGATTCATTGACACTTAGTTTAGTAAAACATGATACTTGACTGGTAATGACATCAATAGTTGCAGTCCTATGATTGTTCGTTTGGATGTTCATATTGTGTCAGATCTATAAAATTGAAATTTTGCAATATTTTTTTTCTTTTTGTTAGGAAAAGAGAGCAATCATTGGAGTCTCTTGATGATAATCTTTAACTGACCATGTTATACGTGATAATTAACAGTGCAACGCATTATGATCAATTTCACCCCGCTGATCAATTTTCCCCCGGATTACGGTACTTCCTGAACAACGTACAGTCTTGAAAGAACATTGCATTTTTAAACAGTTGGAGATCCTCAGAACTTGATCAACCTGAAGTCTTGGAAAAATATTCAGAGAACTTTACTAATATCTTTGTCTATATGGAGATCTTTTGAATATTTCCTGCTTTCTAGAAAGGATGTCTGGAAGAATATCCTGTAACTTATGCAACGTTTCCTGAACGTCTACAAAACTCCCTTAACTTTTACTAAAGTTCTTCAACTTCTACGAAGTTCCCTGAATTTATTCCAAATTCCATATTTTGTCAATCTCTCTTAATTCTACGAAGATCTCTGAACATCTTTGCACTTCTGGAAAAGCACCTATCATCTACAAATATTCTTAAACATCTGGAAAGTTCCTTGAAATTTAAAGACGTTCTCAAAATCCACAATAAGTTCATGGAGCTTTTTCGAATTAAGAACTCCTAAAAGTTTGTGGAACTAACTTTAGATCTTCTACAAAATTCCCTGAACTTTTTAAATATCCCTTACACTTATATGAAGTTTTACGTAGCTCCTCAAAATGCTACGAAATTCGCAAAACTTCTACAAACTTTGTTGTACTTCTATGTTTCTCGATGATTTTCCGCGAAGTTCCACGAACGAAATTTCTAGCATTTGTACGTAATTTCCACAACTATTCCAAGACCTCCAAGATTTCCACAACTATTTCAAGACCTCCAAAAAAGTGTAAATTATGTAGAGGTTTCCGATCAATAATGAGCTTCCCTGAAATAAAATAACGTTCCCTTAACTTCTACGAAGCTTCTCAAACTCAAATAAATTTTCCACTTCTACGCAGTATTCAGAACTTTTCCAAGTTTCTTGTTTTTACGATTTTTTTTCTGTAGATCTATGAACCAAAATTTCTAATAAGTTTTCTCAATTTTTACGATGTTCCCTGAACTTCTTAGAAGTCCTTGAAGTTTAACAAAGTGCCCAGAAGTTAAAGAAAAATCCCTAAGCTCATTACCAATTTGTAGATCCTGTAGACGTCTTATTATGCCATCGATTAAATATCGATATAACATAATTTATCAAAATTACTTCTTCTAGTCCAGAACGTAAGAAAAGTAGTCAACATAAAGGACTTTAAAAAAGATGAGTAACATCGAACTTGACAAGCTTGACAAAATACCGGTGAATAAAAAAAAAAACACCAAAAGTTCTGGGGGGGGGCTAGATAACTCTGGAGAGGGCCTGGCACCCTTGGCACCCCCAGTAGCTATGCCAATGGTTCTGACAAGTTAGGATTCAGTTCGGAAAAGTTGAATCAATGCAGGAATCCTTGGATTCATGTAGGAAAGGGATTAAATCAGCTAATGTGGCCTCACGCCAGAAAATGCGCAACCAATTCTTTAAAGCTTGAGTTTGGATCACTTCAGAAGAGCTTTGACAACTTTAAAAAGGATTGAATAACATAACAGAAAAGTTAGACTTAGAGTACTTTATCTGTGCCGAAAGCTAGGTCAAGCGTCGTTCTGAACGTGCCAAAGTGTGGCAATCAAGCTATCAGTCTCAGTAACCCATGTAGAAACTCGATACTGGTTCCAGTCGTTTGATGATTACCTCCTCCTTGTATCTGCCTGTTGTTCCATGATATTTTTTATCCTTGGTCATGCCGGAATCGCATATTAATCTCCCTGAAACTACTGCCGGTTCCGATTGTGTTCATTAAGACCGCAATTCAGATTGGCTCTGTTACCTCCGGTGTGGTTACCTTCACAATTCTGTTAGCAGCATCTTTCTTAATGTTGCTGTTGCCGTCGGTGATCCGAACAGTTGCGAAAGAGCGTAGAGAGACCTCAACAGTCAAACTGTACGACTGACTGATTGGTGAACCATCAAACGTACCGGGGTGTTATGCGGGAGAAACCGCTGCGATTGCAGATACATCTAAAGAATGGAAGGATCGTTCGGCAGTAATTGTCCAGTAACTCCTATCCCTACCTCCCCGCGGTGCCGGCTGGGGTACGAGTAACCATAGGGAAGATCGAGTAACCAATCCCGGTGGGACCTTGGTCGTATGCTGAATGGGAAAGGGGGGGGGGGACTCCTCTCTCCGGAGAGTGCAGTCTTCGAGCGTCTGTTCACCATGAAATTGCGGTTCAAAACGGCGTCTGTTCTCCATGTTAGGAGCGGCTGATCAACATCCTGGTGCCAGCGTTGGACTCTAAACAGTGCTGTGTATGATGGTCCCCCGGCGAGACAATGGGGGTTGATGCAGGCCCTGCAAGCCAGCCGTACCGGCATAGACCCAAGCAACCGAAACGGTCTAACGATTGGAAACTCGGAACATGGAACTGCAAGTCTCTCAATTTCTTGGGAAGTACCCGCATTCTTTTCCGATTTATTGAGGGTCCGCAAGTTCGACATCGTAGCGCTGCAGGAGGTTTGCTGGAAGGGATCGTCGGTACATACGTATAGGGATGGTTATACCAAAGATGAATACTAAGATGAAACAGTCGGAAGAAAAACTTTCTATTTTAGTGTCCTCTTTCACGGTCCCTTTCATCCAATGAATACCCCCGTATGCAAGGTAATTTTGTGGCTTTGCTGCCCCCTCGGTAGAGATGAAATTTTTCGCTCTTTTTTATCAAAACAAACACACTAAAATCAGAGATGTCGCATTTTTTAATTACTCGATTTGTTTTTGTTCACTGTGCTGTCATTTTTCCACCAATGAGAGTGCCTCACATGTTTGAAACGATCGGTGATGATCCTCTGGAGATGTTAATGCTTATATCGGAATGATATAACCGATTACAAATATTTTACTTTTCGGTTCGTTAATCGATTAATCGATAATTCGAATGCAAATCGGCCATCACTAGATGAATGTGAAACGTCATTTCAAATATATGGACCGTACATAAGTAATGATACAATTTGAAAGGGACCGGGGTTCATCACTAATTACGTCCACACGGTAACTGAAATAAACACGAGTGTTCACCGGTTGGTTATACCATCTACCAGAGCTGCGGCAATACACATGAGCTGGGTACAGGTCGTGATGGGCGAAGTACAGAAGCGCATGATTGGGTGGTGGCCAATCGATAGTAGAATGTGCAAGTTGAGTTGAGGCCGTTTCGCTTTTTACGCGCAGCTGAAACGGGAATACGACAGCTGTCCAAGCGGTTATCGGAGTTCATCGCTCACCAGCTAACGAACGCCAACGGCCTTAGACTAATCGATTTCACCGCCTCTAAGAACATGGCCATACGTAGTACCTACTTCCAGCATAGCCTCCTATATCGGTACACCTGGGGTGATCAGCAGACAGAATCGCAAATCGACCACGTTTTGACGTGTCAGACAGTTTTGGACGAGAAGAACGCAGCGCGGGCGGCGATGCTGGAGCAAGGAACCCGCCATAATGTGGAGCGAAGACAGCAAACCCATCTTTTGCGCCACCTGGAAGAGCTGGAGTGCGAAGAAAAGGAGCAGCTGTATCGTTCTCAAGAAACACGAAAGTTCTACAAGAAACTCAACGCATCCCGCCAAGGCTTTGTGCCGCGAGCCGAAATGTGTCGGGATAAGGAAGGGGGTATCTTAACGGACGAACGTGAGGTGATTGAAAGGTGGAGCAGCACTACGAAGAACATCTGAACGGCGGAGAAGTGGTGGACCAAAGTGGCAGGAGGAATGGCTCCGTCGGTACAGCGGATGAGGGGGACATGCCAGCTCCCACGATAGGTGAAGTTAAGGATGCTATGCGACAGCTTAAGAACAACAAAGCAGCTGGGAACTTATCAAAATGGGCCCGAATAAGTTGGCCACTTGTCTGCACCGACTGATAGTCAGGATCTGGGATACAGAACAGCTACCGGAGGAGTGGAAAGAGGGAGTAAAATGCCCAGTTTATAAGAAAGGCGGCAAACTAGAATGTGAGAACAATCGAGCGATCACTATTCTTAACGCGGCCTACAAAGTGCTTTCCCAGATCATCTTTCGCCGTTTATCGCCGCTAGCAAGCAGATTTGTGGGAAGTTATCAAGCCAGTTTTGTGGATGGGCGATCGACAACGGACCAAATCTTTACGTTGCGGCAGATCCTCCAAAAGTGTCGTGAATATCAAGTCCCTACGCACCACCTATTCATCGATTTCAAGGCCACCAGGTCCGGCTCGTTTTTTGGCTCGATGCACGGTTGTAGACGATACACCCAGCTTATTTGCGGCATCTCGGAGAGAGAGGTTAGGGTTTCGCTTGAAACTACCGGCAACTCTCTTTGTCGTCTCAGCGGCTTCCGGTTTTCGATTTCCCCCCAATCCAGACTTCCTGGCTGTCGACAAACGTTCCCCAAACACTTTAATTACATTTGTAACGGTTGATTTGGCAACTTTTAGCGATTTTGCCAACTTTGCGTGCGAGTAGCTCGGATTTTCGCGATGCGCGAGCAAAATTTTAATACGCTGCTCTTCTTGCTTGGACGGCATTTTGACAACTGAAGAGTGAATTCCAAAATCAAAATAGGAGCAACATTCTACACACACACACCTTCAAAATGAGGGGTGTTCAGGTTTTTTAAATGCAAAATTGAAAGCAATACGTCAAGTTGATATTGACCAAATTTTGACCGTATCACCCTTTATGATACTATTGACCGTGAAGAGCTATGAAAGATTATGGACGAGAACGGCTTTCCCGGGAAGCTGACCAGAACAGATCGGACTCGTTTGAAACTCGCAAAAGACTTCGCCAAGGCGATGGTCTTTCTTGCCTCCTGTTCAATATTGCGCTAGAAGGAGTTATGTAACGTGCGGCTTTAACATGCGGGGCACGATCTTCAATGAGTCCAGCCAGTTCATCTGCTTCGCTGACGACGTGGACATTATCGGAAGAACGTTTCGGGCCGTGGTGGAGTAATATACCAGGCTGAAACGTGAAGCAGAGAAGGTTGGATTAAAGGTGAAAACGTCGAAGACAAAGTATCTGTTAGCTGGAAGAACCGAGCGGGATAGGGCTCGCATAGGCAGAAACGTGACAACGACGGAGATGAGTTCGAGGTGGTGGATAAATTTGTGTACCTCGGATCATTGGTGACGTCGGATAACAACTGCAGCAGAGAAATTCATCGGCGTATTATTGCCGAAAGTCGTGCTTACTACGGACTCCACAAGACCCTGAGGTCGGGTAAACTTCACCTCCGTACTAAATGTACCATGTACAAGACGCTGATAAGACCGGTAGTTCTCCACGGGCACGATACGTAGACGATGCTCGAGGAGGACCTGCAAGCACTGGGTGTTTTCGAACGAGGAATACTCTTTGACGGGGTATGTGAGAACGGTGTATGGAGGCGAAGGTTGAATCACGAGCTGGCGCAGCTCTATGGCGAATCCTGTATCGAGAAAGTTGCGAAAGCTGGACGGGTTGATGGGCGGGACACGTTTTAAGAATGCCGGACAATAATCCCGCAAAAATGCTGTTTGCCTCGAATCCGACCGGTACAAGACGAAGAGGAGCACAGCGAGCAAGGTGGTTGGACCAAGTGGAGCAGGATCTTAGAAGTGTGGGACGGTCAAGAAATTGGAGACAAGCAGCCACGGACCGAGTGAATTGGCGTAACATTGTGATGCAGGTGCAATCCTGAGGGATGTCGGACCAGGATAAGTAAGTAAGTGAGTAAGTCATACTTGTCATCGTGTGCCATGACGCACCGATCAATGTGCCACGATGTGTTTTGACACAATGTGCAGAGTTGATTACCCCTTGGAGTCACGCCATTTTACAATCCACGATGGCGACTTCCGGCTTGTGAAAAACTGCCAGCAAGCCAACAATATGGATATTTTAGGAACGGGGACGACATTTACAGGAATTGTATACACGCTATTTCAAAACTATCCAAGTTTGGGTAGAATCCACTCAGATCGGTACCTACCCAAGAATTGATAAACTTGCATTTACCCAAATCTGGGTAAACGTAACTGCGACAAAAACTGGGTAATGGTTACTTAGATGTTGACATTTGATAAAAGGGTGAACTTTATCCATTTTAATAGAAATTAGTTGATATGACTGCTGTAGCAGCTCTATCAAACATAACCTCACCCGACTAGCTCCTTTAGCCTGTTATTGATTGTTGAATTCGCCTGTTATAGATTGTTCAATTCGTATTGATTGTTGTATTCGTATCGGAAAAATATATAAGTATGCAATACGACATTGAAATACCGAAAAAAAACGATGCTAACCATTTATTGCTAATGCTAACCATTTATTGAGATTTGATTTTAAATGAGTTCTATAAATTAAGAACAACAACAAAAAATTTGTTTTCTTTATTTATTTAGGAGATTTTCAGTCACAGGCTGGTTCATCTTCGCTCAACAAACATTTGGCATCGAGAAAAGCGTCACAGAATATCTAGATAACCTAGAATTAGGAGAATGTTCAAAGTCAAGAAACTAACAATATACTTACTAACTATAGCTGCTGGTAGCATTCGCCATGAAAACAGTTTCATATCTGTAATTTTTTTTAGCATCAGATATATATATATATTTTGAGCAACTTTCACTGGCAGCGCAACAATCTCCCTTTTATATCCGCGCTATTTTTGCGCCACAGGTGTTGGTACTACCAACTACGATACTTTTAAATTGTCCGTTAAATGATTGTGCGATGAACAACTTGCGAATGTTATGTCTGGTTGTCAGTGCCTATCCAGCTTTCCATGCTCGGTAATGGCGGCCTATTTGTATGAATAAATGTATCCTTCACTGTGCTTTTTGACACTAACTGGGGGGCTTATATTGTTCCATTTTCTTCTGTTCCTGGGAGAGGGAAAGGAAGGGGTCAAAATCTGAACATCGAGATAGTGTCAAAAAGCACAGTGAACGATACATTTTTAGATAGAGCTGGAATTAGGACGTAACAGCTTTTGTAAACAATGACCTCTTTTGATGATTTCTAGAAAGTTAAGGCTTGCCAACGCAAATCAACAACACCATCGGGTAGGGGAAGACTTCCCATATCCGACGGTTATGTTGGTTTGCGTGGGCGTGCCTTGAGTTCCTAGAAATAATCGATTGAAGTCATTGTTTACAAAGGCTGTTACGCTTTAATTCCAGCTGTATCTAGATTTATTGATACAAACAGGCCGCCATTTCCTAGCATGGAAAGCTGGATAGAGCCACGATCAGAATATTCGTAAGAGTATCGGGTCGACGAAGAAGAAATAGCACGAAAATGTAGGTAAACATTATATTTCAAACCTAGTCAAATAACCAACAAAAGAATACATTTTCAGCATTGAAGCTGTGTATGCTACTGTCAAACCGTGTTTACGTCTATCCGAAAATCTATGCAAACAGGCAGTCATATCAACAATCAATACGAAACTAACGATTTTAAATTGGCTCACCACTTTAGTAGCCTATTGGTCCCAAGCAAACGATTAACGTACCCTATTCTAGTTGAAATTCTATTACTACACTATGTTTGTTTTGATTCGCTATGAAAGTTTGACAGATAACATCAGGGGTGTGTGGATTCATGCAGAACATGCAGGGGTGAGTGAAATAGCTTGGGACTGCTTGGGACCGTTGTTCTGGTATTGAGTGAGCCAAAAATAATAATGATTTTCTTCGGGACCCAGTGGTCTTAGAGTTACCTCTATGGTCATATTAAGTTCCCAAGCCTACTCAAGTCATATCCAGGTAAAGAGCCTGGATTTATAAAGAGACGACATGTCAAAATTGGAACAATCGATTATCTGTCAAAGTCATAGGAAAAATCATTCCAATCGAGCAGAAGACCTGTCAAATGGATAAGATGTTACCTCTTTATAAATTCAGGCTCTTTAATCTAGGCATGTACCAGACATCGGGGAACAACATATGTCATAATATCATATTATGACATTTCATTTCAGACGATTATATTTTGTACCAGAGTCCACATCGGCCGGTTCTGGACCAAGCAATAGCAAGAGTCGTCTTCTGGCTAGTGTATTTTCGTCGATACTGAGTACAGAGGGCCAGTCTGGGTTACAGCGCTGGAAACTAAGCGGAATCACGTGACGTTGAACAGTACCGTACCGGCTCATGGCCATGCGAGTGGTGAACGCATACAGAACCATCTCATCGGAGCGAATCTACAAGCGTCAAGAATGCCTCAAGAGTTAGAAAACGGCGGAGAACGGTAGATGGACCCATAGGTTAATACCGGATCTCTCGATCGGGGTTAACAGAAAGCACGGAGGAGTCAATTTCCACCTGACGCAGTTCGTTTCTTGACATAGATTCTATAGATTGGTGATATTTATTGATAAGGAACTGCTAGGTTTGTTTTCAATATTTCATTATTATTATTATTATTAATATTATCATTTCTCGAATATGTTTCAATTATAAATATACAATCAACTTGTTTTATAAACTACTTGCTATGTACACTCTTCCTTCCTACTCAAAAGTTGAAACCGACGTTTTAAATTTTACAAATCTAGAACGTTCTATTTTCCGTTTGTTCCGTAAAACATAACCTAAACTTGCTTCCTATATACACAATTGTTTCTGGATTATCCCTATCCTAATGTTTCAATTAGATTTCTCATTTACACAGTAAATAATTACTTCTGAACAATGTTCTCCCACTATTGTCACTCATCTAGACCGTCGAGAACACATTGTAGTCAATATTAAGCATATTCCTAACCTAGAATTTCTATATCACAGCGTTTAAAATGTGTATGCTTTATTTGTGTTTGCTATTCCGATCCCGTTTGTTAAAGCTGGCTGTCACGCACCCCTTGTCAGCTTCAAATCCTCGTAATAATCGACGACGTTGGCCCCCGTCCACCGGATGACGCCGCCGACGACATCCCCCGGAGACTCCGGTGTATCCGCACCGGCATGTATCCGCTGGTGCCATTGGATGCACCACTCCGGTGGCTACTGCTGTATGCCTGATTGTAGAGGTACTTTTTCGATCCGGAGCTCGGATGAGTGCTACCGCTGCTGGCGGTAGTTGTGCTTCGATACGGGCTACCACTGCCTGCCGAGGGGTGATTCACCTTGAGCAGCGGAACGGATTTCAGCGATCCGTTGGCCGAATTTGCTCCGCTGACCTTTTTGCTCAGATCACTGGTGTGCTTGGTCCACAGCCAGATGCCTGTGGTCGATCCTCCGACTAGGGTGAGGATCAGCTTCAGGAGCGTTGGCAGAATGGAGAACTTTCTGGGAGCTGGGCAGTTGGTGCCGGAGGTGCACGGTTCGATGGGGTTTTCAATCCGCTCGAAGAAGGTACAGATGATGGCGGAGAGTGCGGGTATGAGGTAGATGATGGCAAAGAGCAGAACTCTGGTGAATACTTTGGAGAGGGTTTCGCTCTGGTTCCAAGTGGATTTGAGGCGTTTCAGAGCGACCAGAGCCAGGAAGATCAGGGTGGCTCCTGCGAGCAGTAGGATCAGAGCAGGGATTTCGGTGAATCCTTTGGCGGTGCAGAAGTTGGTGAGCTCAAACTTTTGGATGTTGCCACGGAGCAGGGCACTGATGGGCGAGGCGAATGGAACGACCCACGCCATCACGTGGAACAGACCGGATTTTTTCTCCAGGGCTTCGCAGGACCATTGTTTGGCGGTGCTGAGGTACCAGCAAACGCCGAAGATCAGCCACCATGTAGTGGCGCTGATGAGCAGGTAGTTTTTGATGATGTAGTACGCCAGACATTGGGAGGTTATGTTGCATTCCTGACGGAATTCTAGCAAATCAATGAGTTCCTTGCGTGGGTTGTGCAGGATGGTCCGTTCAAGGTAGCAGAGACCCATCAGGTTGTAGCAGAGCGTCATGAACAGCAGTGGCCGGTCGGGGTACTCGAACTTGGTGGCCTTGGTCCAGAAGGTGACCAGGGACATGAGCGTGAAGATGAAGCATCCTGCCGACAGCATCAGGGTCCAGAACTCGATGGTCTCCTTCTGGCGGGCATTGTACATGGCATCGATGGAGGAACCACACTTCGGAACGCATTGGTCGTATTCGAGGCTGTAGTTGGTGGGGCAGGTGACCGGCGGGGAGTGGTGATGGTTGGTTGGGGGCCGGGTGGCACCCGGTTCCATAATGGAGTTGGGATGCATCGCTGGATGCTGCGGGAGGTTGAAAATGGACCAGGGCTTGAGGGGGACGGCGGCAGTGACGGTTGGGTTGCTGAGGTTCTTCTCAACGCTTCCCGAGGCTTCCGGAGGGACCTGGAATGGAGAGAGAGAGAAAAGATGAAGATGTTAGTTAAAGAGTCTCTATGGTGATGGTAGGGAACGCTTTAGCGTTGTTACCACTGGGCATATAGTTTTTGCAAGTGGTACGTAAATTGAACTCTGATACTGTCAAAAGGAAGTTGAATTAGTTTTAAAATGTGCTTAAAAGTGAAAATAGTGAATCGTAAAAGTGTATTTCTAGGTAAGTTGACAAACTGTTCACGGTTTCAGTCCCGCTTAGTTACAGATCTTCTAGTTGGCTAACGGTTGGGTTGATTATAAAGTAATAATTCAACATGATAAAAACCCAGGAAATATTTAGTTCAACGCTTGAACCAGCGTTCCAGTACCTCCAGCCGTGCTTCCATCAATGTCTTCTGACACGCAAGATCCCCGAAGTCACGGTGCCTTGCCATCTGCCGGCAAGAAAAACTTCTGTTTTATCTCACAAAAATAATTATGATTTTTGTGGAGTAATTAATTTCGGATTTTCCTCTTCCCACTTCCCACACTCTCCTTGAACCTGTCCGCGGCGTGTCCGATTTTAATATTCACCTTACCACCACCATCATCATTCCGGGGGCGCACTTTTACCTTTAAGACAAACGTCTATAGGGGCACATATCGGCGGTGGCGGCGGCGGCGGCTGCTGCTGAGCCGGTAATTATCATTTGGCTTGGCCACGGCTTCGATTCAAGAAATGAGTGAAAGAGACTTTGTAAATCAGCAGTCGTGGTGTGGCCGAACAAAAGGTCCAAAGAAGAGAGAGAGAAACGCGATCGGCTTGTGCACCTCACCACGGATCGATATAAGATAAACTGTAATATAAAATTGCTTTATCAAAAAAGAGCTTTTAAGAGGTTTCGTCGGGTTTGGGTCTTTCTTGTTCACTCGAAAATCTGCGTGAGGTGGGGGAGGAGAAGGAGGAGGACGGGCTAGCGCTTCCTTCCATCTTTCACGCGCGGGCATTAATTTGAGCGCCAGTCGGGCATTAAGCTGCTGCGCTCCTATCGGGTCCAAGCAACCTCCGCTTCGTACGTCCCCGCCCTGCCTGGCAGTAGTAGGCGAGGGGAAAATATTTCTGATAACTATTTTTTAAAGTGATACAGACCTCTAATTAGAAGCGCGATCGATACTCAGGCTGCTTTAAAGCAGATCAACCTACTACGCTTCCCTCGCAGGGGAGCAGTCAGCCGAGCGCCGAGGAAGCGCTCTGTACGAAGCAGAAATTAAGTAAAAATCTCGGATGCGAATATTCCGAATTACAGTTTTTAGCGCGGGGCTTAATTATAACGCACGGTCAGCGAAAGAGAGCTGGTGCGATGGATCGATTGGACGATCTAGCCGAAATATCCGCTGGCGCTGTTTGGTGGGCTCCGCGCTCTATTACCCATTAGGATTTCTAATATCTTCGGGCGAAGAATTCTAGAGCCCACAGCTCGAGGCTAGAACCTTTCGGTTGGTTTCCAGGAAACCGGATTAAGCGATCTTGTCCAAATACCAGCGAACCTGCTGGGGCTATGTTATTAAGAGTTGTGGGATGCCGAGCGGTTGAAAGGTGCGTGCCGGAAGGTTGCTCGTTCGTTAGATGCGGTGTACAATCGCATAGCGTTTGATGTATTTGGGTAGTTATGGGGGAAATTGTAATTGATTCCGAAAATTCACAAATTGTTTAGCTGCGGTTCGTGAATGGTGCCGCTGTAACTGAATCAGGTGACAAAGTAGTCGGTTTGACACCATGTGGAACTGATGGAACCACGGCCTACATACACACTAACTTGAAAGTACCCATTAATGGTTGAAAAAGACCCATTTTTGAAGAAAAGTGGCTTAACTCATTAAATGAGTAAATTTTTTACCCATTAATGAGTATCTGTTACCCATTAATGAGTAATTGTTAATCATTAATGGGTAACAGATACTCATTAATGGGTAAAATTGTTTAATCATTAATGAGTTAAGCCACTTTTCTTCAAAATGGGTCTTTTTTACTCATTAATGAGTACTTTCAAGTTAGCGTGTATACCAGGCTAGCTACTCCACTCCTGTCATGTTTTGTGTGACGTCATCAGAATCGGTGAAATCTAGATAGTGCTGGAATTAGGGCCTAACAGCTTTTGTAAACAATGACTTCTATCGATGATTTCTAGGAACTCAAGTCACGCCCACGCATACCAGCATAACCATCGGATAGGGAAAGTCTTTCCCTACTCGATGAAGATGTTGGTTTGCGTGGGCGAGCCTTGAATTTCTAGAAATCATCGATAGAAGTCATTGTTTACAAAAGCTGTTAGGCCCTAATTCCAGCTCTATCTAGAAATAAACAAACAAAGAGTCAATATACATCAAAATTATACATCTGCGGTCAGATAAAGCTCATGATAACCACATTAAATCCAATGGAAAATGCAACGCCGGTTTAAAAAGAAAACGCATTATTACATCTTGCTCTCGAATGTGGCATCCTTGGTGATGATTTTCTCAGCCACAGCAAATTCCTGTTGAAGAAACGGCATCTCCAGGCTTCCGGGAATCGAGCGGCTCACCGGACGTGATAACTGGCCCACGTGGAAGTTTGCGGTGCAGACATACTTGGAGCTGGAGGATCTGTGGAGCGCTGTGAAACAGAAGAAGAAGCAGGACGAAACCGACGAAGATGTTGACGCTGCTTGCGAGAGCAAAAATCATTTTGCTTCTCGACCCCGTTAACGATGTCCACGTGAAGGAAGCGAAATCGGCGAAGGAAGTTTGGGCCAAACTGGAAAGTGCATTCGACGACACAGGCCTAACGCGACGGGACGGGTTGCTGCACAAGTTGGTAAAAACAGAGCTGTCTGCTTGCTCATCAATGGACGATTACGTCAACCGAATTGTGACCACTGCTCTTCAACTGAACGGGATAAATTTCCCGATCTCCCAGGAATGGATAGGAACGTTGCTGCTGGCTGGTCTCCCCGACGAATATCGCCAGATGATCATGGCTCTGGAGAACTCGGGAATGTCGATTACCGGGGACGCAATCAAAACAAAGCTCCTGAAGATGCGGCACTGGCTGCTAGTCGACGGACGGGAGCAGCTGGACGCAGCGGGAAATACAAGCAGCAGAACGAGTCTAAGAGTGATCCCCCCCAAAGGACCAAAATGCCGAAAGTGCCACAAGTTTGGACACATTGCTCGTGATTGCAGGAGTGCCAAAAAGGAGGATGCTTTCTGCGCGGTGCCGTCAACCTTTTCATCCACGAAGGCATCGGAGTGGTTCATCGATTCAGGTGCAAGTTTCTGGAAAATTTGCAGCCAGCGACCGGGTCCGTTGTCGCTGCTAATGGAAACGGGATGAAGGTAACGGCAAGTGGCTCGGCCACGTTGAAGGTTCACGATGTCCAACTGATCCCGGATCTTTCGGTGAATCTTCTCTCCGTGAACCAGATCGTCAGCAAGGGATATACGGTTGTGTTTACCAACGCTGGATGTAAAATTGTGAACAGCGACGGGAAAACAGTGGCCACAGGCAGGCACGAAAACGGATTGTTTCCGCTTGAGCTGCAGCAGAACACAAAGAATGCTTTGGCTTGCGTGCCAGCAACCGGTGTGACGGTTTGCCACCAACGACTGGGACATTTGAACCTAAAGAGCGTTCGAAAGCTAGCCGACGGATTGGCAGATGGAATCACAATCAACAGCACAGACGCGGGTAAACATTGTCGGCATCCCTTTAGCAAGAAAGGTCCGCGTGCAGCAAAAATGCTCGATGTGGTGCACACCGACATTTGCGGGCCCGTGGAGGTGAAATCTCTTGGAGGAAGCAGATATAACATCGTCTTCGTGGATTATAAGTCTCGGAAGATGTGGACGTACTTCCTCAAAACGAAATCGGGACCAGAAGTTTTGAGAACTTTCCAAGAATTCCACGTAATTGTTGAGCGCCAATCCGAGCGGAAGATCAAGGTTCTTCGCAGCGACAACGGAATTCAGCAACAGAAGACTACAGCATACACTCCGGAACAGAATGGTATGGCGGAGCGTGCATACCGTTCAATAGTTGAACGCGCTCGATTCCTACTATTCGAAGCAGGACTGGCGAAGACGTTCTGGGCTGAGGCCGTACATACTTCCGTCTACCTGCAGAACCGATCCCCAACTCAAGGTCACAACTCTACTCCTGAGCAAGTCTGGTCCGGGAAGAAACCCAATTTGTCACATCTTCGAATTTTGGTACCAAGGCAATGGTACAAATACCCAAGGAACGGCGACGCAAGCTCGACGCCAAGTCTCGGGAATGCATTTTTGTTGGGTACGACGACTACACGAAAGGATACCGGCTCTACGATCCGCAGTCGTGTAAAGTGTTCACCAGCCGCGAAGTCTGCTTCATCGACGAAGGTACACCAAGCGCACCGGATGAAAAGCAACGTCAGATCTTGGTCCCGCTAGACTTCAAGCTCGTTTCTTCATCGCCAGCTGCAAGAGGTTCGGACAACCGCTTCGTCGAGGAAACCGAGGACGACGACGCTGAGGACGCTGAGGAAACCGTGATTGACGTGACTACCGTGCTCCCTCCGCGCAAGACTTCAAATCCACCTCAGTCACAGGTGTTGAGGCGTAGCGGTCGGGAGCACAAAATCCCAGGCAAGTATAATGACTTTCAAGTAACGTACAAAGGTCTGCCGCATTATCAACCTTTACAGGAGGCTAATACGAACGCGGGCAACTTGGATACACCAGTGCAGCTCACACCCCCAAGGCCTGTTCGGTGGTATCGCAACCGCAGTCGACATGGCCGTAGCTGAGGGACCACTACCAAATGGCGATCCGGATACGTACCAAGAGGCACTGTCGCGGGAAGACGCAGCACTCTGGAAGCAAGCGATGCGTGAGGAGTATGATGCGCTCTGAGCAAACGACACCTGCACCTTGACCGAACTGCCTGCTGGTCGGAAGCCGATCAAATGCAAATGGGTCTTTAAGACCAAGCACGACGCAAACGGCAACGTGGACAGACACAAAGCGCGCCTAGTCGTAAAAGGCTTCTCGCAGCTAGAGGGCTATGATGAGACCTACTCACACGTGGTTCGTCATAGCTCCCTGCGGTACCTTTTCGCCTTGTCCGCCCGGCATGGACTGGCTATCGAGCAAATGGACGCATTTACGAGATTTACATGGAACAGCCTCCGTGTTCCCAAAACTCCCATCAGTCAAGACTGGTTTGCCGTTTGAATAAAGCTCTATACGGACTCAAAACGCTAAACTCGATGCTGCGGTGCGAAGGTTTGGATTGACTCCGTCAAAGTACGATTCGTGTCTCTACTATCGCATCGAAGGCAACCGGATGATATTTTTTGCAATCTACGTAGACGACGTGATTATCTTTTCCAACGATAAAGCGTGGACTGCCGAGATCAAGATGAAGCTGGGTGACACGTTTCGCATGAAGGACCTAGGATCAGCAATTGAGGCAATGCTGTCCCAATTCAACATGCAACATGCGAAGGCAGTGTCGACTCCGATGAACTCAAGCTTGAAGCTGACCAAAGAGATGGCAGACCACGGATGATGCTGCAAAAATGAAAGAAGTGCCGTAACAGGAGGCTGTAGGCAGTTTGATGTATCCAGCGCAATGCACCAGACCTGGTGTACTCTTCGCCGTTAACCAACTGAGTCTCTTCAACACGAATCCAGGAGCCAAGCATTGGGAAGCTGTTAAACACCTGTTTCGGTACTTACGAGGTACTTCGAAGCTCAAGCTGCAGTACACCAAGGGTTGTAGTACTGACCTGATTGGTTACTCCGATGCCGACTGGGCCGGACGGCCGCAAATCGACTAGCGGCTGCATCTTCATGCTGCAAGGAGGTGCGGTGTCTTGGTGTTGCAAGCGGCAACCCACAGTTGCCCTATTGACTTGTGAAGCCGAGTACATGGCTTTATCTGCCGCCGTACAGGAAGCCATGTGGTTTCGTGGTTTGATCAAACAACTTGGACTGGATCAAACCATCGAGCTTTGTTGCGACAATCAAAGCACAATATGCATTGCCAAAAACGGAGGGTACACGCCACGTACCAAGCACATAGACATACGTCATCACTTTATACGAGACGCCCTTGACCAGAACATCGTTCGGCTGAAGTACGTGAGCACCGATCAACAGATTGCAGATGGCCTAACGAAGACTCTTGAACGGATCAAGCTGGAGCGAAACCGAGATAGTAGTGTAAGCTGTGCTTCATCTGTTCTTTATACATATCTGTGGCAGAGTAGAATTTATCCAACTTCTGTGTAGTTTACGCTTACCGTGTAGAACTATTTATTCTCTGCCTGTACTGTACTTTTCCCTTCAATTCTAAAATAAACGATTTGCAATACGGACGTGTCTGCGCGTGTTCTCTCTTTAATAAAAATGAAGGTCAAAGTTTTACCCTTGGTTTTACCGAACGTTCAGCTGTTTTGATTTCGGTAAAATTTACCGAACACGAAAACAAAATCTTAGTGTGTAGAGCTTGAAGGTTTATTGTCTTTAATTGCAGAACGAGGAATCAATCATTTACATTTATTGACTCCTATCAAAAGGCACCGAATCAAGCTGGTTGCCATGAACCTGTGTTGCTGTGTTGCTGAGATCCAACATCTCCCCCTTTTAAGTCATCCAATAGGATTGGAACCTTGCAGGAAGTTGAATCAATCGTCTCACTCTCAGGAACGGGATCCACAACAGGAGGTGTAACATCTTCTTCAGCTTTCTCGCAATAGAAGGATTCATGAGATTCTTCGTTAGCATTCATACCGTGTCTTGTTCAATACTTGAGAGTACAAATCCGTTGAAGAGCACAGAAAGAAGTGATGGATCTTGAGATACGACGTCTTCAGAAATCCGTAGCTTCAACGGATAATGCGATGGCGTTTTTTCAGGTACACATTGTAGTTGACTTTTCCGATTCTCTCTATAATCGTGGCCTTCTCCCAATTCCACGAATTATTTCGATGTACTTGACCGTAAACTGTTTCACCTGGTGCAAACTGACTGCTCCATGCTTCTTATAGTAAGCTTCATTTTGTTTTTATATTTTGCCGATGGATTCTGAAACAGTATCGGATGGAGATTTCAACATTGAGAAAACAGTGCGAATAGGCCTTTGAAACATCATTTCGGCAGGGAAACGTCCATTCAAATCGTATAGTACGATAGACTTGAAGGAAAACTTGCAATGCTTCTTCCAAGGTGTCTCCTCCTGCACGGTATCCACAAAACGTTCAGCCAGTCCATTCGATTGAGGATGAAAAGAAGCTGTTCGAATGTGGTTGATGCCAAGATGTTCGCAAAATGTCCGAAATTCATAACGTGTTTTTTGAGTTCCGTTATCGGATACGATGGTTTCAGGAACGCCAAAGATTGAAAACATCTGGCCGTTTCGTATACGGATCGACCACCACCAGAAAATACATACAATTGACAGGACCTGCATAATCTATGTGGATGCGTGACCAAGGTTTTGCTGGAACGGGCATGATTCGAGCCGGATTGAAGTTGGATTCCTTGGCCATCCTTCACATATGTAGCTGTAACGTAGCGCTTGACTTGATAGCTTCTTGAAAAGCAGCAAACGATATAGATACCTTGTTTACAGTGTCTGTCAGAATACTTGTCATGTCTTCTTCAATGGTAACTGCAGCTACTACATATTCCTCTTCTGGATGCGTCCGCTGCATCATCGGCAAATTCGGGTCGTAATGCATCAACAGGAGTATGGAACTCCGGGAAGTTCCAGTCAGTTTAGTCTATTTTGGCTTGATCCATCCCAATTAGGCTAATTTATTAATTTAGATCACTTCTAAATAATATACGATTATTTAAATCAAGCTTGAGGCAGTGAATTTGTCGTCTCTTGCCTTTCGGGCGACTGAAAGAGACGACCAATGCACATTGGTGAGACGTTTGTCAGAATCAAACCCGATCAACTGTCAAATATGAACAATCGTCGCCTAGCTCGCATTTCTAGTTCCAAACGACAACAAGCCATAAGCAACGATGGTTTGTTGATGTTTGGACCCAAATTCACATATCCGGATTGATTTGAGATTTGGGCGTAATTGCATTTGTAAACAAACACGAGAAATCACCGATTTCTCGCAAATCAAAGCTCGATCTCGAAAACTAATAACACTATCAGGTAGAGGAACGATTCCTCTACAATTTGGTTTAGTTTGATTACCAGATTGATCTGTTATTCACGAGAATTCGGCGATTGACGTGTTTGTTTACAAAAGCAATTACGCCCAAATCTCAAATCACTCCGGATATGGAAAATCAATGAGTGTAAACATGTGAGGCACAGTGAATTTGTCGTCTCTTTCGTTCTAGGCTGTTTAAATGGATGACGGAGTTTGACGTTACAGCCTAGAACGAAAGAGACGACAAATTCACTGTTCCTCGCATGTATACATCTCATTGATGGGTGATCAGTAGGCTGATTTGACAGCACATCTCGCCCCTGCTGACTACAGCCACTCAAAGTCCCCGATTCTAGCACCCTTTCCCAGATGCTCACCTGCATGCAGAGTCCGTGGTTTTCCGGCTGCGGTAACGTCCGACAGTCCAGGTACGCCGGCCACAGTTTGCTGAAGATGGCATCACTGAAGCAGTCCTTGCGAACCTGTTCGCACAGCGACCGGCACGGTTGTACCGGCCGGGGTGCATTTGCCGAGCAGAGCGGGAACAGCGACGAGCAGAACAGGAACAGGGCCTGCTTCGAGCAACCCGAATCGATCACCGGCCGCAGGGAAGTAATCTGAAACGGAAGAAAGAGAAAAGAGACACAATGTAAAACTAATGTGACTGACTGACGGCAGGGGGCGACAGCTGTGGCATCGCCCAAATTGCTATCTTTCCCCGAGATTCGATTTCAAATGCATATCGGATCGAACTGGAGGAGCCATTAGCCTCCCTCCGACCAGTGTGATCAGGTATAAATCATTCCTCGCCCCTTTTTTCGACCCGTTCTCCGAGTTTCTCTTCGTGGCCATGCAGCATGTGAGCGAGCTTCTGGCTGGAGCTGCATTCATTCGTTCAGCAGACTCTCGGAGCTTCTAAAGTGTCAGGGAAACCATAAATGAAATGGTTCAGTGAGTGCTCCCGGAAGGCACCTCAAGGTGAGGGGCTGGAGCTGAAGCGAACCGAAGAAGGCGATGAAGAAGAAGTAGCTGGAGCGGAAAAGATCTGAACAAAGATGAAAGAGACCGCCGCGGCCGTCCGGACGATGGGGCTATAACACTTTTAACTTTTGCCTCGGACTGAACAAAATGCAACGGTGCGGAGTTCCATGGGAGAGATACAGAGAGAAGTTGATGTGTACATGCCTCCTGCCTGCCTATATCATATAATAATAATAACATTATTATAATGCACCATCCAGCGCGTTTCGAGGCGTTCCGTTGCGGATATTACCATCCACGGTCGGTTGAAATCGGCCGGACCGGTAATATACATGTCTGCGCTTGGAGACCCCTCGTGGACATTGTCATTTGTGAACCTAAAAGCATTGGAAAGCGATTAGACCCCCGCCCTGTTGAACGTCACAAGAATCGATCGTCCACAGGCGATCGTGCGTGAAATAATGCCACCTTTTCTCCTCGGCGGCGGCGGCGGTGGTGGTGGAACCTTTCCGAAACCGGAGCAATTTAATTAATTACAACCGGAGCCCTAATTGTCCCCGCGCTCACTCGTGCGCGCGCGCCATCTACACTTTGACAGAGTGTGTGCACTAGGGATGACAGGTGTCAGTGGTGACTTTTCGCTCGCAGTCGCAGCGCTTAATAATGACACATTTCCTCCGTCGGCAATTATTCCCTTGGACTTGAATTTCGCTAGAATCGGAAATGCCTTTCTTTTTCGATTGACGATCCCAATGGGGGGTAATTATTTTCCAGAAAATTTTCTCATGATCGTTGCCGAAAAACCGAAACGAATCGAGAGGCAGGAGAGAGAGAGAGAGACCGGGAGAAATTCATGGAATGCCACCTCGCTCGATAAAAATCCACCCAGTCAGCAAAAGATGATGGAATGATGGAACAAAAACGAACCGAGCGGGTCTGGGTCCAAGTCCCAGTCAAATTCTTAGCCGTCATTAGCTCTGCAATTTGCGGCACGCCTAACACACCCTTGGCTCTCGGCCCGATCTTCTTGTTCCGCCGCTGGCGAAGGAAGAAGAACCGAAAACGAGTAATATCATGCGGCATCCATTCGCGTTGTCCGCGCTTCTGTAGAGGTCGAAAGCAGGGCCATCAAAGCGAGATCACGATCATATGCGCGTCGCCTCCTTCCGGAGGTTGACGAGGAGGATGAAGGGGGGATGGGTGGTGGCAGAACTGATATAATGACGATGACGACCACGAGGATTGACCGCGATATTAAAAGCTAATTTGCCCTACAAAAGAGCGCCCCCCCCCTCCCCTCGGACCGGCCTTGTATCGGATCATCGAATGCCTCTGTACAGAGTCTAAAATGCAAGCGAATCGAACTCAGAGGAACAAACTCGTATAACTATGATAAACAATAGATTGCTGTCAGTTCGACAGTGGCTTTTCATGAGCGTTCATAGTTGCGTAAACGTAAACAATTACTTCTGGCAATTTCGGCAACCTTTTTTTTGTTAACACCTCGGATGAGTTTTGGATTTTGAAATTTTCCTCTGGTATCTTGATTTGTGGAAACAATACTTCCCACGCAACAGAGTCAGTTTGTCTACTATGTTCGATAGGTAGACTGTTTGACAGTTCGATAGGTAGATTTTGGTTTCAGTCTGCGTAACTCTTCTATTATTGACTCTGACTTTAATCTATTCCATGTGCTGGATGACATTTCTTGATAGAGCTGGAATTAGGGCTTTTGTAAACAATGACTTCTCTCGATGATTTCTCGAAACTCAAGGCACTCCCACGCAAACCAACATAACCAACGGGAAGGGGAAGTCTTCCCCTACCAGATGGTGACGTTGATTTGAGTGAGCGGGCCTTGACTTTCTAGAGATCATCGAGTGAAGTCATTGTTTACAAAAGCTTATACGCCCTAATTCCATCTCTATCTAGTAAGTAGTTGAGTTGAGTAAGTTGAGTAATTTTTAGTTTGCACGGCGTGCAGATTAGCGGAGTTCAAACAAAAAAGTGTTCAGATTAAGAACGGCCAGATTACCGGGGGTTCACGGTAAATCCATGAATGTCGTCAGATTTATCGAATAGGGGAACTCTTATTCTACACGATGAGTTTGATGCTTTACTCTCGGCTTTACTTGGAAGAGTTTTCTTTGAGCATTTTGTTCTCTGCGTTTGTGACATCTGACCTCTTAAAGATCACTGTCAAGTTAATGTTGTTAATTGATTACCAAGTGCTGTCAGTTTAGGTCTCATAGTCACACAGCATTGCATCATTTTCCTATATTCTAACAGTAATTTGAAAAAATAATGCACAGAGACTATATGTAAGGCAGGTTCTGTCAAGATGAAAACCCCCGAACGCAAAAAATACTGTTTTCCGTCCTGAAATCGTTATTTAAATTCAATTGGTTTACATTTGGTCCCTAGGAAAGTGGCGCTAGGCTTTCAGTAGTTGTATGAGATCAAAACTGACTTCCCTACCGGTCACCCGTTACGCTGCCAACCTAAAAATACTTCACCCTGAATGTTGCTCGATACCAATAAAAAAAAACTGACAGCATCGCCCGAAAAACGCCCTTCAATCGCAAATCTAGGCCACAAAATAGCCAATCATTGCACCAGCACGGTTGCAACATGCGACCTGCCACCGTCAGCGATCGATTGATCGATCGCTTGAGAGGCGAACTTTGCCTCCACTATCGATTCGTGCTTCCTCGAATCAGACGGCCGCATGAACAGAAAAATAATAACCTTCTGGTCGCACTAGGCCACCGAAACCGAACAACAACAACAACAGCAACCAGCGAGCGTATCAATGTCTGAAGATCGCCTATGATTATTGCCTTTTCCATCCATATCCATCGATCTGTGAGCTGTGATCGACGGTCGGCTACGATCATCATGCTTGCGACGACGACGACGACGACGACGAAGATGATGATGATGGCCGATGATAATGAATAATGGCGATGATATCCATTAATTTGCTATTATATTTTTATAGTTTCTTCCTCTCTCGCTCAAGCCATTCTCTGATGCCCCCATCGACCATCTAATAGCTTCGATCGTGTCCGACGATCACATTAGTGACTGTTCTCACCGAGGTTCTCGCTCCGGAATAGTATTGCTTCGTCTACTGTTGCTTCCCACCTGTACCTGCTAGGGGGATTTGCTCAGTGGACTACATTTCGAAGAAGCCAAGCCAAAAAAAATCACGGAGAGACTCCCGAAAAAACTAAGCGAAAGTCTCCACACTAACGAAGCCCCCGGAGAGCAGAGGCAAAGCACAAAAACGAAACTTGCCCGGCCAGGCCAAAGTCAAAAAACACCCGGACCCGTCCGCCGAGCTCCGATGCTAGCTGGCTGGCTGGCTGGCGTGGAGAGTATAATAATAATCAAAAGGAATTAGTCGTAATTATGCACGAACGGGCTTGATTACATACATCATACCCGGAGCGCACCGGAGAGCGCAGCGCAGCTTTTCGGGGCGCTTCGAAGGTGTCTGACTGCGGCTGCAAAACAGCCGGATCACGACATGCGTTTCGCCTTCTCCTCATCCTCCCGGCCGTGACTGGTTGGATTTTCTTCGTCCACCGATCTACTCACTCCTCAAACACACTCACATACCCAGTACCGGGTCGGGAAGGTATTGTATGGGAACCGGTCATCAGCCACCATCAAGAAGAGAAGACCCGGGATCCCTTCGAGGCAACAACAAAAGTGACGGCCGGCCAGTAGTGGCAGCAGCGGCAGCAGCATGACGTGTGAGATAAAGGTGTTTTTACACAGCACAGAACGGGCTCGATCGCGATCGCGATCCCGAGGGCCCCCAAAAGTGAACAGAAAACACCATCGATGTCGGAAAATAATTGGTCGTTTACATTACCGATTCGACACGGAAGGGAAGGTAGAAGGTGGAGGGCTGGAGGGACTTTTCCTATGGTACAACCTCTCTGGGACGAAAAGTGCCACATCACGTGCTCACTCCCCGGTGGAAGATTTTGCATTTCTGTTGCAGTAACTACGATTTTCTTATCTTCAGAGTTCGCTCGGTTCGTACGGGAATTAATTAGAAGTGTATGCATGCATGGATGGATGGCTGAGAAGGAACGAAATGCGCAAAGCGTAAGCCCCGAAAACAAAAGCTTCCGCCGACGACGGATCCGAGGTGTAGCAATAATTGACCTTAATGGAGTTTCCGAAAGACATCGATCATCTTGGGCACTGCCAGCATCGATCGGTACCATCATTATGCATCATCACCATCACCATCATCGACGATGATGGGCGCGCTTTGTTTTGCTGTTGTGTACTCTGCATCGGGATTAAATTAGAGAAATCAATTTTGCTATCGGTTTATGGTGCTATGATTTATTTTCACACATGGGGGCAATGGATTAGAAGCGTGGCTGATTTCTGCAACCGATGTCGCTGCGTAATCCCATTTTGAAGTGCAAAGTTTGTTATCCTCACTTTCGCTCCAGCCAGCCAAATGTTGGTTTGTTGTTGTTATTCTCACTTTCGGACCATCAATACTTGTGCGCATAGACTATGATGCCAGGTTCCCGGTTCCCTGTTAGTCAAGGTCGATGTACGTTATACAAAGTCTGCCACATTTGTATAAGTGACATGTGTTCCAGACCTTGTACGATTGACATCGAGAAGTTAGCACGACAGTGTGTTTCCAGCGCGCTTAAGGGCGACCCTGCCTAACCAGGGTTGCGGCAAACCGGTAAAGCCTAAAGCCCTACAGTAAAAGTATGGACGACTGTCACCACAAAACTGAAAAAAGCTGTTCCAATCGAGCAAAGTAAAGCCCTACAGTAAAAGTATGGACGACTGTCACCACAAAACTGAAAAAAGCTGTTCCAATCGAGCAAAGCGGTGCATTTTGACGGTTCGATTGGAACAACTTTTGACAGACGTCCATACTTTTACTGTAGGGCTTTAGAGCAAGCGGTGCATTTTGACGGTTCGATTGGAACAACATTTGACAGACTTCCATACTTTTACTGTAGGGCTTTAGTAAAGCCGAAGTCCAAGGGTACACGGTGTTTCGTGAAAACCCATTAATGGGTAAAAAAAATACCCATTTTCAAACCATGTATGCAGCTGTCAAAAAATGGGGGAATTTTGAAATCATAAAATGGGTGAAAAAATACCCATTTAAAGAATCAGTTCACGGTTGAATAATGGGTATATTTTTTACCCATTAATGGGTGAAAAAACACTTCGAAATTTTATCGTCTCATTTCCGTCACCGGCTGCAAACCTCGATGCAAACAGTTACTGTCCGCAGCAACGATCTCCGGAAAAAGATAGAATCCAAAACGTTGGAGAGGCTTACGGATAAGTCAATACAATGGATAATTTGTATTATAATGTTTCGTGAAAAATTTGAGCGGAACATCTGCATTTATTTTCAATGTTTCAAAAACATTTTTATATCAACGAGCGCTTGCATCCTCCATTTGTAAAAATGGGTATTTTTTCACCCATTTTACGGTAAACACAATATAAGAAAATGGGTGAAAAAACACCCATTTATTGACAGACCACCCATTTACCCATTTATGAGTAAACCATAGTTTACCCATTAAATGAGGAGGGGCACTTTTAGCGGAAATGGGTATTTTTATACCCATTAATGGGTTTTCGCGAAACACCGTGTACCGCTGTAACCAAATCAGTTGACAAGTAGCCGAGTTTTCACCACCTATGGGGATTGTTGAAAAAAGCTGGCAGTTTCGAAACATCGGTGCAAACGTAAACAAAGACTTGTTCGCGTATTTCTTGTAACTAAAAGCCTTCCACGCAGCTCAGTAGTATCATTGACTAGGAGAAACTTCAACACGGTGCTGTTGATTTGCATGGTTTAGTTTTGATTCCCGAGAAGTGACCAAAATAATCTTTTATTTGAACAGTTCAATCCAGGGTACGTAGGCGATAGTTCCGGGAAATCATGCCACAATGTTTGATTACCCTCTCAATGATAAAATATGTTTCGTTTTCAGAATGTAACGCAACGATAATGCAATCTACCGTGGGACAGCAATGTAAAGTAACATATGTTACATAAGTCCTGGGAAAAAATCAAAAGCATGCCATTTGAAATCAAACAATTTAATTTTAAAATCTTCTTCAGGGTATTTTATTCTATTTATAAACTGTTGAAAAATGCATTTACAGTACACTCAATGGACCATTATCTTCGATTTTTCGCAGTGTGCAGCGAAATTGTTGAATCAGGGTTTGGAGGGTATCTTTGACGATTTCTTTTAAATTTTGCTTGATTGGATCAACCAATTGTTGCTCAATTTGACCTTCCCAGCCGTTGTCGTACACCGTAGCCTTGTGTACACCCGATTGGACGAGCCTGAGGCACGTTTGATGGATTGTCCTTTTTCGGTACAAATGGTATTTTTGCTCAGTTCCAAAATGATGCATTTTCCATTCGCAAAAGGTTCGCGACGAAGTGCACGGCAATATTTTGGTATTTTTTTAGTTGTTGCTGTGTATATTTTAGAGCACGACGACGTTTCCGATAGATTACGTTGTATTTTTTAATCCGATGGATTGTCATATTTGAAACATGAAATTTTTGTGCTAATTTGCGTGTTGATTGACCAAATTTGTTTTCAACACTTGACAACATTTTTTGGTTGTTCTGGCACTCAATTTTGTTGGGCGACCGCATTTCTTTTTATTTTCCGTTTCTTTGCCATCACGACAATCCTTCAAAACACGATAAATAGTTGATTTTGATATTGGCTCGTCTTTGAACACGCTTAGAATTTCACTTGTACTGAGCCGTCCAAAAAGGTTGGCGACTTGTGCACATAAATCCAGCTTGTACGACATTTTAAATGGAAACTACTGCGCAATTTGAGTTTGACAGTTCAGTAGTAGTATAGATAAGCGTGACAAGTGCATTGGTTGACATATGTGTGTTTGTTCATGCCGTCAAATAAACACCTGAAAGTATTTATTTATTTATTTCGTCAACCAACGTAGACTAGTACAACTAATACAGTTTTGTTTTCTTAAATATAAATTTATATAAAAAAAGTAGTGTCAGCTTTCTTGTCTTTTCTTTTACGAGTTGTTATTTCTTATGGAATAAAAATATTGCTTTAGTTTATGCCGAGACATTGTAAAGTCAATGGTTTCGCAGTGTTTATTGTAAGAGGCCATCATGCGGTTTAATGGCCCATATTTTGCATAATTTGTGCGATGATGTTTTATGGTAAATAAATTTCGATTTCGGAGTTGCCGAGTGGGTGCATGGAAATTTAATTTTGATAAAAGTTCTGTTGAGTCAATTCGCTGCGAAACGATATCATTTACAAATGAAACCATTGCATATTCACGACGCTCTTTTAATGTTTGTATGTTTATAAGCATGCAGCGTGCTTCATATGATGGAAGAGGAAATGAAGTCCAACCTAATTTACGAAGAGCGTATAATAGAAATTGTTTTTGTACTGATTCTAATCTTTCTTCGTGCGTGATTGAAAATGGAGACCATACAATACTGCAATATTCCAGTATTGACCTCACATAGGCAATATATAGTGTTTTAATTGTGTAAGGGTCCTGAAAGTTATAGCAAAAGCGCTTGATAAAGCCTAGCATGTTATTTGCCCTGTGAATAATTGTATTGTAATGGTCTATGAAAGTTAGCTTAGAGTCTAAGATAATTCCTAAATCCCTAACTCTTTCACATTTGTCTACAGTTTGATTTCCTAATGCAATTGAAATGTTTGAAGTTGTTCTTTTTCTACTAAATGATATTAAGTTACATTTTTTTACATTCAATTCTAGTAGACTTTTTTTGCACCATATGTAGAATATGTGTATTTCATTCCGGAATATATTGATGTCTTCTTCATTTCTTATTTCCAAAAAGAGCTTCATGTCGTCGGCATAAATAAGCAATTTAAGTTTTTTGAGAATGTAAGATATGTCGTTTACGTATAGAATAAAAAGGAGAGGTCCCAAATGAGAGCCTTGGGGGACGCCTGAAGTGACTTGAATTGGGCTCGATTTCTTTCCGTTGAATTTAATTATTTGTTGGCGGTTAGTTATATATGATTCAAGCCATTTCAGGAGCCCTGACTTAATTCCAATTTTTTGCAGTTTAAAGAGTAACATTGGTATGTCAATGCGGTCAAATGCCTTGCTAAAGTCTGTATAGAGAGCTTCTACGTGGTTTCCATTATCCATTGCATTCAATGAATAGTCTATAAATTCAAGTAAGTTTGTCGAGGTCGAACGACCCTTGAAAAAGCCGTGTTGCATGTCAGTAATTCTATTTTTGATTTGGAGAAATAATTTTTCGTTGATAATTGACTCGAAAAGCTTAGGAATGCAAGAGATAATGGCTATACCACGATAATTACGTACGTCAGATTTTCGACCAGATTTAAAGATAGGTACTAGAAATGAGCTTTTCCAAATTTTAGGGAAGGTTCCGCATTCCAGGGACATATTAAAAAGCCAAAACAATGGAGCAGTGAGTTCCATTGCTAGACATTTAATAAATACTGGAGGAATTCCGTCAGGTCCAGGACCTTTTGAAGCATCTAAATTTTTTAAAGCCTGCAAAATGTCCTGCACTTGAAGTTGATTGAGGCCAATGTCCCTTGAAAATTCTGGATAAAATGTAAAATAATCGCGGTCACGATCTTCTTCAGAAAATGTCGTATAAATTTCTTGAAAAAATTTTGCGAATAGATTACAGTTTTTTTCCGAACTATCACCGACAGCAAATTCCCAGGACTTATGTTACATATGTTAAGTGCCAAAATCAAAATTGTTCAGGAGAAGCTTTTTTCTGTTCAGGCATTGTAAATAGGTAAATTTGCACCGCAGTTTGGTTTTTAATCGATAATTATAGCCCTAATTGACTTCCTCATGCAAGAAGATGTCAGGTAAAATCGAATTCATTTTTTTTTAAATTGGACATAATCAAAGACAACATATCAAGAAGACTGGCAACTCTTCCATCTTCTCATACGCCCGGTATGAGACAGGCAAAATCGCGTCATCTGCCGCTCAAAGGTGAATGCTCCGAACGAATTGGATAGCAAAGATTCCATCCTCAGAATGAAGGTTTGTGTATTTGCTCATTTTTCTATGCGTTGCTTACACCTTCGCTCGAGCGCAGCGCTACTGTGTATGTCGCTTGAATTCAGGCAAAGTTGCCAGTCTTCTTGATATGTTGTCTTCGACATAATCCAAAGTGTTTTATTGTAACAGATGGCTCTATTTCAGTGTAGTGATATCTAGATATCGGGCCAACAGCAAATTTATACATAGATAAATACAGAGGCGTCGCGTGCCTCAATTGTTTACCTGTGCACCAAATTTTGTTCGTTATAGTTTACCACCAGATATTAGTTTTTGTTTTATCCCTGCGCTTCGGTCAGAGAGCGTATAGGGCGTCGTTGTGCCAATTTGGTCGTGGCACATTTCGAGTATGAGAGAGTAATTGCAGTTAGATCAAAAGTGCCTGAGAAAAATGCTTTACTTAGTACTTTCGCAGATTACCCGAAGTTGCGATAGTGAAGGTATGATCACAGAAAAGCAGACATAACACTCTTAAAACGTTCTTTAAAATCGTTTTTAACGGTCAATTTAAATGTTTCTTAGTTGGTAGTACTGCAATTTGTGGTGCACATAATCAATTTCCTAGCGTTTGACGTTTACACACTACAACCATCTGTTGAGTGTATTGCCCATCAAAGTATATACGACAGATCGCGGTAGGGTTTACAATTATAAATTTTCAATGTGTTGTGTCTGCTTGTCTGTGAAATAACATTGAGGTAACGTTAGGTTAAATTCAAAACATTAAGAAATATTACGCATCACTTTCAGAAATACTTCCCTTCGCAACCGATGAACCATTCTGACGGCCATATGAGTACCCAAGCAACCATATAGTCGCAATATAGCTTGTATATTCTTACTTTGCTTGAGTATGGTTAGTTGGGGAATCTGATGAAACTGTCACTTCTTTAAACTGATCCCTTTCGTATTTCTTTCATTCTCCTTTCGCAAACGGAGCGCTCGATGGACCAGTGACTTTGGACGTGAGCCTCGTCCCAGATCACCAAGGCAATTCAATAACATATGGTGGACATCAAACCGACCAAAAAAGGCGGAATCATATTAGAACCAACCAACCAAGGACGGTCTACGGAAGGAAATTGCCGGTGAAGCACGGAATGAAATACGAAGCGTTAGAGAAAAAGTCCAAGGGATTACAAAAGAAGCAAATAACGACGGCGGAAGAGCAGAATATGGTGAGAGCTTTCCATTTATTAAAAAAAAAAAAAAAAATATCAAAATTACACTAAATACATGCCAGGGTTGAAAAGAACATTTTTGAACCTGGAAGTGTGTATGTATCACCAATATCCATTTGATAACGGTGATGCATACATGCGGGGCTTATTGTGAGTGAAAGTAACCTCGGAATGGGCGTGACTCTCCAGACATTCTGAAATGGGTTGCTGGATCTGCAATAGAGCTATCACCTTCTAACTCCCGGACTAAAGCTGTCTACAATGACCATAAATGCGACATTGTAGAGAGAGTTCTTCCATAATAACACTGCCGGCCAGTGGGGGTTAGAGGGAATACACACACACACACATACACACATTAGTTTTTGTTTTACTTTTTAATGCTCCATAAATTCGAGGGACACATTCTCAATTACTATATTAATCACTACCTAACCTAACATTTAAAGGGTCCATTATCTTGTGTAAATAAAACTAGTATGGCCCTTTTCGCGCTAACCGTAGTAGGAGGAATTGCAAAACTTAACACTATCAGAATGAACCAGGGGAAGGTCATAAGTTTTGGCAGACGCACCGGCGCAACCATCGGTAATTGAGAGATTTACAACTGACAAAAGAGTGAGAACGAGCTTTTGCGCTCTCTTTCTCCATTACTCTCTTTGTCTGCAATCAGAATATCCAAGTGCACAGTGAGAAATGCACGCTTTAGGTACCCATACATCACAAATGTTCTTCTAATTTAAACTCACACATTCAAACCGTTCTTCAAGTATGATACACGTCCAAAGCGTACCAGACTGCTGTTTCTGTGTTGCTCCCGTTTGACGCGTGACTGCTGAAAGTTTAAATTACAACAATTGGTGCAATCCGCCATGTATTGTGGAAAATTTGTGGTATGTTTCAAGAGGTGATAGAAAGTCTGCTTGGCTTACATCAGGCATTTGAACATTCACAAACTTGCCACCTGCCACCCAAAAAAGCTCGCTTTTAGGTGCACTATTTAACGAGTTTTGTCAAGGTAGTGATATCGACATGCTAAGAAATCAATGCATTAGGGATTAGGCAGACCATCCGAACTGAATTTAATCCTTTTTGAAGCAAACCAAGGTCGAAGATTAAATTGAGCCACACTATAAAATAGTGTATTCATGGTCACTTGTGGTCTGGAGAAAAGAAGTATGTACTGACGAACTGACTCTTGGATCCTCAGTACTTGTTTTAAAAATATAAAATTTGAAAAACATCAATTGCTGTAAATGCTATTTAGAATATACTTTAAAAAACTATCAATGTTACCCCGTTTACGGTACTTCTTTCTACCTCACATTAGCTGTTCATTACTTTTATGAAAAACATTTCTTTGTCATTAAAAAAACACATTCTCATTAATTTCCTTTGATTTTTAGGAGCTCTTGGTTCCACCGTTTGGCGCTATCTGCCTGTCAAGGTATTAAAATTGTCCACTTCTTGCCCTACTACCCTGTAGTTGGAAGGATTGCATTGCTATTACGGAAAATTTGGAGAATTTTCAATTAAATTTGACTGATTAATTTTTTTTTTATATAAACCTGATATTCCAGCAGACAAACAAGGAATCAATTTTGACGCACACCTTCTCGAAAATCGACCGATCAACAACAGCAACACAAATTTTACATGAATATCTCCACCCACCCGAATCCATACGTCCCCTTTAAGATGCGTCCATAATTGTACTTAAGGGAAGTACACACACAACTAGAATATGCCATATTCCTGGAATTTATGAAACATTTCTGAAATTCTTGGAATTTCCCATAATTTTTCGGAACTTCTTCCACCACATGCTGTACCCCATTCTAGTCAAAATTCTAGTACTACACTATGTTTGTTTTGATTCGCTATGACAGTTTGACAGATAAAATGAGGGGTTAGTGCCTGAATGATTCCTTATCCGCGAGAAATTGACGTTTAAAGTCAGCGTTTATATTTGACACATAGACCCTTTTCACATGTTGCTGTAGAATTAATAAAACTGCTCTGAAGTTCTCTGATCATCTTTCGAGTAATTGGAACATCCCTGAAAATTATAAAATTGCCTAAAAATCACAAAACTTCTCTGAAGATCTCTGCACTTTTCTGATGATCGCGGAACTAAAGTTTTCGAAAATTCCTTGATTTTCTAGTTGTAATTGAAGTGAACTGGGGTTCTTTTATCTTCTTCGATGTTCTAGAAGCTTCGGAAAGTTCGTGTAATTCTCATGAAGTTCTTCACCTGAAGATTTTCCCTGAAAATTAATGGACTTCCTTGAAATTTCTAGAATTTTTGAAGTTTTTTTCAAATTTCACAGGAAATCTCCTGAACTTCATGGAATTGTCCAGAATTTAACAAACCTAACCTTTAAACTTCCCCGAATTTCTGGAATTTCCTGAAGTTATTGGGACTGCAAATAAGTTTTCTGAGCTTGCCTGAAGATCACTGAATCAAGATTGTTTGAGATTCTTTGAATTTCTATGAAGCAAGGGAAATGGATGTAATGTCGGCCTAAATGCCCCTAATTTGGGCCCATACATAAATTCAGCAATCGACTAAATTTTCAATAGCGTCCAAAAATATCCATTAGTACCGTCCCAATGACGCGATCATCTAGATAAAATTGATAAATAGCAGATTTTTAGCGATGGGCCCAATCTTAGATCCATAGGCCAACATTAAAGCCATTTCCCCTACCACACAAACTCTAAAACACTGGTGATATTACAATGGTATTACAATTCTGCACGGAGAACAAATTCGTTAAGTTAAGATAACAATCCTAATAGTTACTTTCACATGGAAAAATATTGTTGTTTGAAAGAAGTCTATAGTTATTCCAACATTAATTTGACCGTCAACTCAATCATATCTATCTTATAGATGCAACTGTTCATCTTATACTCAATTCAACTATAGCTTTGAGAAATTATAACAACCGTCAAATGTAATTTATTTATATGATTTGGTTTCAAGTGATCATCATAAATCCACATACTTTTAACTTGTGATGCGTAGAGTAGGCGATAAGATAGCTGGCTCTCACGCAGATGAACACGGTTCAAATCTAAGTTGAACGATCTTGTTCACTTTTTTATGATTTTGCAGTTGTGTTTTTGAGATCGATAATGAAGCAAAACAAACTTCCTTAATATGTCGATAATGAAGAGCAGTTCGTTTGATAAACATTGTAAAAATTTGCTTTCCTAACAATAGTTTTCTTGAATCAACTAAAGCATAGTTGTATTTTGAAGTTTGACGTTTGTTCATCTACTGAAAAATATAGTTGAGCTAACCGAGAAGCCAACTATGAACTATAGTTGTTGCCCTCTATATATAGTCAAATCAACTATAGTTTCGGGTTATCTCTAAAACAATTGAACAATATAGTTATTTTGACCGGAAAAATAATTACGTCTGCTATAATTTGTTCTCCGTGTGGGGTATTGCATATTTTACTAAACCCTAGAATTTTAAAAGTTTTGGTAAGTTCAAAATACAATACATTTTCCTTCTCGTATCTTGCAATTGATCTCAAATCGAGGAATGCAATTCTAGTCTAAATTGAGATCGTCTAAAATTTGTCTTGCTCCACAACCCTCATTTTTTTTCTATGCTCAAGATCTTGGTTTCCAAAGTTTACAAAAAGTAGTTGAATATTGAACATTTTTCAGTATTCATAAATCCAGTGTGATCACTCAAAATGTTAGCTCCCGGACATGGCAAATTTTTCAACTTTCTTTTTTATATTTTTCGTACTTTGGTTATTCCTTCAAAAATATTTCAGATTTTATTTTTAATCGAGGTTTTGGGACATTACAAATATTCCATATTCTAGATTTTAAAACATGGAATATTTTGAGAACTAGCCAAATGCGGTGAATTTTTACACTTCCAAAATAAATTAAAGTGTTCGAAAATTCCTCTGTTGTTGATCGACTGATTTTCAAGAAGGCGTCTATCAAAACTGATTCTTTGTCTGTCAGAAATAACTTTACTTATACCATTGAAAGACATACAAAGCAGTACCGTTGTACCAACAATCAATACGAAACTAACGATTTTAAATTGGCTCACCACTTTAGTAGCCTATTGGTCCCAAGCAAACGATTAACGTACCCTATTCTAGTTGAAATTCTATTACTACACTATGTTTGTTTTGATTCGCTATGAAAGTTTGACAGATAACATCAGGGGTGTGTGGATTCATGCAGAACATGCAGGGGTGAGTGAAATAGCTTGGGACTGCTTGGGACCGTTGTTCTGGTACTGAGTGAGCCAAAAATAATAATGATTTTCTTCGGGACCCAGTGGTCTTAGAGTTACCTCTATGGTTGTACCATAGAGGTAACTCTAAGACTAGAAGGTCCCGAAATAACGTGCTCAACTTTTTGGCTCAGCTCTGGTACTCTTTTCGGTCCCAAGCTAATCGATTCATCGATGAGGGGTTATCGGTTTTCCTATGTTTCGAGGGGTGAATCGATTAGCTTGGGACCGAAGATAGTACCAGAGCTGAGCCAAAAAGTTGAGCACGTTTCTTCGGGACCTACTAGTCTTAGAGTTACCTCTATAGCACAACAGTGTACTTTGTATGTCTGTACAAGGTATTAGCATAGAGGTAACTCTAAGACCAGAAGGTCCCGAAGATTTGTGTTCAACTTTTTGGTTCAGCTCTGGTACTATCTTCGGTCCCAAGCTAATCGATTCACCCCTCGAAACATAGGAAAATCCACTAACCCCTCATTTTATCTGTCAAACTTTCATTGCAAATCAAAACAAACATTGTGTAGTACTAGAATTTTGACCAAAATGGGATACGTTAATCGTTTGCTTGGGACCAATAGGCTAGTCAAGCAGTGAGCCAATTTAAAATCGTTAGTTTCGAATTGATTGTTGGTATTAGGCTTAGTTGAAAATTTTCCATCAGTCAAATTTAAGTGAAAATTCACCAAATGGAACACAGCCTTAGGATGGATCTGGGGCATAAACGAAAACGACATTAAGGCTTTTTGGCAGATCATTAAGTTTTGGTCCTTCATTTGTAGGCTGCGCCACCGAAGAGCGGAACATACTTAGCAACAAAGGCCCCATATTGAGTTATCCAATGTTCAAAATACTAATTCATCGATTAGCTAAACGAAGGAAATTCAACTGCATTTTGTTTACTTGCGCAAATTGCACTTTTGCCATTGCTGAAACCTCAAACCCAACAACCGGAGAGACTCAGCCGCTTCAAAGGGAAGAAAAAGGGCATTCCTTCATTGCCCTTGCCCCACCACCCAATCGTCGTCGTTCGTCCTCGATCCACTGATTACACCCCCTGTGTTATTCTCATCCCCGTCGTCGTCGTCGTCGTTCCATCGAACCCCTTCTTTTTGCCGGCGTGCGCGGCGGCGCGGTTCGCTTGTGCTTCCTGCCATCGGCATCGACTTAATTTTACGTTTTCGTTCACCGGCCGCGGTGAGCGAGATGGATATTAAGACACATTAAAAAGCATTCTTCTTTGTGGTGGCCGTTGTTTGTTCCTACCTCCTCTTCTACTGGTGCCTTTGCTTCTTTTGCCGTTTGCTGCTTCTTGCCGGTGTAGTCTTCTACCGTGCCTTGCCTCTCCCTCAGCTGTTGTTGTTGTTGTTGTTGTTTTTCCAAAGGTGCGCGGTATGTTATTTAACCGAACGAACGTATAGGGTTTGCATCTAATGTTGGCCCTACTAAGGCTCTGAACCATTTAGCGATTTTTTTTAACTTTTGGTTAAAATTTAACAGATGGAAAGTTATCGATTAACCCTGCTATTCGAGCGTGGTTACTTCTGACAGATAAGAAGTTAAATTTGACAACCTTGGCCAAGGCTGTGAATCATTTGCCAAGTTAAATTTAACTCGTGGTTAAAAGTCACATTTCGAAAGTTATTTCTTATGTTCGAAAATCCCTGTGTTACCGATCGATCGGTTTTCGAGCAGAACTCAGCCATGGTTGTCAAAATTTAACTTTTTGTCGGTCAGAAATAACCACACTCGGATAGCTGGGTTAATCGATAACTTTCCATCTGTCAAATTTTAACCAAAAGTTAAAATAATCCACCAAATGGTTCAGAGCCTAAGATCTTCTCGAAAATCAGTCGATCGACAGCACAGGGATTTTCGAACATAGAAAATAACTTTCGAAATGTCACTTTTAACCACGAGTTAAATTTAACTCGGCAAATGGTTCACAGCCTAAGGATGTGTTCCATTTCGTGAATTTTCACTTAAATTTGACAGATGGAAAATTTTCAAATAAACCTGCTATTGTACCAGACTTATTTCTGACAGACCAGGAATAAATGTTGACAAACACCTTCTCGAAAATCAGACGATCATCGACAGAGGGATTTTCGAACACCCTAATTTATTTTTGAAGTGTCAAATTTAAGTGAAAATTTTCCAAATGGAACACAGTCTAAGCCCCACACTTTATCTCACTTTTTCGAGCGGATTTGAATTCAAAATAGAATATTTCTACTATTAGATTACTTCTAAATTTATTTACCTTTCCACACCGTTAGATTTGATAAAGAGTCACAAATTGTTGAGATATTGTTAAAAATCTAACACTGCTTGTGGATTTCAAATTCGTCCAATGAGTTTCAATTCCTTCCTAACGCATTGAAATGCGATTGGATTTTCTTAGTCCTACGGATGAAGGCGAAAATGGAATGGAAAAATGAATTTGCTTGGCTTCTCTCTTCCGATTTCTTGTGGCTCAAAGTCTTACGTCCATTTGCCACAGTGTACCAAACAATTGGGTCATTCACGCCGAAATCATAGATGTATGAGATATTTTCTGCTCGATAGGCCCAAAATGGGCGATCAGGCCGAAGTAGCCGCTCTACCCTATCAGTATATTATAAGTCTCCCGAGAAAGAAAGGAGAAGACGGAGAATGGAACGAACTAACAAACGAACGAACGGCTGAAGGAAGATAATGAAACCAGCCGGGGAACGTATCGTAATAATCAAAAGAGACAGCGGGGAAAGGAGTGCTCTGGAGATCGAACCCAGACGGACGGATCCCTTTGACAGATGGATGCTGCCGGCCGGCCGACGATGACGACGAAAGGTGAAAAATTTGTTCAATTTACTAATTTGAGAAGATTACAAACGGCAGCAGTGCAGAGCACCTACCATTCTTTTCTTTTTTTTAGCTCGCTCGAAGGGACACCCGATCACAATACTTCCCTTTGCTCTGGGCTTCGGAATTCGAGGCCGACAGAGCCGAACAAAAGATGAATTTTATTTTTCAAAAATTATCAACGGTTCAGGCTTATTTCACCGCCTGTTTTTACCAGCTCTTGGAAACGGGTCGAGGATGGTGGCCCGGGACCGAGAATGAATAGAAGACCCGATTCGACATGCTCAGTCGATTTACTCCGATGGGGGAAGGAGGAGGAGGATGCCTCCAAACCAGGAAGGTTCCATTTGATGCTGCAGATCGAATGCAAAGTGTACTAAAACGGCTGATCACCAGCGATCACGAGAGGATGATTTCTACGGAGCGGCTACCGCAGTGCACGATCGCGTCACACTTGGAGCTTTCTAATCTCTGTCGGCATCTAGCTTCGGCGGAAATCAATTAAAAATTAGTCACTAATGAAAATAAATTGGAATTTAAATCTCCACCCGATAACGATTTAATGGCAATAAATTGTGAACACCCAGAGGTGCGCGGTGAGTGTGCGCGCGACAACGAGTCAAGTGTTTTAATTCAAATGCTCTCTACGACGACGCGACGAAGACGACGAACCAGTGCTGGGTCGGCGGCGGCTCCATATCGGAAAGGAACCGTGAACGTCGCCAAGCGAAGCGAACACCGCCGCACTCATCGAGACAGAGAGCGCGGAGTGGCGAGAGATAAGCCGAATTAATTCGAGCTCCGTTCCCGGTTTCGAGTGGGGGCCTGTCGGTTTTTTGGAAGAGTTCCGACCGGCAGATAAGACCCTGAAACTGATGGGATTGAAATAATCAATTCTTGTGGTGGGCTGTGCGGGACCTGGTTCAGGTATTTCGGCGCAGCTTCACTTAAGTGGCTCGTTATGTTTAGGATAAGCGGATTTAATTGCTTTAAAAGGTTTTTTTTTTGCTTCTTCTCCGAACGCAGGAATGTACCACCACGGCACAGATATGGGACTAATTACGAAATTAGTCAGACCTTGCGCGGTTCGTTTGGTCCCAATGCAGACAGAGGTCCCAAAAAGCCTCTTTTCCGAGATAAAGCCCTCACTCGGTCCCAGGCCATTGAACCACTCTCTCTAATAAGCTGGATCCGTATCAACAACGACGGTTCGCTGCGCTTGTCAAAAGGGGTCCCTCCGATGACACAAGGGATAAGAAAGGTAGCGCAAAAAAAATATGTGAAAGAAAAACGGAATGAACGGACGACAGCGACAATAAAAGAAGAAATATGATGATCACATCGTCATACTTCATCAAAGTAGGCAACGGCTTTCATCAGAAGCAAGCGATGAAGCAAAGCAGGCCGTGGATCACAAAGGCTACTACTGCGATGAAAAATGCATCCCCAATGGACACAAGGAGAGACGTAAAAAGTACGCACGTTTTTTGTCTCTGTCTCGATTCGAGATGGCATTCCGCGCGGGGGATCCGACAGGTACGGATCAAGGAGCTGTTTCGTTCCCGGCCACAAGTCGGAGCGATTCGACTCTGCCTCGGGCACACTGCTGAATCAAATCGCAACCGCAAACACCGCAAGCGCAAGCAAAGACGAGCGAGTAACTTGAGCGCTAATTAACGGATAGTCGTCGGTGGTTGGCACACGGAGGATGAGGAGGACGCGAATGAAGATGCGAAAAAGCGAACGAAGCGGAATGGAAAAGAAAGGAAAAGAGATTATATAGCTTTGATTGCTTTTGCTCCTCTGTGGTACACTGCGGTGCGCGGAGATGATCGCGCTACCGCGACTGACGAAACGACGGCCGATGTCCTCCTCGGGTGAACTCTTTCGCCATCAAACGAAAGGGCCCCGAAGGTGTGTGTTGTAAAATCATTAGCATCGATGTGTCGAGCCGAGAGCGAGAGCAGTCTTGTGCAGTGGTTTTATTGCAATGTGAAATTATAAAATTAATTTTATGACAACCATTATACTGTACGGGCCCGCCCGCTTTTGTTGCCTTCGGAGTTCGGAGTTGCTTCGAGCTTGTTTTGTTGTTTTTTTTTTTCTTTCCGGGGTAATTTTCGCCGTTAGCGGGGATATGCTGAATTTCACATGTTTTGCCTCGGTGGTTGTGTGAACTTGGGTTGATATTTTTTTTTCTAGGAAGAGGTTTTCGGGTACATTGCCATATGTGTGTGGAGCGTTGGGATCAGTTGTCGAAATTGGTGGAACTTCGTTGGAAATCATTCCAAGATGTCCGATCAACTGTTTCTGTTTGATAGTTTTACACATTGGTCCATACATTTTTGTAGACATTGACGGCCGTATGGACGTTTTTGTACAATCTTAAGTACTCGAAAAAAATGGAACACTTTTTATTGCATTTGAAAAAATTTATGAAATTTTGAGTAAAACTAGTTTAGAGTGTAATGTTTACATGTGCAAAATCTCGTCACAATCTGACAAGTGGTTATCGAGATGGCTTCCAAGCAAGAAGTCCTTCGCCAAAAAATTATGGGAGCGGTCGTGGAAAATCAAGGTCAGTCCCACAGGTGGATCGCGAAACAGTTTGCAATCGGCAATTCGGCCGTGTCCCGTGTGGTGAAATCGTTCAAGGAGACCCAGACGCCCCAGCGGCGAGCTGGCAGCGGAGGAAAAGCGAAGACGACCGACCCCGTGAACGCAAGGAAGGTGAGGGATTACTTCAAGCGCAATTCCGAACCTTTCGATTCGGGACGTGGCCAAGAAGGTAAATTCTTCCATCTGGTTCATACAGCAGACAATGAAGTGGGTCGGACTTCATGTCTTCAAGGTAAGGAAGGCGTCGAACCGAACTGATAAACAGAATACAGTGTCCAAATCCCGTGCCAGGAAACTCTGCCGCGAGTGGTTGGTGCAGCCGAAATGCATCGTAATGAACGACGAGACGCACATTAAAGCGGACGCCAAGCAGATCCCCGGCCTGGAGTTTTTCGTCGGCAAGTCTCGCCTGGATGTTCCGAAAAAGTTCCGGAAGCAGAAGGTCGACTAATTTGCCAAGAAGTACTTAGTGTGGCAGGGGATCTGTGAGTGCGGCAAGTTCAGCAAGCCGTACATAACGAACGGTACCATCAACGGCCAAATACCAAAAGAAGAATGCCTCCAGAAGCGCCTGTTGTCCTTCCTCCGGTCCTACGAAGGTGACACTTTGTTTTGGCCGGATCTGGCATCGTGCCATTACGCGAAACCGGTGATGGAGTGGTACGAAGCCAACGATGTTGTTTTGTGCCAAAGGAGGCAAATCCGCCAAACTCGCCAGAACTTGGCCCAATAGAAAAATTCTGGGAAACTATGAAGGGCAAGCTTCGGAAAACAGATAAGGTCTTCAAAAACGACAAAAATTTGAAGAAAGAGTGGATGAAAGTGTGTTAGAAAGATGGCTCAAGTGTTGCACAGGATTTGATGGGTAGCGTTAAGTCCAAGATGAGGGCATTTAGCCTAGGAGAAGAGGTCGAATAAACCAACTTTGCAAAAACATAGCTAATAGGGGAATTTTCGTATTCTCGGCAATCTAAGCAGCGACCTTCTTTCTATAGCCTTTTTCTCTAAGGAACGCACACATATGCAGTATTGGTTTGTTTACAATCTTTTGCTGCCAGTTGCTCTAACAATTTCAGTCGAAAGAATTGTGAAAAACTGTTTTGAAACGCTTTTACAAAGCTCCAATCTTCTCTAGTGAGAGCGAGTATTGTCGGCAACCAGTTTTTCTTCGGCAACCGTTCCATTTAAACTGCATGTAAATCTGCTGTTCTATTATCGGCAACTCGAAATCAGCTACAATTTGTAGTGCGTGTGTTTCATTTCAAGAAAACCTTGCTAGATTGCTTTTTCTCAGTGGTAAAAATATAGTCAAATTGAAGCTGAAAGCATAAAGAATCGTTTGCATGCATTCAGCGAAGTGTTTTCGTAAGAAAATCCAGTGAAAATAGTGTTTCAATTTGAGTTACCGAAAATAGTCTGGCATGCCGAAGCCGTCATTTCCCCTACGTGTTTATTTATTCCCTGAGAATTTCAAAAATATCCGACTTAAAATGAATTTGTGGTGATTATTTTTTTCTGTTGCATTTTTTTTTAGTAAAGTCTTTATATGTACCGTTCTACAGGTTCGATGCTGTTATTTCAGGCGTAACATTTGATAACGGCACAAAAGCTTTTGTAAACAAACTTTTTAAGGCCCTTTACACGCGAACCGAAGTACGCTCACGTAAACCAACAGCATCATCTTATAGGGGCAACTATCACCTTTCCGAAAGTGGTATTGGTTTGCGTGGGCGTAAAAGCGCGTCCAGTCCCATTTTCTATGAGAGAAGCTATTGAAAAGGAGCTCGCTACTTTGGTCGAAAACGGAGTCTTAGAAAAGGTGAACCACAGTGCTTGGGCGACACCAATTGTTCCGATAATGAAATCCAACAATGGCGTGAGACTTTGCGGCGATTTCAAGGTTACGGTTAATCCGAATCTGGAGATTGATGATCACCCGTTGCCGACGTTGGAAGAACTCTTCGCCACTGTAGCTGGTGGAGAAAAGTTTTCGAAAATCGATCTGACTCAAGCCTACCTGCAACTGGAGGTTGAGGAGGGTGCCATATGGCAGAGGTTCATGGAACAGGTGTTGAATGGTATTCCGGGCGTGACCGTTGTCTTGGATGATATTCGTATCACAGGGCCGAACGACTACATCCATCTGTAGAGGCTGGAAGTAGTTATGAAACGTCTTAATTCGTACAACATGAGGATCAATTTGGACAAATGCCAGTTCTCCGCAAACAAAATTGAATACTGTGGCTACCTGATCGTCAAGGAAGGTATTCACAAAGTGCAGAAAAAGATTGATCCTGTCCAGGAAATTCCAATACCAGAAGTCAATTACTACGGAAGGTTCTTTCAAAATCTGAGTACGACCTTGTACCCTCTTAACAATCTCTTGATGAATTCGGTTCTTTTCGTGTGGTCGAAGGAATGCGTCGAGGCGTTCAACAAGGTGAAGCGAAATATGCAGTTCGATGAATTTTTGGTCCACCACGACAGAGCATTGTCACTTGTTCTTGCTACGGATGCATTGTCTTACGGAGTCGGTGCAGTACTCAGTCACGTCTTCTCAGCAAGCCTACAAGCAAGTCGATCGAGAAGCGTACGTGATAATCTTCGGAGTTCGCAAGTTTTACCAGTATCTCTACGGGCGGCGGTTCACGCTGATTACGGACAACGAACCGTTGAAGCAAATATTTTCGAATACGAAAGAACTGCCAAAGATGTCGGCGCTAAGAATGCAACACTGGGCGACGTTCCTGCAATCATTCAACTACAACATACAAGTCAGCACGCTAATGCTGACGCTTTTTCAAGATTGCCGCTGAAAGAAAGAACTCTCGATACAGTTGTCGAGGGAACGGATTTTCTGGAAGTAAATATCATCGAGACGTTGCCGTTGACTGTTATCGGCAAGCTACTGCCTTGGATTCAACAGTGAAGCTGCTTGTGCAGGGTTTGAAGAACGGAAAGCCTGTCGAGCCCAGAGATCGTTTCGGAGTTGATCAATCGGAGTTCACACTTCAGAAAGGATGTGTCCTGAGGGGAATACGAGTCTACGTTCTCCCAAGCTTGAGGAATTACACTCTACACACTTTGGTGTCACAAGATTGAAAATTTTGACCCGTGGATATGTCGGGTGGGAAGGAATAGACAGGTGTACAATTCACGACTGAGGAGTTTCAGAGATTCCTAAAAATGAACGGAGTCTACCACAAGATGGGTGCTCCATATCACCCTGTGACGAATGGACTAGCAGAAAGGTTCATTCAAACTCTAAAAGCAAAGTTGAAGAGTCTTCAGTGTGACAGGACTACGATGCATGCTGAACTCTGTAACATTTTGCTTTCCTACAGGAAAACTATCCACCCAGCTACTGGAAAATCACCATCGATGATGTTGTTTAACCGACAAATCCGTTCACGGTTGGACCTGCTGATTATTAATTTCCGAAAATTATGAAACCGGTAGAAGGAAAAGTACGCGATATTCTAGAGGGGGCGAGAGTTGCTGCTAGAGATTATTACGACAAAACCAAATGGGAGTACGGTGTTAACTCAGAGGAATTGGGGAAACTGCGCACTACAACGTTCAGCTGGACGATGGAAGGACTTTCTACTGATTCTACTGATTGAGTTTTGCCCAGTGCTACGCCGGATCTACCGCAACCCCAACAGTCAAATCATATGCTGCCGCCGCCTGCACCGATCAAGACCGAGTCTACGAGAGTTTCGGATCCTGATTCAACGACCGAAAGAGATGCCAATCTATCTAATGAAGGAGCGCATCATTCACCGAGACGATCGGATAGTTCGTCCTCAGAGGAGATTGAATTTGTGAAGAGTCTGATATGTCATTGAATGCTTTTAAGGGAGGAAGAGCTGTCATACCTTTATTAAATGGCTTTCATGTTATTTGTCAATGATTACGTATAATTAAAATACTTTGCTTTTGCCTACGAAAGCTGCCACCACTTCCCCCGAGCAGAAAAGAAGAGAAGTTTGTTCATCTAAAAGCGATAATAATAAAACACGCAATTCCGAACACGCCATAGTATTTGTCCGGTTTGTTTAGTGAAATCCTCCCGAAAAAACTATTCTTGGCCGCCGTTACAACACTTATGTAAAATATGTATTGAGCATTTTTTATTACTAGTGACACCTAGGATAACGGTATCTATTTTAAACCTTTGCTTCAAGTCTAGGTTTATCACTTAAACTACACTCATAAAATAAATCACATAACCAGTGGAAAATATCCATATGAATTTCACATAACTTTCATGTGATCCAATAATTGGAAATTGCACCCCTAAATCACATGAACGTTATGTGTCCAATGAAATGTATATGATTTCTCAAATAGAATTTCTATGCTATGTGCTATTCAGATAAAAATCCGAGGGGGACGACTCTATCTACGATGCAAAAAAGATTGTGTTTTGCCGTGGCTAGCTGCGCGCACGCTGAGTAGATAGAGAGAAGATTGATGACGATTCTGATGATTTCCTGCAAAAAGATGATGATCGATGCAAGTAGATGCGGCAAATGAAAGAAGATTTTTCCAAGATAGATTCGCTAGTGTGAGATTTGTTGAGTTTCTAAACTTGAGATTTAGATGTGTCGCCCCCCTCGTAAAAATCATTATTTTTTGCTATTGGAAAAATATTATGTGCGTTCCTAATAGAAACTAAGTGAAAACTTTTATCAGTGTTAGAGTTCGGACTAATTCCCAGATTTATTCTAGTTTTTTTGTGAGAAAATAATCTTTATTTTCGTGAATCGATTCATATCTGAATAAATCCACTTTATCAGATATAATCTCCAAAATTAAAAATATATCATACTTAGAATTTTTTACAGAAATCTGTAAAATTTGACCGAAATCTCAACAGCTGAACGTTCGGTAAACAGTTTCGCAGATTTCCTGTAATTTTTCACAAATTTCTGTGAATTTTTCACAGATATCTGTAAATAATTACAGGAAAATTGTTTACCGAACGTTCAGCTGATGAGATTTCGGTAAAATTTTACAGAGATCTGTACAATAATCTTAGTGTGTAGTTTTTTATCGATCACATCTCTATAATATCGGGTCACATCTCTAACTATTTCATGACAGATAGACGAGTGCACGGATAGATTTGAGTTCACTCACTCGACAAAAAGTGACACTACAGCGGGGCCCTGTTTACTAAAAATGAATACATCAATAATGCTCGCGTAACATTTGCAAAGGGCCTATCAACTTTTGTAAATAATTTGCTAGGTCCTTTTCACGAGAACCGAAGTACGCCCACGCAAATCAAGAGCACTATCGGGAAGGGGAGAATTTCCTCTGCCCGATGGTGTTGTTAGTTTGCGTGAGCGTATTCGGTTCGCGCGAAAAAGGCTTAACAAGTTTTGTATACATAAGTTGATAGACCCGTTTCAAATGTTATTTGAGTATTATTCATTTGTTCATTTTTAGTAAACAGGGCCCCGCAGTTGTGTCACTTTTTGTCGAGTGAGTGAACTCAAATCCATCCGTGCACTCGTCAATTAAGCTGGGTTTAGATAGGGCAAGTCAAATGATCAACTCAGTTGAATTCAATTGGCTTGAAAAGTTGAGCCTGGTTCAACTTTTTTCAATTCAAGTGAGTTGATCAAGTCAGTTGAATGGCATGGTTTACACGTTCAATTCGCGTTCAAGTCAGTTGAATTCAACTGACTTGATCAATTGACTTGCCCTATCTAAACCCAGCTTTACGGTATTTGAAGAGGAGGAAGGAGCGTATCGACGCGATCAAATGCGATGTAAACATTGTGATTTTGTCGTCTCTTTCGTTCTCCCACTGTTTGAATGGTTGATGGAGTGATGGAGAAACCAAGAGCAAATTTTCATTATGTCGTAAGTAACATTCGCACCAATCCGAGAAAAATAAAGTTTTGTTTCGATGACCGAAAAGTTATTCCTATTTCCAAGTAAACACATATAATCTCATAGTGATAGCAATGTTTAACATATTTAGCAGGGTTTTAATCATACAAATGCAAATCGCTAGCTTTCATGCTAAAAAATACTGGTTTTTGAGTCAAAAGTTATTATACGTCGTTTGGTGGCCCCTATTGTTACTTAAGTCAAAGTGTATTTACCAGGATATTCAGGAGAATTATCAATTACGTCTCCTTACGTGCAGCCCATTTATCATTTTAGGACCACCGAAATCATCTTAGCAACAAACAGTTCTATTTATTCACTTTAATAATGAGAAAGCGAAACGACGAACGTACACTTTTCAAGGGTTTCTCTGCGCTGTTACTTAAGTCAAACGGCATCTCCATAGAAATTGGGTGACTTAAGTAACATCGAAAACTATTTTGATCGGAAGGTGATTACGTCAAAAAGCAATTTGACTGGTAAATAAATTTAAAAATGGGATTTGATCCTATATTTGGACAGTATATAGTGTAATAGCAGAAGAATCGATTGACACTGATAGCTCGACTTTGTTTACCTTTGTTACTTTCGACGTAATGAAAATTTGCTCTTGAAACATTCACATTGCCTCCCCTGTTTACATCACATTAGTGGTCGTATGGGGGAAGAAACCAAAGCTGTAGCTCTTTACTCCTATGGAAAAATCCATAAGCAAACGGCAGACTGTGCGTGAAACACGGCGACCGTCGTACTATCATTTCACTCCACTGAAAATTCCCATAAGCAACTGTTAATATTTGCTAGAAGAGACGATTTCTCTACGGTGCCATCATGGCCAATAGAGAGGAAGTTAACAGTTAAAAAATGATGCAAGACAATGGAAAACGAAAAGATCGAATTTCGGCTAAATGCTGGATTTCAGAAGTATTCGGTGAGGAATGGAGGATCCTATGAAATAAATTAGTTGGTTGGGAGCTTCATACGAAGAGCTTCGGAGTGTGCTTCTGCTGTAGATGGTTGGGTGAATGTAGAATTTGGGTGGGTTAATATGAATAAAAATATGAGCTATGAGTGACAGACAGTCAAACCATAATACGCATTAAAAATTAAATGCGAGAACGGTTGGATAATTCTGACTCATTCAAGATTACCGATGAATAGCGGATGAAATCGGCTGATATTGGAAAGCGCGTGTTATTATTCTATACGAATCGAAGAAATCCACAAAAATCGAATTTATGAAGCGTTAAATTTAATGTAGAATGGATTACTTTCGTCCCCCTCGACTAATTCAGAAATTAGGGCTCAATACTGATGCAAAATAAGCTATTTTCGCCCCACAGTGCTCAACGGCCTAACAAATATTACAATAATCTATATAATGATAGTTCTCATAATAATCTTGAAAAACGGCCCAAATAAGCTAAAATTTCCAAACTGACTTTATGGTGATGAACTCGGATGAACTAAAGGGTGATACGGTCAAAATTTGGTCAAGGGAAACCGCGTGTAAATCGGTGAAATCGTTTATTTAAAAAATCAAATTAAATTTCTTTTTCAAGTTCAATTAGTATAAAATTCAGGAAGAATATTCAGTTAGGCTTCCACTTTTCCAAATCCGAATTGCCGGGCCTTACGCTTGACCCCTGCCATCAGATTTTGTACAGCCACCTTGTCCACCTTCTTCGCCGCAGAAAGCCAGTTTGCCTTGAACTGCTGCTCGCCCTTAGCAGTTTTTTTGGTCTTCTTTAGGTTCCACTTGACAATAGCCCAGTATTTCTCAATTGGGCGGAGCTCTGGCGTGTTAGGAGGGTTCTTGTCCTTGGGAACCACCTGCACGTTGTTGGCGGCGTACCACTCCATGGCCTTTTTACCGTAATGGCAAGATGCCAAATCCGGCCAAAACAGTACGGAACAACTGTGTTTCTTCAGGAAAGGCAGCAGACGTTTATTCAAACACTCTTTCACGTAAATTTCTTGGTTGACAGTCCCGGAAGCTATGAAAATGCTGCTTTTCAAGCCACAGGTACAGATGGCTTGCCAAACCAGATATTTCTTTGCGAACTTTGACAGTTTCATGTGCTTGAAAACATCTGCTACCTTTCCCCTTCCTTTTGCCGTATAAAACTCCTGTCCCGGAAGCTGCTTGTAGTCGGCTTTGACGTAGGTTTCGTCGTCCATTACCACGCAGTCAAACTTCGTCAGCATCGTCGTGTACAGCCTCCGGGATCGCGCTTTGGCCGTCGTATTTTGTTTATCATCGCGATTTGGAGTCACTACCTTCTTGTAAGTCGATAGTCCGGCTCGTTTTTTGGCTCGATGCACGGTTGTAGACGATACACCCAGCTTATTTGCGGCATCTCGGAGAGAGAGGTTAGGGTTTCGCTTGAAACTACCGGCAACTCTCTTTGTCGTCTCAGCGGCTTCCGGTTTTCGATTTCCCCCCGATCCAGACTTCCTGGCTGTCGACAAACGTTCCCCAAACACTTTAATTACATTTGCAACGGTTGATTTGGCAACTTTTAGCGATTTTGCCAACTTTGCGTGCGAGTAGCTCGGATTTTCGCGATGCGCGAGCAAAATTTTGATACGCTGCTCTTCTTGCTTGGACGGCATTTTGACAACTGAAGAGTGAATTCCAAAATCAAAATAGGAGCAACATTCTACACACACACACCTTCAAAATGAGGGGTGTTCAGGTTTTTTAAATGCAAAATTGAAAGAAATACGTCAAGTTGATATTGACCAAATTTTGACCGTATAACCCTTTAGCCCAGAAATAGCTAAAAATCATTCTAATAAAGCTTTGAAAAAAAACCACACTGATTTTAAAATGCCAACATGGCTTTGGAAATGCAAAAAAAATACTAACTATTATGAAGTAATTAAATTGGGTTGTTAGCGGAATGCTAAATAAAACAGCAAAAAAGGTTATTTTCCATTTAATTCCACTGAATTAATTTTGGTATCCATGACAGATACGTATTTCGACTACAATGTGCAGTCTTCATCAGTGTCATTCCCACTAAAGTACTTATCAAAATCTAACCCCCTTAAGTACTCATCCCCCATTTTTTTACTAACTATTATGTTATTATTATATTTTAATTTGGAATATCCCAAAATAAATTTTAAATCATAAAAATTCTGAATGCAATTTTAAAAATAATGGCCGGACTAGCGGGGTTTGTCTTGCTAGTCCGACAGTAAAATCCATAGTAAAAAATCAAAACAAACAGACAGCATGCTTACAGCACAAATCTGAAAATTGACAGAACGCTGTATTCAAACGCATGTTTATACTTTTCAATCCGATATTTTCCGGATTAACGGGGTCCGGATTAACGGGGTTCGGATGAGCTGGTCTGAATTTTGGCGACCCACCTGAGAGCAGTCACGACTAGCAATGGGCGATCTTGGATCGAAACACAAAACATCGATTCTGTTGGTTTGATTAATCGATTTTTGAATCGATCTCAAACACGACAAAAATCGATTGGATCGATACTTTTCATTCGATTTTTGTTTCGATCCAATTTTTTTTTTGATATTTGTTATCTTCACCTTTACACATCGTTTGCCTTGAACATAGATTCTGCGTACAACCAATGTGACAGTTCAGTCTCGAGTTCAGTAGAAACATTCACTTCTTATTTGTAATCCTATATGTAGAGATTCGCGGAAGTATTATGAGACGATTTGATTTGTTATGTTTACAAAAGCTGCCAACACTTGCCGTGGAGGAAAATGTTCCAGCTTTGTGCGTGACTTCATCGTTGTCTACGGTACGAGTTAGTTTGTTAACGTTGTTACGTTACAATTTTTGAAAAAGTTTTGCCTTGACCGCGGTCATGGAAGGGTAATGAAGTGTTACAATGTGAGTCTTTTTCCGGTTTCCGAACAACGCTGAACTTCGCAAAAAATTACCAGAGTTTTGCGAAATATCGTCGGATTTACCCTAGTGGATTATATGCGTTTGTGCAATGTTATTTATATTAACCAAACGGAAAAATCAATAAAATATATCCATTCACAATTAATCATATAATTGTTAATTATGCTTAAAACTCTTTTATGTTAACATACGCGTTTTACTGCTATATTTATATCGTTTCGTTGGTATTATTTTTACCCCGATTACAATACTTTTCAACTTAATAAGAAATCCTCTAAATATTGTCGTATCAGAATGCTCGTTTGGCTCACATTTTGACAGTTCTCGCTGCTCGATTGGCTCAAAATGTCCGCTTCCGCGAATCTCTATATATAGGATTACTACTTCTTATGACATATTTCAGGTTCATCAGTCCTCTGCTATGTCAGAACTGAATCGTCATGAGGGCATATCGGCAGAATTACAAAAATTCTTGCATCAGCCTGTTTACCCACGTTATGTCGATCCTTTTCAAGCATGGGAAAAAATCCGTAGTGAATATCCCCATTGCTCGAGACTATTTATCAATAATGGAAACAAGTGTTCCGCCAGAGAGGCTATTCTCTAAAACTGGTGAAACAACACAGAATCGATATCGGCTCAATGCAAAACGCATGGTTCAATTAGCTTTCTTGGGATTCCTCTCGGATGAGTTTTGGCATATCTGAATTAAGTACTTTCCGTACTTACCTGCTTTTACACTCCGACCATCTAATCGTTTTGTGTCATATGTTAATCTTACGTTTTTTAAATCGTTCATTTAATACCCATAAAACGAATATTAAAGTTTGTTAAATCACTCACCTAATCTAGTATCCTGAGCAAAAACATTCACATGTCAAATGAAATCAAAATAGTAATTTACTATATTCTCATCATGTACAGGGGTTACTCAAAACAACTAGGATAGGCAAATTTTGGATAACTTTAGAGAGTTGTAACTTCGTCAAATATGATCCGATTTTAAATCTTCCAAGAGCATAATATTGTTCTACGGTGTAGCACGAAAATAATCCTGGTCACCGGATATTGGAGATATTCCGGGTTTCCGGAGGGCTTCCGTCCAAAACTTGGTAATTATCTTTAGCAGTGATCTTTCCTTTCATGGCAATGATAGGTACAACTGCTCGCTAACGAGCACAAAAGTGCTGGCGAACATCTCCAGAGCTGGCGTCCACAGTCATTTTGTTGTTAATGATTCATTTGAAGTTTATGGAAAGCCTATTCATGAAAAACCATGAAGAATGAGCTGTCGCACGGCATGTTTTGGTATAAAAATGCAAATGTCCCCTGCTCCATGTTCCCCCGGGGGCATACCGGAAGATTCGAGAGTGGTCAATGATGCATTTAAAGTTTACCGAAAGTCTATTGACGATAAACCATAAAGAAAGAGCTGTCGCACGGCATGTTTTGAGTGATTAAATGATCTACCCGCATTCAAAACTCTCCACCAGAATCGATTCCAGGGAAATGATCATATCTCGGTTGAGTATAGGCCGATTTTAGTTCTTGCCATATGATTTGCTTAAGAAATCTTTCTTTCTTTGTATTTACTAGAAATATATATATTTTAAACCAGCATCATGTATAAAATCTCATCAAAAATTTAGGAAGTTAGACAAGACCTCCGGAAACCCAGAATATCTCCAGTATTCGGTGACCAGGATTATTTTCGTGCGGCTACAATATTAGTTTTCCAGTCAAATGCTCTTGAAAGATTTTAAATCGGATCATATTTGACGAAGTTACAACACTCCAAAGTTGTCCAAAAATTGCCTATCCTAGTTATTTTGAGTAACCCCTGTATGTATGTTACACTCACAACTTTTACTACGCACGTACTATACAATTTATTTCTAAATGATATCAATCATCACACTAAATGACTATTATAATTAAAAAGTCACAACAAGATAGCTTATGTAACGTAATATTAAATTAGGCTGAACTTGGCGTTAACCTGCACCAACTTTCCTATGATCCGTTATATTTGAAACATTATTGTGCCGTTTTGAAAAATGAATCGATTTAATAGATTGATTGATTAAATCGGTGCATCGATTATTTTCAAAAAAAAATTAATCGATTCACTAAGATCGATTCTTGCTTCAAGATCGCCCAATGCTAGTCACGACCCACGGGTGGTTCATGACCCATAGATTGAACAAAACCAGGTCAAAACCGACCAAAGCTGACAGAAATTGAGCTGAGCGTCGTAGACTCCAGATATTGAAACTCCGGCCAGTATTGACCAAAAACGAAAGAATGAGCTAAATACAAATCAGACTCCATTCAGGGTCCTCCCGAGAGTCCGCCGGAAAACAGTTTCAGATGTCAATAAACATACCAATATTGCCTAAAAACGCTAGAAATTCAGCAGACCGTCGGATGTTTCCTGAATCATGAAGTTTTGCATACCATTAAATCTGAGTTAATCAAAAATCTGAGCCCACTCAAGGGCCTTCGAAAACGGGTTCAGATTTCCATAAAACTTATCCAAAAATGGAAAAATTCACCAGGCCGTTTTGGAATTGTCTATTCTTGAAGTTCGAGGTTCCCCTGGGCGTCCAAAGTTTGTTTTTGTGCCACAAAACAATCTCAGTGAATTACAAATATGAGACTGTTCAAGTCCTCAGGAAACTGATTCATATTTTCAAAAACATGCCAATATTGTCCTAAAACACAAGAAATTCAGCTGACCGTTTCAGGTTTAAATCATGATGTTCGATAAGCTGTATGAATTAAAAACTGTCACAATTCTGGGTCCTATGGAACCGGTTCTGGATCGCCAAGAGCAGAACAATCATATTCAAGAACGAATGCAATCGGGCAAGCCGTTTTAGGATTTCAAAATTAAGGACTTTGATATGTCATATGAAAAAATCTGACCCCATTCAGGACCCTCTTCAAGTGACATTTGCTGACGAAAGTTTTTTGCAAATTGGACTAAACGGATCTAAAATTCACGGCCGCATTTTAGGGCACCTCCACCCCTCGATGCTGACAGTTGGACACCTTAGGTATAGACGGGCATTTCGCGTCCCAATGTTGCTCGTAGTGAACCGAATCGTTGCAATGTTTCCGCAATCTTTTCCAGAAAACAGAAAAATTCCATACCGCTAATTACGCTGTCAGTCGCTGAAAGATCAAAAGAATCACCGCCAAATGTCGATAATTACCCGTGGTGAGTGAATGCAGACTGCAGGCTATAATCTAATTGAATCCCGCGAGCCTTCATTAGGAAGCCATTGGATAGCAATTAAAACACTCCGGCCGGCAACCGAGCGAGACCCGTTTCGCAATCGTCTATCTAAATCATATCGGATTCTCTGGCTACGGTGGTGGTGCAGTCCGCGTCCGGTCCGGTCTATGGGAAGGAATGGAACCGATCGCCGGAGTGTGTAGTGTGCTAGTAAGCTGCTGAGAATTATATCCCCGCCATTAAACTGCCTGGATTAAAACAAATAATCAAAATTTACACGTACGGCAAAAGCCAGCAGCTTAATTTAATAACATAAACTACCCGAGCCGACTTACTTTTTTTTTTTTCCCTCCGCGATGAGGTGGGGCGGCTTTGTAACCTACCACCGAGAAGAATGCCAGCGCAGCGTATGAAAGGACGGATGGACGGACGGGGGGTGATGAGTGTGTGCAATGATGGCATATGTGAGTGCGAGTGGTGGGTAATGGCACAGGAATACCCCTCGGCAGCAAAGAGAACCGAGAGAAAGACGAAAAAGAAGAGGAGCGTGCGGTGGATTTGGCTTTGATCTTCGCCGACTGCCTGCCTTCGAGAAATAGCAGGAAAATCGTTCCGGCGGCAACGATCATTCACGGCGGACGGATCGAAAAGATAAATAATCGAAATTAGCTTTAATAGTTTGGCGTTAAGTTATGAAAATGAAATTAAATTTTCAAAGCGATCCAGATATGTGTGTGCATGTGTGAGTGATGCGGGGGGGCCGGCTGAAGATCGTGTAATTGCCAAAATTACTCCGCTTCATGGGGCCAGGCGGACAGGCGGCGGGCGAACCGGCAAAAGCCGGTTCTGTGATCTGCAGCCATTTGGAAATGGACAGAGGATCGAAATAAAACATTTGTAAAAATTAAACCATCCTGTCATATTTAAATCAAATTAAGATTTACATGCCACTTTTTGATTAATTATAGAGTGTGTACGGTTCGGCGGGACCGGTAGGTCCTTGAAAGGAAGATAAGGCGAAATTTCTTCAGGTGGAGAGGGAGGTGGCGGCGAGACGGAATGGCAAGCAGCGTACGAGTAAGCCAGCCAGTAACTGAATCCAGGCGAAAAGCAGCAATAAAACCGAAAGGGAGGCGAGGCAAAAGAGGAACGAAAAAAGATCAAAGTCGGCACTTTGAGTGGTACTCCTCGCCTACTTCGCATCGCCCCGTCTCGTCGTCCGGTTCTTTCTTCGACCAAGCCATGGGGTATAGGTAGGTATCACATGGCTGCCTCACGATTCTTTTTCTGATCCCTCCTCTTCCTCCATCAACCTTCAAGAGGCTTGAAGCTCGAGAACATCACTATCATCATCATCATCATCATTGGCATCGGCGGCAGTAGCCTTAATGGCAGCGATTCGCATCGCATCTTTCTCTATCTTTCGCGAGTTGCCCGGCGGTGGTGGATGGATTCAATGAGGACGTTCTTTGCACAGCACATTTGCTCGGTACTACAGCCAAGATGTAACGGATCGCGGTACCGGCAGCAGCATCAGCATCAGCCATGCGCGACCGATAGTCTTCCGACCCATTACAGAGAGTGATCAGTCTCTCAGCGGGAATGCTTTCCGCTTCTCGGCAGGTGATCATAGGTTACAGATCCCGATTCGTAACGCCACAGCCGGCTTGCTGGCTGTGAGGATCCACAGGATCGCACTTCTTCAGAATGTATCCTTTTGTGTCACTTTCGTCAGCTTTCGGGTCCTATTTGTTTAGGATCTGCTTCAAGTGCTTCTTCGAGGAAAAATGGAAGCGTTTCACACTTAACCGGCAGCTGACGGCGGTAAGTGCTAGACAAATAGGTTGTTCATGGGAAAAAGTGTCATGTTTGCTCGAAAATTTCTCTTCAGTTCGATTTTTTTTTTTGTAACTGTCAAAAATTTGATCAGAGTAGGTCCGCAAAACGGTCATCAAGTAGTCGTACTTTTTTTTTGGTGTGTTCGATTGCACTCGACTCCTCTCGAGAATGTCGGCTTCCGTCGTTTAATCTCCTTCAACCTGGTAAAGCCGACGACAACGGTGTGCACACAGCGCTCGTTCCAAAACCGAAACTCCGGGATCGAGGGATTAAATGTCAATAATCGCTTCATTCATGTGTAATGAGCAAAACGAGATGAAAAGCGTATCGATTACCTTCTCCCCTCTTTCCACCGTACTCCGACCATCCTATCCCTGGGTCGGGCTGCCGCTCAAAGGGAATTAGAATATCGATCCGGCTTATACCTGCCTCTGACCGATCAACCGACCGACCGCTTCGAGCTTCGATTAACAATTTAGGGATTAACCGTCATCATCGTCGCTCTCTCCTTCGCCTCTTTTTCCTCCTTCGCTTGCCTCGAAAAACAATCCACAGTGCTGTTCATGTTCATCCACTCTTATGTTATTTTTTTTTCTGTGTAGCTGCTGCCTGCCAATCTACCTCGGATCTCCGCGCGCGCTTGTTGATCGTCTTTCCCATGATTCGGCTTCGATCATGGAGTACTCGACAATCTGACACTTGGAGAGGAGAGCTGCCCGACTGGGGCCGCAACGAAACAAATATATATAAATCAAGTTGTAGCAATCCACGGCCTACTGGCTTCACTTCATTTCATCAAAGCAGCCACTGCCCAGCCCGGATTCCACCGCCGCAACTTTATCGAAATCGGCGAACCTACATTGTGCTTTTGTATGCTCGAGCAATCTCACTCACCGCTCTGAGGCTGACCGGGCCGCGCGAGCTCAAGCTCTTGTAATTAATTTCGGATTTTTTGCTGCGTGCCCGGTTCCGATTTCACCGAGGAAATCAACACGAGAAGCTCGGTGAGATGTGAAAGTTCAACGTGCGTCTCGGGAATCAATCGGAGTGCGTCGCAAAAAAAAATGGCAAATTTTTGACTACATCTACAAGCGTGAGATTTTGACATAAAGATACGGGAGCTCGTTAAAGGTGCGTAGCTGCCGGTTACGAAAAAAGGCCAGGAGTATGGGAAAAAAAGTAGAGAGGGTCTAGGATAAAGCTGGGTTTAGACTAGGCAAGTCAAATGATCAACTCAGTTGAATTCAATTGGCTTGAAAAGCTAACTTTTTTCAATTCAAGTGAGTTGATCAAGTCAGTTGAATGGCATGGTTTACACGTTCAATTCGCGTTCAAGTCACTTGATCAATTGACTTGCCCTGTCTAAACCCAGCTTAAGAGAGAAACGGAGCGAACTGGCAGGTTTTGGAGCCAAACGAACTGTCAAAGCCAGCGCTATTTGAGTAGCGCCTATCTTGATCGCCAGAAATCACCTAGGCATAGGTTGCCAAAGCAATTTGTTTTGCTTTTTTCTCCTTCTGGGAAAAAGCTGTGATCGGAGAGATTACGGAGTTTTGGGCACAGTTTACCTACTATGATAGATTTGTAGTATAATAAATTAGGTTAAAAAACTGCATAACTTATTGCAATTGAATCGAGAGTCGAGTAATATTCAATCAGTTTATAGACCAGAAACTGACAGAACTCTTATGGTAACATCTAGGTCGCCAGCTTGCATTACCAACAACCGATTTTTCTGCTGTAATCGTCTTTACAAACAGTTCAAATCCACAACAAAATTGCACAGATGAAGGTGTTTTTCTGACCGGAAAGTTGGTAAACAACGTACAGTTTCCTCCGCAAATTCATCAAATCCATCATCAAATCAGATCCGACGTAAATTTACCCTTCTGATCACTTCTGACTACTAATGCCGTTTTCGTTTACTCCTAGTGCGAACCTACAGACTTGTTGTTTTTTGCCGAATCTAGGCAGTTTTTGCCGAGATTTGCACAGCCGTGTGGTCGGCAATCTGTTTTAGTGAGATCTCAGCAAAAGTGACGTTTGGTTGCTGAGTCTCGGAAAATGCTTTGCTGAATCTCAGCAAACAACGTCATGTTTGCTGAGATCTCAGTAAAATTGATTGCCAAGCACACGACTGTGCGAATCTCGGCAAAACATTACCGAGATTCTAACAGTCGAGCAGTTCTACAATTTATTTTGTTGAGATTAAGTAAAACAATTGCCGAGACTCAGCAAACAAATAACATTTTGCTGAGATAATTGGCTATTGGAGATTTTACCGAGCTAAATTAAGTGTACACACTTAGATTTTTTTGCCGAGATGGGTACCACCGAGCAGCTCGGCATTTTATTTTGCTGGAAATTCAGCAAAAAATATGTTTGTTAGCTGAGATCTCGGCAAAATTCCCGTTTGTTAGCTGAATCTCGGGAAGTTTTAACTGAGATCCAGCAAAATAAAATGCCGAGCTGCTCGGTGGTGCCCATCTCGGCGAAAAAATCTAAGTGTGTAGTTTCACCGCCCTAAGAGCTGTTAAAACGTTTTTCTATTCGTTAGGGTCGGATCCTTGCTTCAGTCTGTTGACTTTTGCTGTTATCACTTTGCCTGATCTTGATTCATTAAATACGACTTAAGGAATGTCAACATGTTGAGGTTTTTATCATTAAGGTTCGAACGCTTCTTAACACAAAAGTTTGATGATGATGAGAAAACTCGCTCACTTTCGGTCGAAGTTGGTCTAATGCTTTTCAAAGCTTTGAAGAGCTTCTCGTGGTTGGGAGAAAGTTTTCTATTTAGCTCATACAATACAAATTCTTTTTGGATTGTTTTGGCAATGTCAGAGTTACTTGTACTAGGTACGATGCGTTTAGAAGTGTGTTCATGAATGCACTGTGTAAGCATTTCTCTAACTACATCAACCTTCAATTTTGACTCTGGGTGCACTTCTTCTGTCCGTTGAAAAGATGTCTCTGGAACGGGATGATTCGATGAAGATAGGTTATAAGTTGATCCAAAAGACGTTTCTCAGTGGAACTGACAACTTGAAATCTAGAGTGTGTGAGTGATCTGGTGTTAATGGTGCTGAATGTGAACATAAACAAAGCAGAAATTCATATGAGAATAAACCAAGGGGGGGAGATGGCTGTCAAATACGAACAATCGTCGCCTACCTCGCATAACTGGTTCCAAACGTAAACAAGCCATAAGAAACCATACAAGAATGATCAGTAAGCTGATTTGACAGCACGTCCCCCCCAGGAATAAACTGCCAGTTCTACTGTGATCTGTCAAAAGTTCTTGGTAAACAAAACAGTCAGCTGATCGCAACTGTCTCGTGGACAGCCTTATTCTCACCACCAGTCAAGTCGATTACTCTTGATGCTACCAATAAGGCTGTCCACGAGACAGTTGCGATCAGCTGACCTTTTTTGTTTACTAAGAACTTTTGACAGATCACAGTAGAACTCGCAGTTTATTCTCATATGAATTTCTGCTTTGTTTATGTTTACATTCAACACCATTACCACCAGATCACTCACACACTCTAGATTTCTAGTTGTCAGTTCCACTGAGAAACGGCTCTTGGATAACCTTATTTGGCCATTTTCAGAATTTGAATCCCAGATGCCAGTGGAAGCTCATTTGTTCCGGTACTGCGTCTTTCAGAGATTCGCGTGACCACCGCTTGGAAAAGCCGTTTTGCGATTTGATTTGTTTGGTCCTTGAGAGTATTGATGGGGAAATGTAGGGTACCTTCAGCTTGGAGGAGATCTGCGTTACGGCTTGATAAAGCTTCAGAAGCGAGACAAACGGGCTGCAAGCAATCTAACAGTGATTGTACCAACAATCAATACGAAACTTACGATTTTAAATTGGCTCACTACTTGACTAGCCTATTGGTCCCAAGCAAACGATTAACGTACCCTATTCTAGTCGAAATTCTAGTACTACGCAATATTTGTTTTGATTCGCTATGAAAGTTTGACAGATAAAATGAGGGGTTATTGGTTTTTTCCTATTTTTCGAGGGGTGAATCGTTTAGCTTGGGACCGAAGAGAGTACCAGAGCTGAGCCAAAAAGTTGAGCACGTTATTTCGGGACCTTCTAGTCTTAGAGTTACCTCTATGATTGTACTGCTCCTATGTCATCCTCTTTGACCGAGAGATGCTTGAGATTTAGCTCATTGAGAGGTTCTTCGACACATGAGTGTACTAGCAAACACCTTTCAAGCATAGTTTCCACACTGTTCCATCTGGTCTTTACATCCAATAAAAGTTCCAATTCCTTTCCACGAGCTTTCGAAATATTTGATTGAAGAAGTCCATTTTTCAAAGGAGAACGTTTAAAAAGCTTCACGCTATGTCTGATACACAACAAGATCGATTTGACTTGGGGCATTCAGAGTCTGATTCATCAGAACTGGAATCAGTATACTGCACAACTCGTTCGACTTCAGCTGAGTCTTTATAAAGGACGTCGAAAACAGCCAAATGAAGGCCACGGTTGTAGCAAGTTTGATGCAGGTAATCTGTTAGAGATCCAAACTTGAGCATCATCTTCATATGTTGTTGACTGCGCTGGTGAATTAGAATTCTGCCAATTTCTCCTGAATCAACCATATGTTCAGCAGTACAAGACTCCTCTATTAGAGCCAATCCAAGATTGAAGGTCGTTCCATCTGTACAATGTAAGTTAACATTCGGATATCTCCAACGTCTAGAGTGAGACTGAACTAATCAGCACGGCGAGTTTGAATCTTCTCTATAACCTGTTTTCAAATCAACATCAAAATAAACATGTTGATCTTTGTATTTATCTAAAACAATGTTACATTTTACCTGGTTTTTGGCATCTTCATAGAAGTTCCGAATCAGATTCATCGCGTTTGTCCTACAATTGAGCAAAGAAAATCGTTTGCTCTAAAGCGATTTGCGGATGAAAGTACTTCTCTCGATTCCAGCGATCAAGAATCCATCAAGAGCAGCGAGCCTCGCAACTATCTCGGATTGTTCGTTGCGTTTTAGGTAGCCTGACAAACTTGATTGTTGTGCTGTTTTCAAGCCTTTCGAAGAGCTCGGCTGTTGCTGGGATGCTGATGGTCGTTTCAAGCTTATGTTATGAGCTTCGGATGTACTGCATCCCTTGCAATCCAGCACCTTCGAACAGCGAGAACACAATGCCTTGTCTGCCGAATGTTTGGTAAAATGCTTCCAAACTTCTGTAGAGTCTGTTTAATCCGATTATGTGGTAAATGGACGATGGGGTCTTCCAAACTCCAATCGAAGGCAAGTACAATCAACCCTGGACGTCAACTCTGCCTGATAATATTTCGGTTTCTAGTGCTGCCGCTACACTATCGGCTCCCGAACAACTGAGTTTGATCGACGACAACAGCGCTATCCTGACAACACGTAACGATAGCAATGTCCTCGCAGAACAACTTTCTTCTAACGCTAACGAGCCTAGGGATGATGTTTTCACCGTTTATTATCAGAACGTTGGTGGTTTAAATTCGTGTTGTGACGATTACTTGACTGCCAGTTCAGATGGCTGTTATGATATTCTTGCACTAACTGAAACGTGGCTCAATCAGAACACTATTTCGAGTCAATTTCTAGACCGTCAATATGAAGTATTCCGTTGCGATCGTGGTCCGCTTAATAGTAATAAAGTTCGAGGTGGTGGTGTCCTCCTAGCTGTTCGTCGAGGCATAAAGGTACACTTAATTGAGAACGGTGCATGGACTGCGGTGGAACAATTGTGGTTAGCGACTGAGCTCGTAGATCGTACTCTGTACTTGTGTTCTGTCTACTTTCCTCCTGACAGAATGCGTGACGAATCATTGATTGAAGCGCACACGAACTCAGTTTCATCCATTGTTGACAGAGCTTCAATAACGGACGACATTTTATTTATTGGTGATTTCAACTTGCCAGGAATTTGTTGGCAGTCATCAAGTAACGGACTCCTCTACCCCGATGCTACACAGTTCGAAGTTCGTACCTCATCATCCACCGTTGCATCTCAATATCGAGAGAAGAAATGTAAAGGAAGACACTGTCAATCCATCTCCTGTCATTTAAGATTTCAGGAATGCAAACTATCACAGCATCATTCTTCTTCTTGAGACGCTAGACAGGGAGAATATTCTTGACGGAACCAATGTGAACATAGCTGCACAGACATTCTGTCATATTCTTTCATATGCGATCGACCGACATGTTCCCAAGAAGACGGTAGCCGTTGGTCGGACCCCATGGCTCACTCCCGAACTCCGAAGGCTGAAAACACAAAACAGAGCCGCCCTAAGAAGATTTTCGAAAAACAAGAGTGTATCGCTGCGTGACCACTACGTGAAGCTGAACATAATCTATAAACGCGTTAGCAAGAGATGTTATATTCGATATCAGACGGGCTTACAACGACGACTCAAATCCCATCCACAATCTTTTTGGGATTATGTCAAACAGCAACGTAACGAGTGTGACCTGCCTTCTTCAATGAAGTGGAATGGGACCGTAGCCTCTGAACCACAAGCCATATGTGACATGTTTGCCTCGAAGTTTTCTAGGATTTTCTCCAACGAATTGCTATCATCAGCATCTAGTAACACACAGCCGTCAGGGCTAGCTATGCGGCTTGAAGTCACTGTCGACAATGATGCGATTATGGCAGCTACACGTAAACTAAAAGTGTCAACGTGCTTAGGTCCCATTAGAATTCCGTCGGTGTTTTTGAAGAACTGCATTGACAGCTTGCTCGAGCCACTTCAAGTGATCTTCAGCTTGTCACATTCATCCGGAGTGTTTCCGTCCTGCTGGAAACGTGCATACATGTTCCCTGTTCACAAAACGGCGATAGGAAGAATGTTGATAATTATCGCGGAATATCCTCGTTATGCGCTGTTTCCAAACTCTTTAAACTTGTTGTGATGGACCAATTATTCTTTCATTGCAAGCAATTTTTAAGCCCATATCAGCATGGTTTCATTCCCGGTCGTTCAACCGCGTCAAACCTTTTATGTCTCACTTCTTACGTAACCGACAGTATGCTTGAACGAGCCCAAATGGATGTACTATATTTGGACTGATCCGCAGCATTCGATAAGGTCAACCATCAAATTGCTGTAGCGAAGCTTGAAAAGCTTGGAATTCATGGAACTCTTTTGGATTGATTCCAGTCCTACTTGAGCGGTCGTCGCTCGCAAGTAGTCATCGACGAATCCACATCAGCTTCATTCCCAATCACGTCAGGGATTCTGCAGGGAAGTCATCTTGGACCACTCATCTTCCTTTTATACTTCAACGATGTCAGTGCAGTGCTGGATGGACTAAGGCTTTCGTTTGCTGATGACTTCAAGCTATATTTCGTTCTGAGGCTGACGCTCAGTTTCTACAACAACAACTTGATGCATTCGCTCATTGGTGCCAGATGAATCGTATGACCGTAAATCCTGCAAAATGCTCAGTTATTATGTTTTCTCGACTGAAAGATCCAAAACTCCACGATTATTCATTTTCTGGAGTACCACTGGTAAGAGTGAACGAAATCAAGGACTTGGTAACTATCCTCGACTCCCAGTTGACCTTCAAGCAGCACGTGTCGTTCGTAGTGAATAAAGCTTCAAAATCTCTAGGCTTTATCTTCCGGTTAACAAAAGAGTTCACGGACATTTACTGTCTAAAACCGCTCTACTGTGCATTAGTTCGGTCGACATTGGAGTACTGTTCGGCTGTTTGGAACCCTCACTACCAAAATGGAATCGAGAGAATAGAATCAGTGCAACAGCGGTTTGTTCGATTTGCACTTCGTCGACTACCATGGCGGGATCCATTCCGTCTCCCAAACTACGAGCACCGATGTCAGCTAATTCGTCTGGATACACTTATTACACGAAGAGACGTTGCTAAGGCTATGCTGGTTTCTGATGTCTTGCTGGGTCGAGTTGATTGTCCTGAAATCCTACAACGAATCAACTTGTATGTGCGACCAAGATCTCTATGGAACAATGCGATGCTACGACCTCAACCTCACCGCACCAATTACGGAATGAACAGTGCCATTACTGGGATACAGAGAATTTTCAATCGGGTTGCCAGTCAATTTGATTTTAACGGTACGCGTGACTTGCTACAAGGCAACGGCAGAACAAACAGCCCATTTCAAGAACGCAAGCATTCAGAAGCTATTTTCACACATGATAAGTCCCGGCCCAGTACATTATCGATGCTAATAAACCACTGATAATGTATTGAAACTTTCAATCAAGTTGAAGGGAAATTTTTGATTGACGCGTATTTAATGAGCATCAGTTAATTGAATATTTGTTTCATTAATATAACTCAGCTGTTCGTGAACCGGCTGGAACTCCACTGTTCGCTAGCAACTGAAACGATTGGGACGCCATTTGGTCACCATCACGCAAGCCACTTACAATTCTACTACGCAATGTTTACCATTCCGGTCTCCATTATTAACTTTACAAATGAATTCAATTTTTCACGAAAAAAATCACACAGCAAAACAAAAATACGTCAATTTAACAGCGCAGCCTACTCCGATCTTATTCATGAGTTGGCTGAGCCAGTTTACCTGACAGCATTTGATGATATTGATGATGATTCTCGCCTCCTGTCAAAGTTGATCCAAGAATTGAAATATTAGTTGATGCTCTGTTGCATTGAAGGCATAAACATTTTACATTTCCAAAGGGTTGGTCACTCCGCACAGTGTGCCAAAAACACAGGCATTGGCACCCATGGTTAGACATTTTCATGATCTTTGAAGATACTGGCAGCACTTTACTATCACTCAGCCTGCGCAGCGCATGTGTCAAATAATTGTTGTCGACATATACCAATTTATGGATTCGGAGAACCGCAACCGTGAAGTTTTGGGCCAAGTCCCACCATAGATTCCCCAAAACCGGATACAGATTCCCCAGTAGCGCACATCCTAATGCCTGTCCGCCGCAGTGATCCATTCTGCGTAAGGTAGACCAAAATCAGGGCAACTGCTAATGATGCAACAATCAATACGAAACTAACGATTTTAAATCGGCTCACTACTTGACTAGCCTATTGGTCTCAAGCAAATCGATTAACGTACCCCATTCTAGTATAAATTCCAGTACTACACTATGTTTGTTTTCATTCGTTATGAAAGTTTGACAGATAACATGAGGGGTTAGTGGATTTTCCTATGTTTGGAGGGGTGAATCGATAAGCTTCGGACCGAAGATAGTACCAGAGCTGAGCCAAAAAGTTGAGCTCGTTTCTTCGGGACCTTCTGGTCTTAGAGTTACCTCTATGCTACTAGTACTAGGTAATCTGCATTGTGTTTCAGTTTGAGCAATTCGAAATTGGCTTGGCGGAACACTTTCGTCGCCTTCTCCAGTGTCATTTTCACATAACAGATTCGTCTCGTTTCTTCTCGTCCAGTTCGTACATGACATTGGCCACCATAAGCCGTACATCCAACGAGTGGAAACTAACGATTTTAAATTGGCTCACTACTTGACTAGCCTATTGGTCCCAAGTAAATCGATTAACGTACCGCATTCTTGTCGAAATTCTAGTACTACACTATGTTTGTTTTGATTCGCTATGAAAGTTTGACAGATAAAATGAGGGGATCTTGGATTTTCCTATGTTTCGAGGGGTGCATCGATTAGCTTGGGACCGAAGAGAGTACCAGAGAGTACCTTCTGGTCTTGGAGTTACCTCTATGGTACATCGTTGGTACATCCACGTTGTAACGGTTCGCTGCCAGGTATCTAACGTTGATCTCCGCAGCCGATTTCGATCTCCGGAAGAGTTTCACCGATTTGAACAGCAGCTTGACCCGGCAACTGTGGATTTAAAATGCAATCAGATGCGTTTCGATATTCCTTTTGCCGAGGTCTTTGTGAAACAGTGGTCTTGAGAAGCTCCTCCGGACGGGTCAGTTTGTCCGGTATCCGTTTTGTACAGCTGGGGTGCCTCTGGATCATTGCTTTGACTCTCATCTTGGTTCGGATTCCACTGCTTGTTGTGTTGTTTCTTCGCCTTCAAAACACAACATGACAGTTCAGATTAACCGGGTTGCCAAGACTGCCATTATTGACAAGCAATCAAAGTCAGTCTGATGACTGGTACTCTCGGCACTGCTGCGGCACACTGAGAATAAAAGTAGGTACAAAATAAGTGTGTAGAGTGGCCACCCCTTGTACATTTCTCCAAAACTGATGGTGTAAGTACATGATATGATTCAAACCTCAGTTTCCTCGGCCCGCACCCTCACTTTTATGATAAAAACCCACCCCAAGGTGTTGGAGACATTACATTTGAAGTATTTTTTTTTCCGAAAAGGTTCTTATTTCGTTAAAATCAATCAGCGCCATCTACTCCAAAGTAGATATTCCATTCAACAAATCGCCAGGAAGAGAACAAACCCGTAACATGAACTGCAAAATTTACCGATCAGAAGCTGCTAAGCTTGCAGTAGATAAATAATGCTCGGTGACCTAACAAATGGATCTCGAATGTTTAGATCCAAATCCCTGTTGTTCACGAATCTCAATGCTAAATTTAAAAAATTTTGTTTTGTCGTTGTTTTCTCTTTGTGGGACTCTTATCATAACATCGACTCTGCATAAGCCTCACAGCAGCGTAGTAGTAGCAACAATCAATACGAAACTAACGATTTTAAATTGGCTCACCACTTTAGTAGCCTATTGGTCCCAAACAAACGATTAACGTACCCTATTCTAGTTGAAATTCTATTACTACACTATGTTTGTTTTGATTCGCTATGAAAGTTTGACAGATAACATCAGGGGTGTGTGGATTCATGCAGAACATGCAGGGGTGAGTGAAATAGCTTGGGACTGCTTGGGACCGTTGTTCTGGTAAAGGGTGTCCACGATGAAATTGCCACACACAAAATTGATTTGCAAAATTCGAGTTTTCATCCGATTGCCATCAAATTTTCAGGGATTGAGAAATAACTATTAAACTTCATTTTACCATTTTACTCGTATTTTATTTACAGTCCATACGCAAATGCCCGCACCTTGGCCTTAACCCCGGCCATAAGATTCTGCACAACCTGTGAATCAACCGTTTTTTGCATGTAAACCCATACTTTCTTCAGTTCCTCGACTGTCTTCACTACCTTAGGTCGTTTAAGAAGGTGCTGCTTCATAATCGCCCAGTACTTCTCGATGGGGCGGAGCTCCGGAGTGTTGGGAGGGTTGAACATTTTCTGCACGAAATTGACCTTATTGTCCGCATACCACTTCAGCACGTCCTTGGAGTAGTGGCATGAGGCCAAATCCGGCCAGAAGATTGTTGGGACGTTGTGGGCCTTCAGGAGAGGAAGCAGCCGCTTCTGGAGGCACTCTTTCATGTACACCTGTCCGTTCATCGAGTCCTGGGTCACGAAAGGTGCACTCCGCTTCCCGCACGTGCAGATGGCTTGCCAAACCAGGAATTTTTTCGCAAATTTGGACATCTTCTGAGTGCGGACATGCTCCGGAACGCTTAACTTATCCTTGGCCGTGAAAAACAGGTTGCCGGGGATCTGTTTGAAGTCGGCCTTCACATATGTTTCGTCGTCCATGATGCAGCATTCAACTTTCGTCAGCATGTTGAGGTACAACTTCCTGGCACGGGTTTTGGCGGACTTGTTCTGCTTCTCGTCACGATTAGGGGCCTTTTGTACCTTGAACGTTCGAAGCCCAGCCTTAGTTTTGGCCTCCTGGACAAAACTTCGGCTTAGGTGCAGCTTCTTAGCCACATCCCTAACGGAGGCGTTCGGATTTCGGTTGAAGGCCCCAACTACGCGGTTGTGATTTTTGGTGTTGTACGGAATACTTTTTCCTTCACTTCTGGGCTTCCGATCGGTGGTCAACCGTTCCTCGAACCGCTTAATCACTCGCGACACCGTGGAATTCGCGATTCCCAACGTTTTAGCGATGGAACGATGCGAGAGATCCTTGTTCTCGTGATGAATGCGCAAGATTTTATCACGCACGAGCTGTTCTTTCGACACCGTTTCCGCGAGTTTTGATCACAGGACTTTAAAACTTGCAGGATGTGCATAATGCACTATGAACTAAATCCACCCAAATTTTCATTAAATTCTACCCAACGGTTAAAAAGTTAGAGCAATTTCATAGTGTGGCAATTTCATCGTGGACACCCTTTACTGAGTGAGCCAAAAATAATAATGATTTTCTTCGGGACCCAGTGGTCTTAGAGTTACCTCTATGGTAGTAGCAACCGGTGGAAACTAACGATTTAAAATTGGCTCACTACTTGACTAGCCTATTGGTCCCAAGCAAATCGATTAACGTACCCCATTTTAGTCGAAATTCTAGTACTACACTATGTTTGTTTTGATTCGCTATGGGAGTTCGACAGATAAAATGGGGGGTTCGTAGATTTTCCTATGTTTCGAGGGGTGCATCGATTAGCTTGGGACCGAAGAGAGTACCAGAGCTGACCTAGAAAGTTGAGCACGTTTCTTGGGGACCTTCTAGTCTTAGAGTTACCTCTATGGTAGTAGCGTAGCGAATTCGTTTATTATCGAGGTTGAAACCAGTTCCAACTCAGAGTGAGTCCAAACTTTTTGTCAGTACGAACCTCAACTTGAGGTAGGTTTAAAAAAAATCGATCAAACTGACGTTTGTCGGAAAACAAGCAGAGCTAATCTAGATACCCGATCCAGGTTGGAACTGTATAATAAACGAATTCACTATTAGCAACAATCAATACGAAACTAACGATTCTAAATTGGCTCACTACTTGACTAGCCTATTGGTCCCAAGCAAACCATTAACGTACCCTATTCTAGTTGAAATTCTATTACTACACTATGTTTGTTTTGATTCGCTATGAAAGTTTGACAGATAACATCAGGGGTGTGTGGGTTCATGCAGAACATGCAGGGGTGAGTGAAATAGCTTGGGACTGCTTGGGACCGTTGTTCTGGTACTGAGTGAGCCAAAAATAATAATGATTTTCTTCGGGACCCAGTGGTCTTAGAGTTACCTCTATGCTATTAGTGTCAAAAACCACAGTGAAGGATACATGTATTCCCACGCGTGGAAAGCTAGATAGGTTAGTGCACTATGTATCTCTCAAACGCCCCAAATTTGCTGTTTGTAAAAGGCGAGCAACTTCGTCCATCTGAGGTATCAACAAGTCAACAAATACCAGAAGGAGAAATAAACGTCAAAATCTGCCTAACGATAACTCTAAGACTGGAACGATTTTTGGTTCCAGACTCCGGTTGTAAGCAATCATCGAGCAACCATACCACAGAGAAACCATACTGCCAGTTAGCAAACTGCCGTTTAACCGGTTCGATTACCGCCCTTTCTCCTTCCCGACATTCGATCGACATTGATCCCACACCGTAACGGTTCTACGGCCACCCTCGACTAGCGCCACCCTTCCCCGCCAGGCTTGCCCGAAAACCAACGACGGTGCTATTAATTACTTCATTCTCCTTCCCATTTGCAGAACAAACCAACTCCAACCGATCCGCACATGCTCCGAAGAAAACCGCAAGATGTGATGCGATATAATTGGGGAAGGCGCTCGATCTCGGTACATACATACAAGCCGTACTTGGCCACGGCACAGGAGAGTGAATTAGAATGCAATTAAAATGACAAGCCGTGAAGAGTGTCCATACTCCGACGACGGCGACGGTAACGTTGATGCCGATATGACGGTGTCGGTGACGGGACTAGCTTTATAAGGGCATCCGCTTCTCTATCTCCTAGGAGGCATCTATGCGAAACCGGCAACCTGCCGGCATTGCTGTGTTTTCAATTGCGGATGTTTGTTTTTGCAGGCCAATTTAGCGCGAAGCGTGACCGCGGACGCTCTAATTGACTTTGGCGAGACCGATGATTCCACGCGAGCGTGAACTGGAGACACCGATCGACCGGATCGATCGATCGAAGAATCATGTCCAGCTGCCAAATCTTGCGACGGGCCATCTCTTTGATAAGCCGGTTCGTAGGCTGGTTTTTGTTTTACTAAATTGTGTGCAAAGACGTTAGTCATATCGCGTAGCTCTGCTAAAAGCTTTTTGACGCTATTTCCCAGAGTGAACCGGGTGGAAGAAGCAGTTCAAAGGCAGCGAGCCGCCACCGCCACAATCTTATCTACGCCATTCTTCGCCTCAAGTGCGAGCGGGTAAACCAAACCAAAACGCCCCGCAATCAATGGCGTCGAAGAATCTACTTAGAGTAAACAGAAACACTGCATGTGGAAGAAAGTGGATCAATTAGAACCGTTTATGACCAAAATTGATGCGGTCGCTGTCAAGTGCGAGATTCCTTTTCTCCGGGTGGATGAAAGCTCGTCCGCGACCATCAGCTCGTAGATGGAGCTATAATTGTTCAATTAAATACCAATTATCAGTCGAAGCGAAGCCGAAGCGTCGAAACCTGATATTGCAATTACCGGCAGTGGTGGAGCGCTCCGCTTCGTACGGTGCGCGCATCCATAAGAAATACGAGAAGGCCTTTGTCGGCATATTTCCACGCTGTCGTCTGTGCGAAGGAAATATTTATATAAAAGGCTATATAGATAAGATAGCTACATACGAATTTATGACCGCAAACATATTTTTGCGTCCCTGATAAGGTTCTATTCTCTCAGTTTGCCTGGCGGTGGCGGCGGCGGCGCTGGCAGTAAGCCTTGTACCTAAATCCACCCACCCTTTGATCTCGATTACATGGCGACCCTGGTTTATGACAGCATTTTGAAAACCGCTACTGACAGCATGATTCAGACGGCGTAAACAGAATTAAATCTTACTTTATTATTTCCTGAACAGGGAGCAACAAGAAAAAAAAAATGATTCAACCCCGCTTGAAGAAAAACAGTCGATTTCAAAACAAGCGCAAAAATCGCCCGGAATCTGACCGCGACTGGCGGAATCTTTCCGCGCCGCCCCTTCAATGCCCGCTGCCTGGCATTTTACCGCTAGTGTGCCCCATGCGCCGCCACCGCCGCAGAGGAACAAAATAATACTTTAAAAGCAATTCGCTGCTATTTTTTCGCTTTGGCAGATAGCCGCCGCCGCCGCCGCCACCACTTCCGCCACCCCGCCCCATAACCACCGAAGAGGAACGTAAAAAACAAAATATCTTCTGTATGGAAGCGAATCGCGCCCCGTACGTACCGCAATATCGGGGCGCGCACAGTTCAAAACCGCCAGAGCACAAGAAGAAGATACCAACAACAACAACAAAACAGAGACAGACAGGAGAATGAAGTCAAAAAGAGATAGTTAACTATGGGCGAAATGCGTTTGCAAGTGGTTAACTTACCCATTTTGGTGTTAACTGATAAGGTGTTATTTCAAATTCATTGATCAAACTGAGGCGGAAGAATTTTTCTTGATTTAAAAAAGAACTAAACCCTCAAATTGCTGTTAATCGCGCCCATAGTGGTACCATTAGCGAGCGCGAAGCACCACAACCGGTTTGAACGCATCAAAACTACATGCGGTGTTTTTTGCCCCGTATATTTTCCACTCCTCTTCACAACACGCCCGTTCTCTTAACAGCAGAGCCCCCCGATTGTCTGTTTCTGGACTGATAGCGTTCTGTTGTATCTTCTGCCCGACTTCATAGCCCAATAAACAGCGCTCATCTTACTGATAAGATTTCCCCAGTTCCAAAGTTCACCGTGCAGTTCTGGAAACGGAAATCCACTTACCAAAAGCTCTGCATCGAGTTGCGACCGGATTGCACCGGGTTCACCATTGGATTCACCGGATCCGGTTGAATTTCCCGACCCATTGGTCGTTGCAATCGGTGCCGAAGCCACCGTCATGTTGTACACCAGATTCTGGCAAGCGGAAACCGTGATCAGTTCACATTTGAGCTCTTCCACTGCCCTAACCGAATGCACCACGAAAAAAACTGACAGCATTAATCCTAGCAGGCTTCTGAAATCGCCCTGCGTTGCCATGGTTTCTCGACTATCAACAATCACTGCTTCTTTTCGATATTTCAGACTTCAGACTCACTGCACTTTGCGGGTTTTTTGCTTCTAAACAACGCTCATTGTACGATTCGCATCAAACCCTCATAAAGAATCACTCAAAACTTCTTCTAACTGGCTCACTTTTACGATATATTTTAATTTTTTCAATCAAATTTCACCCTCTTCAAACTCCATACACCACATCGTCAGCATTACAACCGATTCTAATCTTTTGCGCAAAAACCCCGTCTAGGAAGGTAAGTGGCGCACACTTCAAAGAGTTCTGTAACTCCGTAACCGAACGCCCGATATTCGCACACACTGGATAAAATCGAGCTGCGAAAAAGCACGTCCGTACTCGTCAACCGTTTCTCAATGACTGACTCGAGACTCCGATTGACTGAAGTTGAATCGATCCGTTCAGCGACGGAAGGACGGATGGCACTGACGGGCGGACGGACGGAGAACGCTTCAAAAGAGAAGAGTAGTCAGGCAGGCAGCCGTCGATTGAAGTTGACCGCCCCTGTGTTCGTTCGCTGTATGCTGGTCTGATGGCTGCCGTCGCAAATACGTTTTGTTCTTTTGCGCTCCTTTTTGGCTTCGATTCGAACCACCGACCGACCGATCATCCAAGCGAGTATATGAGTGCGCACATTGTGAGGGTTTTGATTTCGCTCTCTCCGATGGCTCTCAGAAGAAACCAACCTCGAACCAGCGTCGAAGTAGACGGCGATTTGGAAGCAGCTTGCATGTGGTGCGGAATGATACCAAGCCAGTGTTGAATGTTTACAGCGTGTATCGTAGAAAGGCCGCACACAAACACGTACATGTGGGTGATAGAAGCGGTGCCAGATTGCTACCGAACTCCTTTTGATGGCCTTTTTTTGACGTTGGATAACGTCTTTCGGCAACATACGGGGGTACAAAATTGAAAACAGTCATTTTGGATGCGTTACGAAAAATTAAAAGATTTTGAACGATAATAACTTAACCGTCTCTAGATAGATTTACGAGATAATGGCATCAATCGATTGGAAATGTTTCTAGCAATTTGCTGAATGTTTTAAAACTATTGATTTCATTCTGTAAACTATTGAAAAATGGTTAAAAGTAAACCATTGTCTAAAGATGGTGAAAATCGATTGATTTTTTTATATTCTTATACTTTCTCCAACCGAGACATCAGATGCGAGTATCTGACACCTCTGATATTTTCTGTTCTACTATATAAGCGTCGAACAAGGTCGCCCGTTCCATCATTGTCTATCCGATCGTCGACCCAGCAGCAGAGCAGCAGAGCAGCAGTACCAGAGCAGCGGAAGCAGAGCAACGGCAGCAGAGCAGCGGCAGCAGAGCAGCGGCAGCAGAGCAGCGGCAGCAGAGCAGCGGCAGCAGAGCAGCGGCAGCAGAGCCTGGGGGCGAAAGGGCAACTACGCCGAGTGCGTTGGTACCAGTGCTCCGGTATACTGGGCCGCCGTCATGGAATGCCCAGCTGCTGCAGTTCTCAGTCGGTCGTATTCACCGTCTGCTCCGCAAGGGCAACTACGCCGAGCGCGTTGGAAAAATGGCCCTGTTCAGGGCCACAACATTATCAAGAAAGAGTTTAACGATTAATTTTCTAATGCCTTTCCGACACTTGAATATCGAAAGTTGAATCTTCGCAGAGCCATAGATTTAATTTTTATTGCATGTCTACTAAACTTATTTCAGAATCGAACCCGTCTTCACAGACTGTGTGAAGAAGAACAATGCATCATCGAGCACAACCCGTTCCGTTCCAAAATCGTCCTCATCACAACCTCCAAAACAACCATCTACCCTCTCGACATTTCGAGTGGATTTCCCGGTTCATCATACCACCTAGCGCTGTTCTACTGATTGGTAATAATATTTACCCGGAGTTCACCGCACTCGTGGTTGAAGCAAAGCGCCCGGCATGCAAACCGCTCATCAAAATCGCCATCGCCATCCGGTACCCATGCTCGGCATAACCATCATTCCAAAACCACAACCAAAACGGCCCTTTTCAGGGCCACCAATAATTCGAGAGTTAGTTTTGAAGACAATTTCTTTCCAGAATATCACAGTTACAGTGTCTAATTAAACATTATTTCACATGAGAATTAAGCGTCTATATACACCTTTAATACCATCGCTGTTTAAGGAAATAATGATGTCTAGTAAACGCTGAATAATCAAAAATTTGATCGAATAAAGCTCTGTTACAACTTTTGTAAGTCGAATAAAAGCTTCTCGACATACCTTATTCAACACCAAATATTTCGATGTGGTTGAATAAATTCTCCAGATTTGTGTGAATCAGAAGTTATTATTAAAAATAGTACAAGTATTATTAAGCATGAAGTGGAAAAAAAAAACCGTCAAAAAGTCGTTTCTTCAATAGGCAATTGTTTGTTGGGTTGGCATAACAATCTACCTAGTTCTGCGAAGAAACATTCAGCGTTTCGATTTGGACCATGAACGTTTATTACTAACAAGCACCGTCGAGCAGATCCAATCTACATAGAATGAGATACAATATATAAATGAAGTTAATAATAACTTATGGTATATTATTCTATATCATACCTTGTAAGAAACCTCTAAACACTGTAGGGATGGTCCAGCATCATCGTATTTTATAATCTCCATATCAACACCGTGTCGTATGAGAATGGCTAAGCCACGCTTCCTGCTAGATGCAGGATGCCCCAGGATCCATCGATAATTCGCAGTACTCATCATTTGGAAATCCAAGTTAACCTCCTGTAGAGCTGCAACAACGACTCTCTGAACCAGCAATGCAGCGTCAATAGTTTCACGCTTACTCACTTTTCGACAACCGTTAACGTTCCATGATGCGAAGCGGATACCATGCTTTGCGTCAATCAGGATCGGAAGATGTTGAGTCAGCTGTGAATCGGAAATCTCTTTACGCGCTAGCTTTTGTGCCACTATCAGTGGATCAGGAAGACGCCGACAGCGTGAACCAGAGGCTTCATAGTATCGATATAAGGCCAAGATGCTGCCATAAGCACCAGTAATACTGTCCAAATCTTCAAGTACATGTATAGTGAGAACAGGGTCACGGGCTGCTGGATCGTAACGGAAAGTATTCCGTGAAGGACTATGGACATATATTCTTATTCCAAACAGCGCAGCAAGCACAACAAGCGTGGCCTATACGTAGTAGGAATACAAAATGGGATACCTCCTCCTGTGATTCATAGGGTAACCCACACGATTGAACTATAGAGTCGGGGTGTCTCTCAATTTCTTCGGCTATCAAATATCTAACGATAGTTAGAGTCTCCTCAGATGGCAAACTACCACACAACTGATGCATTACAGAACAAACGGAAGAGTTTGGACCGTTAAACCGAACTAACAAAGCATCAGACTCCAGGGTGCGAATTCTTTCGGATTGATAGCCAGTTGGAGGAACTAAATCTAGCGCATGAGGCCGGAAGCATACCACGCTGTCATAGTGGGTTCTTGAATTCAAGACGCCACGATAGAATAAATGGTACCGTGGAGCAGCAGTAGTATCGTAATTTGTGGGAACGAATTCGACCTCAGCGTCACTCTGATGAATAACAATAATTGCCTTGAAGTGATTAGAAAGGGCTGAAATTGATTCTGCTCCTCCCCAAAATCCTGGTCTTTGTAAATTTTCCATGTAGATATGCACCTTTTCCTTGATGGTAATACCAGGCTTTATGATTTCCATAGCGAATTCAGAAAGTGTTACGAAGTAGTATTCCATATTTCTGCGAATTTCTTCGACGGCTGCCTGTCTCATTTGTAGACAGTACAAAGCATAGAGTTTGTGACTCGGGGGTATCCCGAAAACTTGATGAACAATCGACCCAAAAAGGCAATTTCCATCTCCTGGGATTTTTAATAACCAAAAACGTGTTCCGTTATTATCTCTCTCAAAATCCATTCCTGTTCGTAAAAGCAATAAGGGATCTAAAACCAAAATGAACTGACTGCGTGGCTTAACAAGTGTTAACTGAGAAAAGCACCGAGTATATTGAAATCAGATTGGTAGTAATTTTGGCGCAAATTGAGCTGTCAAGAGTTTGAAAGTATTTGTGATGATGATGGGTCTTTAGGGTCGGCTCAGGCATTGCAGCACATCCCTGATTCCGGGTAGACAAGGTTGCCAAATAATGTATATATGTTGGGTATGTATATGTATATGTATGTGTGTATGTTTATGTGCATTTATAAGTATGTGTATGTATGTATGAATGTATTAATTTATTTATTGATTTATTTATTTATTTATTTATTTATTTATGACTATATATACATGTATGTATATGTATGTATGAATAGTACGATTTAGGAAAGCTTCAAGAAGCCTTGGACACCTTGACCGTAATCTTCCGGGACCACTTATCGTATTACTTCGGAGGTTGCAAGACACAGCGCGTCTCACTTTGCCTCAGCTAACTGGCGCTTATGGTTCGCTGATTGTTTCTCCATTTTGTAAGCCATTTGTTTATATGTGTTTTTTTTTGTCGGTCGTATTAGTCTTATGTGATAAAAGTGGGCTCGGTGGCCTAATGGTAGCCGTTTTTGCTTACTGGGCAGAAAATCATGGGTTTAATCCCAAGCCCCTTACACAATTGAGCTCGTAGGATTGCATAATTTCATTGTCAGGCTTTAAAAGATCGCGTCACTGTTGTCGGTCGTATTAGTCTTATGTGATAAAAGTGGGCCTGGTGGCCTAATGGTAGCCGTTTTTGCTTACGGGGCAGAAAATCATGGGTTTAATCCCAAGCCCCTTACACAATTGTGCTCGTAGGATTGCATAATTTTATTGTCAGGCTTTAAAAGATCGCGTCACTTTCCAAAGTGATTCCAGATCTCATTTATCCTCCCTACTAACAAAACGTCCCTCCTGTGACAACCGTGGAGATGCAGAGGTGTATTCGGTCTCTAGTAACAACGGTTGTCGAACTAACAATCCTTCCCTTCCCCCGATGACCGTAAGAACGTGGCCGGTGCCGTTATTGACCATATAAAGTATTGAACCTTCGAAACGTGTACATAGAGAATGGATAGCTCATCCCAGCCCCATTCGTTTGGATCTATGTGCAATTTCGCTGGTTCTTGTCAATCACGGAGTAGCAACTACTGAAATGTACGGTCATCCAAGCTCAAGCTCAAGCTCAAGCTCAATTTCTTTCCAGAATATCACAGTTACACTTAAATTTAGGGACTATACTGGGGTGTGGGAACGCTGGAAGGGGAGATGCTGTCTGTCTTCGAACTACCAACATCATTCCAAAGCTCCTCCAGGGCGACAGAGTACAACAACATCATCAGCCCAACAAAACGGCCCTTTTCAGGGCCACCAAACTTTCGCAAAAGAGTTATTAAGGAATATTCCTAAAATATAATATACACAATTAAGTACAACACATAACAGACGTTATCCAACGCCAACCCTGCGGTCGTATCTAGTATACAACCCTTCCAACTTTTTTTCAAAGTCCAATGGATTATCTTTGACCACGTATTGGCGTTGACGGCACCGCCGAAAAATCGTCTCTTCTAGCAAAGATTGACAGTCTCGTTGACAGTTTCTTATGGGAATTTTCAGTGGAGTGAAAGGATAGTAAGAAGTCCCCCATGTTTCACGCACAATCTGACGTTTACTTATGAATTTCACCATAGAAGTAAAGAGCTACAGAGTCACCGTCAACGCTAAAGGATCATTTTAGATGGCTGAGTTTTGAACCCACCACAGCTTGCATTTGGCGCTACTGTATACGGACGATCCAATGTAAAATACTGTGGTAGCCACAGTATGGTGCTGTCAAAACCTCAGCATCTTCAATGATCCATTGTTGATGGTCTCTGAAGACTGTTATACCAACCGGTGGAAACTAACGATTTTAAATTGGCTCATTACTTGACTAGCCTATTGGTCCCAAGAAAATCGATTAACATATCCCATTCTAGTCAAAATTCTAGTACTACACTATGTTTGTTTTGATTCGCTATGAAAGTTTGACAGATAAAATGAGGGGTTCGTGGATTTTCCTATGTTTCGAGGGGTGCATCGATTAGCTTGGGACCGAAGAGAGTACCAGTGCTGAATCAAAAAGTTGAGCACGTTTCTTCGGGACCTTCTGGTTATACCTTTGCTATCAATTGCTTTGATTACTTTGCCATCGTACCTAAAACTATAAATACCTTGCTCGCATGTTGACAGTTTATTATTGTTTGTTGATGCCCCGTGCGTGATCAAGTGTGTTTCATATTTTCCGCCCAGAGAATAAGGTAAATTCGTGCTTAATAAGAGTAAAATTGATTAACATCAAACTGTTACGATGTGGTTTACTCGGCCAGTCACAACAGATCTGACGACGAGGATGAGTTCTGGAGAAAATGCAGGATGAGGTAACGTAGAAGGAAGTGCTGCTGCTGTTGGTGCTCCGCCACCAAATTTCGTAGTTGACCCTTGAATTGAATTGAAGAATTGAAAATCTTGTAATGGATGCGGTTGTTGACAAAGTAGACTTCTCTGATGTTTTCAAAATGCTTAAGCGTGATTCAGCGTTGTCAGATTGTTTTAAAGCTTATTGGTATTAAAGATTTTTTTAAAATTAGTCTTTAGCAGCATTTCCTATTATTAATAAATTTTACATTTTTGCTGTTTTTTATAGAGAAAATTTAAAATTATGGATTAAGAACGGAGAATCTACTTTTAGCAGAAGTCAGAAGGAAATTCTAGAAACTGTTCGAACTAGCAGTAAGCTAATAAAAACTTCCTGATAAAGGAGAAAGAACCCTTCTGGAGGATCACAGAGAACATACATCCAAGTCAAATTCCTAAAGTGTGTAAAAAATTTAACTGCTATTTTGAATAGACATTTGAAACTAGCAATATCGTGGTGGCGCTAGTGTCGCTGCCCATCGACGTCGACGACCGGCAGACGTCATAATAACATAAATGTCAAAATTTGTGTGAGCAAAACATTGTTTGTTTAAACCCGATCAAAACAAGGGCCGCAAGTTTTACTGGTGCGCAAATAAACAAGGTGTTACCAAGCGAAAATCTTTTCACAATTTTCCTAAGGATGCTTAATTGTAAGTATTTGCTTATTGTTTTCTTTTACATCGATTCATTCATAAACATCTTTCCAAATTGTAGGTGCAGCCACTGAATAAATCGCTGCGAGTCGCCCGAACTACAGGAGATTTTCTTCTCACGTGGAGTCCAAGCGCTAGCAACGAAAAAGTTATGTTACGACCACTTCCCCCGGAGGCTTTTCGAATTCCTCTTTGAAATTGATTTGAAACAAATCACTGTTGCAATAAATTATCACAATAACTAACATTGCACCGCTTAGTTTTTTTTTATTTGAAAATAATGGTTCCGCAGAAACTCGATCGATTTTCGTTGTTTTGTCTTGTTTGTTTTGAACTGATTTGACAGTTAGTTATAGACACGGCCAATAAGATCAACCCAAATTTTAGTTCAGTTTACTCATAAATCGCAAACTTGAGTCGCAACATTCCGTATGACGGCGCTAGTGTTTCTAACGTATTTTAATTTGAATTCTTCTACACAATTTTTCGAAACATTTGTTCAAGCTTGCATGTCTGTTCTCTGTGGGAGGATGTTTGATTGAAGAAACTTTTTGAAAAGTCGAAAAAACATCCAAGGAAATAGATGTTTGCAGAAAATTTAAATAAACTTTTGGAAGTAAAGGGATGACACATCCAGAGGAAGCCAGAAAGGTAAATCAGTCAATCAGAATGAGCTCGTAAAAACACTCATAAAGAACGAAGCTTATTGCGAAACTCGAAAGGAGACTCCGACGGTGTTTTCCATATCAGACAACAATCAACGCAACCAAATGCCTTCACAAGCTACCTTAATTTGTCGTTTGTTGCTTCCGTGTCAACCACATTACTGTGCCGCCGAACACTCGTCGAACGCAGCCAGTGATGGATCACCTGTCGTTCAAATCGTTGCCGTTTTATGTAGCACCAGTTCTCGTTGGTTGGGCAACGCCGCACACATATCTAGACGTGAGCTTTGTGCGACATATGCCAAACTGCCTCAAACTCTCTGTATGGCTGAGTTGATCTTTCCGCCTCCACGCCCTTCTTCAATTTCAGTTGGTATTCCATCGGCGTCGATACATGCATCCTCTATGCCTAACCTGCCAAGAAGGTTCTCGAGGTACACAAGCTGAGTGATCCGCAAAGTTCGGTTATGCACATCCCTTTCGATGCGTATGCTGAGGAAGCTTCCATCCTGCCCTAGGTCAGACATCTCGAACTCAGCTGCAAGACGCTTCTTCAACTTCACGATATCCATCAGCCTCTGGCCTGAGCTTTTTGACGTTTAATCGGCGCACACTACTGCACCATTTAAATCGAGCGAGTGTGAGCAAAAGGGAAACCGATTAGTGGGAAAACAAACCGTCCATTCATCCATGTGTGCTAGATAAAGAAAGACGATTAAACGTCAAAAAGGTCTATAGAAAAGAGCCCATTAGCATTTGTAAACAAACCGTTCCAAAGCCCTTTCCTCACAAAGCGAAGGCCACCCACGCAAACAACACAATCATGGGATAGGAGAAACTTCCCCCTACACGATGATGGTGTTGGTTTGTGTGAGCGGTCTTCGATTTGTGAGGAAAAGGCTTTAGAACAAATTCGGGAAATGTCATTCTTTTTATTCTCGTTTCCACGCCATGGGCGTCACACTTGTTCGGAGCAGAACGGACATAGCGGGTTCAATGCAGATGTTGCTCCTCAATAGTAACTACGTGGAGACATTGAAGGAAACTTCCTGGAGACATTACACGTTGAAAGAAACCCCGCATAAACAATAACCATAAGAAGCACCTAACCACCAATTCAGAATATAATCCCAACTTTATGCGGTTTGGTCGCACCATCCATGATATCGTTTGTGAATGATACCCGTTTATAAGGGACTTCCTAAGGTAAATTGGAAGGAGCTTCTGGAGAAAGTCGGAAGTCAAAGGATTTACGAGACAGTCGATAGAAACTTTTAGGAGAACTTGGGCAAAAAAGATTTCCGGTAGAAATTGGTAGAATCTTCTAGGGATAGTTACCACAATATTCCGGGGGAAGTTGAGAAAAACTGGCGGGAGTAGAAGGAAGAACCTTTCGAGCGAAGTCAAGCTTACTTTCCGCGAGTAATCGGAAAATAACTTACGGGAAAAGTTGGAAGATACTTCCAAGGGAAAATGAAATAAACTTTGGGAAGTTAAAAAATGATGGACCTATTTGGTCACTGGATAAAAGTATTTTCTGTCGATTCCTGGGTAGCCAAAAACGGCGAGGAAATGGAAACACCAGTTGATAGCTGTGCCAAGCGTTGTGCCGATCGTGTCGAAGTGTGGCAATCAAAGTGTCAATCTCAGTATCCCATGAGTTTGGCAACCCTACAGTTGTGACTTTTGAGATCATTTGTTTACAATTTCAAGCTCTCATGGACGAAGAAAAAAGTTGAGAACATAAATTTTCCAATATTAAACGACTTATTTGAGTACATATGAAATACGAGTACCTGTCCTGTTAAAAGTAAAATGAGCATAAAATAACACGCGTTGTTCAACGATGCCAAACAAGTGTTTCATGAAGGAACGACAAATTCGATCACAGCAGAAAATACAGCAAGGATTACGAGTTTAAGTAACACCACGCAAGCATCCTCACAATCATACATACTAAGGTTTTGTGTTCGTGTTCGGTAAGTTCTGAGTTCCTGCACTTTTTTAGATTTATGACTAAACTGAGTTCTAATTTGGGTCGATTTCAGAATGACGCAATTACGTCATATGGCAAACATAAAAGAAGTCTATAGGATAATGCGATTTCCATTTTCGGAGTTGCTGACGAAAGGATGTTGAAAAACTTACTGCTGCATCAAATGGGACTCGAAACGTTCAACATCGTCTGTGACAAAAGTATTCCTGTGTAAAAAAGATTCAACAAGAGCTGATCGCTTTACAACCCACAGCCGTTGGAAATCAGTGAAATCTTACATAGTACCGTCACCGACAAACCGACATGAATGACCATAGCAAAAACAATACAATTTCTGACCAAAGCACACTACTGACATCTGGCTCCGTGTTCGCGGGAAATATTTAGCTAAGCCAGGAACCCGCATGCAAAAGTTATGAATTGGTTCGTTTCTGATCTATTGTGGACACATTATTTTTATCTAGATCAAAAAATCCTATGGTTTTGACAGTTCGGATCACTGCACATTTAAATCGGTCGTTTACGATTTTCGGGCATAAGTCAGGATTAAGTGTCATGTCGGTTTGTCGGTGGTACCGCTGCGACAAATTGCCGTCACCTGCAATCAGAAGAAGCTCCCAGAAGTTGAGGAGAAGTTTTCAAAAGTTGAGGAAAAGTTCCCAAAAGTTAAGAAAAAGTTTCCAGTAGTTCAGAAGAAGTTTACCGAACTTCAGGAGAAGTTCCTTCCTTTCATTAGGCTGATTAAACTTAACTTGGCAAATGAAATATAGCCTCAATGTCCAACCATTTGATTTGTTGGTCAAATACTATTTACCGGCTGCACTGCTGTTGCAATACATACATTTCCATAAGCACACCACTTACTAAACCAAACATAAGTATGACTTTTGAGAGAGCATAGTGAGAGGAAATAACATTTCAGACTGCAAACCAGAGAGCGAGAGAAAAGTGAAGTACAAAAGCGAAATCATGAAATTGGCCCTCTCCGATGATTGATACGTTCCCGTCTCTTTGTGCGGCAGAAAAAAAAAACCCTCTCCGCTCTTTGCTCTCCGTTAAGCAAACCCCACACGCATCAATATATTGACGCGAAGGGGAATTATTGACTATAATATTGATGATGTGAATTCAGAAATATTGTCAATCTCGATATATTGACGTCAATATAGCATGTATTGACAATACGATTATTGTCAATAAAAGCAATCGTGTAGGGTTCACTTTATGCATGCCTTCATATGCTTGCTGGAGGTGTGAAATCGATTTACCATGCACTTGGCTCATACTCGTACAGCATTACTACTTAGCTGGCCGCGCAGCTCAAATGCTGCACAGCATGGTCGAAAGCCAATTATTGCATCCTAATGGACTTTTCCCCTTTGTTTTTGCTCTCTGGAAATGTAATAAATGCTAATTTACCCAAGAAAAATTTGAAAATGCATCTGAGGGAATCTTCGATTCCTAGCCTAGAAACATGTTGCGACTTTACCCAAAAGAGCCAAACCATGCTCTCAGCAGCGGTGTTAGCTCCAACGTTCAAAATTCATCTATCCACCTTTCGTTCCGGCTTGCGGCTCGAGAGAGGTTACAGCTTTTTTTTTCCAATTTGGTTCCCCTTTTGAAATGTTCAAGCCCTCGCGCGGTTTGTTCTGTTTCCTCGATCGGCTCCATTGCGGTTGATCTCTTCTCTTTAATGCCTTTAAACATCACAGGGCACAGTGTGCGCATTCCGAAAGAGGCACTTTGTGGGTTTTCTTCTTTTGCTTGGTTCCGTTGCTCTCCCGTGTGTCTTGATTCTTCATCATCAGCGAAGTTCCCTCTCAGGTTGGACGGAGGTTCTTCCATAGCTGCGGAACAAACGAAATACGTCTTTCAAAAGAAATACACCGTCTTATTCATTTTTTTTTTTGCTCTCTGTGTTCTTTCCCGTTTGAAACTTGATTCAGAGCCCTTTTCATGGACCATGCTGAGTGGAGGATCTGTACTACTGCTACCGACGATGCTGAGTTTCATTTCTTCGTTTCTCGCATTCTCGTCTGATTCTATACAGAGCAGACTTTTTCTACGCTATTGTTTTGCTCCGATTTCAATTACGTGCTATCACAAAGTATCGCATTGATAATGTACAGTCTCTTCTAATCGGTTTCAATATCCCTGGAACTAGTTTCAGAGTGTGAAACTCACCAAAGATTGTTGGCATGCGGATAATGTTGTTGCAAATTCGCTGAAACCGATAAACCGGCCACTATCGACATTGTATTTCATCTCATCTAAGGTAGGAGCCAATCCCAAAAATGGTCCATAGTCATGGGCAAGGGGTAATCAACTCTGCACACTGTGCTGAAACACATCATGGCACACTGTTCGGCTCGTTGTGGCACACGTTGACAAGTAGGACACAAACAACATAATATAAAATGGCATCACTGTCGAGTGTTGACGTTTTGCCAATTGTTGCTAAGGTTGACTAATTTGCTTATTACAGATTGGGCTACATAATGAGTTCGAGGAGCGTGACTTGCCACGCTTCGAAAAATTCTGAGTTTAAATTCTGTAAGTATTTTCTACACCATGAATCTCGTCAAAACCAACAAATCTCATCCGATGTGTAGCGAAACTCCCAGCAGCTCGTGAGCAGAGTTCTTCCACACTTGTTGATACGGCAGTCAAGACGGCCGAAATGGGTTACCACCAGCGACTGTTGGTGAAATGAATGGAAGATGTGGTCGTCCAATCCAACAAAATTGTGGCAGCTGTGGAGGATATTTTTGTACAGTCAGGATAGGGGGGGGGGCAAGGGGGTTCCAGGTCTTGCCAACCTTAAATATGCAATCAGATCTCTATGTACGTTTGCCTTAGGGCAATATTATAGGATTTCTAGGAAGAGACCAATGTAATAATATTCTATTCTGTGAGTCTGACATCAAGCACATATCCATCATCAACGATCTGGTCATTTTGCAAATGCATCTCTGTCATCATCCTTCTGTTAAACTAGTTTGTCTCAAGAGGCCTACCGATCAGCCCTTGTGCTTGAACGTGTGTAGGGTAGGACGGGACAAGATCGCCACCTTAAGGTAGACTTCAGTTTTATATTGAATAATAGCATTTTTTGACGGCAGGTAGAGTCCGGGGGCCAACACAGTGGAAAACAACTCAGGTGGAACGACTTGAAATCAATAAATGAAACTCGCGAAATTACATATGAACACTTTCTTTATTAAAAAAGTATAAAATAGCACACGCACGACGCGTTCAACTTGCGGTTCAATTTGGAGTTAGGAAAAATAACCTGTGTTGTACTTATGCTGCGATCTGACAGCAGCCGGCGTAAAACAAGGTATGTGCGTACGAAAGGTACGCATCGGCAGGTGTGGATGCTAACTGGCGCAAGGTACGGTGAAGAGGTGTGACATTGCACCGTTCTACACTCCCCCTCAATGAAGCATTTATTCAGCTGTACTCTTTAAGCCCAAGCATCTCGCAGAACTCCTGGTGCTTCAGCGGACCCAAGGGCTTGTCAAAATGTCAGCGATCATGCTGGTTCTCTCCGTTCGTACAAACGCCAAGCATCCTTGGTTATCCTCCATCACAACCGTTGGTTTTTCTTGCTGTTCACCGAAGTCGCTGAGTAACTGTCGCAGCCACAGCGCTTCCTGGCACGCTTCGCTGAGAGCGACGTATTCAGCCTCCATGGACGAAAGTGTAACGGACGATTGGCGACGACTTTCCCACGAAACAATGCTGCCTCCAAACTGGAACACCATTCCGGAAGTAGAGCGGCGACTTGTGACATCTCCAGCCCAATCTGCATCGGAGAATTTGACCAGTGGCTGATCAACGGCTCCACCCATCTTCAACTGACTTCTTCCCAAAATTGCAGCGGAAGCTGCAATATCCGGCCTTGCTACGACGGCCAGGTAGAGCAAACCACCGACAAAACTGCGGTAGTTCGTTGGATCGTCGAAGGGGATTCCTAAATCGGCCAGTCGCAAATATCCAGGGTCCATTGGTGATTTAGCAGTTTTCGCTTCTTCCATCCCATGCACCTTCAACAGTGTGTTGATGTAGTTATGCAAACTGATCTTGAAAGCATCGCCTTCACGCTGTACTTCTACCCCGAGAAAATGTCGAATACAGTCTTGATTTCGTCTGCATCCATTGACGCCAGCAGAAGATCGTCCACGTACACCAACAGGAAAACCTTAACCTTTCTGTCATCTCGAAAATAGAGGCAGGGATCTGCCACCGCTGCCTTGAATTTGTTCTTCACTACACGGAGAAAAAATACTACCCAAAATTTTAGTTCTTTTTGCTTAATATTGACTTCAGCCTCTCACTTGAACTCGTTATTGTTGTCAAAAAAGGAACGAGAGATTCGACCCAACGATATAGTTCAGCCCAATAAGTTACTTTTGAGTAAATTGCATATTCTCAAATTTACGTGAATTAAACTTAATTTTGGGTAGAATATACTTAAGAGTAGGTAATTTTTTTGCTGGTGTTAAATAGAAACTACTATATGCGATTTACTCAAATTTGGGTTATTGGGCTGAACCCCGGAATTGAGGCAAAAGTACTTAATTTTGGGTAGTTTTTCATCTCCGTGTAGCACTTCATGCAGCTTCTTGTTCCAGCAGCGAGCAGAGTGACGCAATCCGTAGATGCTGCGCTGGAGCTTGCGCACTAGCTGTTCCTTCCCGGCCTTCAAGTATCCCGGCGGTTGCCGCATATAAACTTCCTCCTCGAGGGTCCCGTGCAGGTAGGCCGTCTTGATGTCTAGATGCTGAACTACCATGCTGTGCTTTGCTGGCACCTTCAAAAACGTTCGAAATGTTGCTTGACTAGTAACGGGGGCAAACACTTCTCCGACGTCAACTCCGAACCGTTACGCGTAGCCTTGGGCTACCAGCCTTGCTTTAAACTTCACTACGCGGTTGTCTTCGTTCTTCTTCGCCTTGTACATCCATTTTGATCCAATGACCTTCCGCCCCTCTGGCAACTGCACCAGCTTCCACGTTCCGTTGATACGATGGACCTCCAACTCTTCATCCATTGCTTTGCGCCACACAAGTTCTGCTAGAGCTTCTTTAATACTAACCGGTTCTTCCACTGCGCACGCTGCAACGCCTGCCACGTAGTCCAACTGAAAACCGTCCAGATGCCTTGGTCGTGTTTTCGACCGCTCCGATCTACGAACAGTTGAACTCGCACCTTCTTCTTCATTGTCAGCTTCATAGAAATCTTCCGGAGCAGATCCGCTCTCCTCATCTGGATCGTCATCAGAATCCTCATTCTTCTTCAGCGGCAGCAGCTTGATTTCTTCTTCTGGCTTCTTGCTTGTTGTTGGGATCTTTACTTCCACGGACGACGTGCCGTTCCCCAACTCAATGAAACGTGCATCGCGGCTGACCGTGATCTGATCTGTCTGAAGGTCAACAAATCGGTAACCCTTCTGCTCTATCGCATACCCGATGAACGTCATCTTGATTGCTTTGCTTTCGAGCTTCTTGCGCTTGGTGTCAGGCACGTGTACGTACGCCTGGCTTCTGAAAACCCGGAGATAACTCAAGTCCGGTTTCCGGCCCCACCACAACTGGTATGGTGTTGTCTGGATCGATCTAGATGGCAGCCTATTTTGTAGGTAGGTGGCGGTGAGCATCGCTTCACCCCAGTAGCGCTTCTCCAAACCCGCGTCCACCAGCATGCAAGTCGCCATTTCCGTTAGGGATCGATTCTTGCGTTCAGCGACACCGTTTTGTTGAGGAGTGTAGGGGGTAGTAAACTGTGGTTGGATCCCTTCCGATTTGTAGAACGCTCGGAGTTCCCTGTTGTCAAACTCTCCCCCTCCATCAGAACGCACAACGCCAGGTATAAGACCAAAAATATTGCTAACCCAACGCACGTAATCCCTAATATTGCCAGCCGCCTCACTTTTGTTTTTCAATAGGCACGTAACGGTGAACCGGCTGTAGTCATCGGTAATCGTCATAACATACCGATTGCCGCTCGGCGTAGCATTCCCAAGTAACAATTTCCAGTTGAAGAAACGCTTTCGTTTTGATTTTGTTCAGCTGCATGTTGAATAATAATTGCACAATGTGTTCACCACAACTTTTATAAAACCCTTGTTTACACTGGTTTGGAGAACCTATACAACTGCAACACAAAGGTGTTGTCTAACGTATTCAGTAAAACGTTTATCCAAAATCAATTTCTTGTTGAAGAAACGCTTCCATTGTGATTTTATTCAACTGCATGCTGAATAATAACTGTACAATTTGTTTATTACAACTTCTGCAAAACTCTTGTTTACACTGGTTTGGAGAACCTGTTTAACTACAGCATTATATGTATACGCGGTATATGAGTAGAAGCAACTTTTATACAACGTTTATAGATACATATTAAACTCAAGCTTTATTATTTTGGTGAAAGCTCTTATACAACGTTTGTAGACACTTCCTGACAGCTGCTTTGAAATTTAGTAGAGAGGAAACCTGAGAGGCGTTTGTTGCACTCTTTTTTGACTCCTAAATAATCATTGTACAGCAAGCGGTGAAAAGCGTTTATAGCTCTTTTCAATGACTCCTTAACAACCGGATAGAAGCAACTTTTATACAACGTTTATAGATACATATTTAAACTCAAGCTTTATTGTTTTGGTGAAAGCTCTAATACAACGTTTGTAGACACCTCCTAACAGCTGCTTCGAAATGTATTAGAGATTGAACCTGAGAGGCGTTTGTTACACTCTTTTATGACTCCTAAATAATTACTATACAGCAAGCGGTGAAAAGCGTTTATAGCACTTTTTAATGACTCCTTAATAACCGTTGTGTAAGTACTCACAATATTCACAGATTAAAATTAGTTTAACAATTGTCGTGGTACGCCAAAATAATTGCTTGTACAGTTTATTAATTTAATTTATTTGTGCACATTGAAAAAATATGTAATTATGCCATAATTCACATTCTGTGATCATGGAGGAAGTAGTAACAAGCATCTGTTTAATCTTTGATTGATATTCTTTCAATTAATCTCTCTAACCATTAATTGAGAGAATTTATCTAGAAATGTTATCGTTGATTATATGATATATATCTTAAATTAATGTTTGCATTTATTAATAACACCTATATATAATTTACCTCTACTCCACCAAAGGTTTCTCGAAGCAAGATTCGAACTCATGATCCCGGATTGCCAGCCGCTTCTGTTTCCATCTGCTCTATTCTTGAATACATATTTTGATCATATGAGAGAAGTATATCAAGCTCATCTTGAGTAACTTCTCTTGCAGTCGAATAATCATTGCCTTATGGTTATATAAACATGCCTATCACTTGTGCTATTTTTAGCAACAAAATTGTGGTTGGTCGAACGTAAACAATCATTTAAGAGTGCTCCAAGCAGTTTTTGAAGCTTTTAACCAAATGGCAATACAACTACATTCTTGTACAACTCTGGAAGCTATTATTCAACGTTTGATCAACTCAGGTGTTTTATAAGAGCTCCCAATGGTTTGTTTTGATGCGTTTATTTCACGTTCTATATAGCTCTTGTCAATCAGTTTAATTAAGGTGCTATAAAAGTTATCGTAGGTCTTATAAATCATATAGTTAAACCGAACGTAAACAATCATTTAAGAGTGCTCCAACAGCTTTTAAAACTTTTAATCAAATGGCAATACAACTACATTCTTGTTCAACTCTGGAATTATTCAACGTTTGATCAACTCAGGTGTTTTATAAGAGCTCTCAATTGTTTGTTGGGTTGTCCATCGGACCACATAAATCAGTGTGGACTATGTCCAACACTCGGGACGACTTACGGTCAACGACCGGAGGAAATGGAAGCCTAGCTGACTTACCTTCCATACAGCATTCGCAAACCAAACGCAGTCCACAATCGGTCACTTTGATCCCAGTAGCTAGTTGTTCGGTGATGATCCGCTCTGCAGCAGCCCAATCGCGGTGACCGAGCCGCCGGTGCCATTGATGCTGGCAATCCACTTTGTGCATTTCATCCGATGCAGCCATCGACGCTTCCGCTACCCGCAGGTAGTACAAACCACTGTTTCGACTTCCCGTAGCCACTACGTTACCTTCCGCGTCGATAATTTCACAGCCACTCTTGTCAAAATTCACTCGGAAGTTCTTCTATGCCAATTTTGCAACACTGATCAAGTTCGTAGAAAGTCCTGGCACAAATTTTACCTCATTCACGTCAATTTTTGTCACTTTTCCAGAACCATCGATGCCGAGGATCACTCCGCAACCTTCCCCTTCAATTTGGGTCTTTTTTCCGTCGGCCAGCGTGATAAAACCACCAGTGAACTTACTCAACGACCCGAAGAACGCCTTGTCGTTGGACATATGTGCACTGGCACCGCTGTCAATCACCCAACTCGACGAACTTTCACCCCCAGCAGTAAACGCCACTCCTCTGACGTCATTATGTGCCGCTTTGGCCCTCGGATGGCCGTCTGAATCGTGTCGGGAGGGATTTCCGTCCTTCTTATGCGTAGACAAAAACTTGCGGCAGTTCCGCTTGATGTGTCCTGGTTTCTTACAAAAATGACAAGTACGCGCTTCCTTATCCGACTTGCCATCACCATACCGCACGTCTGAACGCATCGCTCTCTGCACTCTGGAAGATCCACCTTTCTTTTATAATTGCCGGTTATATTCATCCACCAGCTTCGATTTTACGAAATCGAGGGAGATATCGTCATCCGATCGGCTATCGAGCGCCGTGACCAGACCATCGAAAGAGGCAGGAAGACTACGAAGCAACATACAGGATAGTTCCACTTGTTTCAGGATAATTGAGATAACTTTAGGGAAGCTTTGAGAACATCAGGACATTTAAATTCAAGGAAATTTTTTAACCTTTAAATGAGTTCCGAAAACTTCAGTTAGGTTCCGAGAGGTTCATGAAAATTTTGGAAACGTAAGGGAAGTTACATGAACATTAGAAAATTGTGAGAATATTTTAAGGGAAGCTCTGTGTTTTTTTTCGACAGTTTCGAGAACTTTAAAAAAATAAAAAAACGGAAGTTCAGAGAACCCAGAAATCTATTTCTTCCAGATATTTTCCCATCTTCTCCTTGAAGTATTTTTCGACTGTTCCGTAAGCCCTCTGGCGTCCGACTTTTTCCAGAAGTTTCTTCCAATCTACCGTAGGAAGTTTGTCTCAGTGTCTCCTGGAAGTTTCTTCCGTCTTCTCCATGATGTTCAATTGAAATTCTACCGGATGTATCTATCGAGTTCCCTCAGAAGTTTCTTTCGTCTTCCTCTGGAAGTTTCTTCATAAGTCACTCTCTGTATTTCCGAGCTTCTCCTAAGTTTCCCTGGAAATGGCTCCTCCGGTATTGGCTTCCAGTTTCCAAACTTTCCTGGCTTCTGGATTTTGTCCGATAGTATCTAAAAAGATTTGCCAGAAGATTCTCCATATTTATCGTGGAAGATCCCCATCGGATGTTTTTTCGACATCTTTTCGAACTTCTTTCAAACTTCCTCCACGAGATCTTTTATATTCTTCCTCTGGAAGTTTTGTCGGTACTATTGAGAGACTAATTAAAATATTTCCCAGAAATTTCTTCCGACTTACATGGAAAGTACATCCTTCGATTTTAGTCCAAAAGTTTGAAAAAAATTAAAATTAATTAAAATAGTGAATTCCGATGAATACCGATTTTTTAATCATTTGATACCGATAATCATGAACACAATCTGGCAACTCTGATAGGAGTAAAGAGCTATACACTCAAAAGATTTTCAAATATAAATAGATTAAAAGTTACGCTAAATCGCAACTCTCCTGACCGACGCAAAGCTTGGTATAAAGTGAGAGAATACGAACTTAGTATAAAAATGGTTTACGCATAGATAGAATAAAGTGTATGTATTTATTCGATTCATAACTGCTATTTTATTTGTATTTAGAGTATGCTTTTCTGTCAGTTTCATTTGCTTTGTTTTTTAATGCAAATCAAAAATGCTGCAAAAATAACAAAAACATATCTTATTTTCTTGTTACTAGGTACCTATCAGCATAGAAATAAATAAGGATATTTATTTATAAATTGTTCTGATCCCTGCGTCGTACAAAACCGCTCGAGTTAGAATCCGGTTCACTACCGGACATGGTACCGAGTTAATCAAGTTCAGCCGCATCGCCGCATCGCACTTGTGGACCACCACCATCGAATAACTAGTCAGCACTAATTAGTCTGGTGCAGTATAGGTTCTAGAACGGGGGCTTGTTGAACAAATCCGTTAAAATGACCAACAACCACGCGTCTTATCGATTCCCTCGCCAATGAAGTCAGCCGGTAAGCTGTTGCTTAGGAAATCCGCAGCATTCTCAAACGGATAGTGATTCTGTGTGAATGGCATCGAACCGGACTCGAAACAGCAATCACTGTGGAGAATTTCCCAGATAATTCAACGGGATTTCAAAGTGGTCGATGGCTCTATGTCGAACGCTCATTCGCACACATGAGTACTTATCCAGCTCTTCAATGCTTCCGATGCATGCAACTGGTTGGCCAGCCGTAAAAATCCACGGCGATGTCAGCGATCCTGAGTATCTAAAATTGAGAACCTTGCTAAAAACTAAAAAAAAACTGAATTGTAATCTTAAAAACTAACCAAACAACTGCAAGCTTCATCCTGTCAACGTTGCAATTTAACAAACATTGGACGAATTCCTCGCCAATATTCGAACTTAGTATAATTATGGGATCAAATTTTAAGCCGATCGATGCATAAACATTGCTTAACCATAGCATGTTTAAATTTTAATCTTTCTTCGATTAGTTATATTTTTGAGTGTACAAAGTAAGCATTTTTGAGGGAGACTGGGACTACACGCTAACTCAAAAGTACCCATTAAATGAGGTATTTGTACTCATTTTTTGAATCTATTCTAAGTTGTCAAAAAATGGGTATTTACAAATAAAGAAAAGCGGGTACATTTTATTCATTTGTGAAAATATATTCTAGCCTTAAAAATGTGTTAAAAATATTCATTAAGGTTTTAATTATAAAAGTGACGCCATCTTCGCGTATCAGGTGGAAATTTTTCGTGTTCGGGATTTCCGTGATTTATGCAACCGTGGAAAGAACGGCACTGCCTCCCTGGCAAAAACTGGAGCCGATTGTTTGGAGGTAAATATTATAAGTGGAATAATCAAACAAATTAAGATATTCTAAAAAGTGTGTCCCATTTCAGGATAGCGGAGATCTACGAGAAGGAAACTGAAATTAACAAGCGAATGGTTCCGGATCCTCATTCGATGTTCGGCATCCGAATAGTAAACCGGAAGACTCAATGTTAAGCGTTTTAATGATTCATATAAATTTATCTTTTTTCCAAAAGGTACTACATACTTGGTTTTATATTTAATGGCAGAATGCACCTGACGCTAAATTTTCAATAAAATGAATACTTTTTACTCATGTACGAAAAAAGCATCAAGAATAAAAAAGACCCATTTTCTGAAGTATTCGTCGAATACTCATTAATGAGTAAAGTCGGTTATACTCATTTCATGAGTTAAGCCACTTTTCTCTAAAATGGGTAAAATTTTACTCATTAATGGGTACTTTTAAGTTAGCGTGTACCCATTAAATGTGTAAAAATATTACCCATTAAATGAGTATTTGTTACTTACAAATGTATACACACAAAAAACAAAAATTGTTGCTATAAAAATAATGCATATTCAAAATGAAAGTTTCCCAAATTTCGTTGTTTTAACTGGGAAAATTTTCAAAATGAAAGTTATATATTTGGTTTGAAAGTTTTTCTTTCACTTCTGACAAGTTATTTTAAAAGTGCATTATATTTATATAAAAGTTGTTCAGCTGTCAAAAATACCTCTTCATAGTAATGTTTTTGGCAGCACTGAACCGATCTCTGAACCCCACTTCATTTACCACCAAAATTGAATTTTTGAAAAAAAAAAAATTGAAGTTTACGGTGGAATCGGTCTTCGAAAGCTACCTCCAGTGATGATAAGTGGCAATCGATGGTGATTCTGCCACTGCAACAGGAAATGATAGGTGAGTTGGAAATTCGTTTTTGTTAGGATCGAACGAGGGATCGATTAAATTTGTTTTTACATCGTAGGTACGTGGTCGGGTCGTTCGGATGGTGGTCAATTCCCGTGGTGGGTGGCGTTCCTTTACCGGTGCTGATGACAATAAGGATTTTCTGTCTTCACCATTCTGCTGGATATTTCTATGGTGAGTGTCCCACTTTTGTGGTATGCAATGGTTGTATTTCAAAGGCTGTATTTTTGGGTTTGTAGATTCTATATCGTCAGCTCATGGAGAATAAAGTAGCTCCAGCAGGAAGACCTCGTAATGAATGCCGTTTCCATGGAGTGGTATTGGGATTGCCTTGTCAAGGGAACGTTTCCCAAAGCACTCGTCGTCATAACCGCTTTCCTTTTGTTATCGTCGTTTTGAACGATAGAAGTAAGAGGAAAGTTCCGAAATTGCCGTCGACCCGAGGTTGGACCGAATACCTTCCTTTGATTCCTCGGACTAGGACAAAATTTGCAATGGTCATTTTAACTATGTATTGTTTTGTTTTGTTGTTTTTTTTTTATAAAATATACTCGAAAATATATGAATAAACATTATTTTTAAAAAATCATTCAAATATGAGTTTGGGTACTTTTTTAAATCTTGAAAACTATTAATCTGATAATATTTCAAATTTGAGATAAAAACATATATTGTCATGATAAAAACGACTCCTTTTGAACTGAAACAGTTCGTACTTCATTTTAAAAACAGTGGTTTTCCTTTTGACAGTTCTACAATTTGATTCAAAAGCTTCAACTTTTGAATTTAACGAAGACTTAAACTTTTGATTTGACAGTTTACACATTTTTATGATGAATGCTTCGAACTTTCTACCAAAAAGAACCAACGAAAACTTTTAATTCTACCCATGGTATTTTTAATTTTAGTAACGATTATTTTTTGTGTGTACTTACATCTCAGTTTGTAGTTGTAATTACTCATAAATGTGTAAAATTTTACTCATTTACTGGGTAGTCCCATTTTCCCTCGCAAATGCTTACTCTGTAGGCATCATTGGGTATTTTGCGGTTACCGTGTGAGAAAAGGTGACAATCCAAGGCTTCGGTTCGCGAGAAAATGGTCTTACAAGGTCTTGAATTTGTGCGCGGTGTTGAGAGGATGCATACAAAGGCAAGAAAATGAATATTTTTGAAGCAAAATAAGTTAAAAATTGAAAGGGATCGACTCCGCACCATTCAAATATTGGTAAACTTTACGAAAACCGCTGATGGGTGATTTTGCATTCTGTGAGCTGTTTGTGGGAACTTACCTTAAGTTCTGTTTTCAGTATTCACATCCAGAGGGCCACTGATGCGATTGGTTCAGCATTGGCTATCCCCTCGATTTCGCAGCTAAACTGTCAAAACACCGGCGTGCTTTCCAAAATCAAAACAAATAACACAGTTCTTGCGATTTTAGTGCAAGAGAATTTAGTTTAAGTTTAAATTCTGTGAAATATCCTTAAAATTTACACGCTTGTGCCAAAATGACTGCTGACAAAACGGAAAATTCGTTGCGACCGATGCACTGTGAGCTCAACATTCTGACCAGATCCGATGGCTCTGCCATGCTGACACAAGGTAAACACCCAACGATTCCATTTTCATTTTATTTCAATTTTATTCCCAATCGCAATCCAATTAGGTGAAACCGCCGTCGTCGCCTCGGTGAACGGTCCCATCGAGGTCAAGCTGCAGCACATGAACGTCGAAAAGGCACGCATCGACATCTACTTCAAACCCCGCTCCGGAATGGGCAGCGTAAACGATCGGCTGCTGGAGAGCTTAATTAGGAACACATACGAATCGGCCATCCTGACGGGGCTTCATCCCCGGACGGCCATTTCCGTCCAGATCCAGGAGATGCAGGATCTCGGTGGGCTGGTGGCCTGTGCCATCAATGCCGTGTGTTTGGCGCTGATGAACAGCGGCGTCGAGATGAAGTACCTGGTGGCGGCGGTGCACAGCATCTTGCGGGAGGACGGCGAAATTGTACTGGATCCGGATGCGCTACAGTCGAAGGATGCGCGGGCCAAGTTCACGTTTGTGTTCGAGAATTGTACGAAGAATACGGTTTCGATCTACACGCACGGGAAGTTTACGACGGAGCAGTACCACCGGGCGCTGAGGATGTCCGAGGAGGCGGTGGCAAAGGTGTTCGATTTCTACGGGGAGATTGTCGGGAAGCAGAGGGAGGTGCTGTGAAATAAAGGCGAGCGGATGGATGCGAACGAGTATTGATTTTTGTTTTGTTTTGATGGATGGTGGTAAATCACAGCTCAGGTAAGGTGGAAGTGAAATGTAATCTTGGGTTAATTAACATTCAGATAGATATTAAGAGTTAATATACGGAGGCCCTTCACTCGCGGTGACTTTTGTCCCCTCACTAGTGACCTCACTCGCGGCGCAGAATAAGGGGGAAGTTATTGGTATTAAATCGGACTTCTTTTTCGGACAGATTAACCGACCCACACCGCAGTCGTTAAATTTAATGTATTTTTATTAAAATCATCTCCTTATTCCAGTAAATTTCTTACCAACTAACCACGATAATTATGGGAGTTTGCACGTGCGAAAAGATCGTGTGAATTTTTAATGTTGTTCTGGCGTTCTTCGTCTTTCTAAAGTTCTAGCTTGTGCTACAATTTTAGCATTCGTTAATAGCTGCAAATGGTTGCTAACTGCGACACTGCAGTCAAAATCAATTTGGATCAACGTTATTACACGGCTAAAGATCGTAATTTTTAATGATTATAGTATTTTCATCCGCAAGGTTTTCCAATCTCTTCCACAACTCTTGCTTGTTTTTTTTCTTTTCTTTTGTTTGGTTTTACTATTTTACTTAAATTGGGTTTTCAAATTATTGGCAACGTGTTTCTTTGTTTTGTATTTTGTATTAGTTTTTCTAACTCTAATTTCATTAACCTGTGTGAAAGATAGTTTTTGTTTTGCAATTGTTTTAACCGAAAGGGAAACATTTCTTCTGCAACGGGAGTTCTACTCTACACAGCGTTCTCTAGTTCGCTAATTGTTTGTTTTTGTTTAATTTTTCGAAGAAAAAGAACGATATTGATTGATGCAACGTTAGTTTGCGCTTTTCGTCAAAAGTTTAAACTGCTTTCACAGGCAAAAAGGTCTGCTGCTAACTGCCTACTTTGATTAGTTTCTGCTGAGGAGGGGGGAAAAGTGAGAAATTTTGTATCTATTTACTAGTGTTTCAGTTTATTACTTTCTGCCAAAATCAAAACAAACGTTTGTAGTTGTCAGCTTAGTATCTACTGCTGCTTCCACTGCGGTGCCGGAGGGGCGGGGAAAGCAATCGAATAGCCATCGGTGTTGATGGAAAGTGCATATGGCATCCGCAGCCTACTGCTAGCGTCGCGTTCGGTTTCAACCGAGAATCTTCTTGATATAGTTGCCGTGGTTGTTGTGCACTTCCGGTTTGGTCAGACTGCGGTGCCGGTTCGGTTTGTACGGTTGGAAGTTTTCAATGTTGGAAAAACTGTTGTGCAGCTCCTCGTGGTGATGATCGGCTTCGTTGTCCTCTTCCTCGTGGCTGTCATGACGGTCATCGGCACCATCATCAGTGTCGTCATCGTCCTGGTGGAGTTCGTGCTCGGTCACGGTCTGGATGGTCGTTGGTCTTAGGGTGGTGGAAGGAGTCGTAGTCGTTGATGGGACTGACGTTGTTGTTGGAGCAGGTGTCGTAGTTGTTGTCGTGGTTGTAGTAGTGGTTGGCAAAACTACAGTTGTGGAAGCAGTTTCCGGGAGGGCTGTGGCGTTTTGGACGGCCGTCGATGACTGGAGTTCGCCTGCCGTAAATGGACGGGTCGTGATGCTGAGGGTACCAATTTTGGAAGAAATTACCTTATCTTCGAATGTTATTTCTACGACCTGATGGGTGGTAGTGACGTCGGATTCGGTAGAGGTGGAAATCTCTGGGGACGAGGTTTTGTCGTTTAGCTCAACAAGTTGGACGTCATTTCCGCTATCGGAAACTGCGTAGGTTTCGTCGGTCATAATTGCAGTGGTAGGATCTTCGGTTGACGAAATTGGCGCAGCCGAACTGGACGGCGAAGGCTCAGGAGTTTCCGTTAGGAGTTCCACAGTGGTGGTGGTGGTGGTGTCTACATGAGCTTTTGTGGAAGTGAAGCGAGCCTTCACAAGAAGCATTGGCGGTATGAAGTGGTCTCCGATGGCGGATATTTCCTTCTTAGGTGTGGTTGGAAGAATGTGACTGGCTGTGCTGCTCGTAGTCGGTTCCATGGTAGTTGTCGTAGTCGTAGTCGTTGTCGTAGATTCAACAGTCGTCGGAACTTCAGTTGTTTCCACCGTTTCACCATCAGTTGCTCGGCGTAATCGGGAGTCTACCGTAGTACTCTCTACCACAATGGCTTCACTTGATGCTGCTGCTCCTTCGGTCGAGCTTCCGACCACTCCAGACGTCGAACTCTCATCCGAATCACCTTCCGTCGGTTTCATCGCTTGCTGCACGATATCGATCGGCTGTGTCTCTGTCTCGTCCGGCTGATCACCCATCATCGTCTCCTCATCCTCGTCCACTTTCTTCTCGCCCTTCTTATCAAATTTGCCCTTCTTCTCGAACATCGATGAATACTTCTTTCCACCCAACTTCTTGACTTCTTTCTCCTGTTCGTCATAATGGCCATCCATCTCGTCGCTGTGCAACGACTGATCGTTCTGCATCAAATCAGCCAGGTTAAACTTGTTGATCACATTCTTCACAGTGTCCTCAATCTGGCTCGGATTTACGTCAATGTTGTTGTCCTCATCATTGTTAGACACCACCGTCAGAATATCATGGTCCAAGATCTGCGGTAGCAGCGTTCTTCTGGTAGCAACCGACATCTGTTGTTGCTCCGCCATTTCTGCTGCTCCGGCTGCCACTTCCACCGGAAGCTGGTTATTCTCGGTTGCTAGCTGGGCTGGATCCACCTCCTGATCACTGCACTGCAACTGCTGTAGGATCGTATCCCGATCGAGTTTTCCCTGACAGGACATGTGCCGGGTGCCCTGCTCGCCGCAGTCCCGGGCCAGCTGTACGGCTCCGCTGTCCGACATGTACTGTACGGTCAGCGAAGGCATCGACGTCACGGTGCAGTCCAAGGCCCACGACGGTACTGAAATGAGCGGTAAATCGGTTAAAGATCAGAAAAGAGATAGATCTTATGAAAATACCTGGAAGTTCACACAGGAAGGCAGCTGTTTCTGGTCCTCCACAGCGGAGGGCATGCCAACGGAAGTCTCGAACCGGGTCCACTACGGCGCACAGTGGAGTCTCCATGACCGGAAGGGCCTCAGCCCAGTAACCGCTTGCTTGGTCCAGAGTTTTGGCATTTCTGAAAAAAAGGAAATGAAATTTTTTGTAAGTAAATTGAAGTCGTGTTTGTAAAAGTTGGAATTTCTTTCAAGAAGACATCAAACACCAAGCACTTAATCCTCGGAAGCCTGCTTCAAAATGTTCCGTTAGCGATTGGCAAAACAACAAGCCACCACGCAGCTTCTCCTTCATAACGACCACCGTCAACAGCTCCGACGATTCCCAGTCCTTCTCCGGTATACCAACCACGATCCTGTTGATCAACCACTCGACGGAATAATCAATTAATTTCTGTAGCTACCAATGTACTTCGTCCTCTCGCCCATGTAGGAATGATGCTCCTCATCAAAGTAACCACACTCCTCCGTTCGTTGCCATCATCCAACCTCACCAACCAGATGCAGGTCTCCAACCCAGTGGCCCAATGAGATCGAACGAAGACAACGGCAGCAGCACACCACAACAGTCCAGGATCAAATTCCAAATCAGACCCATTAAAAAGGCATGTGTATGTTTGCTGGCAGCTTTGTTTATAAATTTGTCGATTCAATGTTGGAGTCGGTAAAGTAGAAGTCGATAACGTAGAATATTGTAGAACATTGAACTATGATGAGCAAAGCTATTGATATTTCCATGTGAAGCACATAGACTCCAAGTGTGACACAATTCGAACCAATAGTGTTGCGGCATTGTTCAAAGCAGGTTCACACATGAAATGGATACGTTTCACAATAAGTGGAAAATTAAATGTGAGACATATGATGACGTGTGGAATTTGCTGGAACACTCATCGTATCGACGGATTCAATCAAGCCAAAACGTTTCTCAAGGAGAAACAAAATATGGTTTCCTCGGTTGTTTGTACATTGAAGAGGCCATCCGAACAGCCGTCCACAGTTTAAAAAAGGGAAGTCGAACCATAGCGGAGAAGAGCGTTGGAATTTTACTTTTCTCTTTTTCTGTTCTGAGGTGGATCCATCCCTGGCCTGAAGTCCCGATACCAATTGTCCACTGGACCCAGGCTTTCTGCCCGTTTCGTCTGACACAACTTCCCCCTTCCGATGATTCATAGTCATCTTGTTTCCGAACAACTGTAAGTTTCCGAACAGCTGTCGTTCAAATTAGCGGGGGTCCACGGTAGTCATCAGGGGCTTATCAAACTTTGATCCAAAGACGATCGAAGCAGAAATCAAGGACCGGTACAACCTGGCCTCAATCGCTGTCTTCCGGATGACGAGGAGAGACGAAAAGGTGAAGACGTACCCGGATTGTCTTTTCCTGGTCCACTTCCAAAAGGGGACGGTGACACTTAATGTGCTCACAGAGAACAAACGTTGATGCTCGAAATAAATTTCTGTGAAAACTTGTGTAAAGATTCCTATTCGACTTAAGCGCCACCAACGCCGACTTCCCCACCTAAAAACTCTCTTTGACAAAATGATGGCGCTGGCGTTGCACAACTTACACTAGACACTAAGTGCAGTTAGCGCCGAGTGGTAATTTTCAACTGAAAATTTATCGATACTAGCGCCAAATTGGTCGAAAGTGGAACATTTATAGAAGAAATCAGGAGATGCTAGCGCTACATAATGGTAACGTTCCCATTTATCTTTACACAGGTTTCTGGTGAAAGTTGGACGTCTGTTCTCTGTGATGTGCTGCAAGCTGTCCGCTCGATATATTTCATCATCATATGCTGGGAGCCATACCGTGGCGGCCATTGTGACGTAACACAGTGACAGAGGTGCCTCAATTTTGGAGACGTAACTGCAACGGTGCAGTAACTGTGCTCAAGAACCAGCACAAATGCGTCAATTGTGATGGCGTACATCAGGGCTCCGACCAGACAGTGCTCCAAAATGCGAGGACTTTAATCGCATCCGAAAATACAGTTACATTTATAATCTCTTTTGATCAAGAAGAGAAGATAGCAACAACAACACATATACATATCTAGAGAACAGTTTTTCGGCAACCTGGTAGCAAAATCGATAAAGTTTTGGCATATTTCCTCTTTCAGGGTGGCCAGTGAATTTTCATTTTTAAATTCCCGGTGTTTTCCCGGTTTTCCCGGTTTAAATCTCAAAAAATTCCCGGTTGTTAATATTCAACAAGAAAACGAAATTGAGCGCATTTTTAAGAACGTCCGGAAAGGAATTTACTGAAAGGATAAAAAATGTGATTTAAGAAGATTCCCAAGATTTTGATGCTCTAAAATTTGTGTAGAGTCTGAAATTAGAACCTTTTTTTTTCAAAATTTGTGATTAATAACAATCTTCGTGATGCAAGATTTGGAGAAAAAATAATTAAAATGTGAGATTTTGAAAAATTTTCAAGATCACAGATTAAAAAAAAAAAACAAAAATATCATACTTATGAGTCGTGGAGTCATAAATGTCACGCTCTGAGACTTGGAATTATTTTAAGGGTTATAACAAATTACAGAACAATCTATAGAATCTAGCGGACAAACCCTGGATTTTTTAGTAAAATTTTAAAGCATTCAAAGTGTTGATTTCAAAAAAATATTGAAAAGGATTCCCACACAGTTTTTGAAGGAGAAGTTCTGAGTAGAATTCCAGAATTATTCTGACATGAAATCCTTAGAAATTGTTAGATGAATTCTCGATGAACATTTCAAATGGTCCTATCTGCTTTGATCGATTCTCTTCATCGACTTTCTCTTTTCATAACCACTGCTATGCAAACAGATTTCGCGCTAATTCTACCACATAGTTTGATAAAGGAGGTTCATATCTAGCGTCCAAAACGTCAAACACAACAGGGAAAGGTTTTGCAGTTGAGTTATTGACGAAAGAGAAAGTCGATGAAGAGAATCGATCAAAGCAGATAGGACCATTTGAAATGTTTATCTAGAATTTGGAGGAATTTCTGTGGAGAAGAATGCAAGTTCTCAATTAATTTGTTAGGTAAGTTTAGGAGATTTAAAAAGGAGTTGTGAAAAACAAAACTTTGAGGAAAATTTCTAAGTGATTCTGAGGAGATTTGTATTGGGTTCGTGAGGAAAATGACAGATGAATTTTATGAAGAATACCAAGAGAATTATGATCAGAATTCAACATGAAACAGAGTTCTTAGAATGTTCTGGCAATAATTTCAACCCTTGTGCGAAAGATTCATCACAGAACTCCAACAAAATCGATTGCAAAAAAATTGCTGATAATTAGAAAGAAATTCTTTAAAATACTCCAAGGGGCTTCTAAATAAAATTTCGGAAGATTTCTGCTGTTTTGAATAGAATTAAAAGAAATTTTTGAAAAGATTTTCAAAGGAATCAAAGTTTCCAAATCGGCTCAAGGGAATTCTAAGAATGATTCTAATTAAATTCTTAGAAGCGGTTGCAAGGTAATTCCAAAAAGAATTCAACGGTTATTATTACGCGGAGTGTTTTCTGGTTTATTTCAGAACAATTTCAAGATAATTCAGAACAGAATTCCAAGTTAATTCTGGAATTCATGTCATGAGAATTTTGAACAACGAAAAATTAAACCCCCGGAAAAGAATGATTCAGTTTCAGTTTTTACAAATATTTGTCTCCAAAGTCCAACATCTTCAATATTTTTTTAAGGACCATGCACTTTACATCTGAAATCAATTTACAATATTGCTGAGTGATTAAATTTTAAAAACAATAAAACGAATAAAAAAATTATGCAGCAAATAGAGCAAGACATTCATTTGATAAAGGATCACTCTTTTTTAATGGTTTATTCTGAAATTCTGGTGTAAATTTTTTTTTTCTAAAGGGTGATACGGTCAAAATTTGGTCAATATCAACTTGACGTATTTCTTTCAATTTTGCATTTAAAAAACCTGAACACCCCTCATTTTGAAGGTGTGTGTGTGTAGAATGTTGCTCCTATTTTGATTTTGGAATTCACTCTTCAGTTGTCAAAATGCCGTCCAAGCAAGAAGAGCAGCGTATCAAAATTTTGCTCGCGCATCGCGAAAATCCAAGCTACTCGCACGCAAAGTTGGCAAAATCGCTAAAAGTTGCCAAATCAACCGTTACAAATGTAATTAAAGTGTTTGGGGAACGTTTGTCGACAGCCAGGAAGTCTGGATCGGGGGGAAATCGAAAACCGGAAGCCGCTGAGACGACAAAGAGAGTTGCCGGTAGTTTCAAGCGAAACCCTAACCTCTCTCTCCGAGATGCCGCAAATAAGCTGGGTGTATCGTCTACAACCGTGCATCGAGCCAAAAAACGAGCCGGACTATCGACTTACAAGAAGGTAGTGACTCCAAATCGCGATGATAAACAAAATACGACGGCCAAAGCGCGATCCCGGAGGCTGTACACGACGATGCTGACGAAGTTTGACTGCGTGGTAATGGACGACGAAACCTACGTCAAAGCCGACTACAAGCAGCTTCCGGGACAGGAGTTTTGTACGGCAAAAGGAAGGGGAAAGGTAGCAGATGTTTTCAAGCACATGAAACTGTCAAAGTTCGCAAAGAAATATCTGGTTTGGCAAGCCATCTGTACCTGTGGCTTGAAAAGCAGCATTTTCATAACTTCCGGGACTGTCAACCAAGAAATTTACGTGAAAGAGTGTTTGAATAAACGTCTGCTGCCTTTCCTGAAGAAACACGGTTGTTCCGTACTGTTTTGGCCGGATTTGGCATTTTGCCATTACGGTAAAAAGGCCATGGAGTGGTACGCCGCCAACAACGTGCAGGTGGTTCCCAAGGACAAGAACCCTCTCAACACGCCAGAGCTCCGCCCAATTGAGAAATACTGGGCTATTGTCAAGCGGAACCTAAAGAAGACCAAAAAAACTGCTAAGGGCGAGCAGCAGTTCAAGGCAAACTGGCTTTCTGCGGCGAAGAAGGTGGACAAGGTGGCTGTACAAAATCTGATGGCAGGGGTCAAGCGTAAGGCCCGGCAATTCGGATTTGGAAAAGCGGAAGCCTAACTGAATATTTTTCCTGAATTTTATACTAATTGAACTTGAAAAAGAAATTTAATTTGATTTTTTAAATAAATGATTTCACCGATTTACACGCGTTTTCCCTTGACCAAATTTTGACCGTACCACCCTTTATGGTATGGTTAATTTATTTTCCCGGTTCTCTCGTCGAATTTCCGGGTTTTCCCCGGTTTTCCCGGTTACTTTTCAAATTCCCGGATATTTCCCGGTTTGCTGGCCACCCTGCTCTTTGCTCATAATTGTATGCAATTAAGTAGAAATAGCATTCTCCTGGCTAACTTTCAGTAATTGACCATTTTCCCGGTGATTCCAAATATCCAGAGGACCATTTGTTGGCCACCCGGTAGCAGAGTAGATATGGTGATGGCATATGTTCTCTTTGCTTATAATTGTAAGCAATTTAGAAAAAAAAACGTGTATCTCCAGGCTACTTTCAGGAATTGAAGATTTTCCAGTGACTCCGCATATCCAGAGGACTGTGTTCAAGCCACCCTGTAGCAGAATCAATGTGGTGATGGCATGTTTCAGCTATGCTCCTGATTGTATGCATTTAAAAAAAAAAATCGTGGCTAGCGGTGCCGGTGGTGTAGTGGTTAGCGTGACTGCTTCCCGCTTCAAAGGGCCTGGTTTCAATCCCAGTCGGAGCCGTCGGGATTCTCTGAGGCTCTGATCACGCCTTACTTTGGCTGGTAATTAAAGCCGTTGGTCCCCGTTGGTGAGTTGATGGTCGATAGGTAGGGTCCAGGTATGGGAGCTGCCTCCCTGGTGTCGGTAGCATTGATACTCAGTACGGAAAACAAGATAAGAAAAACAAATGAAGCAAAAGAAAAAAATCGCGGACCTCCAGATCATTTTCAGAAATTGACCATTTTCCCGGTGAATCCGAACTTCCGTAGAGTCCCCTTTCACGGGTTTTCCCGTTCCGACTGACCAAGCACAAGTCTAATCGGTTCCCTGTCTGTTCCGTTCGAAAGTAGATAGTCATACACTCAAAAAATTTATCACATATCTAATGGATGAAAACCATGTGAATTTCACACCACAAAATCACATGAATATTATGAGGCCGATGAAATTTATATGAAAAATCATATAAAATTAACGTGATCGCATAAATGTTCAAGTGATTGTTGTGAAATTCAGATGAATTGCATTAATTTTGTTTATGGATGAAAATCATTTGCGTTTCCAATGGAAACTACATGAAAACTATTTTCGGTGTATCATTCAAATAGAGGCTCAATCTTAAAATTTGGTATCCAAATTGCAGAAAACCACTCATGTCAATATGCATCGACACGCATTTTGCTCGGGACTTTTCCGGGTTTTTCCGTTCCGGCTGGCCAAATAACCACATTTCCCTGAAGAACACAATTAATTTCGTATTCCACACGATTTTTCATTGATTGTAATTAATGTAATAGAATTTGATTTTTCAATAGTAACAACTACAACTCACTCACCCCTCGACTGGGCGTTGTAATCAAATGCGGGTTGGTTGCCCTTTCTGACGTTAGCGTTAGGTGACGTGTCTTACAGTAATAGAGATTGCTGACGTTTATCGTACGCACACTACGTCAGATATACGTATACGCAAAATGTTTTCATCGGGAAAAAAAACTTCATAGCGGAAAATTTTCCCGATGAATACAAATCACTGACACAATCATACTTTAGCAATCTCTATAGCAACCGGTAGCAACCAACGATTTTAAGTTGGCTAACTACTTGACTAGCCGATTGATCCCAAGCAAATCTATTAACGTATCCCATTCTAGTCGAAATTCCAGTATTACACTATGTTTGTTTTGATTCGCTATGAAAACTTGACAGATACAATGAGGGGTTCGTGAATTTTCTATGCTTCGAGGGGTGCATCGATTCGCTTGGGACCGAAGAGAGTACCAGAGCTGAGCCAAAAAGTTGAGCTCGTTTCTTTGGGACCTTCTAGTCTTAGAGTTAACTCTAGGTAATACCGGATTCGTTTATTATTCGGGGTTGGAACCAGTTCCAACTATAGTCGATATATTCATAGTCTGGCGGATAGAATTTCGATCTATCAAAAAGCGGAACCGATTCAATATACATATTTTAGAACCACAATTGAAAAGGTACTATCAACTTTTATAAACAAAACATTGATTATTCTTTCCTCGCCAATCGAACGCAAATTACCGGCATCATCGGATAGGGGAACCTTTCCTCAACCCAAAGATGGTGTTAGTTTGCGTAGGCGAGCCTTGAGGCACGAGAAAAGGGTTTCCGAAGTTTTGTTCGCAAATCAACGCGTACCACACGCTGAATCGCTTCAGGGTCCCTATGCCCTAGTCTTCGATGCCACACGTGCACACAGTCCTTGGGATGTTGTGCGGCGTGCATTCCTTGTTGATTGGCGAATTTCATGTAGAACAATCCTCGAACTTTGCTTGCAACAGCTGCAACTCTTCCTCCGCACTTGACTCCGAAAATGTTACTTTAGCTCCTTTCGTGATCAGTCGGCTAACCGAAAGCAGGTTCGACTCTGGCTCAGGAGCATAGAACACTTCCGACAAGATAACTTTCTGTTCCTCGCCTGCCTCGATCGTCGTAGCAAAACAGCCTACCGGAAGCAATCCCCTTCACGGGTGTCTCGATTCCTTCGGCCAAAGTGATGGATATTCCAGATCTGCTTCTCAGCTCGTCGGAGCACATGTGAGACGTTGCTCCCGAATCGATGATCCAAGCTTTTGACGATTTTCGATCACAACTAGCCATGAATGCGAACGGCGACAGCTTACCAACTTTCAGACTCTTGCCTTTCAGTGGGGTCTTTAATTTTCTTCCACCGCTCGGTTGTTTGTTTGTTTCCTTGGTTTCTCGGATTGCTAAGGGACAATCACGCTTCACGTGTCCCGGTTTTCATGTATATTTTTTTCTGCATCCTCCTTTTGCCCGAAAATGTCCTCCTTTTTAATCCTTGCATTTTTTTCCAGTAACATATTCATAAAATTGTTTTCAAAGAGCGTTGTTTGCAGAGCTTATTTGTTTAATTATGTCGCAACCTCATCTTATCTAGCAAATGCCATTCGATGCAGAGTCGATGTTATAATAAGAGTCCCGCCAAGAGTGAAGCCAGAAGTACCAATCGAACTGTCAAATGGGATACCAAACGAGCGAAGTAAATAAACATCATTGTTCCCACAGCCAGTCAACTACAAGTATTGCATTCATTATTGACAATATTTTAGTAATTTTAGATGAAAAACATTTCTTCGCTTTATTTAGTACATTGTGGTATTTATACCAAGCACTTGTTTGAACCTTTTTCAGGTTCTATAATTGTTTTTGTCTCCCAGAAGCTCCGTTATCGACATGAAATTTTTCACTTCTGAATGAAAGTCATCCGATGCTAACGCAAAAAATCTGGTTGCCGTTTACTCTGACGAAAATTAAATCCCAAACAGTGCTGCTTGTTCGCAACATTTTCTCTTGGCGGGACCTTATTATAACATCGACTCTGATTCGATGGTGGGACTAGGAGTATACTACAGCTGTCAACCGCCTTCATTTAGGCTGCGATCCATTTGGTGAATTTTTACTTATATATGACAGATGGACATTTTTCAAATTATCTTGCCGTTCTACCAGACTTATTTCACTGGCTTTGCGCCGGACAGTCGTCGAAACTCTCGGGGCGCACTATCAAGATCACGAAATCAGGTACACCGATGGCTCGCTCTCCAGCAGCGGAGTGGGAATGGGGGTTTCAGGAGATAGTTTGGTCGTCAGCAATTCACTTCCGGCCCAGTGCTTGAGGCAGCGGCCGTCTTTCACGCAACCACCCTTCCGGCCAATCGGCCGATCCTCATCGTTATCGACTCACAAAGCGCAATAATGGCCCTAACCGATGAAGCACCAAAGCATCCGTGGATACAAGGGACGGTAACGCATGCGCCGCCGAACACCGTATACATGTGGGTACCCGGGCACTGTGGCATCCAGGGGAACGTGATCGCCGACCACCTCGCCGGCTCATGCCCCATCGGACCCAGGTTCTCTGACAATGTTCCGTTCCAGGACATCAAGAAATGGATCAAGCGGACGGTTCGGAGAGCGTGGGACAACGAGTGGAGGAACAATCGAACTCACCAACTACGAAAAATCAAGGCGACCACCGATCCTTGGAAGGATCGACCGAGCCTCAAGGAGCAGCAAGTGGTGTCCAGGCTGCGCACCGGGCATAGCAGGGCGCAGGGCCTCCCATAATTTCGGAGGAACACCGTTCCGGAGAACCTGCGAGTTCTACTTGTCCAACGCCCCCGGCTGGGTGAGGGATAGAGGATGACACACACACACACAACACCGTTCCGGAGAACCTGCGAAACCTGCGGAGTGCCAGCCTCCGTAGAACACATCCTCATCAACTGTGTGGAGCTCGAGGACCTTCGGGTTGCCTTCGGTCTGGAGGGAACCAGCATACGAAGTCTGCTTGGCGACGAGTCCCCGGTAGCAGACGCAGACATTTGAGTGTTTTCTGTTTGTGTTTTTGAATTCGTTGGCCCTTTTGGTAGTGTTTTTACAATATTTTATATAATTAAGCTAAATGCCCACTTGCCAAGATTGGGATCCTCCTTTTGAGGTCCCAATTCTTTTTTGTAATTTTTAAAAGAGATCAACTAGCCTTAGGCTAAAAATCTCTCTAATAAAGGAAAAAAAAAAAAAAAAACAGACTTATTTCAGACAAACCAGAAATCAATTTTGACAAACAATTTCTCAAAAATCGGATGATCAACAACATAGTGATTTTCGAACAGTATAATTTATTTTCGAAGTTCAGTGAAAATTCATCGAATGTCTTAGGCTGTGTTCCATTTTTCTGAATTTTTACATAAATTTGACATTTCGAAAATAGATTATAATGTTCGAAAATCTCTTTGTTGTTGATTGTGTGATTTACGAGATGCTTGTCAAAATTGATTCCTGGGTTGCCAGAAATAAGACTGGTACAATAGCAGGTTTATTAGAAATTCACCAAATGGAACACAGTCACACAGATTGAATCAAACATGTGTTCGATTTTGACGTTCTGGTTCTATGGGATTTTAAGTATTACAAGCATAACTATTCAAATCGACGGATCTGATTTTTTAAACAATCACTTTAATCGGCGATTTGTGGCAACTGCAAGCTCACTCATAGAAACTAACAACACCAGCTTGTAGGCGAAAGTCCCCCTTATTCTGCGAGTCACGTGACTCTCTTCACCGGAGGTGACTATTGTCACCTCACCGGTGAGAGAGAGTCACGTGACTCGCAGAATAGGGGGGAGTGTCTCCTACCTGATGATGGTGTTGCGTGGGTGAGTTAGCAGTTAAGACAAATCGTCGATTGAAGAGATTGTTTACAAAAGCGGATACGTCGATTTGAATAGTTACGCTTGACTTGTTCAGGCCGCTACCATACTGAGAGCGAAGAGACACGCGAATCGTGAAATCGAATGTGAGGAATAATATCAATAATAGGAATTCTTTTGTATAGAACGCTCCCACTATGACAGCGCCTTTAGAGTCCTCATCAGATTCATCAATGGTAAAATTAACAGGTTGCTTAGATGTTTCATGTTGGTTTCAATTAGCGATGGCATGTATCCTGATTTTTGAACATGATAAAAGTTGGGATGATTTCAAGGCTGTAAAACTGTAGTTTTCATGCAAATCAGCTAGACTAGATCATTTCCAAGTATCAAAAATGAATTATGAAGGCTAGTTTGATGCAAATTGAATTGGTAACGACTACAAGTTATGAACAATCTCAATTAAACCTTTGCAAACCCAATCTGACATGAAATGTTGACATCCACTTGCTTTTTAATTGCGACATGGCCCAAGCGGTATTAAGTATTAAAATCCCAACTAGCGAATTTCGACTGTACATGGATTTCTTTCGAATGCGAGCGGCCCCCCTAAAGATATTGAACACTTTATTTATTCCAACTGATTCGCTTCGATCAAACGCTTCTGAACCTCTCTCCTCAGCACCTTCCCCGTCTGCGTCAGTGGCAGCTCCGTCCAGAAGAAAACGCCTCCTCGTAGTCGCTTATGATCGGATACTTGCTCATCGACTAACTGGACTACGTGCTCCTCCGTCAACGCGGAGCCCTCCCGTTTCACAATAACTGCCGCAGCCAAATCCGACGTTCCATCCATCTCCGGAATGGCCACAACGCAAACCTGCCGGACGCCGTCGATCTTTCCAATCACAGCTTCCAATTCCACCGGTGACATCTGGAAACCTCGATACTTGATGACATCCTTTTTCCTGTCAACCAAATAGATAAGTCCTTCCTCATCCAAGTAGCCAATATCTCCAGTACGAATCCACCCGTCTTCGTCGAGCAACTCACGATTCGCCTCCTCATCTTTGTAGTAGCCCATAAACGGAATCGTCGTCTGTAGCAACAATTCACCCTGCTCACCGACGCCTACTGCCTCTCCGCGCTCATCAACCACCTTGGCGTTCAAATGAGGCATCAGCGTCCCAACGCTACCTTCATTCTTCCTCATCGTATCCATTGCTATCAAACCAATCTCCGACGAAGCGTAGCTATTGAAGGTTTTCCCATTAAGGATCTTCGACTCAATCCGCTTGCGCAGCTCCGATGAAGCATGGCTTCCACTCAAGCTCCAGCTCTTCACACAACCGAAATCAGCCTGCTCCACTCGCGGATGATCCAGCAGCAAAATTGCATGCGAAGGTGGCGTGAAGAAGTGCGTCGGTCGATAACGATCCAAAATGTCAAAGAATACGTCTTCGTTGAAGCCGCTTCTTGTCACAACCCGAGTCGTCCCGGTTGAGATCGAGTTTAACAGCGCAAACAACCCCGTTCCCCAATACAGAGGGCTAAAATTGAACACCAAATCCGAATCCTTTCCGGTCACATGTCGACTAAGCACTACGGCGATGTGAGCTTGCGATACGCATACACCTTTCGGACGTCCGGTCGTTCCCGAAGTGCACAGAATTATTCCGATCAGCTCACGCATGTCTCCGTGGTACTGCGATCTGCAATTTAAAAACACCTATTTACTCTCCTTTCTACCAAGAAACCAGCTACCTCCACTCACACAAACGTCCCTTCTTTCCCGGTCTCCTGCAGCAGTTCCTCCGCCTTCCGGATGCTTTCCAGCTCGCTCTCCACGGCAAATACTACCGGCTTCATCTTCAGTGCCTTCCTGGCACCTTCCAGCACCGCTTTGTACACCCCATCATCACAGATCACCAACTTGGGCTGGACCAACCCCATCAGATAACCCAAATCGTCCCCGTTGAATGCAACCGGAAGACTAATGAACGGAATCCCCACCAACCAAAGCCCCAACACCAACGGAGCCAAATTTTCACTATTCGAACAAACGACCGCTGCCATGTCGTCATTGCGGAAGCCAAGTTCGATCAAGTTCTGCGCTACCCGTATCGCTCGGAGTCGCATTTCCCCGGCTGTTAGTTCCCTCGAAGTGTCAGCATCGATTTGAAGCACTTTTTGCGGATTCCGGCCCAGAACGTCTAGGATGAGCTGACCGAGGTTGGCATTCGAATCGAACACCGGAGCCGGATAGCGAGAGATCCATGTTTGGCTGGCGGAATCAAATGTATGGAACATGACGACTGTATATTTCACCTTTGTATATCGTGACTGACTTGTTGGAAGGTTGAAACAGAACTGGGGTAGACGAAACCCGTTGTTCAGGTCGTTTACTCGAATGCACTCAAGTGACCGCCGAGGGCCTAATCCACCATCAACGTTATCTTGAAGCATTTTTCTACAATATCGGGCAAATCTCAGCTACAGCCCTGAGTTGAATAGTGTACACACCAATACTGTTCAACTCATTCAACTGCAATTGAGTGTTTTGTTTATTTTCCTCTTCACTTGATGCCGCCTTATCAGGAAAGCTGGTGTGACAACTGCACAACACAGAGATAAGACGATAATCGTTTAAAGAGCAACCGAGCGGGAGGAATGAGATAAAAATCTCTGGACAGCAGTTTGGTACTGGCGGCGACGGTTGCAATTAACCGATGGATGTAGGGCGGATCTCTCTCTCTCTTTCTCTCTCTTATTTGGTAGAATTCCATATTATGACCACCAAATTAGAGAGATAGGGAGATCTGTCCTACAACCATCGGTTAATTTACTACGCACAAGTTGTAGTAGATAACTGCTTTGAATTTACGATAGGCGTCCGTGATCTTGTTGACGGTACACAACGGTGAAAATAGCTATGACCCATCGTTTAAATAAACCAGCATCAGTCAGTGTGATATGCAGAAAAATTTTCAAATTTATCATTTAATCCATCAACCAATTCAAACCAACCCGAGATGAACTAACCTATGACTAAAAATCTCGTTAATATATATTTTAAAAAACACAAGCCAACAGCAAGAAGGCTTTACGAAAGACCTGACCAACCGGTGGAAACTAACGATTTTAAATTGGCTCACCACTTGACTAGCCCATTGGTCCCAAGCAAATAGATTAACGTACTCCATTCTAGTTGAAATTCTAGTACTACACTATGTTTGTTTTGATTCGCTATGCAATTTTGACAGATAAGATAAAATTAGGTGTTCGTGGATTTTCCTATGTTTAGAGGGGTGCATCGATTAGCTTGGGACCGAAGAGAGTACCAGAGCTGAGTCAAAAAGTTGAGCACTTTTTATAAAGAAACACGATTTGTATCGTAGGGTTGGTAATTTATTACTGACTAAATTGCTTACGCTACATGTCCAGTTTTATAGCTGCTGGTTGCTATGTATTTGTTATTTACTTAGGCTTACCAACCAGTTCCTTATACTTATGTACAGTGTTGAAATGAACTGCTTGCTTAGATCTCAACACCCCCTCTCAGTTACTTCTTCTAAACCTATCTTATTCCTCACAGCGGCAAATATCGGTGCGGGTAGGGACTATGTTAGAAAATCAGCCTTCTTGTTGCTTCTGGGTGGGAATGTAAATTAATTTTACCTTACCATTAGCAACTGCATCACGGACGAAGGGGAACTTCACATCTCACTTGAAGAGCAGTCATCAATCCGGTCAACCATATTGTCTCACTTACGCAAGAACTCATGGCAACATACTCGGCTTCTGTAGAAGACATTGCAACTGTAGTCTGCTTCTTCGAGGACCAGGCGACAATGTTTCCATGAATCTTCAGCAAAAACCCGGAAAAACATTTCCGGTCGGCGTCTACGTAGGCGGCTACTGGTGGTTCCTTTGGCTTCTTTCTGTAGACTAATCCCATCTCTTTCGTATCTTGCAGGTATCGTAAGACTCGTTTAGCATGCTTTCAACGCTCTGCACCAGCAGCATCTTGGAATCTTGCCAAGTATCCAATGATAAAGCACAAGTTCGGTCGGGTGCCCATCATGAGGTACATGAGGCTTCCGATGAGTTCACGGTCGGGAAACTCACATCTTCGAGTTGCTCGCCGCAACAGTTCAGCTGGCGTTTTAGCAGGAATACAGTTCTCCATTCCAAAACGAGCAATAACGCTCTCGATCTGAACCTTCTGGGATAGCTTCGTGAATCCACAATCCAAATCCCTGTCTATTTTGATTCCAAGGAAATAGTGGATCTTCTTCATGTCCGTCATCTCGAATGTCTTCATCAGGTTGTGTTTTACATTCTCTATGGCCGCCTCCGTCTTAGCAGCAATGAGAAGATCGTCTACGTATACAACGATGTAGATAGTCCCCCCTATTCTGCGAGTCACGTGACTCTCTCTCACCGGTGAGGTGACAATAGTCACCTCGTGTGAGGTGACTCTCCATTTGATTTACATGGAGAGTCACCTCACACGAGGTGACAATTGTCACCTCACCGGTGACAGAGAGTCACGTGACTCGCAAAATAAGGGGGAGTGTCATCTCCTTGGGCGTGGACATACAAACAGTAGTCATGCTGTGACCGCGTGAATCCGAAGGTCGCTAGGTAATCGTTGAAATGACTGTTCCAGCACCTTGGTGACTGCTTCAGATCATAAAGTGACCGCTGCAGCAAGCACACCTCGTCAGGGCGTAGCCTTACCCTCTCTGGACATTGCGAGGGGGAAGATGGCTTTCATTTGAGTACCTCTTTTACTCAGAGTTGCTCCAAGCTACTCTGGTTTGCTCTGGGATCTGATCTAATTTGTGATGAAAACAGAATTAGTAGGGCATATAGTTTTGGAATCTGACCATGCAAATGTCAGTTCGATAACGAAACGAAAGCAATGAATGAAGAAATTAATTGGATGCCATAATTAAATAAGGAAATGATCTCGTTTTCTACCAGTTCATTGAAGTTTTGGCTATTTTCATAAATCACTCTGATGATGACTTTTTGCAGGGCACTTTTCTCTTTGCAATGGTAATGAAATTGACCAATTTCTTGCTAACGTAGTACTGGGCATCCAGATGCTTAGAGCAAGCGAATGGATATTCCCTTCCGGCTACGAGCTCCGGTGGGGACATGTACTTGAGGATGAATCCTGTGAGGGTTTAGATTGCTATCACAGGAAAATACAAACGTACAAACTATTCCACCAAACCCCCACAGACGCCAAACAGCAACGTTATTGCGTGATGTTTGTTTTGCTAGCGGGTTCTCCGATTATTGAGTGTATTTTACGGCAAAGATCACCGGCTGAAAAAAACTAACGTTCCTTTACACCAAAAACATTGATTGCTTGGGCTGCGCTGTCAAAACAATCGAGATAATAAAATCGTTCATCAAAGAGCAAAAGAGATCTTCAGAGTTACTCTGGATTGCTCTTAATTTCTCACTGTCTTCCCCCTCGGGACATTGCATGTATACCTTCTCGTCGAGCTTTCCATTTAGAAAAGCGGTCTTGACATCTAGCTGGTGAATCTCCATTTCATTCGTCGTTGCGAGTGCCAATAGGGTTCTGATGGTAGTCAACCGTGCCACCGGTGCGAAGGTTTCTTCGTAATCCACGTGTCTTCGTTGTGCGTTGCTCTTAGCTACCAACCTTGCCTTGTAGCGCAATGGATGTCCGTCAGAATTCGTTTTAGGTTGAATACCCTCTTGCATGGTACGGGATGTACCTCCTTGGGACATTTCACCACGATCCAGGTTTCACTCTTCTGCAGTACCCGTGCGCTTTCCTCGTCAGCTGTAGAATAGTCACCAGAATCACGAGCATCATCGTTGCTGTCTTCGTCCTCTTGAAGGTTTGCTTGTTGTTCCACTTTTTTCCCCTCTTGCCCGGGAGCTGGTGATACTTCCTCCGGAATAATTAGTCGACGATCGTCGTTTTCACACGGCGACATGAACGGGAATGCTGTTTCATTGCACCTAACATCGCGCCACAAACATTTTCTTCGATTCTTGGTCCCAGTGCCGGTATCCAGTGGGTGAGTACCCAAGCATAACGCACTTTCGTCCAGTCGGATTCAGCTTACCCCGCTTTTGTTTCGGTACCCAGGAGAATGCTTGGCACCCGAACACTCTAAGTTTGGTGACATCTGGCTTCTCCCCATGTCATTTTTCCGCAGGCGTCTGGTTCCCTTTAATCGCTTCAGTAGGGGCTTCTGTTGGTAACGTACACCGCATTCAGGACCGCTTCACCCCATAGATATTTCGGCGCACTTGATTCCGTCAGCATGGCTCTCATTTTCTCAACTATGGTGCGGTTATAACGCTCCGCCACACCATTATGCTGTAGGGTGTATCCCACCGTTGACTCCACTTGAATGCAGTAAGCCAACTGCTCGTTTGAAAAATACTCACGGCCAAGATCACACCTCAAATTCGCGATTTTCGTTCCGAATTTTGCCGTCGCCATTGCTTCGTATACCTTGAAATAATCGAACACCTGTTCCTTTCTCGTCGTCAGGTAAACGACTCCGAAGTGCGTGTAGTCGTCAACAAACGAAAGAAAATAGCGAAAACCATCAGATGTCGCCGGAGTTATCTGCCCACAGACATCCGGATGCACACGTTCCAGGGGCGGCCGTCGTGTACTTGGTCTCGTGCCATTGAATGGTTGTCTTATCATCTTGCTTTCAGCGCATGCATTGCAAAATTTAGCATCACCATGGATACCGTCCAGTCCATCCACCATCATGGAATTCTTAAGTTTCAGCACATTTTTGAAACTGAGGTGTCCGTACCGCTTGTGCCAAAGTTGAAGCTCCGAATTCTCACTCGCTGCTAACGCCGATCCACGGAGTGCGCTTTCCATCCACAAATAGAACAGATAGCCCTTCAACTTCGCAACGCCAGCCTTCAGCAGCCTTGCCAACGATAGCAGATTGTATTTCAGCTTTTTGACGAAAATCACGTGCCCGAATGACAACGTGTACCGGTTCTTTCCGACGCACAGCTTACCCTTCACAGTACCTTCCTTGGTGGCTACCAGTACCTCACCATCCTTCGCACTATCGATGTGCAATGGCTCGTATAACTTACGGATGTCATGAAAATAATCCTCACTGCTTACCATGTGACAGCTAGCGCCCGAGTCCAGAATCCATTCGATATCATCCTGCGCCTGTGCCTCAATTGTTCCGGAAACTAAGGCCACCTCCTTGTCCATTAGTATCTTCGCTACTTGAGCCCGATCAGATTTTTCGGGTCGTCCTTTCACCTTGGGACAAGCAAACTTCTTATGCCCAGGCTCTCCACAGTAGTAGCATTTTCCGGGGAATTTCGCCAACACCACTCCGTCCATACCGTTCATAGCACTCGAACCGGATTGTCTTCCAGAACGCTTTTGTTCCTCCGCCAGAAGACGTGCTTTGACGGTTTCAAGCTTGAGTTGTTGATCGTCCAAATTTTCCATCGCCGTGGTAACCACGTTGTAACTAGGTGGCAACGAAATAAACAGTTGACTCACCATGTCGAGCTCCTTGAGCGTGGCACCCGCATCCTTCAGCTGTCTTCCCAGCTCATCGAATCGACGAAAATGTTCCGCCAGGGACGTTCCTTCCTCCATTCGTAGCATGGCCATTGATCGCCGTATGTACGTCTGGGCAGCAAAACCTTTTTCGCGAAAGTATTTGCCAGCGACGTCTACATCGCTTTTACTGTCTCCTTGTCGCGGATGTATTCCAAATGACTGTCTTCAACGTATGACACCAGGAGTGCCTTGGCCTTCTCGTCCTTCTCGCGGAAATGCCGTTAGTGCTGCAGCACCTTCCGGTGCATCCTTCGTAATCGTCTCCTTCACTCCTTAGGCTGAAAGCTGCATCTCCACACGAAACCGCCATGTGTCGTAGCCCTCACCGGCAAACTGCACGATTCCTGCTTTCTTTGCACTGATCATCCTGGATCTGGAACTGGAACGGCTTCGAGAACTTCTACTTTACTCTTAGGTAGGGTGTGACTGGGTCCATAACCTATAGAGAAACACGATTTGTATCGTACGGATGGTAATTTATTACTGACTAAATTGCTTACTTTCTTTTACTATAAATGATCTATATTTCTTGAATTTGTGTGTGTAAAATGTATAACTTATCAAGTGACACAGATGCGTCTTTTCAACTTTAGTTCCTGTTAAATTTCAATTATTATTAATTACAGTTCCTAGTCCTATCAGGCCCGTTTTAGAGAATGACCACCTTGGTGGGATTGGTTTGTTTCAAAATTTGAAAAAGGAGACTACTTATAACTACTATTTACAACTACAACTAACCTACAACTACCATATACACCTAATCTACTGTATACAAATTGCTTATTAAAGCATCTTCTGATAAATTAATTTTTGTGCAAATTTAGTCTTAATTTCGTTAATTCTGGAATTTATTTTGGCAATGCCTGCCTCTTCGTGTAAATTTGTTATTCTAGTGTCGAAAGGACGATCAAGAACCATCCTCAGCACTCTATTCTGAGCGACCTGGATTTTGTTCCTGTGAGTCTGTGCACATGATTCCCAAACCGGAGCTGCGTAGAGGATCGCAGGTGCTATGATTTGTTTGTAGACGGCCAGTTTGTTCACCCTTGAGAGGCGGGATCTGCGGCAAATCAGCGGATACAGACACCTAACCAAGGCAGAACACTTAACTACAGTTTTCTGTACATGTGAACGGAAGAGGAGCTTTTCATCGATCAACATCCCGAGATAGGTTACTTCGGCAGACCACTCAACCCTTGTGCCATTCATGATTACAGTACAAGATGGTTTCAGTTTGGGCGATTGCCGATGGAGAAACATGATCGCTTGTGTTTTGGAGGCATTGATTTTGATTTTCCACGTGGTGGCATAATCAGCAAAGGCGTTAAGGCATCGTTGAAGTTTGTTCGTTATTTCGCGAGGCATCCTTCCTTTGACGGCTATTGCGGTATCATCTGCGAACAGGAAAAACACGCAACCGTCTCCAAGGGGAGGAATGTCGGAAGTGTAAATGCTGTAAAGCAAGGGGCCCAGCAGACTGCCTTGCGGGACTCCTGCTGGGATGGAAAACGTGTCGGAAAGACAACCATTCAACGATACCTTAAACGACCTTTGCTGGAGGTAGTTACGGGTGATTTTAACCAGATGTAAAGGAAAGTTGAAGTTACAAAGCTTGTACACAAGTCCATCATGCCAAACATTGTCAAACGCCTTTTCAACGTCTAACAAGGCCATGGCTGTGGACTTGGATACAGCTTTGTTACTTCAGATGTTATTCATCACCCGTATTAGCTTATGATTGGTGGAGTGCCCCTTTCTGAATCCAAACTGTTCCGGAAGGAGAATGTTCCCTAATAAACGGGTACCATACTCTAACGATATCATAGATGGTACGACTATCCCACATAAAGTTGGGATGATATCCCGAATTGGTGGTTAGGCGCTTCTTATGGTTATTGTTTATGCGGGTTGTTTTCCTCGACAAACTTGTGCAAACGATTGAGAATGAGTTTCTCGAACAATTTGCTCAGCGCTGAAAGGAGGCTGATTGGTCTGTAGCTTGAAGGCAATGTTGGATCCTTACCGGGCTTGCGGATTGGTATGATTTTTGCTACTTTCCAGATGCTTGGAAAGTAGTGCAGTTCCAAGCATCTGTTGAAGATAGCGGTTAGAAGAGACTGCACTTTCATGCTGAGTCTCTTCAAGATCAAGTTGAATATACCGTCAAACCCGGGAGCCTTCATGTTCTTGGTGCATTTCAGCGCTGAGCAAATCTGTTGTACTGTAATCATATCCGCCGGAGGCACGACACAAGGGGAGGCATCTAGGTTTTGAACGCATTGCTCAACCTGATCATTGAGCGGACTTTGGATAGTCGAGCCAAGCAAATGCGATGAAGCGACATGCTTGCCGATCGCATTTGCTTTCTCCTGTGGGGTAGTTAAAAGTCGTTCGTCATCGTTTTCGACTTTGAGAGGTGGAACGGGTTTGGGATGATTTTTCAGGACCTTGGCTACCTTCCAGAATGGTCTGGAGCGGTCGTCCAGATTCTGGACAACACGCCCGAAACTTTCATTTCGGAGTGAGTCCATTCTGGAAGCAATGGCCGATCTGAACAGGCAGATGTTCAGATCGGCCATTTCACATTGTTTGCCCAGATCACCAGTCCTCTGAAACTGGCGTCTACGAACATTTCTCAACCGAATCAATAATTGGGTGTGGGAATCAATAGCAACAAACTTACCCCTCACAGGAACTTGTCGAACACACGCCTCGTCAGCCACGGATATGGCCTGTTGGAGTCCTTCCAACGCCCGGTCGATGTCATCTACAGTGTCGAGCAGTGGATTTTCATCGATGTTGCTGGCCACCATTCGTCCGTACTGCACCCAGTTGACATGGTGGTAGTCTTTACGCAGGCAGCTTCTAGCAGGAACCACGTTGCCACCGACTTCAGTCACCACCGGTTGGTGGTCGGAGCTGAGATCGTGGTGCGCCTCCGGCTTGGATAGTACGATGTTTGACAGGAAAAAGTCCAGGGTGGACGGATTTCCCGCCGGAGGGATAAAAGTTGGTTCGTCCGGAAACTGCACAGTGTACAGTCCATGTTGTGCGTGGTCGAACAATAGACATCCATTCCGGTTCCGCTGGTAGTTCCGCCAAGCTTCATGACGGGCATTCAGGTCGCCCCCAGCGATGAATCGGGAGCTAGTACGGGTGATGGCGGTCAGGTCGTTCTTGAATTGAGTTCCTAGTCCATTGTTGGCGATGCACTGGCGTGGGCAGTAAACAGCGATAAACCGGACGTTTCCAGTTGGTGATTCCACCTCCACACTAACGGCCTCGATGATAGAAGTGCGGACGTGGGGCAGAGTACAGAACTTGATTCCCTTTCTGACGATGACCGCTACACCACCCCCCCTGGAGCTGATGCGATCAAGCCGGATAATGTTGTGGTCAGGCAACCAGAAGCTGTCGCCGGACTTTTGATGGGTCTCGGTTAGAAGACCCACGTCGATGCTGTGCTTGCGGAGGAAGTCAGCAAGCTCAATCTCTTTTGCTCTTACAGAGCAAGCATTCCAGGTGCCGATAGTTAACGGTTTAGATGCCATACTGTATAATGAACTTACCGAGCACCTGGATCTGTTCGGGCTTATTGCGGCACTTACGAAGAGCACCGGACATATTGACGAAAATGTCCATCAGTTCATCCGCTGAGAACAGATCGGGGTTGTTGTTTTGCGCTGTTGGTTGTCTCCAGAATCCAGGGGGGATGGAGAGCTTTGGCCAGCAGAATCACCGAAAGTTGCTTGAGTGGAATGCACCCGCGGATTCGCATGCTTTTGCTGAGGAGCATGAAGAGGCGGGAAATCCTCCCTCCGAAATGCCGGGACTTTGTCCTTCTTGCATCCTGGTTGGTTGTTAGTTACCGCATGTTTTCGGATGCGTTTGAAGTCCTCGCGTTTGGAGCACTGTCTGTCGGAACCTTGTTGAGCACCACCACAGTTGGCGCATTTTAACGCCACGGCTCCATCCGCAGGGCAGTTGGAAGTGGCGTGTTCTTGAGCGCAGTTGCTACAGCGTGGCTTAATGTTGCAGTTGCGAGTGCTGTGTCCAAAGTTCAGACATCGTTGACACTGGGTCACATCGCGATGGCCTCCACGGTATGGCTCCCATCGTACGATGATGGAGTTGATTGAGCGGATAGCGTGCAGCGCATTCAGCGTCACCTTTGCCTTCTGGAAGTGCACCAGGAAAAGACAATCCGGGTACGTCTTCACTTTTTCGTCTCTCCTTGTCATTCGGCTTCGATCGTCTTTGGATCAATGTATGATAAACCCCTGATGACTACCGTGGACCCCCGCTAATTTGAACGACAGCTGTTCGGAAACTTACCGTCTGATTTTCTTTGGGATCAGATAGAAGCTTTGCTTCCGAATGATAGGACAGTGAATGACTATGAATCATCGGAAGGGGGAAGTTGTGACAGACGAAACGGGCAGGAAGTCTGGGTCCTGTGGACAATTGGTATCGGGACTTCAGGCCAGGGATGGATCCACCTCAGAACAGAAAAAGAGAAAAGTAAAATTCCAACGCTCTTCTCCGCTTTGATTTGACTTCCCTTTTTAAAACTGTGGACGGCTGTTCGCTGAGCAAACCATATTTTGTTTCTCCTTGAGAATCTTTTTGTCTTGATTGAATCCGTCGATGCGATGAGTCAAGGAATGCATGCTTCTTATTTGGTTTTTATCGCAGTGTTCCAGCAATCGTGCTGGACTACACTCAGAAAATTCCACACGTCATCATCATGTGTCTTTCGCTTCATTTTGCACTTATTGTGAAACGTATCCATTTCATGTGTGAACCTGCTTTGAACCATGCCGCAACACTATTGGTTCGAATTGTGCCACACTTGGAGTCTATGTGCTTCACATGGAAATATCAATAGCTTTGCTCATCATAGTTCAATGTTCTACAATATTCTACGTTATCGACTTCTACTTTACCGACTCCAACATTGAATCGACAAATATATGCCGCCAGAGGCCCAGAGCATACACATGCCTTTTTTTTAATGGGTCTGATTTGGAATTTGATCCTGGACTGTTGGGGTGTGCTGCTGCCGTTGTCTTCGTTCGATCTCACTGGGCCACTGGGTTGGAGACCTGCATCTGGTTGATGAGGTTGGATGATGGCTACGAACGGAGGAGTGTGGCCACTTTGATGAGGAGCATCATTCCTACATAGGCGAGAGGACGAAGTACATTGGTAGCTACAGAAATTAATTGATTATTCCGTCGAGTGGTTGATCAACAGGATCGTGGTTGGTATACCGGAGAAGGACTGGGAATCGTCGGAGCTGTTGCCGGTGGTCGTTATGAAGGAGAAGCTGCGTGGTGGCTTGTTGTTTTGCCAATCGCTAACGGAACATTTTGAAGCAGGCTTCCGAGGATTAAGTGCTTGGTGTTTGATGTCTTCTTGAAAGAAATTCCAACTTTTACAAACACGACTTCAATTTACTTACAAAAAATTTCATTTCCTTTTTTTCAGAAATGCCAAAACTCTGGACCAAGCAAGCGGTTACTGGGCTGAGGCCCTTCCCGTCATGGAGACTCCACTGTGCGCCGTAGTTGACCCGGTTCGAGACTTCCGTTGGCATGCCCTCCGCTGTGGAGGACCAGAAACAGCTGCCTTCCTGTGTGAACTTCCAGGTATTTTCATAAGATCTATCTCTTTTCTGATCTTTAACCGATTTACCACTCATTTCAGTACCGTCGTGGGCCTTGGACTGCACCGTGACGTCGATGCCTTCACTGACCGTACAGTACATGTCGGACAGCGGAGCCGTACAGTTGGCCCGGGACTGCGGCGAGCAGGGCACCCGGCACATGTCCTGTCAGGGAAAACTCGATCGGGATACGATCCTACAGCAGTTGCAGTGCAGTGATCAGGAGGTGGATCCAGCCCAGCTAGCAACCGAGAATAACCAGCTTCCGGTGGAAGTGGCAGCCGGAGCAGCAGAAATGGCGGAGCAACAACAGATGTCGGTTGCTACCAGAAGAACGCTGCTACCGCAGATCTTGGACCATGATATTCTGACGGTGGTGTCTAACAATGATGAGGACAACAACATTGACGTAAATCCGAGCCAGATTGAGGACACTGTGAAGAATGTGATCAACAAGTTTAACCTGGCTGATTTGATGCAGAACGATCAGTCGTTGCACAGCGACGAGATGGATGGCCATTATGACGAACAGGAGAAAGAAGTCAAGAAGTTGGGTGGAAAGAAGTATTCATCGATGTTCGAGAAGAAGGGCAAATTTGATAAGAAGGGCGAGAAGAAAGTGGACGAGGATGAGGAGACGATGATGGGTGATCAGCCGGACGAGACAGAGACACAGCCGATCGATATCGTGCAGCAAGCGATGAAACCGACGGAAGGTGATTCGGATGAGAGTTCGACGTCTGGAGTGGTCGGAAGCTCGACCGAAGGAGCAGCAGCATCAAGTGAAGCCATTGTGGTTGAGAGCACTACGGTAGACTCCCGATTACGCCGAGCAACTGATGGTGAAACGGTGGAAACAACTGAAGTTCCGACGACGGTTGAATCTACGACAACGACTACGACTACGACAACTACCATGGAACCGACTACGAGCAGCACAGCCAGTCACATTCTTCCAACGACTCCTAAGAAGGAAATATCCGCCATCGGAGACCACTTCATACCGCCAATGCTTCTTGTGAAGGCTCGCTTCACTTCCACAAAAGCTCATGTAGACACCACCACCACCACCACTGTGGAACTCTTAACGGAAACTCCTGAGCCTTCGCCATCCAGTTCGGCTGCGCCAATTTCGTCAACCGAAGATCCTACCACTGCAATTATGACCGACGAAACCTACGCAGTTTCCGATAGCGGAAATGACGTCCAACTTGTTGAGCTAAACGACAAAACCTCGTCCCCAGAGATTTCCACCTCTACCGAATCCGACGTCACTACCGCCCATCAGGTCGTAGAAATAACATTCGAAGATAAGGAAATTTCTTCCAAAATTGGTACCCTCAGCATCACGACCCGTCCATTTACGGCAGGCGAACTCCAGTCATCGACGGCCGTCCAAAACGCCACAGCCCTCCCGGAAACTGCTTCCACAACTGTAGTTTTGCCAACCACTACTACAACCACGACAACAACTACGACACCTGCTCCAACAACAACGTCAGTCCCATCAACGACTACGACTCCTTCCACCACCCTAAGACCAACGACCATCCAGACCGTGACCGAGCACGAACTCCACCAGGACGATGACGACACTGATGATGGTGCCGATGACCGTCATGACAGCCACGAGGAAGAGGACAACGAAGCCGATCATCACCACGAGGAGCTGCACAACAGTTTTTCCAACATTGAAAACTTCCAACCATACAAACCGAACCGGCACCGCAGTCTTACCAAACCGGAAGTGCACAACAACCACGGCAACTATATCAAGAAGATTCTCGGTTGAAACCGAACGCGACGCTAGCAGTAGGCTGCGGATGCCATATGCACTTTCCATCAACACCGATGGCTATTCGATTGCTTTCCCCGCCCCTCCGGCACCGCAGTGGAAGCAGCAGTAGATACTAAGCTGACAACTACAAACGTTTGTTTTGATTTTGGCAGAAAGTAATAAACTGAAACACTAGTAAATAGATACAAAATTTCTCACTTTTCCCCCCTCCTCAGCAGAAACTAATCAAAGTAGGCAGTTAGCAGCAGACCTTTTTGCCTGTGAAAGCAGTTTAAACTTTTGACGAAAAGCGCAAACTAACGTTGCATCAATCAATATCGTTCTTTTTCTTCGAAAAATTAAACAAAAACAAACAATTAGCGAACTAGAGAACGCTGTGTAGAGTAGAACTCCCGTTGCAGAAGAAATGTTTCCCTTTCGGTTAAAACAATTGCAAAACAAAAACTATCTTTCACACAGGTTAATGAAATTAGAGTTAGAAAAACTAATACAAAATACAAAACAAAGAAACACGTTGCCAATAATTTGAAAACCCAATTTAAGTAAAATAGTAAAACCAAACAAAAGAAAAGAAAAAAAAAACAAGCAAGAGTTGTGGAAGAGATTGGAAAACCTTGCGGATGAAAAAACTATAATCATTAAAAATTACGATCTTTAGCCGTGTAATAACGTTGATCCAAATTGATTTTGACTGCAGTGTCGCAGTTAGCAACCATTTGCAGCTATTAACGAATGCTAAAATTGTAGCACAAGCTAGAAGTTTAGAAAGACGAAGAACGCCAGAACAACATTAAAAATTCACACGATCTTTTCGCACGTGCAAACTCCCATAATTATCGTGGTTAGTTGGTAAGAAATTTACTGGAATAAGGAGATGATTTTAATAAAAATACATTAAATTTAACGACTGCGGTGTGGGTCGGTTAATCTGTCCGAAAAAGAAGTCCGATTTAATACCAATTACTTCCCCCTTATTCTGAGGTGAGGTGACTCGCTGTCACTAGTGAGGGGACAAAAGTCACCGCGAGTGAAGGGCCTCCGTATATTAACTCTTAATATCTATCTGAACGTTAATTAACCCAAGTTTACATTTCACTACCACCTACCTGAGCTGTGATTTACCACCATCCATCGAAACAAAACAAAAATCAATACTCGTTCGCATCCATCCGCTCGCCTTTATTTCACAGCACCTCCCTCTGCTTCCCGACAATCTCCCCGTAGAAATCGAACACCTTTGCCACCGCCTCCTCGGACATCCTCAGCGCCCGGTGGTACTGCTCCGTCGTAAACTTCCCGTGCGTGTAGATCGAAACCGTATTCTTCGTACAATTCTCGAACACAAACGTGAACTTGGCCCGCGCATCCTTCGACTGTAGCGCATCCGGATCCAGTACAATTTCGCCGTCCTCCCGCAAGATGCTGTGCACCGCCGCAACCAGGTACTTCATCTCGACGCCGCTGTTCATCAGCGCCAAACACACGGCATTGATGGCACAGGCCACCAGCCCACCGAGATCCTGCATCTCCTGGATCTGGACGGAAATGGCCGTCCGGGGATGAAGCCCCGTCAGGATGGCCGATTCGTATGTGTTCCTAATTAAGCTCTCCAGCAGCCGATCGTTTACGCTGCCCATTCCGGAGCGGGGTTTGAAGTAGATGTCGATGCGTGCCTTTTCGACGTTCATGTGCTGCAGCTTGACCTCGATGGGACCGTTCACCGAGGCGACGACGGCGGTTTCACCTGATTGGATTGTGATTGCGAATAAAATTGAAATAAAATGAAAATGGAATCGTTGGGTGTTTACCTTGCGTCAGCATGGCAGAGCCATCGGATCTGGTTAGTATGTTGAGCTCACAGTGCATCGGTCGCAACGAATTTTCCGTTTTGTCAGCAGTCATTTTGGCACAAGCATGTAAATTTTAAGGATATTTCACAGAATTTAAACTAAAACTAAAATCTCTTGCACTAAAATCGCAAGAACTGTGTTGTTTGTTTTGATTTTGGAAAGCACGCCGGTGTTTTGACAGTTTAGGTGCAAAATCGAGGGGATAGCCAATGCTGAACCAATCACATCAGTGGACCTCTGGATGTGAATACTGAAAACAGAAACTATGGTAAGTTCCCCCAAACAGCTCACAGAATGCAAAATCACCCAGCGGTTCTCGTAAAGTTTATCAATATTTGAATGGTGCGGAGTCGATCAATTTCAATTTTTAAGTTATTGTGCTTCAAAAATATTCATTTTCTTGCCTTTGTATACATCCTCTCAACACCGCGCACAAAATTGTCGCCTTTGCTCCACACAGTAACCGCAAAATACCTAATACGTCTTTTTAATAGAAACTAAGCGATCGATTCAACCTCTGGTGATGAATAGAAGAACGTCAAAAAGAGTGTTGTGAGCTGAAATTTCTGCCGTGAGACATACACTCAAAGATAAATCAAATGAAAAAAGTTTAAAAAGTATGCAGATTCCCCACCGACAAACCGACATGAATGACCATAGTAAAAACAATAAAAATTCTGGCCAAAGCACACTACTGACATTTGGCTCCGTCTTCGCGGGAAATATTTAGGTAAGTCATGAACCCGCATGCAAAAGTTATGAATTGGTTCGTGTCTGATCTATTCTGGACAAATTATTTTTATCTAGATAAAAAAATCCTGTGGTTTTGACAGTTCGGATCACTGTACATTTAAATCAGCCGTTTAAGATTTTCGGGCATAAGTCAGAATTAAGTGTCATGTCGGTTTGTCGGTGGATTCCCGCTTCACCTTATTGAGTCCTCGATTGAGTCTGAGCCATGATTAGGTCGTCAGTAGTCATGCATGATTAAAATCGAAATAATCTTGCCAGTATTAAATTTTAATCTCTTTCAATACTGATACATAATCAAAAAAGATTAAAATTCCATAAATAATTGTTAAAATAGAATCATAAATGATTAAAATTTATTCAAAAACAGATAATCTACAATCTAATCAACCATTATTAAACTGGGATTAATATCAGATGCTTACTCTTTAGAAAGAGAGGATTAATTTTTAATCATTCGATATGATTAAACTGAGTTGAACGTCAAATTAATTAAATTTCAAGCAAAATGGGAATAGTTCAATTTATCAGTGTAGGAAGCGGAGCACTTTTTTACTTTTCCTGATTAATTGATTAATCGGAGATGCTCCAAAACTTGATCTAAAGTTGAAAAAATTAATTCTGTACCGGTTTTGTCGAGAAAAATGGAAAATTAGAATAGTGCCTTAGTGGTTATGATTTTCCGGATTTCTTGTGTGTATATAATTTGAGTGCAAATTAGTTCAGATTAGTGGAAAATCATACAATAAGACAATTACCGATGGAAATTGGCAAGATGTTGAATGAAAAATGCTTTAATGTGAAAAAAATCTTATTCTGATGTAAACAAACGGTTTGGTTGACGTTTCTTCTCGAGCTCGCGGGGCGCACTCTACGTTGGTGGTACCTTAAAAAGGCCAGTTTTCCTCGGAAATGCTTACTTTGTAGTCAACATCGAGTCTTTTATGGTTATTATCGAGGTTATTATTGGGTATTTTGCGGTTACCGTGTAGAGCACAGTGGGAAAAGTATTTAATCGAGCAGGAAGAAAATAATAACGCTCTGAGATTGCATCCAACCAAAGACAACAAATCAAGAAGACTGGCAACTTTGCCAGAATCCAAGCGACAGATACAGTAGCGCTGCGCTTGAGTGAAGGTGGAAGCAACGCATATAAAAATGAGCAAATACACAAACCCTCCGTCTGAGGATGTAATCTTTGCTATAAAATTTGTTCGAAGCATTTACCTTTGAGCGGCAGATGACGCGATTGTACCTGTCTCATAGAGTTCTTTACCACCGTTAGTATTAGCATAGAGGTAACTCTAAGACTAGAAGGTCCCGAAATAACGTGCTCAACTTTTTGGCTCAGCTCTGGTACTCTCTTCGGTCCCAAGCTAATCGATTCACCCCTCGAAACATAGGGAAAACCAATAACCCCTCATTTTATCTGTCAAACTTAGCGAAAGCGAATCAAAGCAAACATTGCTTAGTACTAGAATTTCGACTAGAATGGGGTACGTTAATCGTTTGCTTGGGACCAATAGGCTAGTCAAGTGGTGAGCCAATATAAAATCGTTAGAGCCGTATTGATTGTTGGTATTAGTGAGCAGTTTCACTAATACAAGCGTTTTACAGGTTGAAAATAAAAAAAACAAACAATAGCGTTCGTATGAGAAAATGGCAGAGTTGCCAGTCTTCTTGATTTGTTGTCTTCGATCCAACTGAGTTGGCGTCTTCTCTTCAGTGAAGTCACAGAAACTAATAACTCTCTGTGAGTAACACGAAAGATTCCCCTACCTGATAATGGGGTTTGTTTGCGTATGTGAGTTAGCAGTTAAGACAGATCGTCGATTGAAATGATTGTTTACAAAAGCAGATACGTCGATTTGAATAGTTACGCTTGAACTACTTGAACTGATCAATATCAAGTCAAACGGTTGTAACGATAACTTTACAACCCAATATAATTTAATAAACATTTCGCCTTTAATTATATTTCTTGGACTGCACACGGCTTAAGCTACTTGATACCCTACCAACACTGTTTTATCCCAAACTGCTCGAATTGATCTTCCAGTGTGCAGGCGATCGAGAGAAAAGTAGTTTATTTAATATTTATTTTATTTGAGGGTTATGAAAACAGGTCAGTGATCACTGCGTATAGGATATCTTTGAGCTCATTGATTAGGTTAGACTGGTTCCCCGGGTTAGAATTTCGAATGATCCATTAAATTAAATTCAAACGTTTGAAATCGCGTTTCGAATAAATGTTCTGAATGAACACTTTGGTTGTGCGCTTTCAGGAGAGTAGTTTGCGTTCGTTTTTAATTAAAAATAAAGCTTCTCGTAAGTGATTTTGAGTGATTTTGAGTTAGATTATTGGTTGTATGATGTTTCGATTGACTCGCCCGCAGATTGGAGTGGCGCATAAGTCGTTTACAGATTTGATAAGAAACTGACTATTTCCGGTATTTCGGGGACTGAGCAATGTAACGCTTGGTCGTTCGTTCGTTGAGAAAAGTTACGCGTTACACGGTCGAATATGCAGACCCGTTATTTTGGTGTTTAAGTTTTCTTTGTTGAGGATGTCTACAATCATGAGTGATTGTTTCAATGAATTAATAGTACTTTTTCATTGGAATGAATAAATTTGGACAGCCATCAAATGAACACTTCTAGATAGAGCTGGAATTAGGGCGTAACAGCTTTTGTAAACAATGACTAATCTTGATGATTTCTCGAAAGTCATGGCTCTCCCTACCACATCAAAATCACCATCGAATAGGCGAAGACTTCTAATCTATGCAACCCTCGAAACATAGGAAAATCCACGAACCCCGCATTTTATCTGTCAAACTTTCATAGCGAATCAAAACAAACATAGTGTAGTACTAGAATTTCGACTAGAATGGGGTACGCTAATCGATTTACTTGGGACCAATAGGCTAGTCAAGTAGTGAGCCAATTTAAAACCGTTTGTTTCCACAAGTTGGTAGTACCATCATGCTTGGCATACACAGTTATGGTCACAAAATGCTCATTTGCTAATAACTTTGCACACAGTAGACAAAACATAGCTATGTTTCAAGAAGTAGATAGAATAAAATTTACGCTTGTAAAAGGTATATAAGAAAAAGTTGATTTTAATTCTAATAATAAACTGTATTTGTTTTTGCATTGTAAAAATTAAGTGAGAAATGCTCGCTGCACATCTCGGACTTTGTGTAAAAATGCATTGGTGTAGATTCAAATATTAAGATTTACCTACTCTTTGTATATCAATAGTAAGCTATAAGCATAATCTATCAATTACTTTAAAGAAAATCAATTTTCAATAACTAAGTAAAAAGTTATTAACAAATGAGCAGTTGAAGTGTACAACCACAAACGAAGTGACAGACGACTAACTGGCGAAGAAATCCATTTAAATAATGTGGTTCACTGTAATAGAATTTTCTTGGAAGCTTGTGCCATCATCCACCAGATGGGTTAGTTTTTTTGTTTTGATTTGAACAAAGTTGATTTTGTGTACAATGATTCTTTGACAGTGTGCAAAGAGTGCGTATCATTTTGTCATTTTTTTATGCATTTCAGTTATGAATAGAGTGAAAGAGACAAAACCAAAACATTCTAATACATTTGGTGAAAATGCTAGTACAATCCAGTAGTAGTGTTGCCATGTGGTACAATCCAGTAGTAGTGGTGTTGCCATGTGGTACACTGAAAAATTGAAATAGCAGGTTAGTCACCAAAGTTTTCGAGCCGCTCCGTCTGTCACTTCGTTTGTGGTACAACTGTGAATGCCAAGCATGATCACGGATAACAACAAAACCGCCATCGTTCTATTGCAACCACGCTCAACTATTATGCTGACTTATGCTTTCGCCTTCTTTTGCGGGAGGAGAAACGCGACCTAACTTTATTTGAAAAGTAAGACAACATTAAACGATTTTTTTTTCTTAGCTAACTAAAGTGACAAAGTAAAAAATAAAATAACGCGCACAATTTACAAATTAAAATTATTTACAAAGGCATAGTCGGCCGTGAAATGACAACAAAAACAAAACATAACAAACACGACACACACTCGTGGAAACCACGGCTAATTTACACACGGAGACAAAACAACACAAAACGGGACACATTGTAACACACAGAAAATACCAAACGCAATGTGGGTGGAAGCGGAACGGGAACGAAAACTTTGACAGCTGTCACAAATTACATCAAGATGCCTAACCGAAGTCGATTTAGTTCTAACTAGGGAGGGTCTAGTATAAGAGAGGAGCGGATTCAAAACAAACTGTCTTGGCAACCTATGCCTGGCTGATTTCTAGCAACACTGCCAATGCAATCAAGATAGGCGCTGCTCGATTGGCTCTGGCTTTGACAGTTCATTTGGCTCAAAACCAGCCAGTCCGCTCCTTTCTTATACTAGACCCTCTCTAGTTCTAACTAGTTTTCAATTCTACAAGTAGGCTTTCTCAGATCGAGCTTTTCCACTGCCGTTCCGCTTCTGTTGTCATTTCACTTGAACGGCTTAAAATTGTCCGCTTGTGTTCAATATAAAATTTCTCTTCAGTTCTAAGTCCATTTACGTTCAATCGTCGTACTTCAATGTTCCATATCGATTCCATTTCCGTCCTATATTTTACCAATCATCAGTGCAACCAGATGCGACCGTTACACCTCGTTACAAGGGTGTAACAGTTTCTGCAAACAATGACTTCTCTCGATGATTTATAGAAAGTGGGCGTAGCTTGAATTCCCCGAAATCATCGAGAGAAGTCATTGTTTAAAAAGGCTGTTACGTCCTTATTAAAGCTCTGTCTAGATTTTTCTCAATACTCATAATGAACGCAATCGATGCTGTGCTCAAAATTGATGTTTTGTTGATCTTTTTTTTTTGTCTTCGTTAAAACTCAGGACATTTCAATATTTTGAAAAATAAATCAGGACGGCATACAGTATGCTAAATCAGGACCGGATGGTTGCTTAAATCTAACTCCATGTTTGATGCTATTCAAACTGGAGTAAAATTTGCAAATAATATTGTCATGACTTTAAAATTCAGTAATGGATTTTAAATCATTAAATATTTTAAATTGGAATGCTCAATCTTTTAAAGATAATGAAGACGAGCTATTTAACTTTTTGAGAGTTCATAACGTGCATATTGCCGTTATAACTGAAACGTTCCTTAAACCTGACCATAAGGTTAAGAAGGACTCAAATTATTTAATTTATAGAAATGATCGTCTTGATGGACCCTGTGGTGGCGTTGCCATCATTGTTCATAGACGAATAAAACATAAAATTATTTTTTTCATTTGAAACCAAAGTTTTTGAAACTTTGGGAGTTTCTGTTGAAACAAAATTTGGACAACTTACGTTTATAGCTGCCTATTTGCCACTCCAATGCATAGGCCAGCAAAAGAATTTTCTCAAGGGTGACCTCCAGAAACTTACCCGTCATAGGTCTAAATTCTTCATTATTGGTGATTTTAATGCAAAACACCGCTCATGGAATAATGCTCAAAGCAATTTCAATGGTAATATTCTGTTTGATGATTGTTCTGGAGGTTATTACACTATTTAATATCCAAACAGCCCAACATGCTTTTCTTCTGCAAGAAATCCATCCACTATTGATTTGGTCTTAACTGATTCATGTCAACTTTGTAGCCAACTGGTTACCCATGTGACTTCGGTTCTGATCACCTTCCAGTAACTTTTGAAATATCCCAAGAAATAATTTGTAATCCCAACAGTTCTACTTTCAGTTTAGAGATGAACTAGCCTAAGACTAAAAATCTCTTTAATAAAGAATTAAAAAAAAAAAAGTTCTACTTTCAATTACCATAGAGCTGATTGGGAGCAGTATCGAACATTTATGGAATATAACTTCGATCCAAACATTCCTTTGCAAACCAAAGATGAAATTAATTATGCTCTTGAATCTCTGACTACTTCTATAGTTGAAGCAAGAGCTGCCTCAGTACCAAAATGCGAGGTTAAATTCGATTTAATTATAATAGACGACGATCTTCAGCTCTTGATCCGTCTTAAAAATGTCCGTAGGAGACAATATCAGAGAACACGCGATCCTGCCATGAAATTTATCTGGCGGGATTTGCAAAAACAAATTAAAAAGCGATTCTCTGCCCCGAGGAACAAAACTTTTGAAAATAATGTTTCTAAATTAAACCCGAGTTCCAAACCCTTTTGGAAACTCACAAAAATTTTAAAAAAACCTCAAAAGCCTATTCCAGCGCTTAAAGAAGGTGGTAAAATTTTGATCACAAATTTGAAAAAAACTCAGAAACTTGCTAAGCAATTCGAGAGTTCCCATAATTTCAGTATGGGTCTTACTAGTCCTATTGAGAATCAGGTTGCTCGGGATTTTCTGAATATTTTCTCTCGGGAAAATATTTTTGATGATTCCTGGGGGACTGATTTGGACGAAGTAAGGTCTATAACTAAAAAGTTTCAAAATATGAAAGCTCCAGGTGATAATGGAATTTTCTATATCCTCATCAAAAAACTCCCAGAGAGTACCTTGTCTTTGTTGGTAAAATTATTTAACCGATGTTTCCATTTGGCATACTTTCCTGATAAATGGAAAAATGCTAAAGTTGTTCCAATTTTGAAGCCGGATAAAAATCCAGCTGAAGCTTCTAGCTACCGCCCAATAAGTTTGTTTTCTTCAATAAGTAAACTTTTTGAAAAGATAATTTTGAATAGAATGATGCTTCACATCAATACGAACTCAATTTTTGCAAATGAGCAGTTTGGATTTCGCCATGGGCATTCAACTACTCATCAACTCTTAATAGTTACCAATTTAATTCGTTCAAACAAATCTGAAGGCCACTCAACTGGAGTTGCTCTTCTAGACATAGAAAAAGCATTCAACAGTGTTTGGCATGAAGGTTTGACTGCTAAATTGAAAAAGTTTAATTTTCCACTTTATATTATGAAATTAGTTCAAAATTATTTAACTGACAGAACTCTGCAGGTAAATTATCAAAATTCCAAATCTAATCGACTACCTGTTAGAGCAGGAGTTCCTCAGGGTAGCATTCTTGGGCCTATATTGTATAACATTTTCACTTCGGACCTCCCTAATTTGCCTCAGGGTTGCCACAAATCTTTGTTCGCTGATGACACAGGCATTTCCACTAAAGGAAGAAGTTTTCGTGTTATTTGCAGCAGACTGCAGAAAAGTTTAGATATTTTCTCTTCTTATTTACAAAAATGGAAGATTTCTCCCAACGCTTCCAAAACTCAACTTATAATATTTCCACATAAGCCTAGAGCTTCCTTTTTGAAACCTAGTAGTAGTCACATAGTCACTATGAACGGAGTTCCAATTTCCTGGTCAAACCAAGTGAAATATCGTGGATTAATACTTGACCAAAAATTAACTTTTAAAGATCACATTGAGGGCATTCAAGCCAAATGTAACAAATATATAAAATGTTTGTATCCTCTTATAAACAGGAAATCCAAACTTTGCCTAACGAATAAACTTCTAATATTTAAACAAGTTTTTAGACCGGTCATGCTTTACGCTGTGCCAATATGGTCTTGTTGTTGCACTACCAGGAAAAAAGCACTTCAAAGGATTCAGAACAAAGTTCTGAAAATGATTTTGAAGTTTCCTCCCTGGTACAGTACTACCGAGGTACATAGAATTTCGAATGTTCAGACTTTAGAACAACTGTCCAACAAAATAATTAATAATTTCAGACAAAAATCGTTGCAATCCTCAATTGCAACGATTAATTCCCTTTATACTTAGATAAGATTTAGTTTTAGTTTTTAGTTTTAAGATACCAATTGTTATACTGGCATGCAGGTTAAAAAACCTGTTTAAAATACTGAATTGCCAAGACATGAACAATGTAAAAACACTTAGATATATATCATAACAATTAAGGCTGGTACGTTACTGCAGTAACTGGAGCACCTAAGTTAAAATGAAATGTAATTTATTTTGAATTTGGAACAAATAGAGAGTTAAAAAAAGGACCGGATGGTTTACGAGAAGACTTTTTCTCCAGGCGCCAAGTAAACCACCATCCAGACCATTTTGACAGGGGCAAACACACATGTACTCAAAGTGCACCAGATGAAAGCTGAAACGATTTCCGACCTCCAAATCAAAAAGTGCAGTAAACGATGTATTTTAAAACCTATGCAAGCCGTCACTACGGTGTGGCTTTGATGTCCTAGGCGAAGTCCAAAGCTAAAATAGGCGAGTTGTCCATGGTCCATCACCAACGTGCCGAAGGTGTATCCCATGAGTTTGGAACCCCTGAGTTATTATGACTTTTGTGATTGAGTTAACTATTTCAATTTCTTTGATGGTTTATGGAAAACATTAAGCTTCATTCTCATTTGAACGTGAGCCAAGTGGATAGTGGAAGAGGAACTGAAAGTCATCCAACCTATACGGTGTTCAAGCAAATTCGACCCGTGCAAAAAAAAACGTGTGCAGAAACTAAGGTGTAACCTGATTGATGGGGACGAAATTTCCTCCAGCTGCCTGTTAAATGCTCCCCGACAACCCTAGAAATAATATCCAGTTCATCTGATCGACTCAGATGATCATATCGCTACCACCACTCAGTTGCACACGTTGAACACAAGGACTGATCGACAGGCCTCTTGAGACAAACTAGTTCAACAGAAGGATGATGACAGAGATGCATCTGCAAAATTACCGGATCATTGGTGATGGGTATGTGCTTGATGTCGGACTCACAGAATAGAATATAATTACATTGGTCTCTTCCTGGAAATCTTAAAAAACCGTACATACACGAAACGAAAATCAATTATTTAATTCATGTGTTTCACTTATACATTTTGGGCAAAGCATCAGCCTTATACATTCCATAAGACAAACCACATAGGTCCTATTAGAATGCATAAAAGGTATGTGTGACCGCTTATACATTTCATTTGACACATGATCTTTATTAACTTTTTGCAAGGCGTCTGCTTATTAGTTGACTTATACAATTTATGAATAATCAGCAATGGAAATTTGCCAAAAGATATAAGGAGATTTCTATCCGTGTAGAGATCTGATTGAATATTTGAGGTTGGCAAGACCTGGAACCATGATAAGGGGTATCATGTTCTCCACAGCCGCCACAAGTTTGCGTCGTTCACAGGATTTTCGTCTATACAGTTTGCTGTTCGCATTCCATACCGTACTGTTGGATTGGACGACCACACCTTCCATTCATTTGACCAACCATCGCGCTGGAGGTAACCCATTTCGGCCGTCTTGACTGCCGTATCAACAAGACCCTCTCAACTGACCATAGTGTGGAAGAACTCTGCTCACGAGCTGCTGGGAGTTTAGCTACGCATTGGATGAGATTTGTTGGTTTTGACGAGATTCATACAGAATTTGAACTCAGAATTTTTCGAAGCGTGGCAAGGTACGCTCCTCGAACTCATTATGAAGCCCAATCTGTAATAAGCAAATTAGTCAACCTTAGCAACAATTGGAAAAACGTCAACACTCAACAGTGATGCCATTTTATATTATGTTGTTTGTGTCCTACTTGTCAATGTGTGCCACAACGAGCCGAACAGTGTGTCATGATGTGTTTCAGCACAGTGTGCAGAGTTGATTACCCCTTGCCCATGACTATGGACCATTTCGGGATTGGCTCCTACCTTAGAAGAGATGAAATACAATGTCGATAGTGGCCGGTTTATCGGTTTCAGCGAATTTGCAACAACATTATCCGCATGCCAACAATCTTTGGTGAGTTTCACACTCTGAAACTAGTTCCAGAGATATTAAAACCGATTAGAAGAGACTGTACATTATCAACGCGATACTTTGTGATAGCACGTAATTGAAATCGGAGCAAAACAATAGCGTAGAAAAAGTCTGCTCTGTATAGAATCAGACGAGAATGCGAGAAACGAAGAAAAGAAACTCAGCATCGTCGGTAGCAGTAGTACAGATCCTCCACTCAGCATGGTCCATGAAAAGGGCTCTGAATCAAGTTTCAAACGGGAAAGAACACAGAGAGAAAAAAAAATGAATAAGACGGTGTATTTCTTTTGAAAGACGTATTTCGTTTGTTCCGCAGCTATGGAAGAACCTTCGTCCAACCTGAGAGGGAACTTCGCTGATGATGAAGAATCAAGACACACGGGAGAGCAACGGAACCAAGCAAAAGAAGAAAACCCACAAAGTGCCTCTTTCGGAATGCGCACACTGTGCCCTGTGATGTTTAAAGGCATTAAAGAGAAGAGATCAACCGCAATGGAGCCGATCGAGGAAACAGAACAAACCGCGCGAGGGCTTGAACATTTCAAAAGGGGAACCAAATTGGAAAAAAAAAAGCTGTAACCTCTCTCGAGCCGCAAGCCGGAACGAAAGGTGGATAGATGAATTTTGAACGTTGGAGCTAACACCGTTGCTGAGAGCATGGTTTGGCTCTTTTGGGTAAAGTCGCAACATGTTTCTAGGCTAGGAATCGAAGATTCCCTCAGATGCATTTTCAAATTTTTCTTGGGTAAATTAGCATTTATTACGTTTCCAGAGAGCAAAAACAAAGGGGAAAAGTCCATTAGGATGCAATAATTGGCTTTCGACCATGCTGTGTAGCATTTGAGCTGCGCGGCCAGCTAAGTAGTAATGCTGTACGAGTATGAGCCAAGTGCATGGTAAATCGATTTCACACCTCCAGCAAGCATATGAAGGCATGCATAACGGAGAGCAAAGAGCGGAGAGGGTTTTTTTTCTGCCGCACAAAGAGACGGGAACGTATCAATCATCGGAGAGGGCCAATTTCATGATTTCGCTTTTGTACTTCATTTTTCTCTCGCTCTCTGGTTTGCAGTCTGAAATGTTATTTCCTCTCACTATGCTCTCTGCAAAGTCATACTTATGTTTGGTTTAGTAAGTGGTGTGCTTATGGAAATGTATGTATTGCAACAGCAGTGCAGCCGGTAAATAGTATTTGACCAACAAATTAAATGGTTGGATATTGAGGCTGTATCTATCATTTCCCAAGTCAAGTTTAATCAGCCTCATGAAAGTTTCAGAAGGAACTTCTCCTGAGGTTCGGTCAACTTCTACTGAACTTCTGGAAACTTCTCCTCAACTTTTGGGAACTTATCTTCAACTTCTTGGAACTTCTCCTGAATAGCAGGTGACGGTAATTTGTCGCTGCGGCACTATGTAAGATTTCACTGATTTACAATGACTGTGGGTTCATCCAGCACCTCAGGGATCTTGTTGAATCTTTTGTCACAAGATTACTTTTGTCACAGACGATGTTGAACGTTTCGGGTCCCATATGATGCAGCAGCAAGTTTGTCACATCCCTTCGTCAGACTTCTTTTACGTTTGCCATATGACGTCAGTGCGTCATTGTGAGATCGACCCAAATTTGAGTTCCGTTTACTCTTAAATCTAAAAAATTGCAGGAACTCCAGCTCTGCAGAGTTAATTTTCCTCAAGCACACTTAGATTCTTTTGCCGAGATGAGCACCACCGAGCAACTCGGCATTTTGTTTTGCTGGATCTCAGTGAAAAACTTGGCGAGATTCAGCTAAAAAAACATAAATTTTGCTGAATCTCGGCAAGTTTTTCATTGAGATCCAGCAAAATAAAATGCCTAGCTGCTCGGTGGTGCCCATCTCGGCATGAAATCTAAGTGTGTGTTTTCCTGTGGAAAATCTTAAAAATATGCTGAAAATTTTACTCAGTCTAGAAGTACTACCGATAGACTGAGTCCAATCTTAATTTTTCTCATATTCGGGATTTTTTTTCCTGGAAAAACTCAGGAAAAATTACTCATCGCTGAGTTCCTGGACTTTTTGCGATTCATGAGTAAACTGAACTCAAATTTGTGGTCGATCTCATTGTCCGTGTTGCACTCATCACGCCAAAATACGTCATGGTGTACAAGGAACTCACCCCATTATTGCGCTCACTCCAGCGTTGCCAGATATACCGATTTATCCAAGGGGTAATCAACTCTGCACACTGTGCCGAAACACAGCATGGCACACTGTTCGGTATGTTAAGAAACACGTCGACAAATATGTCACGAACAATATTATATGTATAAAATGGCAACACTGTTGAGCGATGAAGTTTTTCTAATCGATTTACCCGTTTCTAAGGTTTGTTTTTTTCTCAAGTGAAAAATAAATATCCGTCAGTTCAGGTCAATACTAGAGATGGGCTATCAGATCCGGATTCGTTCTAAAGATCCGGATTAGTATGGAGATTGAATAATCTACAGCTAATGTTTTCTAGGAATCGGATCATCGGCTCTGTTATCAGGTCTACTTTTAGGTGCATTTTTGGAAACAGTTGAAGCTAGAATATAAAATGTATGCCTGCAGTCTCGCCTGCAGTTCCTGAAAAATCTAACGAGGAGAATTGATAGGTAAAATTGCTGAGGATATGTGACGTATGGCTGACCTCTACATCGAGCAGCAGCTGAAGGAAGGGATCCTCTCCATGAACTGTATGGGAATTTGAATGCTAAGCAGCCCCGAACTCGAGTTCCTGTAAGGGATAGTGATGTGCCTGCTCGATTTATACCGTACTATATAACACGTATTGTTAGATTCTAATATTTACATTTTTTATCATATTAATAGTATAAATAGGTGTCCTCCCTGCTGTAGAACCGCCCGATGCCTCTTGGTTCGTTCTGCTTCAACCAGCTACTACTGGATCCCGCAGGTTGGACCGACGAAGAAAATAACAATGATCAGGTATAAATGGTTTGTACTTTTTGAAAGACTAGAGAAATAAAGTGTCCCGTAATTGAACTGCAAAAAAAATAGTATGGACAATTATAATTTTTTATACCACGCCATGCTTTTTTCCTTCTTCCAGCAAATAAATACCCTTTCTCTCAACGATGTCTTGGTGGATTGCCGCTTGGGGTCATCGAGTCCTATTTCTTTTCTTATTGACTCGGGAGCGGACGTAAATGTCATCGAGGGTGATGACTGGAAGGTCTTGAAAAAAGAGTACCACTTGAAAGTGGCTCATCTGGATCCGATATATTGCTCGAAAGATAACGAGTTGCGTGCTTACGCATCGAACAACCCAATGAAAATTCGCTGTGTTTTTCGGACGCAATTTGAGACGGTTGGAATCACCAAGCCAATCGTAACAGCAGAGTTTGTCGTCGTGGATCAGGGTCGCAGATCATTACTTGGTAGATCCACGGCAAGTGAGATGAGACTGCTTGAAGTAGGATTGGCGGTCAACAGCTGTGAGAGTTCGGGTACAATAGAAGCCTTCCCAAAGATGGCCGGGGTTAAAGGGAGGTTCATCATCGATGAGACTGTACCTTGTGAGAGAAACGCATATTTCAACGTACCAGCTGCGTACCGGGAAGCTGCTAGATCCCGCCTTGCGGAAATGGAAGGTCGTGGAATAATAGAAAGAGTCGAGATGGCCCCGAATGTCCACTGTGGCGAAAGGAAAAAACGACTTTCGCTTGGTTGTCAACATGCGTACTCCAAATAAGGCGATAAAACGTGAGTATTTCCGACTTCCGCTGATAGATGAGATGAAGTTAAAGCTACACGGCTCGTAATATTACTCCAAGTTGGACTTGAGTAATGCTTTCTATCATCTCGAGCTCCATAAGCTATCACGGGATGTCACAACATTCTTGACCGAGAGCGAAATGTATAGATTTACGAGACTGATGTTCGGTGTGAATTGTGCTCCCGAAATCTTCCAACGGGAAATGTGTCGGCTGCTGGAAGGTATTGAGAATGTGATTGTCTACATTGACGACATCCTCATTTTTGCCAAATGCTTAGAGGAACTACGAATCACTACTGCTCGGGTTCTTCATATTCTCCGAAGTAACAACCTGACACTGAACATGGATAAATGTGAGCTAGATAGAACCCGTCTAAAGTTCCTTGGCCACGAATTAGACGGAGATGGGTTCCACGTAGACGAAGCCAAAGTGAACAGCATCCGTAAATTCAGGCATCCGACCACTACTTCAGAGCTACGGAGCTTCCTTGGCTTAGCTTCCTATATTAGTCCGTACATAAAAAACTTCGCCGACATCTCGAGCCAGCTTTGGTCAGTAGCTACATGTAAAACATGGACGTGGGGTGCGGATCAAGAGCAGGCATTCGAGGAGGTGAAAAGACGAATCGTTCATTGCACTAGCACCCTAGGCTTCTTCTCCGAGAGCGACAAAACACAATTGTATACCAATGCCTCCCCAAATGCACTCGGTGCAGTCCTCGTTCAAGAGAGTGAAGATTGTAAACCACGAATCATCAGCTTTGCGTCGATCTACTGAGAAAAAGTACGCGCAAAACCAGCGGGAAGCATTGGGAGCTGTTTGGGCAGTCGAACATTTCTTGTTGTTATTGCTCGGTAGACACTTCACTCTTCGGACAGATGCACAAGGAGTGCATTTTATTTTGAATAGGTCCCACGAGAACTCGAAAAGAGCTTTGACTAGAGCTGACGGATGGGCTCTTAAGCAAACCCCACACGCATCAATATATTGACGCGAAGGGGAATTATTGACAATAATATTGATGATGTGAATTCAGAAATATTGTCAATCTCGATATATTGACGTCAATATAGCATGTATTGACAATACGATTATTGTCAATAAAAGCAATCGTGTAGGGTTCACTTTAGACTTAGTCCTTATAGCTATGACGCGGAGTACGTGCGTGGGCGCGACAATATCGCGGACTCATCGTCCCGCCCATACGTGGAAGACGACGATTCTTTTGATGAGCAACAAAGCCCATGGGAAATAGCTACTCTCGAAGCGAATGCTGTTGGTTTCTTAACAGAACAGGACATCCGGGAAGCAACTACTCAGGACTTGGAACTCCGAAAGGTGACCGACGCTTTGAAGACTGGTAAATGGACGAAGGAACTGAGGAGATTCCAATCTGTTGAGAGCGACCTTTCCATTCAAGACGGAATTCTAATAATGAACGGGTGCGCGATTATCCCGACCAAACTTCAACAAAAGGCACTCGAACTAGCACATGATGGCCACCCATTGACGGCCAAGATGAAGAGCATCCTACGACAGCGAGTGTGGTGGCCGGGGATTGCAAGCGACGCAGAAACATGGGTTAAGACCTGCCAAGTTTGTGCTACGAATGGTAGACCGGAAAAGCCCACCCCAATGCGTCGGGTATTTGCTCCTCAGGTGGCTTGGGAGACAATCGCAATGGATTTTAACGGCCTTTATATCAGATTCGGCAGTAGGATGTGTTCCTAGTCATCGTCGATTATCGTTCACGATACTTGATCGCACGCTTAGTAAAATCGACGAATTTTGAGTTGTAACCTTCGACGAATGTTTCAACCTTATATACTATATTTTGGTGTCAGATTTGCCTTATGAAATACCATTGTATTTAAATATAAATTTCATGCAAGAATTTATTGAATTATATAAATTAAAACCTAATAAATTTATTTCTATTTGATGAACTCCAATGCCGTAAAGTAGAAAACATTTTTTAATAAAATAGACCGGGGAAGTTGTGAACCGTTGTCATGCTTAATTTTGGAAAAAAAAATCATTCCAAAAGACGAGCAGCACGATAAAAATACTGAATGTATCGTCAAATGAGACGACTCACAACCCTACGAGTCTGATAGGAGTTGTGCAGATAGGGTTTTTGAAATTCTAGCTAGTGCAGGGAATCAGGTGGCTCCACTGCTCGAACATTGCTACAGCGAAGATTACCACCTCGGTGAAATCGTTTATTTAAAAAATCAAATTAAATTTCTTTTTCAAGTTCAATTAGTATAAAATTCAGGAAAAATATTCAGTTAGGTTTCCGCTTTTACAAATCCGAAATGCTGGGCCTTACGCTTGACCCCTGCCATCAGATTTTGTACAGCCACCTTGTCCACCTTCTTCGCCGCAGAAAGCCAGTTTGCCTTGAACTGCTGCTCGCCCTTAGCAGTTTTTTTGGTCTTCTTTAGGTTCCGCTTGACAATAGCCCAGTATTTCTCAATTGGGCGGAGCTCTGGCGTGTTGGGAGGGTTCTTGTCCTTGGGAACCACCTGCACGTTGTTGGCGGCGTTCCACTCTATGGCCTTTTTACCGTAATGGCAAGATGCCAAATCCGGCCAAAACAGTACGGAACAACCGTGTTTCTTCAGGAAAGGCAGCAGACGTTTATTCAAACACTCTTTCACGTAAATTTCTTGGTTGACAGTCCCGGAAGCTATGAAAATGCTGCTTTTCAAGCCACAGGTACAGATGGCTTGCCAAACCAGATATTTCTTTGCGAACTTTGACAGTTTCATGTGCTTGAAAACATCTGCTACCTTTCCCCTTCCTTTTGCCGTATAAAACTCCTGTCCCGGAAGCTGCTTGTAGTCGGCTTTGACGTAGGTTTCGTCGTCCATTACCACGCAGTCAAACTTCGTCAGCATCGTCGTGTACAGCCTCCGGGATCGCGCTTTGGCCGTCGTATTTTGTTTATCATCGCGATTTGGAGTCACTACCTTCTTGTAAGTCGATAGTCCGGCTCGTTTTTTGGCTCGATGCACGGTTGTAGACGATACACCCAGCTTATTTGCGGCATCTCGGAGAGAGAGGTTAGGGTTTCGCTTGAAACTACCGGCAACTCTCTTTGTCGTCTCAGCGGCTTCCGGTTTTCGATTTCCCCCCGATCCAGACTTCCTGGCTGTCGACAAACGTTCCCCAAACACTTTAATTACATTTGCAACGGTTGATTTGGCAACTTTTAGCGATTTTGCCAACTTTGCGTGCGAGTAGCTCGGATTTTCGCGATGCGCGAGCAAAATTTTGATACGCTGCTCTTCTTGCTTGGACGGCATTTTGACAACTGAAGAGTGAATTCCAAAATCAAAATAGGAGCAACATTCTACACACACACACCTTCAAAATGAGGGGTGTTCAGGTTTTTTAAATGCAAAATTGAAAGAAATACGTCAAGTTGATATTGACCAAATTTTGACCGTATCACCCTTTACTGCTCGATTCGCACGAAGTGAGAAAAACCCGAAGGCGCGTAAATCACGTGATACGATCGTCATCGATGGGCTGATGATCGTATGATGATAATTGGCTACCTAAATTCAAACCCGGCACTTCTATATAAGGGTCCCCGATCCTTAATAGAGAGCTCTTGTATCCTGGGAAGCGAAGAAGATTGGTGCATTTTAGAAAAGTTCAGCAAGTGAGATTCAAACCCGTTATTCTACCGGTGTTAGAGAAGTTAAAGGACAGTCAGTAATAAGTACTCTTGCCGGTTGAGTCTCAATAAAAAAAACGTTAAAGGAGCTTAGCTCCAAGTGAAACCTAACTCGCGAAGAACAATACATGGTAGTGCGCGCTTTAGTGGCCACGTGGTGGTAAACTGGACCTTCATATCACTGACGTTGAGGCCAGTTAATATTCCGAGAGGTCGTCTCCCGGTTTGTGTAATTTAAGTCGACACCCTGAAGAACTGTCCGTCAAGTCAAGTCAACCGGTGAGACAAGGGGTCGCGGTGTGAGTTAGGTTGAATTCCTCTCGAAGTGTGTGAAGATTGTGCACAGTGAACCGCTTCCCAGATGCGCTGAACCGGTCGTACGTCAACACACGACCTAGCACCACGTTTTGTATCGGAACGGTATCAGCATCGGCCCTGGTAAGGGTGAAGCGATCCAGCGACGAGGAAACACGTGGCATCCAACGGCAGCGGCGGCGGCGGTATCAGCGAGGCAAGCATCAGCAGACATCAGACAGTGAGTCAAACCCTTAGAACATTTTCCTTTTCCTAAAATAAAAAAAAAGTGCTCCAAAGTTTGATTGAATGTCCTATGAATATATTTTTGGCTTGGTGTTCTTAACGTAACGCTTGTGTTCTAAATTCTGCATGCACCGAAAGAAAAGTTTCAGGTTGGGATTTTGTCGTTGGTTGGATTCAGGTGAGTTTCTTCTAGTGCGGTTTGCCGACCCTGAAAATTAGAGTTAAGCTAGCTCGGCTGGCTAGTGAAGACGTCCGCGCCAAATACGGTGGGAAGTCTTCATTAGTTACAGAGTGTACAAAACGAATCCTAGAGGAAATCTTCGAGAAGGAAGGGTTTCCAAGATGCATCCGATCTGACAATGGGCCACCGTTCAATGGCGCCGAATACAAGCAGTTTTGCTCAGAGAGAAGAATTCAGACTGTTTATTCTACACCACTATTCCCGCAGCAAAACGGGTTGGAAGAAGAGCATGAAAGTGATCAACGTCAACAGCAGTAGCTAATAAGACTTCCTATGAAGAGGAATTGAAGCACAATGCTGCTGCACATGCAGTAACCGGAGTCCCCCCTGAAGAGGTTATGTTGGGTCGCAAAATAAAGCACAAAAAGTGCACGAATGGTGAGACATGGATCAAAGACCGGCCGATTGCGTTGTCGACAATCGTCCGATCGAAGAAACCCAGCGACGTATAACGAGAGAAAAGCGTGCTCCAGCTTACCTAGATAACTTCGTACAGGAACTCGACAGTACAGGGGCATTCTACTGATTTTTGAAAGTCAGGAACGTGCTATTGGCATTGTTTATTATTATAACTTTAGCATTAGCATTAGCATTAGCATCGCACAAGTTTCACAATATCGTAGGTGGTACGAATTCAAAACTATTAAGAGCAGGACGGATATCTGTTACTGGACAGATAGTAAGTAGGAAGTAATTACTATCTCCCAGATAAAGACATATCCCGCTCCAACAGTTAAGGATTGTCCTGGCCACGTCCTTACAACTGGTAGGGATAGGAAAGGTATGTTAGTCCAACATTTACTTAAGAGGGCATTGTTTATTATTATAACTTTAAACACTTTTTAGGTCATTCGTGTTGTCAGAGATGATCCTAATCAGCACGAGAAGGCACAAGGCCAGGCGACGCAATGCCCGTTTTTCCAACTAACGCTACCATACGCTGAAATTATCTGTAAGTTCTTAGTCTACGTATCCTGCAAAACAAACGTGCTTTCCTCGATTGCGTAAAAAAAAATATTAATAAAAATTATAAAAAACATATCAATCTCTACTTTTCTACTTTTGTTTTTCATAAAAAAAAACTGAAAACAGGGAAGTTGACAACCTTTTTTTATTTTTTTTTTTTGTCGAGTGGTGAAGGGAGATGTGGGGTATAAATGTGTCACCCTATGAATAGAGATGTCAGCCGATAATGTTCGTGCAACACGGCAGTGTGGCACGATTACGAACGATCGTTGGAAACACGAATGCTCAACCGAGTCAGACGACGAGCGCAATCGACACTGCCACTCGTCCTCTTTCGCATATGCGAATCGCATTCCATCTGTCGCCGTCGCCGTGAACAGACGTCTACACAGCCGGTGAGTAGCCTCAAGAGGGAGCGATCTCGTCGGAGTAACGAGATTTTCACAGACCGGATGTTGTCTGTCGGCTGAATCGAGCGCTGTACGACCAAAAACAGGCATCCAGGCCTGGAACTACGAGTTCCACGAGTTGGCGACCAAGCTTGGATTTTGGCGTAGCGAGAATGATTGATGCTTGTACATACGTGGAGAGGGTGACTCGAAGTTGTTTCTGCTACGGTACGTTGACGATATCCTCATCGTTGGCCAAAGGCTGATGGATATCGTGAAGTTGAAGAAGCGTCTTGCAGCTGAGTTCGAGATGTCTGACCTAGGGCAGGTTGGAAGCTTCCTCGGCATGCACATCGAAAGGGATGTGCATAACCGAACTTTGCGGATCACTCAGCTTGTGTACCTGGAGAGCCTTCTTGGCACGTTTGGCATGGAGGATTGTGAGCCGGTATCGACGCCGATGGGATGCCGACTGAAATTGAAGAAGGGTGCGGAGGCGGAAAGAACAACTCAGCCATATAGAGAGTTTGAGCATAGGCACAGGAGTGGAACTTCGAATCAGAAAGTGGCTCCACTGGTCATTTGCGAACACTAGCGCACCTAGCGGTAGAAGGCATCTTCGGCCTGCAGTTAAGATAGGCAGCATGCTATGATAGTGTGAGTGCACATAGAAAGCCCATGTGGAACGCTACCACATCACATCGCTCGTTGAGCAGAAAAACGAGCACTTTTTGATTCACCGATTTGTTTGCACTTCCCCTTCTGTTCTGTGGCATAGGGGTAACTCCAAGACTGGAAGGTCCCGAAATAACGTGCTCAACTTTTTGGCTCAGCTCTGGTACTCTCTTCGGTCCCAAGCTAATCAATTCACCCCTCGAAACATAGGAAAAACCAATAACCCCTCATTTTATCTGTCAAACTTTCATAGCGAATCGAAACAAACATTGAGTAGTACTGGAATTTCGACTAGAATGGGCTACGTTAATCATTTGCTTGGGACCAATAGGCTAGTCAAGTAGTGAGCCAATTTAAAATCGTTAGTTTCAAATTGATTGTTGGTTTGAGGCTGTTTGGCATATGTCGCAAAAAGCTCACGTCTAGATCTGTGTACGGCGGTGAATCTATTCAGCCAAAACCAAAGTTGCCCAACTAACGAGCACTGGTGCTCCCTAAAACGGCAACGATTTGAACGACAGGCGATCCATCGCTGGCTGCGTTCCACGAGTGTACGGCGGCACAGTAATGTGGTTGACACGGAAGCAACAAAGGGTTACGTTATCATCAACGGAGGCCGAATTCGTGGTTCTGTGTACGGCAGCTTGTGGAGGCGTTGCGTTGATTGTTGTCTGTTCTGGATGTCACCGTCGGAGTCTCCTCTGGAGTTTCGCAATGAGCTTCCTTCTTTAGGAATGTTTTTCCGAGCTTCTTCTGGCTTCCCCTGGAAATTTCATTCTCCTGGAAACTTTCTTCAAACATCCTCCAGAAGGGTTGTTTCTTCTTTATAGGAAGTTTTTTTTTTTTGTTTTTAGCTTACTGCTAGTTCAAACAGTTTCCAGAATTTCCTTCTGATTTCTGCTGGAAGTAGATTCTCCGTTCTTAGTCCATAAGTTTAAATTTTGGCCTTAAAAAAATGGCAAAAATGTAAAATTTATTAAGAATAATAAATGCTGATAAATATCGATTTTTAAAACCTTTAAACGATAAGCTTGAAAAGCATCTTACAACGCTGAATCACGCTTAAGCATTTTGTAAACGTCAGAGAAGTCTACTTTTTCAACAGCCGCATCCATTTCAAGATTTTCAATTCTTCAATTCAATTCAAGGATCAATTACGAAATTTGGTGGCGGAGCACCAACAGCAGCAGCACTTCCTCCTACGTTACCTCCTCCAGTATTTTCTCCAGAACTCATCCTCGTCGTCAGATCTGTTTTGACTGGTCGAGTAAACCACATCGTAACAGTTTGATGTTCATCAATTTTGCTCTTATTAAGCACGAATTTACATTATTCTCTGAGCGGAAAACATGAAACGCACTTGATCACGCACGGGCATCAACAAACAACAGTAAACTGTCAACATGCGAGCAAGGTATTTTTAGTTCTAGGTACGATGGCAAAGTAATCAAACCAATTGATAGCAAAGGTATAACCAGAAGGTCCCGAAGAAACGTGCTCAACTTTTTGGTTCAGCACTGGTACTCTCTTCGGTCCCCAGCTAATCGATGCACCCCTCAAAACATAGGAAAATCCGCGAACCCCTCATTTTATCTGTCAAACTTTCATAGCGAATCAAAACAAACATAGTGTAGTACTAGAATTTTGACTAGAATGGGGTACGTTAATCGATTTTCTTGGGACCAATAGGCTAGTCAAGTAATGAGCCAATTTAAAATCGTTAGTTTCCACCGGTTGGTATAACAGTCTTCAGAGACCATCAACAATTAGCATTGACGGTGACTCTGTAGCTCTTTACTTCTATGGTGAAATTCATAAGTAAACGTCAGATTGTGCGTGAAACATGGGGGACTTCTGTTGCTGCTAGGGTGGGGTACCTAGGGGGCTACCAGGACAAACACCTCGGCGGGCTTGGCTAAGCAACGGCCTACCAATGAGGGTGGGTCATTCAACGACCTCTTTTGATGGCTAGCTCGATCTGGAGGGCAATTCTTAGCCTCAAGGTCGGCTGGAGTGATTTACCGGGCTAATCAGAACTCGGATATAGTGTGATTGAAGGGAAAAAGCTAATGAATTACACTTTAGAGGTTTATTTCCCTACCAATTACATTCTATGGGTGTGTGTGTGTGGCGTGTATAGTGTAGGTTTTCTTCAGATACCTGGCCGGCCGGCGACTGCTGGGTCTTTTGTGCGGTGATGCTGCACGTGGTGGTGGTTGATACGGCGGTGGTGATGCTGTACAGGCTGGTGGTGGATTCGGCGTTGTTAACGTCCGTAGTGGCGGCGATTATGGCGGTGACGCTGGCCGTGGTTACACCGGAGACTACGGTGTTGGTGATGGTGACGGTGGTTGGTTAAGGGCGTTTGGTGGCGCCAGTAAGTATGCCAAGTCACAATGGTGGACTGTGGAGAGGTGTCTTCTTCGGTGGGAGGTTATGTCCCGGCACCTTACACGGGGTACTGGCGGGTCCCTCTCAGGATTCTGTGGCTCTGCGGGAACGATCGGGGTATGAATCCGGTTGGAACTCGTTCGGAACGGAAAGGTCCAAAGTGGTCCTATCCTCCGGGCCGTCGAACGGAACTGGCTCTCCAGCGGTCAATCGCTCACGGAAGGCCTGTCGGCGTGATCTGGCCGAACCCCTCGATCGAGCGTTCTTAATGGAAAAACTTAACGGGTCCTATAGTGCACAAAAGAAACGGTCTTAGGCCCGATTGTGACATGTGACCTTTTCCATCCCTGTACCATACCTGACTCTCTCGCTCCACTCCTGCTACTATGGCACTCTTACTTGTCTTCTATATAATTTTAACGGTTTTTTTTAGATTGTTCAACTGCTCTCGTTTAAGGTTACTTGGCAAGTGGCGGAAGAAGTTTCCGTGCTACTCGCCGTTCCCTTTCTCTGTACTTCTCGTACCCATTCTCTTCTGTTCCACTGAACTCAAATTTTTGGCTCATCACCTATTCCAGCAGTTGGTAGTAAACTGTGGTACTGTATAGTGTACTAAAACTAGGGGTATCAAATTGGCAATTATTATTTAAATTCAAATGGACATGCAGAATACGATAAACATACAGAAATACATCAACAAATGTTACAAACGGTAACACTTCTTACTATCCTTTCACTCCACTGAAAATTCTTATAAGAAACTGTCAACGAGACTGTCAATCTTTGCTAGAAGAGACGATTTTTCGGCGGTGCCGTCAACGCCAATACGTGGTCAAAGATAATCCATTGAACTTTTAAAAAAAAGCTCATCAAAAGGACTTCGGTAGCAATCTGGCACCGCTTCTATCACCCACATGTACGTGTTTGTGTGCGGCCTTTCTACGATACACGCTGTAAACATTCAACACTGGCTTGGTATCATTCCGCACCGCATGCAAGCTGCTTCCAAATCGCCGTCTACTTCGACGCTGGTTCGAGGTTGGTTTCTTCTGAGAGCCATCGGAGAGAGCGAAATCAAAACCCTCACAATGTGCGCACTCATATACTCGCTTGGATGATCGGTCGGTCGGTGGTTCGAATCGAAGCCAAAAAGGAGCGCAAAAGAACAAAACGTATTTGCGACGGCAGCCATCAGACCAGCATACAGCGAACGAACACAGGGGCGGTCAACTTCAATCGACGGCTGCCTGCCTGACTACTCTTCTCTTTTGAAGCGTTCTCCGTCCGTCCGCCCGTCAGTGCCATCCGTCCTTCCGTCGCTGAACGGATCGATTCAACTTCAGTCAATCGGAGTCTCGAGTCAGTCATTGAGAAACGGTTGACGAGTACGGACGTGCTTTTTCGCAGCTCGATTTTATCCAGTGTGTGCGAATATCGGGCGTTCGGTTACGGAGTTACAGAACTCTTTGAAGTGTGCGCCACTTACCTTCCTAGACGGGGTTTTTGCGCAAAAGATTAGAATCGGTTGTAATGCTGACGATGTGGTGTATGGAGTTTGAAGAGGGTGAAATTTGATTGAAAAATAAAAATATATCGTAATAGTGAGTCAGTTAGAAGAAGTTTCGAGTGATTCTTTATGAGGGTTTGATGCGAATCGTACAATGAGCGTTGTTTAGAAGCAAAAAACCCGCAAAGTGCAGTGAGTCTGAAGTCTGAAATATCGAAAAGAAGCAGTGATTGTTGATAGTCGAGAAACCATGGCAACGCAGGGCGATTTCAGAAGCCTGCTAGGATTAATGCTGTCAGTTTTGTTCGTGGTGCATTCGGTTAGGGCAGTGGAAGAGCTCAAATGTGAACTGATCACGGTTTCCGCTTGCCAGAATCTGGTGTACAACATGACGGTGGCTTCGGCACCGATTGCAACGACCAATGGGTCGGGAAATTCAACCGGATCCGGTGAATCCAATGGTGAACCCGGTGCAATCCGGTCGCAACTCGATGCAGAGCTTTTGGTAAGTGGATTTCCGTTTCCAGAACTGCACGGTGAACTTTGGAACTGGGGAAATCTTATCAGTAAGATGAGCGCTGTTTATTGGGCTATGAAGTCGGGCAGAAGATACAACAGAACGCTATCAGTCCAGAAACAGACAATCGGGGGGGCTCTGCTGTTAAGAGAACGGGCGTGTTGTGAAGAGGAGTGGAAAATATACGGGGCAAAAAACACCGCATGTAGTTTTGATGCGTCCAAACCGGTTGTGGTGCTTCGCGCTCGCTAATGGTACCACTATGGGCGCGATTAACAGCAATTTGAGGGTTTAGTTCTTTTTTAAATCAAGGAAAATTCTCCCGCCTCAGTTTGATCATTGAATTTGAAATAACACCTTATCAGTTGACACCAAAATGGGTAAGTTAACCACTTTGCAAACGCATTTCGCCCACAGTTAACTATCTCTTTTTGACTTCATTCTCCTGTCTGTCTCTGTTTTGTTGTTGTTGTTGGTATCTTCTTCTTGTGCTCTGGCGGTTTTGAACTGTGCGCGCCCCGATATTGCGGTACGTACGGGGCGCGATTCGCTTCCATACAGAAGATATTTTGTTTTTTACGTTCCTCTTCGGTGGTTATGGGGCGGGGTGGCGGAAGTGGTGGCGGCGGCGGCGGCGGCTATCTGCCAAAGCGAAAAAATAGCAGCGAATTGCTTTTAAAGTATTATTTTGTTCCTCTGCGGCGGTGGCGGCGCATGGGGCACACTAGCGGTAAAATGCCAGGCAGCGGGCATTGAAGGGGCGGCGCGGAAAGATTCCGCCAGTCGCGGTCAGATTCCGGGCGGTTTTTGCGCTTGTTTTGAAATCGACTGTTTTTCTTCAAGCGGGGTTGAATCATTTTTTTTGTTGCTCCCTGTCCAGGAAATAATAAAGTAAGATTTAATTCTGTTTACGCCGTCTGAAGCATGCTGTCAGTAGCGGTTTTCAAAATGCTGTCATAAACCAGGGTCGCCATGTAATCGAGATCAAAGGGTGGGTGGATTTAGGTCCAAGGCTTACTGCCAGCGCCGCCGCCGCCACCGCCAGGCAAACTGAGAGAATAGAACCTTATCAGGGACGCAAAAATATGTTTGCGGTCATAAATTCGTATGTAGCTATCTTATCTATATAGCCTTTTATATAAATATTTCCTTCGCACAGACGACAGCGTGGAAATATGCCGACAAAGGCCTTCTCGTATTTCTTATGGATGCGCGCACCGTACGAAGCGGAGCGCTCCACCACTGCCGGTAATTGCAATATCAGGTTTCGACGCTTCGGCTTCGCTTCGACTGATAATTGGTATTTAATTGAACAATTATAGCTCCATCTACGAGCTGATGGTCGCGGACGAGCTTTCATCCACCCGGAGAAAAGGAATCTCGCACTTGACAGCGACCGCATCATTTTTGGTCATAAACGGTTCTAATTGATCCACTTTCTTCCACATGCAGTGTTTCTGTTTACTCTAAGTAGATTCTTCGACGCCATTGATTGCGGGCGTTTTGGTTTGGTTTACCCGCTCGCACTTGAGGCGAAGAATGGCGTAGATAAGATTGTGGCGGTGGCGGCTCGCTGCCTTTGAACTGCTTCTTCCACCCGGTTCACTCTGGGAAATAGCGTCAAAAAGCTTTTAGCAGAGCTACGCGATATGACTAACGTCTTTGCACACAATTTAGTAAAACAAAAACCAGCCTACGAACCGGCTTATCAAAGAGATGGCCCGTCGCAAGATTTGGCAGCTGGACATGATTCTTCGATCGATCGATCCGGTCGATCGGTGTCTCCAGTTCACGCTCGCGTGGAATCATCGGTCTCGCCAAAGTCAATTAGAGCGTCCGCGGTCACGCTTCGCGCTAAATTGGCCTGCAAAAACAAACATCCGCAATTGAAAACACAGCAATGCCGGCAGGTTGCCGGTTTCGCATAGATGTCTCCTAGGAGATAGAGAAGCGGATGCCCTTATAAAGCTAGTCCCGTCACCGACACCGTCACATCGGCATCAACGTTACCGTCGCCGTCGTCGTCGTCGTCGGAGTATGGGCACTCTTCACGGCTTGTCATTTTAATTGCATTCTAATTCACTCTCCTGTGCCGTGGCCAAGTACGGCTTGTATGTATGTACCGAGATCGAGCGCCTTCCCCAATTATATCGCATCACATCTTGCGGTTTTCTTCGGAGCATGTGCGGATCGGTTGGAGTTGGTTTGTTCTGCAAATGGGAAGGAGAATGAAGTAATTAATAGCACCGTCGTTGGTTTTCGGGCAAGCCTGGCGGGGAAGGGTGGCGCTAGTCGAGGGTGGCCGTAGAACCGTTACGGTGTGGGATCAATGTCGATCGAATGTCGGGAAGGAGAAAGGGCGGTAATCGAACCGGTTAAACGGCAGTTTGCTAACTGGCAGTATGGTTTCTCTGTGGTATGGTTCCTCGATGATTGCTTACAACCGGAGTCTGGAACCAAAAATCGTTGATCTGTTATCGTTAGGCAGATTTTGACTTTTATTTCTCCTTCTGGTATTTGTTGACTTGTTGATACCTCAGATGGACGAAGTTGCTCGCCTTTTACAAACAGCAAATTTGGGGCGTTTGAGAGATACATAGTGCACTAACCTATCTAGCTTTCCACGCGTGGGAATACATGTATCCTTCACTGTGGTTTTTGACACTAATAGTGAATTCGTTCATTATACAGTTCCAACCCAAGCGGCGCCGGTGGTGTAGTGGTAAGCGTGATTACCTCTCACCTCAGCAGGCCTGGGTTCAATCCCAGTCGGTGCCGCCGGGATGTTCTGAGGCATAACATCTCTGATCACGCCTTCCTTCGGATGGGAAGTAAAGCCGTTGGTCCCGGTTCATGAGTTGATGGGTCGATAGGTAGGGTCCAGGTGTGGGAGCTGCCTTCCTGGCACGTCGGTAGCATTGGTGCTCAGCACGGAAAACAAGATCGACGGAAAACAAATCAAGGAAAAAAAAAAAAAAAAAAAAAAAAAAAAAACAGTTCCAACCTGGATCGGGTACCTAGATTGGGTCTGCTTGTTTTCCGACAAACGTCAGTTTGATCGATTTTTTTTTAACCTACCTCAGGATGAGGTTCGTACTGACAAAAAGTTTGGACTCACTCTGAGTTGGAACTGGTTTCAACCCCGTTAATAAACGAATTTGCCACGCTACTACCATAGAGGTAACTCTAAGACTAGAAGGTCCCCAAGAAACGTGCTCAACTTTCTAGGTCAGCTCTGGTACTCTCTTCGGTCCCAAGCTAATCGATGCACCCCTCGAAACATAGGAAAATCCACGAACCCCTCATTTTGTCTGTCGAACTCCCATAGCGAATCAAAACAAACATAGTGTAGTACTAGAATTTCGACTAAAATGGGGTACGTTAATCGATTTGCTTGGGACCAATAGGCTAGTCAAGTAGTGAGCCAATTTTAAATCGTTAGTTTCCACCGGTTGCTACTACCAACAATCAATTCGAAACGAACGATTTTAAATTGGCTCACTATTTGACTAGCCTATTGGTCCCAAGCAAACGATTAACGTACCCCATTCTAGTCGAAATTCTAGTACTACGCAATGTTTGTTTTGATTCGCTATGAAAGTTTGACAGATAAAATGAGGGGTTATTGGTTTTTCCTATGTTTCGAGAGGTGAATCGATTAGCTTGAGACCGAAGACAGTACCAGAGCTGAGCCAAAAATTTGAGCACGTTATTTCGGGACCTTCTAGTCTTAGAGTTACCTCTATGCTACTACTACGCTGCTGTGAGGTTTATGCAGAGTCGAAGTTATGATAAGAGTCCCACAAAGAGAAAACAACGACAAAACACAATTTTTTAAATTAAGCATTGAGATTCGTGAACAACAGGGGTTTGGATCTAAACATTCGAGATCCATTTGTTAGGTCACCGAGCAGATTTATCTACTGCAAGCTTAGCAGTTTCTGATCGATAAATTTTGCAGTTCATGTTACGGGTTTGTTCTCTTCCTGGCGATTTGTTGAATGGAATATCTACTTTCAAATGTAATGTCTCCAACACCTTGGGGTGGGTTTTTATCATAAAAGTGAGGGTGCGGGCCGAGGAAACTGAGGTTTGAATCATATCATGTACTTACACCATCAGTTTTGGAGAAATGTACAAGGGGTGGCCACTCTACACACTTTTATTCACAGTGTGCCGCAGCTGTGCCAGCAGTGCTGAGAGTGCCAGTCATCAGACTGACTTTGATTGCTTGTCAATAATGGCAGTCTTGGCAACCCGGTTAATCTGAAATGTCATGTTGTGTTTTGAAGGCGAAGAAACAACACAAGAAGCAGTGGAATCCGAACCAAGACGAGAGTCAAAGCAATGATCCGGATACCGGACAAACTGGCCCAACCGGAGGAGCTCCTCAAGACCGCTGTTTGACAAAGACCTCGGCAAAAGGAATATCGAAACGCATCTGATTGCATTTTAAATCCACAGTCGCCGGGTCAAGCTGCTGTTCAAATCGCTGAAACTCTTCCGGAGATCGAAATCGGCTGCGGAGATCAAAGTTAGATACCTGGCAGCGAACCGGGACAACGCGGATGCACGGTTTAAGGTGGCCAATGTAATGTACGAACTGGACGAGAAGAAACGAGACGAATCTGTTATGTGAAAATGACACTGGTGAATGCAACGAAAGTGTTCCGCCAAGCCAATTTCGAATTGCTCAAACTGAAACACAATCCAGATTACCTAGTACTAGTAGTCAGCATTAGCGGGTGCCCTGATTTTGGTCTACCTTACGCAGAATGGATCACTGCGGCGGACAGGCATTAGGATGTGCGCTACTGGGGAATCTGTACCCGGTTTTGGGGAATCTATGGTGGAACTTGGCTCGAAACTTCACGGTTGCGGTTCTCCGAATCCATAAATTGGAATGTGTCAACAACAATTATTCGACACATGCGCTGCGCAGGCTGAGAGATAGTAAAGTGCTGCCAGTATCTTCAAATATCATGAACATTTTTAACCATGGGTGCCAATGCCTGTGTTTTTGGCACACTGTGCGGAGTGACCAACCCCTTGGAAATGTAAAATGTTTATGCCTTCATGCAACAGAGCATCAACTAATATTTCAATTCTTGGATCAAGTTTGACAGGAGGCGAGAATCATCAGCAATATCATCAAATGCTGTCAGGCAAACTGGCTCAGTCAACTCATGAACAAGATCGGAGTAGGCTGCGCTGCTAAATTGACGTATTTTTGTTTTGCTGTGTGATTTTTTTCGTGAAAAATTGAATTCATCGTGTTCATTCAGTTAATAATGGAGACCGGAATGGTAAACATTGCGTAGTGGAATTGTAAGTGGCTTGCGTGATGAAGACCAACTGGTATCCCTCTCGTTTCAGTTGTTAGCGAACAGTGGAGCTCCAGCCAGTTGACGAACAGCTATTAATGAAACAAATATTCAATTAACTGATGCTCATTAAATACGCGTCAATCAAAAATTTCCCTTCAACTTGATTGAAAGTTTCAATACATTATCAGTGGTTTATTAGCATCGATAATGTACTGGGCCGGGACTTATCATGTGTGAAAATAGCTTCTGAATGCTTGCGTGCTTGAAATGGGCTGTTTGTTCTGCCGTTGCCTTGTAGCAAGTCACGCGTACCGTTAAAATCAAATTGACTGGCAACCCGATTGAAAACTCTCTGTATCCCAGTATTGGCACTGTTCATTCCGTAATTGGTGCGGTGAGGTTGAGGTCGTAGCATCGCATTGTTCCATAGAGATCTTGGTCGCACATACAAGTTGATTCGTTGTAGGATTTCAGGACAATCAACTCGACCCAGCAAGACATCAGAAACCAGCATAGCCTTAGCAACGTCTCTTCTTGTAATAAGTGTATCCAGACGAATTAGCTGACATCGGTGCTCGAAGTTTGGTAGACGAAATGGATCCCGCCATGGTAGTCGACGAAGTGCAAATCGAACAAACCGCTGTTGACTGTTGGGTTCCAAACAGTCGAACAGTACTCCAATGTCGACCGAACTAATGCACAGTAGAGCGCCTTTAGACAGTAAACGTGAACTCTTTTGTTAACCGGAAGATAAAGCCTAGAGATTTTGGAGCTTTATTCACTACGAACGACACGTGCTGCTTGAAGGTCAACTGGGAGTCGAGGATAGTTACCAAGTCCTTGATTTCGTTCACTCTTACCAGTGGTACTCCAGAAAATGAATAATCGTGGAGTTTTGGATCTTTCAGTCGAGAAAACATAATAACTGAGCATTTTGCAGGATTTACGGTCATACGATTCATCTGGCACCAATGAGCGAATGCATCAAGTTGTTGTTGTAGAAACTGAGCGTCAGTCTCAGAACGAATCTTGAAATATAGCATTGACATCGTTGAAGTATAAAAGGAAGATGAGTGGTCCAAGATGACTTCCCTGCAGAATCCCTGACGTGATTGGGAATGAAGCTGATGTGGATTCGTCGATGACTACTTGCGAGCGACGACCGCTCAAGTAGGACTGGAATCAATCCAAAAGAGTTCCATGAATTCCAAGCTTTTCAAGCTTCGCTACAGCAATTTGATGGTTGACCTTATCGAATGCTGCGGATAAGTCCAAATATAGTACATCCGTTTGGGCTCGTTCAAGCATACTGTCGGTTACGTAAGAAGTGAGACATAAAAGGTTTGACGCGATTGAACGGCCGAGAATGAAACCATGCTGATCTGGGCTTAAAAATTACTTGCAATGAAAGAATAATTGGTCCATCACAACAAGCTTAAAGAGTTTGGAAACAGCGCATAACGAGGATAATCCGCGATAATTATCAACATTCTTCCTATCGCCGTTTTGTGAACAGGGAACATGTATGCACGTTTCCAGCAGGACGGAAACACTCCGGATGAAAGTGACAAGCTGAAGATCACTTGAAGTGGCTCGAGCAAGCTGTCAATGCAGTTCTTCAAAAACACCGACGGAATTCTAATGGGACCTAAGCACGTTGACACTTTTAGTTTACGTGCAGCTGCCATAATCGCATCATTGTTGACAGTGACTTCAGGCATAGCTAGCCCTGACGGCTGTGTGTTACTATATGCTGATGATATCTGTCTATCGGATAGCAATTCGTTGGAGAAAATCCTAGAAAACTTCGAGGCAAACATGTCACATATGGCTTGTGGTTCAGAGACTATGAGGCTTCATTTAAGAAGGCAAGTCACACTCTTTACGTTGCTGTTTGACATAATCCCAAAAAGATTGTGCATGGGATTTGAGTCGTCGTTGTAAGCCCTATCGAATATAACATCTCTTGCTAACGCGTTTATAGATTATGTTCAGCTTCACGTAGTGGTCACGCAGCGATACACTCTTGTTTTTCGAAAATCTTCTTAGGGCGGCTCTGTTTTGTCTTTTCAGCCTTCGGAGTTCGGGAGTGAGCCATGGGGTCCAACCAACGGCTACCGTCTTCTTGGGAACATGTCAGTCGATCGCATATGAAAGAATATGACAGAATGTCTGTGCAGCTATGTTCACATTGGTTCTGTCAAGAATATTCTCCCAGTCTAGCGTCTCAAGAAGAAGAATGATGCTGTGATAGTCTGCATTCCTGAAATCGTAAATGACAGGAGATGGATTGACAGTGTCTTCCTTTACATTTCTTCTCTCGATATTGAAATGCAACGGTGAATGATGAGGTACGAACTTCGAACTGTGTAGCATCGGGGTAGAGGAGTCCCTTACTTGATGACTGCCAAAAAAATTCCTGGCAAGTTGAAATCACCAATAAATAGAATGTCGTCCGTTATTGAAGCTCTGTCAACAATGGATGAAACTGAGTTCGTGTGCGCTTCAATCAATGATTCGTTACGCATTCTGTCAGGAGGAAAGTAGAAAACACACAAGTACAGAGTACGATCTACGAGTTCAGTTGCTAACCACAATTGTTTCACCGCAGTCCATGCATCGTCCTCAATTAAGTGTACCTTTATACCTCGACGAACAGCTAGGAGGGCACCACCACCTCGAACTTTATTACTATTAAGCGGACCACGATCGCAACGGAATACTTCATATTGACGGTCTAGAACTTGACTCGAAATAGTGTTCTGATTGAGCCACGTTTCAGTTAGTGCAAGAATATCATAACAGCCATCTGAACTGGCAGTCTAGTAATCGTCACAACACGAATTTAAACCACCAACGTTCTGATAATAAACGGTGAACACATCATCTCTAGGCTCGTTAGCGTTAGAAGAAAGTTGTTCTGCGAGGACATTGCTATCGTTACGTGTTGTCAGGATAGCGCTGTTGTCGTCGATCAAACTCAGTTGTTCGGGAGCCGATAGTGTAGCGGCAGCACTAGAAACCGAAATATTATCAGGCATAGTTGACGTCCAGGGTTGATTGTACTTGCCTTCGATTGGAGTTTGGAAGACCCCATCGTCCGTTTACCACATAATCGGATTAAACAGACTCTACAGAAGTTTGGAAGCATTTTACCAAACATTCGGCAGACAAGGCATTGTGTTCTCGCTGTTCGAAGGTGCTGGATTGCAAGGGATGCAGTACATCCGAAGCTCATAACATAAGCTTGAAACGACCATGAGCATCCCAGCAACAGCCGAGCTCTTCGAAAGGCTTGAAAACAGCACAACAATCAAGTTTGTCAGGCTACCTAAAACGCAAAGAACAAGCTGAGATAGTTGCGAGACTCGCTGCTCTTGATGGATTCTTGATCGCTGGAATTGAGAGAAGTACTTTCATCCGCAAATCGCTTTAGGGCAGAGGATTTTAGTTGCTCAATTGTAGGACAAACGTGATGAATCGTATTCGGAACTTCTATTTATGAAGATGCCAAAAACCAGGTAAAATGTAACATTGTTTTAGATAAATACAAAGATCAACATGTTTATTTTGATGTTGATTTGAAAACAGGTTATAGAGAATATTCAAACTCGCCGTGCTGATTAGTTCAGTCTCACTCTAGATGAGTGGACTAGTCTCAAAAACAGGAGATATCCGAATGTTAACTTACATTGTACAGATGGAACGACCTTCAAACTTGGATTGGCTCTAATAGAGGAGTCTTGTACTGCTGAACATATGGTTGATTCAGGAGAAATTGGCAGAATTCTAATTCACCAGCGCAGTCAACAACAGATGGTGCGAAGATGATGCTCAAGTTTGGATCTCTAACAGATTACCTGCATCAAACTTGCCACAACCATAGAGGTAACTCTAAGACTAGAAGGTCCCGAAATAACGTGCTCAACTTTTTGGCTCAGCTCTGGTACTCTCTTCGGTCCCAAGCTAATCGATTCACCCCTCGAAACATAGGAAAAACCAATAACCCCTCATTTTATCTGTCAAACTTTCATACACGGTAAGAAAAAAGTACCCAACGGCCGGTTCACTTTTACCTACTTTTGACTAGTTTGTCTCCTTTTCTCCTTCTAATGTTGTCAAAAACGGAGGAGCAAAACCACCCAACAGGGGTAGTAAAGTGTGGGAACCCAACGTTGAGTATAATCATATTTACCTACTGTTGGGTACAACTAACTTACTTTTGGATTGAAAGCTAGTGGAAAATTCCATACGAATTGCACACAAGTAAATGAAAACTACTTTGACCCGCTTTACCTATTTTTGGGTTCCTGCACTATAGTGCCGAGATGAGTGAAAAGACCTTACTTTTGGGTACTTTTTTCTAACCGTGTAGCGAATCAAAACAAACATTGCGTAGAACTAGAATTTCGACTAGAATGGGGTACGTTAATCCACAGACAAACAGACATAACACATTGAATATTTCTCACTGAAAAACATCGTCACTAAAACATTACCGCCATCTGTTGAGTACACTGTGGTGGGCACTACGCTGAACAGATGGCGGTAGTGTGTAAACGTCAAACGCAAGAGAATTGACTATGCGCGCCACACGTGGCGGTACTACCAACTACGATACTTGTAAATTATCCGTTGAATGCTTGTTCGATCAACAACTTTCGAGTGTTATGTCTGTTTGTCTGTGGTTAATCGTTTGCTTGGGACCAATAGGCTAGTCAAGTAGTGAGCCAATTTAAAATCGTTAGTTTCGTATTGATTGTTGCTACAACCGTGGCCTTCATTTGGCTGTTTTCGACGTCCTTTATAAAGACTCAGCTGAAGTCGAACGAGTTGTTCAGTATACTGATTCCAGTTCTGATGAATCAGACTCTGAATGCTATAGTGTACCCCAAGTCAAATCTATCTTGTTGCGTATCAGACATAGAGTTAAGCTTTTTAAACGTTCTCCTTTGAAAAATGGACTTCTTCAATCAAATATTTCGAAAGCTCGTGGAAAGGAATTGGAACTTTTATTGGATGTAAAGACCAGATGGAACAGTGTGGAAACTATGCTTGAAAGGTGTTTGCTAGTACACTCATCTGTCGACAAAACCCTCATTGAGCTAAATCTCAAGCATCTCTCGGTCAAAGAGGATGACATATGAGCAGTACAATCACTGTTAGATTACTTGCAGCCCGTTCGTCTCGCTTCTGAAGCTTAATCAAGCCGTAACGCAGATCTCCTCTAAGCTGAAGAAACCCTACATTTCCCCATCAGTACTCTCAAGGACCAAACAAATCACATCCGAAAACGGCTTTTCCAAGCGGTGGCACGCGAATCTCTGAAAGACGCAGTACCGGAAGAAATGAACTTCCACTGGCATCTCGGATTCAAATTCCGAAAATGGCAAAATTAAGTGATCCAAGAGACGTTTCTCAGTGGAACTGACAATTAGAAATCTAGAGTGTGTGAGTGATCTAGTGTTAATGGTGCTGAATGTGAACATAAACAAAGCAGAAATTCATATGAGAATAAACTGCGAGTTATACTGTGATCTGTCAAAAGTTCGTGGACAGCCCTATTGGTAGAATCAAGAGCAATCGACTAGACAGGTGGTGAGAATAAGGCTGTCCACGAGACAGTTGCGATCAGCTGACTGTTTTATCTATCAAGAACTTTTGACAGATCACAGTAGAACTGGCAGTTTATTCTCATATGAATTTCTGCTATGTTTATGTTCACATTCAGCACCATTAACACCAGATCACTCACACACTCTAGATTTCTAGTTGTCAGTTCCACTGAGAAACGTCTTTTGGATCACCTTATAACCTATCTTCATCGAATCATCCCGTTCCAGAGACAACTTTCCAACGGACAGAAGAAGTGCACCAAAAGTCAAAATTGAAGGTTGATGTACTTAGAGAAATGCTTACTCAGTGCATTCATGAACATACTTCTAAACGCATCGTACCTAGTACAAGTAACTCTGACATTGCCAAAACAATTCAAAAGAATTTGCATTGTATGAGCTAAATAGAAAACTTTCTCCCAACCACGAGAAGCTCTTCAAAGCTTTGAAAAGCATAAGGCTTCGACCGAAAGTGAGCGAGTTTCCTCATCATCATCATCATCATCATCATCAAACATTTGTGTTAAGAAGAGTTCGAAACTTAAGGATAAAAACCTCAACATGTTGATATTTCTTAAGTCGTATTTCATGAATCAAGATCAGCCAAAGCGATATCAGCAAAAGTCAACAGACTGTTTTAACTTGAAGCAAGGATCCGACCCTAACGAAAAGCAAAACGTTTTAACAGATCTTAGGGCGGTGAAACTACACACACACTTAGATTTTTTCGCCGAGATGGGCACCACCGAGCAGCTCGGCATTTTATTTTGCTGGATCTCAGTGGAAAACTTGCCGAGATTCAGCTAACAAACGGGAATTTTGCCGAGATCTCAGCTAACAAACAATTTTTTTTGCAGAATTTCCAGCAAAATAAAATGCCGAGCTGCTCGGTGGTGCCCATCTCGGCAAAAAAATCTAAGAGTGCACACTTAATTTAGCTCGGTAAAATCTCCAATAGCCAATTATCTCAGCAAAATGTTATTTGTTTGCTGAGTCTCGGCAATTGTTTTACTTAATCTCAACAAAATAAATTGTAGAACTGCTCGACTGTTAGAATCTCGGTAATGTTTGGCCGAGATTCGTACAGCCGAGTGCTTGACAATCAATTTTACTGAGATCTCCGAGATTTTTTTCCGAGACTCAGCAACCAAACGTCACTTTTGCTGAGATCTCAGTAAAACAGTTTGCCGAGCACACGGCTGTGCAAATCTCGGCAAAAATTGCCTAGATTCGGCAAAAAAACAACAAGTCGGTAGGTTCGCACTAGGAGTAAACGAAAACGGCATTAGTAGTCAGAAGTGATCAGAAGGGTAAATTTACGTCGGATTTGATTTGATGATGGATTTGATGAACTTGCGGAGGAAACTGTACGTTGTTTACCAACTTTCCGGTCAGAAAAACACCTTCATCTGTGCAATTTTGTTGTGGATTTGAACTGTTTGTAAAGAAGATTACAGCAGAAAAATCGGTTGTTGGTAACGCAAGTTGGCGACCTAGATGTTACCATAAGAGTTCTGTCAGTTTCTGGTCTATAAACTGATTGAATATTACTAGACTCTCGATTCAATTGTAATAAGTTATGCAGTTTTCTAACCTAATTTATTATACTACAAATCTATCATAGTAGGTAAACTGTGCCCAAAACTCCGTAATCTCTCCGATCACAGCTTTTTCCCAGAAGGAGGAGTGGATTCAAAACAAATTGCTTTGGCAACCTATGCCTAGGTGATTTCTGGCGATCAAGATAGGCGCTACTCAAATAGCGCTGGCTTTGACAGTTCGTTTGGCTCCAAAACCTGCCAGTTCGCTCCGTTTCTCTCTTAAGCTGGGTTTAGACAGGGCAAGTCAATTGATCAAGTCAGTTGAATTCAACTGACTTGAACGCGAATTGAACGTGTAAACCATGCCATTCAACTGACTTGATCAACTCACTTGAATTGAAAAAAGTTAGCTTTTCAAGCCAATTGAATTCAACTGAGTTGATCATTTGACTTGCCTTGTCTAAACCCAGCTTTATCCTAGACCCTCTCTACTTTTTTCCCATACTCCTGGCGTTTTTTCGTAACCGGCAGCTACGCACCTTTAACGAGCTCCCGTATCTTTATGTCAAAATCTCACGCTTGTAGATGTAGTCAAAAAATTGCCATTTTTTTGCAACGCACTCCGATTGATTCCCGAGACGCACGTTGAACTTTCACATCTCACCGAGCTTCTCGTGTTGATTTCCTCGGTGAAATCGGAACCGGGCACGCAGCAAAAAATCCGAAATTAATTACAAGAGCTTGAGCTCGCGCGGCCCGGTCAGCCTCAGAGCGGTGAGTGAGATTGCTCGAGCATACAAAAGCACAATGTAGGTTCGCCGATTTCGATAAAGTTGCGGCGGTGGAATCCGGGCTGGGCAGTGGCTGCTTTGATGAAATGAAGTGAAGCCAGTAGGCCGTGGATTGCTACAACTTGATTTATATATATTTGTTTCGTTGCGGCCCCAGTCGGGCAGCTCTCCTCTCCAAGTGTCAGATTGTCGAGTACTCCATGATCGAAGCCGAATCATGGGAAAGACGATCAACGAGCGCGCGCGGAGATCCGAGGTAGATTGGCAGGCAGCAGCTACACAGAAAAAAAATAACATAAGAGTGGATGAACATGAACAGCACTGTGGATTGTTTTTCGAGGCAAGCGAAGGAGGATAAAGAGGCGAAGGAGAGAGCGACGATGATGACGGTTAATCCCTAAATTGTTAATCGAAGCTCGAAGCGGTCGGTCGGTTGATCGGTCAGAGGCAGGTATAAGCCGGATCGATATTCTAATTCCCTTTGAGCGGCAGCCCGACCCAGGGATAAGATGGTCGGAGTACGGTGGAAAGAGGGGAGAAGGTAATCGATACGCTTTTCATCTCGTTTTGCTCATTACACATGAATGAAGCGATTATTGACATTTAATCCCTCGATCCCGGAGTTTCGGTTTTGGAACGAGCGCTGTGTGCACACCGTTGTCGTCGGCTTTACCAGGTTGAAGGAGATTAAACGACGGAAGCCGACATTCTCGAGAGGAGTCGAGTGCAATCGAACACACCCAAAAAAAAGTACGACTACTTGATGACCGTTTTGCGGACCTACTCTGATCAAATTTTTGACAGTTACAAAAAAAAATCGAACTGAAGAGAAATTTTCGAGCAAACATGACACTTTTTCCCATGAACAACCTATTTGTCTAGCACTTACCGCCGTCAGCTGCCGGTTAAGTGTGAAACGCTTCCATTTTTTCCTCGAAGAAGCACTTGAAGCAGATCCTAAACAAATAGGACCCGAAAGCTGACGAAAGTGACACAAAAGGATACATTCTGAAGAGGTGCGATCCTGTGGATCCTCACAGCCAGCAAGCCGGCTGTGGCGTTACGAATCGGAATCTGTAACCTATGATCACCTGCCGAGAAGCGGAAAGCATTCCCGCTGAGAGACTGATCACTCTCTGTAATGGGTCGGAAGACTATCGGTCGCGCATGGCTGATGCTGATGCTGCTGCCGGTACCGCGATCCGTTACATCTTGGCTGTAGTACCGAGCAAATGTGCTGTGCAAAGAACGTCCTCATTGAATCCATCCACCACCGCCGGGCAACTCGCGAAAGATAGAGAAAGATGCGATGCGAATCGCTGCCATTAAGGCTACTGCCGCCGATGCCAATGATGATGATGATGATGATAGTGATGTTCTCGAGCTTCAAGCCTCTTGAAGGTTGATGGAGGAAGAGGAGGGATCAGAAAAAGAATCGTGAGGCAGCCATGTGATACCTATACCCCATGGCTTGGTCGAAGAAAGAACCGGACGACGAGACGGGGCGATGCGAAGTAGGCGAGGAGTACCACTCAAAGTGCCGACTTTGATCTTTTTTCGTTCCTCTTTTGCCTCGCCTCCCTTTCGGTTTTATTGCTGCTTTTCGCCTGGATTCAGTTACTGGCTGGCTTACTCGTACGCTGCTTGCCATTCCGTCTCGCCACCACCTTCCTCTCCACCTGAAGAGATTTCGCCTTATCTTCCTTTCAAGGACCTACCGGTCCCGCCGAACCGTACACACTCTATAATTAATCAAAAAGTGGCATGTAAATCTTAATTTGATTTAAATATGACAGGATGGTTTAATTTTTACAAATATTTTATTTCGATCCTCTGTCCATTTCCAAATGGCTGCAGATCACAGAACCGGCTTTTGCCGGTTCGCCCGCCGCCTGTCCGCCTGGCCCCATGAAGCGGAGTAATTTTGGCAATTACACGATCTTCAGCCGGCCCCCCCGCATCACTCACACATGCACACACATATCTGGATCGCTTTGAAAATTTAATTTCATTTTCATAACTTAACGCCAAACTATTAAAGCTAATTTCGATTATTTATCTTTTCGATCCGTCCGCCGTGAATGATCGTTGCCGCCGGAACGATTTTCCTGCTATTTCTCGAAGGCAGGCAGTCGGCGAAGATCAAAGCCAAATCCACCGCACGCTCCTCTTCTTTTTCGTCTTTCTCTCGGTTCTCTTTGCTGCCGAGGGGTATTCCTGTGCCATTACCCACCACTCGCACTCACATATGCCATCATTGCACACACTCATCACCCCCTGTCCGTCCATCCGTCCTTTCATACGCTGCGCTGGCATTCTTCTCGGTGGTAGGTTACAAAGCCGCCCCACCTCATCGCGGAAGGAAAAAAAAGAAGAGTAAGTCGGCTCGGGTAGTTTATGTTATTAAATTAAGCTGCTGGCTTTTGCCGTACGTGTAAATTTTGATTATTTGTTTTAATCCAGGCAGTTTAATGGCGGGGATATAATTCTCAGCAGCTTACTAGCGCACTACACACTCCGGCGATCGGTTTCATTCCTTCCCATAGACCGGACCGGACGCGGACTGCAGCACCACCGTAGCCAGAGAATCCGATATGATTTAGATAGACGATTGCGAAACAGGTCTCGCTCGGTTGCCGGCCGGAGTGTTTTAATTGCTATCCAATGGCTTCCTAATGAAGGCTCGCGGGATTCAATTAGATTATAGCCTGCAGTCTGCACTCACTCACCACGGGTAATTATCGACATTTGGCGGTGATTCTTTTGATCTTTCAGCGACTGACAGCGTAATTAGCGGTATGGAATTTTTCTGCTTTCTGGAAAAGATTGCGGAAACATTGCAACGATTCGGTTCACTACGAGCAACATTGGGACGTGAAATGCCCGTCTATACCTAAGGTGTCCAACTGGCAGCATCGAGGGGTGGAGGTGCCCTAAAATGCGGATTTGATACACGGCTGTGAATTTGAGATCCGTTTAGTCAAATTCGCAAAAAACTTTGCCCAAGTCCTTGATTTTGAAATCCTAATTCTTGAATATGATTGTCCTGTTTTTGGCGATCCAGAACCGGTTCCATAGGACCCAGAATTGTGACAGTTTTTAATTCATACAGCTTATCGAACATCATGATTTAAACCTGAAACGCTCAGCTGAATTTCTTGTGTTTTAGGGCAATAATGGCAGGTTTTTGAATATATGAAACAGTTTCCTAAGGACTTGAACAGTCTCATATTTGTAATTCACTCAGATTGTTTTGTGGCACAAAACCAAACTTTGGACGCCCAGTTGCATTTTTGGACAATTCTGGAAACCTTTAACCTCGAACTTCAAGAATAGACAATTCCAAAGCGGCCTGGTGAATTTTTCCATTTTTGGATAAGTTTTATGGAAATCTGAACCCGTTTTCGAAGGCCCTTGAGTGGGCTTGAGATTTTTGAGTAACTCAGATTTGAATATGTGGTATGCCAAAATTCATGATACAGGAAACATCCGACGGTCTGCTGAATTTCTAGCGTTTTTAAGCAATATTGGTATGTTTATTGACATCTGAAACTGTTTTCCGGCGAACTCTTGGGAGGACCCTGAATTGAGTCTGATTTGTATTTAGCTCATTCTTTCGTTTTTGGACAATACTGGCCGGAGTTTCAATATCTGGAGTCTACGACGCTCAGCTCAATTTCTGTCAGCTTAGCTTTGGTCGGTATTGACCTGGTTTTGTTCAATCTATGCACGGTAAGAAAAAAGTACCCAACGGCCAGTTCACTTTTACCTACTTTTGACTAGTTTGTCTCATTTTCTCCTTCTAATGTTGTCAAAAAAGAAGGAGCAAAACCACCCAACAGGGGTAGTAAAGTGTGGGAACCCAACGTTGGGTATAATCATATTTACCTACTGTTGGGTACAACTAACTTACTTTTGGTTAAAAAGCTAGTGGAAAATTCCATACGAACTGCACACAAGTACATCAAAACTACTTTGACCCGCTTTACCTACTTTTGGGTTCCTGCACTAAATATAGTGCCGATATGAGTGAAAAGAACTTAATTTTGGGTACTTTTTTCTAACCGTGTGGGTCATGAACCACCCGCGTTAAAGCCCTACAGCCTTATAGCGAATTCGTTTATTATTGGGGTTGGAACCAGTTCCAACCCAGTGCGAAACCGAACTTTTTGTCAGTGCGAACCTCAACCTGATCTAGGTTTTAAAAACAAACGAGCAAACTGACGTTTGTCAGAAAACAAGCAGACCCAATCTTGATACCCGATCCAGGTTGGAACTGAATAATAAACGAATTCGCTATTACTGTATAGGGCTTTAACCCGCGTGGGTCGTGACTAGCATTGGGCGATCTTGAAGCAAGAAACGATCTTAGTGAATCGATTAATTTTTTTGAAAATAATCGATTCACCGATTTAATGAATCAATCTTTTGAATCGATTCATTTTTCAAAACGGCACAATAATGTTTCAAATATAACGGATCATAGGAAAGTTGGTGTAGGTTAACGCCAAGTTCAGTCTAAATTTAATATTACGTTACATAAGCTATCTTGTTGTGACTGTTTACTTATAATAGTCATTTAGTGTGATGATTTATATCATTTAGAAATAAATTGTATAGTACGTGCGTAGTAAAAGTTGTGAGTGTAACATACATACAGGGGTTACTCAAAATAACTAGGATAGGCACATTTTTGGACAACTTTGTAGTGTTGTAACTTCGTCAAATATGATCCGATTTTAATTCTTTCAAGAGCATTTGACTGGAAAACTAATATTGTTGCCGCACGAAAATAATCCTGGTCACCGAATACTGGAGATATTCTGGGTTTCCGGAGGTCTTGTCTAACTTCCTAAATTTTTGATGAGATTTTATACATGATGCTGGTTTAAAATATATATATTTCTAGTAAATACAAAGAAAGAAAGATTTCTTAAGCAAATCATATGCCAAGAACTAAAATCGGCCTATACTCAACCGAGATATGACCATTTCCCTGGAATCGATTCTGGTGGAGAGTTTTGAATGCGGGTAGATCATTTAATCACTCAAAACATGCCGTGCGACAGCTCTTTCTTTATGGTTTATCGTCAATAGACTTTCGGTAAACTTTAAATGCATCATTGACCACTCTCGAATCTTCCGGTATGCCCCCGGGGGAACATGGAGCAGGGGACATTTGCATTTTTATACCAAAACATGCCGTGCGACAGCTTTATGGTTTTTCATGAATAGGCTTTCCATAAACTTCAAATGAATCATTAACCACATTGGCCACTCTCGGAACCACTAGGATACCCCCGGGGCAACTTGTAACAGAGGACAATTGCGTTTTTACTCAAAAACATGCCGTGCGATAGCTCTTTCTTCATGGATTTTTTATGAATATCCTTTCTATATACTTAAAGTGAAACATTGGTCTTTCCGGAGCCACTGGAATCCCCCGGGGGGAACCTGTAGTAGGCTGCAATCACATTTTTGCACAAAACAATGACATTGGAGAGCTCATTCTGGACCCAGCAGATGCCCCAGGATAACATGTAAAAGGAAAATTGTATTTTCACTTCACAATGCCGTTCGACAGTTCGAACTATATGAAGTCTTGAAATGGACCATTGACTACTAGCAGTGGATGGGGGGGTTAGGTCTTTAAACTCTGGTTGTACACCAATAAAAGTCTCTCTCTTGTATTAATGTAAGGTGTAGCAAGAGCACAATAACAACTCTTTAATGAACAAAATGACTGTGGACGTCAGCTCTGGAGATGTTCGCCAGCACTTTTGTGCTCGTTAGCGAGCAGTTGTACCAATCATTGCCATGAAAGGAAAGATCACTGCTAAAGATAATGACCAAGTTTTGGACGGAAGCCCTCCGGAAACCCGGAATATCTCCAGTATCCGGTGATCAGGATTATTTTCGTGCTACACCGTAGAACAATATTATGCTCTTGGAAGATTTAAAATCGGATCATATTTGACGAAGTTACAACACTCTAAAGTTGTCCAAAATTTGCCTATCCTAGTTGTTTTGAGTAACCCCTGTACATGATGAGAATATAGTAAATTACTATTTTGATTTCATTTGACATGTGAAAGTTTTTGCTCAGGATACTTGATTAGGTGAGTGATTTAACAAACTTTAATATTCGTTTTATGGGTATTAAATGAACGATTTAAAAAACGAAAGATTAACATATGACACAAAACGATTAGATGGTCGGAGTGTAAAAGCAGGTAAGTACGGAAAGTACTTAATTCAGATATCCCAAAACTCATCCGAGAGGAATCCCAAGAAAGCTAATCGAGCCATGCGTTTTGCATTGAGCCGATATCGATTCTGTGTTGTTTCACCAGTTTTACAGAATAGCCTCTCTGACGGAACACTTGTTCCATTATTTATAAATAGTCTCGAGCAATGGGGATATTCACTACGGATGTTTTTTCCCATACTTGAAAAGGATCGACATAACGTGGGTAAACAGGCTGATGCAAGAATTTTTGTAATTCTGCCGATATGCTCTCATGACGATTCAGTTCTGACATAGCAGAGGACTGATGAACCTGAAATATGTCATAAGAAGTAGTAATCCTATATATAGAGATTCGCGGAAGCGGACATTTTCAGTCAATCGAGTAGCGAGAACTGTCAAAATGTGAGCCAAACGAGCATTCTGATACGACAATATTTAGAGGATTTCTTATTAAGTTGAAAAGTATTGTAATCGGGGTAAAAATAATTCGAACGAAACGATATAAATATAGCAGTAAAACGCGTATGTTAACATAAGAGAGTTTCAAGCATAATTGACAATTATGTGGTAAATTGTGAATGGATATTTTTTTATTGATTTTTCCGTTTGGCTAGTATAAATAATACTGTACGCTGTTTTTTTTTTCAGAAATATATCTAAATTCTTTAGCAAAATACAATTGCGTGTGCTCGAAGTGGTACTGGAAGAAGCATTAAATTTCAACTAGATATATCCAAATAACTACCACTGTAACATACACTGCACAAACGCATATAATCCACTAGGGTAAATCCGACAATATTCCGCAAAACTCTGGTAATTTTTTGCGAAGTTCAGCGTTGTTCGGAAACCGGAAAAAGACTCACATTGTTACACTTCGTTACACTCCCATGACCGCGGTCAAGGCAAAACTTTTTCAAAAATTGTAACGTAACAACGTTAACAAACTAACTCGTACCGTAGACAACGATGAAGTCACGCACAAAGCTGGAACATTTTCCTCCACGGCAAGTGTTGGCAGCTTTTGTAAACATAACAAATCACATAATACTTCCGCGAATCTCTACATATAGGATTACAAATAAGAAGTGAATGTTTCTACTGAACTCGAGACTGAACTGTCACATTGGTTGTACGCAGAATCTATGTTCAAGGCAAACGATGTGTAAAGGTGAAGATAACAAACATCAAAAAAAAATTGGATCGAAACAAAAGTCGAATGAAAAGTATCGATCCAATCGATTTTTGTCGTATTTGAGATCGCTTCAAAAAATCGATTAATCAAACCAAAAGAATCGATGTTTTGTGTTTCGATCCAAGATCGCCCATTGCTAGTCGTGACTGCCCTCAGGTGGGTCGCCAAAATTCAGGCCAGCTCATCCAACACTCGATAATCCGAACCCCGTTAATCCGAACCCCGTTAATCCGGAAAATATCGGATTAAAAAGTATAAACATGCGTTTGAATACAGCGTTCTGTCAATTTTCAGATTTGTGCTGTAAGCATGCTGTCTGTTTGTTTTGATTTGTTTACTATAGTCCGGCCATTATTTTTAAAATTGCATTCAGAATTTTTATGATTTAAAATTTATTTCTTGAAATATAATAATAACATAATAGTTAGTATTTTTTTTTGCATTTCCAAAGCCATTTTGGCATTTTAAAATCAGTGTGGTTTTTTTTTTCAAAGCTTTATTAGAATGATTTTTAGTCATTTCTGGGCTAGTTCATCACCATAAAGTCAGTTTGGAAATTTTAGCTTATTTGGGCCGTTTTTCAAGATTATTATGAGAACTATCATTATATAGATTATTATAATATTTGTTAGGCCGTTGAGCACTGTGGGGCGAAAATAGCTTATTTTGCATCAGTCTTGAGCCTTAATTTCTGAATTAGTCGAGGGGGACGAAAGTAATCCATTCTACATTAAATTTAACGCTTCATAAATTCGATTTTTGTGGATTTCTTCGATTCGTATAGAATAAAAACTCGCACTTGACGATATCATCCGATTTCATCCGCTATTCATCGGTAATCTTGAATGAGTCAGAATTATCCAACCGTTCCCGCATTTAATTTTTAGTGTGTTTTATGGTTTGACTGTCTGTCACTCTCATTATCGCACCTTATTCATATTATCCCACCCAAATTCTACATTCACCCAACCATCTACAGCAGAAGCACACTCCGAAGCTCTTGGTGTGAAGCTCCCAACCAACGAATTTATTTCTTAGGATCCTCCTTTTTCTCACCGAATACTCCTGAAATTCAGCATTCTGTCGAAATTCGTTTGCCTTCACAACCACTTCCGCCTTCGACTTGGAACACCTCCAAACCGTGGCATTATCTTCGTCCTGATCTTTTCGTTTTCCATTGTCTTGCATCCTTTTTTAACTGTTAACTTCCTCTCTATTGGCCATGACAGCACCGTCGAGAAATCGTCTCTTCTATAGAAATATATAGCAATATTGACAGTTGCTCATGGTGATTTTCAGTGGAGTGAAATGATAGTACGACAGTCGCCATGTTTCACGCACTGTCTGTTGTTTGCTTATGGATTTTACCATAGGAGTCTTTGGTTTCTTCCCCCATACGACCACTAATGTGATGTAAACAGGGGAGGCAATGTGAATGTTTCTCCATCACTCCATCAACCATTCAAACAGTGGGAGAACGAAAGAGACGACAAAATCACAATGTTTACATCGCATTGGATCGCGTCGATACGCTCCTTCACGGTGTCCTCAAGCTCAAATACTGTAATCTGTCATGAGATAGTTAGAGATGTGACCCGATATTATAGGGATGTGATCGATAAACAACGATATTTTTAATTTTGGAGATTATATCTGATAAAGTGGATTTATTCAGATATGAATCGATTCACGAAAATAACGATTATTTTCTAAAAAAAAAAAACTAGAATAAATCTGGGAGTTTTGACCCCCTCGGAATTAGTCCGAACTCTAACACTGATAAAAGTTTTCACTTAGTTTACATTAGGAACGCACATAATATGTTTCCAATAGCAAAAAATAATGATTTTTATCTGAATAGCACATAGCATAGAAATTCTATTTAAGAAATCATATACATTTCATTGGACGTTCACGTGATTTAGGGGTGCAATTTCAAATTATTGGATCACATGAAAGTTATGTGAAATTCATATCGATATTTTCCACTGGTTATGTGATTTATTTTATGAGTGTAGTTTAAGTGATAAACCTAGACTTGAAGCAAAGGTTTAAAATAGATACCGTTATCCTAGGTGTCACTAGTAAAAAAAATGCTCAATACATATTTTTACATAGGTGTTGTAACGGCGGCCAAGAATAGTTTTTTTTTCGGAAGGATTTCACTAAACAAACCGGACAAATACTATGGCGTGTTCGGAATTGCGTGTTTTATTATTATCGCTTTTAGATGAACAAACTTCTCTTTTTTTCTGCTCGGGGGAAGTGGTAGCAGCTGTCGTAGGCAAAAGCAAAGTATTTTAATTATACGTAATCATAGACAAATAACATGAAAGCAATTTAATAAAGGTATGAGAGCTCTTCCTCCCTTAAAAGCATTCAATGACATATCAGACTCTTCACAAATTCAATCTCCTCTTGGGACGAACAATTTTATCCGATCGTCTCGGTGAATGATGCGCTCCTTCGTTAGATAGATTGGCATCTCTTCCGGTCGACGAATCAGCATCAGAAACTCTCGTAGACTCGGTTTTGATCGCTGCAGGCGGCGGCAGCTATGATTTGACTGTTATGGTTGCGGTTGATCCGGCGTAGCACTGGGCAAAACTCAATCAGTAGAATCAGTAGAAAGTCCTTCCATCGTCCAGCTGAACGTTGTAGCATAGAGGTAACTCTAAGACAAGTAGGTCCCGAAGAAACGTGCTCAACTTTTTGGCTCACCTCTGGTACTATCTTCGGTTCCAAGCTTGTCGAATCACCCCTCGAAACATAGGAAAAACCAATAGAGATTGCTAAAGTATGATTGTGTAAGTGATTTGTATTCATCGGGAAAATTTTCCGCTATGAAGTTTTTTTTTTCCCGATGAAAACCTTTTGCGTATACGTATACGTGACGCACACTACGTACGACAAACGTCAGCAATCTCTATAACCCCTCATTTTATCTGTCAAACTTTCATAGCGAATCAAAACAAACATTGCGTAGTACTAGAATTTCGACTAGAATAGGGTACGTTAATCGTTTGCTTGGGACCAATAGGCTACTAAAGTGTTGAGCCAATGTTTGTTTTGATTCGCTATGAAAGTTTGACAGATAAAATGAGGGGTTATAGAGATTGCTGACGTTTGTCGTACGTAGTGTGCGTCACGTATACGTATACGCAAAAGGTTTTCATCGGGAAAAAAAAACTTCATAGCGGAAAATTTTCCCGATGAATACAAATCACTTACACAATCATACTTTAGCAATCTCTATTGGTTTTTCCTATGTTTCGAGGGGTGATTCGACAAGCTTGGAACCGAAGATAGTACCAGAGGTGAGCCAAAAAGTTGAGCACGTTTCTTTGGGACCTACTTGTCTTAGAGTTACCTCTATGTGTAAAGGGCCTTAAAAAGTTTGTTTACAAAAGCTTTTGTGCCGTTATCAAATGTTACGCCTGAAATAACAGCATCGAACCTGTAGAACGGTACATATAAAGACTGTACTAAAAAAATGCAACAGAAAAAAACTATCATAATTCTCAGGGAATAAATAAACACGTATTAGCTATGTTTTTGCAAAGTTGGTTTATTCGACTCTTCTCCTAGGCTAAATGCCCTCACCTTGGACTTAACGCTGCCCATCAAATCCTGTGCAACACTTGAGTCATCTTTCTAATACACTTTCATCCACTCTTTCTTCAAATTCTTGTCGTTTTTGAAGACCTTCCCTGTTTTCCGAAGCTTGCCCTTCATAATTGCCCAGAATTTTTCTATTGGGCGAAGTTCTGGCGAGTTTGGCGGATTTGCCTCCTTTGGCACAAAACAACATCGTTGGCTTCGTGCCACTCCATCACCGGTTTCGTGTAATGGCACGATGCCAGATCCGGCCAAAACAAAGTGTCACCTTCGTAGGACCGGAGGAAGGACAACAGGCGCTTCTGGAGGCATTCTTCTTTTGGTATTTGGCCGTTGATGGTACCGTTCGTTATGTACGGCTTGCTGAATTTGCCGCACTTACAGATCCCCTGCCACACTAAGTACTTCTTGGCAAATTTGTCGACCTTCTGCTTCCGGAACTTTTTCGGAACATACAGGCGAGACTTGCCGACGAAAAACTCCAGGCCGGGGATCTGCTTGGCGTCCGCTTTAATGTACGTCTCGTCGTTCATTACGATGCATTTCTGCTGCACCAACCACTCGCGGCAGAGTTTCCTGGCGCGGGATTTGGACACTGTATTCTGTTTATCAGTTCGGTTCGGCGCCTTCCTTACCTTGAAGACATGAAGTCCGACCCACTTCATTGTCTGCTGTATGAACCAGATGGAAGAATTTACCTTCTTGGCCACGTCCCGAATCGAAAGGTTCGGAATTGCGCTTGAAGTAATATCTCACCTTCCTTGCGTTCACGGGGTCGGTCGTCTTCGCTTTTCCTCCGCTGCCAGCTCTCCGCAGGGGCGTCTGGGTCTCCTTGAACGCTTTCACTACTCGGAACACGGCCGAATTGTCGATTCCAAACTGTTTCGCGATCCACCTGTGGGACTGGATTTTCCACGATCGCTCCCATAATTTTTTGTCGAAGGACTAAAGGGTGTCCACGATGAAATTGCCACACACAAAATTGATTCGCAAAATTCGAGTTTTCATCCGATTGCCATCAAATTTTCAGGGATTGAGAAATAACTATTAAACTTCATTTTACCATTTTACTCGTATTTTATTTACAGTCCATACGCAAATGCCCGCACCTTGGCCTTAACCCCGGCCATAAGATTCTGTACAACCTGTGAATCAACCGTTTTTTGCATGTAAACCCATACTTTCTTCAGTTCCTCGACTGTCTTCACTACCTTAGGTCGTTTAAGGAGGTGCTGCTTCATAATCGCCCAGTACTTCTCGATGGGGCGGAGCTCCGGAGTGTTGGGAGGGTTGAACATTTTCGGCACGAAATTGACCTTATTGTCCGCATACCACTTCAGCACGTCCTTGGAGTAGTGGCATGAGGCCAAATCCGGCCAGAAGATTGTTGGGACGTTGTGGGCCTTCAGGAGAGGAAGCAGCCGCTTCTGGAGGCACTCTTTTATGTACACCTGTCCGTTCATCGTGTCCTGGGTCACGAAAGGTGCACTCCGCTTCCCGCACGTGCAGATGGCTTGCCAAACCAGGAATTTCTTCGCAAATTTGGACATCTTCTGAGTGCGGACATGCTCCGGAACGCTGAACTTATCCTTGGCCGTGAAAAACAGGTTGCCGGGGATCTGTTTGAAGTCGGCCTTCACATATGTTTCGTCGTCCATGATGCAGCATTCAACTTTCGTCAGCATGTTGAGGTACAACTTCCTGGCACGGGTTTTGGCGGACTTGTTCTGCTTCTCGTCGCGATTAGGGGCCTTTTGTACATTGAACGTTCGAAGCCCAGCCTTAGTTTTGGCCTTCTGGACTACGCGGTTGTGATTTTTGGTGTTGTACGGAATACTTTTTCCTTCACTTCTGGGCTTCCGATCGGTGGTCAACCGTTCCTCGAACCGCTTAATCACTCGCGACACCGTGGAATTCGCGATTCCCAACGTTTTAGCGATGGAACGATGCGAGAGATCCTTGTTCTCGTGATGAATGCGCAAGATTTTATCACGCACGAGCTGTTCTTTCGACTCCATTTCCGCGAGTTTTGATCACAGGACTTTAAAACTTGCAGGATGTAAATAATGCACTATGAACTAAATCCACCCAAATTTTCATTAAATTCTACCCAATGGTTAAAAAGTTAGAGCAATTTCATAGTGTGGCAATTTCATCGTCGACACCCTTTACTTGCTTGGAAGCCATCTCGATAACCACTTGTCAGATTGTGTCGAGATTTTGCACATGTAAACATTACACTCTAAGCTAGTTTTACTCAAAATTTAATAAATTTTTACAAATGCAATAAAAATTGTTCCATTTTTTTCGAGTACAATCTTAAGTCAATGTCTACAAAAATGTATGGACCAATGTGTAAAACTATCAAACAGAAACAGTTGGTCGGATATCTTGGAATGATTTCCAACGAAGTTCCACCAATTTCGACAACTGATCCCAACGCTCCACACACATATGGCAATGTACCCGAAGACCTCTTCCTAGAAAAAAAAAATCTCAACCCAAGTTCACACAACCACCGAGGCAAAAAACATGTGAAATTCAGCATATCCCCGCTAACGGCGAAAATTACCCCGGAAAGAAAAAAAAAACAACAAAACAAGCTCGAAGCAACTCCGAACTCCGAAGGCAACAAAAGCGGGCGGGCCCGTACAGTATAATGGTTGTCATAAAATTAATTTTATAATTTCACATTGCAATAAAACCACTGCACAAGACTGCTCTCGCTCTCGGCTCGACACATCGATGCTAATGATTTTACAACACACACCTTCGGGGCCCTTTCGTTTGATGGCGAAAGAGTTCACCCGAGGAGGACATCGGCCGTCGTTTCGTCAGTCGCGGTAGCGCGATCATCTCCGCGCACCGCAGTGTACCACAGAGGAGCAAAAGCAATCAAAGCTATATAATCTCTTTTCCTTTCTTTTCCATTCCGCTTCGTTCGCTTTTTCGCATCTTCATTCGCGTCCTCCTCATCCTCCGTGTGCCAACCACCGACGACTATCCGTTAATTAGCGCTCAAGTTACTCGCTCGTCTTTGCTTGCGCTTGCGGTGTTTGCGGTTGCGATTTGATTCAGCAGTGTGCCCGAGGCAGAGTCGAATCGCTCCGACTTGTGGCCGGGAACGAAACAGCTCCTTGATCCGTACCTGTCGGATCCCCCGCGCGGAATGCCACCTCGAATCGAGACAGAGACAAAAAACGTGCGTACTTTTTACGTCTCTCCTTGTGTCCATTGGGGATGCATTTTTCATCGCAGTAGTAGCCTTTGTGATCCACGGCCTGCTTTGCTTCATCGCTACCTTCTGATGAAAGCCGTTGCCTACTTTGATGAAGTATGACGATGTGATCATCATATTTCTTCTTTTATTGTCGCTGTCGTCCGCTCATTCCGTTTTTCTTTCACATTTTTTGCGCTACCTTTCTTATCCCTTGTGTCATCGGAGGGACCCCTTTTGACAAGCGCAGTCTCAGCGAACCGTCGTTGTTGATACGGATCCAGCTTATTAGAGAGAGTGGTTCAATGGCCTGGGACCGAGTGAGGGCTTTATCTCGGAAAAGAGGCTTTTTGGGACTTCTGTCTACATTGGGACCAAACGAACCGCGCAAGGTCTGACTAATTTCGTAATTAGTCCCATATCTGTGCCGTGGTGGTAAATTCCTGCGCTCGGAGAAGAAGCAAAAAAACCTTTTAAAGCAATTAAATCCGCTTATCCTAAACATAACGAGCCACTTAAGTGAAGCTGCGCCGAAATACCTGAACCAGGTCCCGCACAGCGCACCACAAGAATTGATTATTTCAATCCCATCAGTTTCAGGGTCTTATCTGCCGGTCGGAACTCTTCCAAAAAACCGACAGGCCCCCACTCGAAACCGGGAACGGAGTTCGAATTAATTCGGCTTATCTCTCGCCACTCCGCGCTCTCTGCCTCGATGAGTGCGGCGGTGTTCGCTTCGCTTGGCGACGTTCACGGTTCCTTTCCGATATGGAGCCGCCGCCGACCCAGCACTGGTTCGTCGTCTTCGTCGCGTCGTCGTAGAGAGCATTTGAATTAAAACACTTGACTCGTTGTCGCGCGCACACTCACCCTCTGGGTGTTCACAATTTATTGCCATTAAATCGTTATCGGGTGGAGATTTAAATTCCAATTTATTTTCATTAGTGACTAATTTTTAATTGATTTCCGCCGAAGCTAGATGCCGACAGAGATTAGAAAGCTCCAAGTGTGACGCGATCGTGCACTGCGGTAGCCGCTCCGTAGAAATCATCCTCTCGTGATCGCTGGTGATCAGCCGTTTTAGTACACTTTGCATTCGATCTGCAGCATCAAATGGAACCTTCCTGATTTGGAGGCATCCTCCTCCTCCTTCCCCCATCGGAGTAAATCGACTGAGCATGTCGAATCGGGTCTTCTATTCATTCTCGGTCCCGGGCCACCATCCTCGACCCGTTTCCAGAGCTGGTAAAAACAGGCGGTGAAATAAGCCTGAACCGTTGATAATTTTTGAAAAATAAAATTCATCTTTTGTTCGGCTCTGTCGGCCTCGAATTCCGAAGCCCAGAGCAAAGGGAAGTATTGTGATCGGGTGTCCCTTCGAGCGAGCTAAAAAAAAAAAGAAAAGAATGGTAGGTGCTCTGCACTGCTGCCGTTTGTAATCTTCTCAAATTAGTAAATTGAACAAATTTTTCACCTTTCGTCGTCATCGTCGGCCGGCCGGCAGCATCCATCTGTCAAAGGGATCCGTCCGTCTGGGTTCGATCTCCAGAGCACTCCTTTCCCCGCTGTCTCTTTTGATTATTACGATACGTTCCCCGGCTGGTTTCATTATCTTCCTTCAGCCGTTCGTTCGTTTGTTAGTTCGTTCCATTCTCCGTCTTCTCCTTTCTTTCTCGGGAGACTTATAATATACTGATAGGGTAGAGCGGCTACTTCGGCCTGATCGTCCATTTTGGGCCTATCGAGCAGAAAATATCTCATACATCTATGATTTCAGCGTGAATGAGCCAATTGTTTGGTACACTGTGACAAATGGACGTAAGACTTTGAGCCACAAGAAATCGGAAGAGAGAAGCCAAGCAAATCCATTTTTCCACTCCATTTTTGCCTTCATCCGTAGGACGAAGAAAATCCAATAGCATTTCAATGCGTTAGGAAGGAATTGAAACTCATAGGACGAATTTGAAAAATCCACAAGCAGTGTTAGATTTTTAACAATATCTCAACAATTTGTGACTCTTTATCGAATCTAACGGTTCGTGTGGAAAGGTAAATAAATTTAGAAGTAATCTAATAGTAGAAATATTCTATTTTGAATTCAAATCCGCTCGAAAAAGTGAGATAAAGTGTGGGGCTTAGACTGTGTTCCATTTGGAAAATTTTCACTAAAATTTGACACTTCAAAAATAAATTAGGGTGTTCGAAAATCCCTCTGTCGATGATCGTCTGATTTTCAAGAAGGTGTTTGTCAACATTTATTCCTAGTCTGTCAGAAATAAGTCTGGTACAATAGCAGGTTTATTTGAAAATTTTCCATCTGTCAAATTTAAGTGAAAATTCACGAAATGGAACACAGCCTTAGGCTGTGAACCATTTGCCGAGTTAAATTTAACTCGTGGTTAAAAGTGACATTTCGAAAGTTATTTTCTATGTTCGAAAATCCCTGTGCTGTCGATCGACTGATTTTCGAGAAGATCTTAGGCTCTGAACCATTTGGTGGATTATTTTAACTTTTGGTTAAAATTTGACAGATGGAAAGTTATCGATTAACCCAGCTATCCGAGTGTGGTTATTTCTGACTGACAAAAAGTTAAATTTGGACAACCATGGCTGAGTTCTGCTCGAAAACCGATCGATCGGTAACACAGGGATTTTCGAACATAAGAAATAACTTTCGAAATGTGACTTTTAACCACGAGTTAAATTTAACTCGGCAAATGATTCACAGCCTTAGCCAAGGTTGTCAAAATTTAACTTCTTATCTGTCAGAAGTAACCACGCTCGAATAGCAGAGTTAATCGATAACTTTCCATCTGTTAAATTTTAACCAAAAGTTAAAATAATCCACGAAATGGTTCAGAGCCTTAGTAGGGCCAAAATTAGATGCAAACCCTATACGTTCGTTCGGTTAAATAACATACCGCGCACCTTTGGAAAAACAACAACAACAACAACAACAGCTGAGGGAGAGGCAAGGCACGGTAGAAGACTACACCGACAAGAAGCAGCAAACGGCAAAAGAAGCAAAGGCACCAGTAGAAGAGGAGGTAGGAACGAACAACGGCCACCACAAAGAAGAATGCTTTTTAATGTGTCTTAATATCCATCTCGCTCACCGCGGCCGGTGAACGAAAACGTAAAATTAAGTCGATGCCGATGGCAGGAAGCACAAGCGAACCGCGCCGCCGCGCACGCCGGCAAAAAGAAGGGGTTCGATGGAACGACGACGACGACGGGGATGAGAATAACACAGGGGGTGTAATCAGTGGATCGAGGACGAACGACGACGACTGGGTGGTGGGGCAAGGGCAATGAAGGAATGCCCTTTTTCTTCCCTTTGAAGCGGCTGAGTCTCTCCGGTTGTTGGGTTTGAGGTTTCAGCAATGGAAAAAGTGCAATTTGCGCAAGTAAACAAAATGCAGTTGAATTTCCTTCGTTTAGCTAACCGATGAATTAGTATTTTGAACACTGGATAGCTCAATTGGGGGCCCTTGTTGCTAAGGATGTTCCGTTCTTCGGTGGCGCAGGACCGAAACTTACTGATCTGCCAAGAAGCCTTGATGTCGTTTTCGTTTATGCCCCAGATCCATCCTAAGGCTGTGTTCCATTTGGTGAATTTTCACTTAAATTTGACTGATGGAAAATTTTCAACTAAGCCTAATACCAAAAATCAATTCGAAACTAACGATTTTAAATTGGCTCACTACTTGACTAGCCTATTGGTCCCAAGCAAACGATTAACGTATCCCATTCTAGTCAAAATTCTAGTACTACACAATGTTTGTTTTGATTTGCAATGAAAGTTTGACAGATAAAATGAGGGGTTCATGGATTTTCTTATGTTTCAAGGGGTGCATCGATTAGCTTGGGACCGAAGATAGTACCAGAGCTGAGCCAAAAAGTTGAACACGAATCTTCGGGACCTTCTGGTCTTAGAGTTACCTCTATGCTAATACCATAGAGGTAACTCTAAGACCAGAAGGTCCCGAAGATATGTGCTCAACTTTTTGGCACAGCTCTGGTACTTTCTTCGGTCCCAAGCTAATCGATTCACCCCTCGAAACATAGGAAAAACCAATAACCCCTCATTTTATCTGTCAAACTTTCATAGCAAATCAAAACAAACATTGTGTAGTACTAGAATTTTGACTAGAATGGGGTACGTTAATCGTTTGCTTGGGACCAATAGGCTAGTCAAGTAGTGAGCCAATTTAAAACCGTTAGTTTCGTATTGATTGTTGCTAATACCATAGAGGTAACTCTAAGACCACTGGGTCCCGAAGAAAATCATTATTATTTTTGGCTCACTCAGTACCAGAACAACGGTCCCAAGCAGTCCCAAGCTATTTCACTCACCCCTGCATGTTCTGCATGAATCCACACACCCCTGATGTTATCTGTCAAACTTTCATAGCGAATCAAAACAAACATAGTGTAGTAATAGAATTTCAACTATAATAGGGTACGTTAATCGTTTACTTGGGACCAATAGGCTACTAATGTGGTGAGCCAATTTAAAATCGTTAGTTTCGTATTGATTGTTGCTAATACCTTGTACAGGCATACAAAGTACACTGTTGTACCATAGAGGTAACTCTAAGACTAGAAGGTCCCGAAATAACAAGCTCAACTTTTTAGCTCAGCTCTAGTACTCTCTTCGGTCCCAAGCTAATCGATTCACCCCTCGAAACATAGGAAAAACCACTAACCCCTCATTTTACCTGTCAAACTTTCATAGCGAATCAAAACAAACATTGCTAGAGTACTAGAATTTTGACTAGAATGGGGTACGTAATCGATTTGCTTGGGACCAATAGGCTAGTCAAGTAGTGAACCAATTTAAAATCGTTAGTTTCGAATTGATTGTTGGTACAACGGTACTGCTTTGTATGTCTGTCAATGATATAAGCAAACTTATTTCTGACAGACAAGGAATCAGTTTTGATAGACGCCTTCTCGAAAATCAGTCGATCAACAACAGAGGAATTTTCAAACACTTTAATTTATTTTGGAAGTGTGAAAATTCACCGCATTTGGCTAGTTCTCAAAATATTCCAAGTTTTAGAATCTAGAATATGGAGTATTTGTAATGTCCCAGAACCTCGATTAAAAATAAAATCTGAAATATTTTTGAAGGAAAGTATTGTATTTTGAACTTACCAAAACTTTCAAAATTCTAGGGTTTAGTAAAATATGCAATACCCCAGAATTGTAATACCATTGTAGTATCACCAGTGTTTTAGAGTTTGTGTGGTAGGGAAAATGGCTTTAATGTTGGCCTATGGATCTAAGATTGGGCCGATCGCTAAAAATCTGCTATTTATCAATTTTATCTAGATGAACGCGTCATTGGGACGGTACTAATGGATATTTTTGGACGTTATTGAAAATTTAGTCGATTGCTGAATTTATGTATGGGCCCAAATTAGAGGCATTTAGACCGACATTACATCCATTTCCCCTACTTTATAGAAATTCCAAGAATCTCAAACAATCTTGATTTAGTGATCTTCAGGCAAGCTCAGAAAACTTATTTGCAGTCCCAATAACTTCAGGAAATTCCAGAAATTCGGGGAAGTTTAAAGGTTAGGTTTGCTAAATTCTGGACAATTCCATGAAGTTCAGGAGATTTCCTGTGAAATTTGAAAAAAACTTCAAAAATTCTAGAAATTTCAAGGAAGTCCATTAATTTTCAGGGAAAATCTTCAGGTGAAGAACTTCATGAGAATTACACGAACTTTCCGAAGCTTCTAGAACATCGAAGAAGATAAAAGAACCCCAGTTCACTTCAATTACAACTAGAAAATCAAGGAATTTTCGAAAACTTTAGTTCCGCGATCATCAGAAAAGTGCAGAGATCTTCAGAGAAGTTTTGTGATTTTTAGGCAGTTTTATAATTTTCAGGGATGTTCCAATTACTCGAAAGATGATCAGAGAACTTCAGAGCAGTTTTATTAATTCTAGAGCAACATGTGAAAAGGGCCTATGTGTCAAATGTAAACACTGACTTTAAACGTCAATTTCTTGCGGATAAAGAACCATTCTGGCAAACCGACATCAGCATCTGGTGGAGGAAGTTCCGAAAAATTATGAGAAATTCCAAGAATTTCAGAAATGTTTCATAAATTTCTGGAATATGGCATATTCTAGTTGTATGTGTACTTCCCTTAAGTACAATTATGGACGCTTCTTAAAGGGGACGTATGGATTCGGGGTGGGTGGAGATATTCATGTAAAATTTGTATTGCTGTTGTTGATCGGTCGATTTTCGAGAAGGTGTGCGTCAAAATTGATTCCTTGTTTGTCTGCTGGAATATCAGGTTTATTTGAAAAATTTTAATCAGTCAAATTTAAGTGAAAATTCTCCAAATTTTCCGTAATAGCAATGCAATCCTTCCAACTACAGGGTAGTACACTGATAAAATTTCAAAGATTGTTTTTATGTGTCCCACACATGAATTTTTGCAATGTGATCAACATATGATATCTATGTGTCGGACACATACTTACTACACACAAAGAATTATCAATAATAAAATTTAAAAAAACCATTGGTAGAATTAAAAGTTTGCATTGGTTCTTTTTGGTAGAAAGTCGTTAGCATTCAAAACAAAAGTTAAAGAATTATCAAACCAAAAGTTGGCTGATCACTGTTTTTAAAAGTTGAGACATTCAAAATAAATTGTCTTACTGTCAAAAGAAAAGCTCGATTGGGTTGAAATAAAAAGTCGATATTTTTATATTTAAAATATACATTTGAGCTTGAAAGTTTGGTATGGATGAATTAATATGAGTCATTTTATTTTTGAAATAATAAAAATTCAGATAAAAAAGCAGGCAAATTTAATATTATAACACCTTCTTTTCATTTTAAATTCTATAAAATATTGGTAGCATAATTTTTCTATTTCGGTTTATTTTTATTATAATTTGAATATGATTTTGTACATCCCATTTACTGGTAATCTTTGAGGAAGTACTCCAGGTCCATGTGAAATACAACACGACGCTTTGTAACAAACGGTTATGCTGGATCTAATAGAAATTTGCGATCGGTCTTCGCAGGTTTCGTTGAGTTTATGGTTCTGGTGCGATGTTTATCACCATGACTAATCATAGATTACATTCCATGGACGTACCGTTGCATGTTTGCCAAGCTGCGTGTCGGACGTCACTAATAGTATTGTCTGGTCCTCCGATTCTCGCTCTGGATGTTACACCGGATCGGCTAGAGGAAAGCTTTCCAGGTAAAGCCACCGTCAATGGCATCCATAGTGACTTCGATGGTGTTAACACCGAAAATACTGCAAATTGCTTCGTATTTTTCAGGGACTATTCTATTCTGCAACAAATGTCCACCTTTAATTAATCAACCTTTAAAACCAGATAGAAACTTACTTAGTATTCAACTCCAGTTGCACATTCTGAAATAGGTCACTATTGGCCAAACCAGACCACTGAACCTGATGCGAATATATTTTAAATAAATTATAAGTAAATAAAAAAACACCAACTTTTTATTTGGAATTTAAGCTAGGAAATCGAGCAAACTGAATTTGTTTTCCCGGGCAAATGTTTTTTTTCACGTGTGATGGCTATGGTGCACGAAAAAACGAAACAACCCAACATTTATCAATGGTATTTGTGACAGTTAAACAATTTTCATTTTGACAATATGCGTTTTTAAAATGACGAGTAGAAAGTGAAAGAAAAACTTTTGAAATAAAAATGTTGATTTCATTTTAAATATTGTCGTAGTTGAAACTACAAAAGTTGGGAGACTTTTAATTTGAAAATGCATTATTTTTAAAGGAACAATTTTTATTTTTTGTGTGTATGTGTACACATAAAAGTCATGTGTAACCACGCATACTATTCATTTGACTCATAAATTTCATGTGTGCTTCTGGATGGATTCTGTTTATGTGTGGTCACATGAAAATCATGTGGAATTTCACATGAAAATTCGTAAATAAAAATGTGTGGAATTTTATTAGTGTAGGGCAAGTAGTGCACAATTTTAATACCTTGACAGGCAGATAGCGCCAAACGTCGGAACCAAGAGCTCCAAAAAATCAAAGGAAATTAATGAGAATGTGTTTTTTTTTTAATGACAAAGAAATGTTTTTCATAAAAGTAATGAACAGCGAATGTGAGGTAGAAAGAAGTACCGTAAAACGGGGTAACATTGATAGTTTTTTAAAGTATATTCTAAAAAGTATTTACAGCAATGGATGTTTTTCAAATTTTATATTTTTAAAACAACCCAGGTAACCATAGGCACGTTATTTCGCCTTTTTGGCTATATACAGCTGATCAACGGCTATACCAGTTTTTGTATGTTCTGATGAGGCCCGTATATAGCCAAAAAGGCAAAATAACGTGCTTATGGTTACTTGAGAAGTACTGAGGATCCAAAAGTCAGTTCGTCAGTACATACTTCTTTTCTCCAGACCACAAGTGACTATGAATATACTATTTTATAGTGTGGCTCAATTAAATCTTCGACCTTGGTTTGCTTCAAAAAGGATTAAATTCAGTTCGGATGGTCTGCTTAATCCCTAATGCATTGATTTCTTAGCATGTCGATATCACTACCTTACAAAACTCGTTAAATAGTGCACCTAAAAGCGAGCTTTTTTGGGTGGCAGGTGGCAAGTTTGTGAATGTTCAAATGCCTGATGTAAGCCCAGCAGACTTTCTATCACCTCTTGAAACATACCACAAATTTTCCACAATACATGGCGGATTGCACCAATAGTTGTAATTGAAACTTTCAGCAGTCACGCGTCAAACGGGAGCAACACGGAATCAGCAGTCTGGTACGCTTTGGACGTGTATCATACTTGACGAAAGGTTTGAATGTGTGAGTATAAATTAGAAGAACATTTGTGATGTATGGGTTCCTAAAGTGTGCATTTCTCACTGTGCACTTGGATATTCTGATTGCAGACAAAGAGAGTAATGGAGAAAGAGAGCGCAAAAGCTCGCTCTCACTCTTTTGTCAGTTGTAAATCTCTCAATTACCGATTGTTGCGCCGGTGCGCCTGCCAAAACTTATGACCTTCCCCTGGTTCATTCTGATAGTGTTAAGTTTTGCAATTCCTCCTACTTCGGTTAGCGCGAAAAGGGCCATACTAGTTTTGTTTACACAAGATAATGGGCCCTTTAAATGTTTGGTTAGGTAGTGATATAGTAATTGAGAATATGTCCCTCGAATTTATGGAGCATTAAAAAGTAAAACAAAAACTAATATGTGTGTGTGTGTGTATTCCCTCTAACCCCCACTGGCCGGCAGTGTTATTATGGAAGAACTCTCTCTACAATGTCGCATTTATGGTCATTGTAGACAGCTTTAGTCCGGGAGTTAGAAGGTGATAGCTCTATTGCAGATCCAGCAACCCATTTCAGAATGTCTGGAGAGTCACGCCCATTCCGAGGTTACTTTCACTCACAATAAGCCCCGCATGTATGCATCACCGTTATCAAATGGATATTGGTGATACATACACACTTCCAGGTTCGAAAATATTCTTTTCAACCCTGGCATGTATTTAGTGTAATTTTGATATTTTTTTTTTTTTTTAATAAATGGAAAGCTCTCACCATATTCTGCTCTTCCGCCGTCGTTATTTGCTTCTTTTGGAATCCCTTGGACTTTTTCTCTAACGCTTCGTACTTCATTCCGTGCTTCACCGGCAATTTCCTTCCGTAGACCGTCCTTGGTTGGTTGGTTCTAATATGATTCCGCCTTTTTTGGTCGGTTTGATGTCCACCATATGTTATTGAATTGCCTTTGTGATCTGGGACGAGGCTCACGTCCAAAGTCACTGGTCCATCGAGCGCTCCGTTTGCGAAAGGAGAATGAAAGAAATACGAAAGGGATCAGTTTCAAGAAGTGACAGTTTCATCAGATTCCCCAACTAACCATAGTCAAGCAAAGTAAGAATATACAAGCTATATTGTGACTATATGGTTACTTGGGTACTCATATGGCCGTCAGAATGGTTCATCGGTTGCGAAGTGAAGTATTTCTGAAAGTGTTGCGTAATATTTCTTAATGTTTTGAATTTAACCTAACGTTACCTCAATGTTATTTCACAGACAAGCAGACACAACAAATTGAAAATTTATAATTGTAAACCCTACCGCCATCTGTCGTATATACTTTGATGGGCAATACACTCAACAGATGGTTGTAGTGTGTAAACGTCAAACGCTAGGGAATTGATTATGTGCACCACAAATTGCAGTACTACCAACTAAGAAACATGTAAATTGACCGTTAAAAACGATTTTGAAGAACGTTTTAAGAGTGTTATGTCTGCTTTTCTGTGATCATACCTTCACTATCGAAACTTCGGGTAATCTGCGAAAGTACTTGCATTTTTCTCAGGCACTTTTGATCTAACTGCAATTACTCTCTCATACTCGAAATGTGCCACGACCAAATTGGCACAACGACGCCCTATACGCTCTCTGACCGAAGCGCAGGAATAAAACAAAAACTAATATGTGGTGGTAAACTATAACGAACAAAATTTGGTGCACAGGTAAACAACTGAGGAACGCGATGCCTCTGTATTTATCTATGTATAAATTTGCTGTTGGCCCGATATCTAGATATCACTACACTGAAATAGAGCCATCTGTTACAATAAAACACTTTGGATTATGTCGAAGACAACATATCAAGAAGACTGGCAACTTTGCCTGAATTCAAGCGACATACACAGTAGCGCTGCGCTCGAGCGAAGATGTAAGCAGCGCATAGAAAAATGAGCAAATACACAAACCTTCATTCTGAGGATGGAATCTTTGCTATCCAATTCGTTCGGAGCATTCACCTTTGAGCGGCAGATGACGCGATTTTGCCTGTCTCATACCGGGCGTATGAGAAGATGGAAGAGTTGCCAGTCTTCTTGATATGTTGTCTTTGATTATGTCCAATTTAAAAAAAAATGAATTCGATTTTACCTGACATCTTCTTGCATGAGGAAGTCAATTAGGGCTATAAATATCGATTAAAAACCAAACTGCGGTGCAAATTTACCTATTTACAATGCCTGAACAGAAAAAAGCTTCTCCTGAACAATTTTGATTTTGGCGCTTAACATATGTAACATAAGTCCTGGGAATACTTTCAGGTGTTTATTTGACGGCATGAACAAACACACATATGTCAACCAATGCACTTGTCACGCTTATCTATACTACTACTGAACTGTCAAACTCAAATTGCGCAGTAGTTTCCATTTAAAATGTCGTACAAGCTGGATTTATGTGCACAAGTCGCCAACCTTTTTGGACGGCTCAGTACAAGTGAAATGGATCATTGAAGATGCTGAGGTTTTGACAGCACCGTACTGTGGCTACCACAGTATTTTACATTGGTTCGTCCGTATACAGTAGCGCCAAATGAAAACTGTGGTGGGTTCAAAACTCAGCCATCTAAAATGATCCATTCTAAGCGTGTTCAAAGACGAGCCAATATCAAAATCAACTATTTATCGTGTTTTGAAGGATTGTCGTGATGGCAAAGAAACGGAAAATAAAAAGAAATGCGGTCGCCCAACAAAATTGAGTGCCAGAACAACCAAAAAATGTTGTCAAGTGCTGAAAACAAATTTGGTCAATCAACACGCAAATTAGCACGAAAATTTCATGTTTCAAATATGACAATCCATCGGATTAAAAAATACAACGTAATCTATCGGAAACGTCATCGTGCTCTAAAATGTACACAGCAACAACTCGAAAAATACCAAAATGTTGCCGTGCACTTCGTCGCGAACCTTTTGCGAATGGAAAATGCATCATTTTGGAACTGAGCAAAAATACCATTTGTACCGAAAAAGGACAATCCATCAAACGTGCCTCAGGCTCGTCCAATCGGGTGTACTCAAGGCTACGGTGTACGACAACGGATGGGAAGCTCAAATTGAGCAACAATTGGTTGATCGAATCAAGCAAAATTTAAAAGAAATCGTCAAAGATACCGTCCAAACCCTGATTCAACAATTTCGCTGCACACTGCTAAAAATCGAAGATAATGGTCCATTGAGTGTACTGTAAATGCATTTTTCAACAGTTTATAAATAGAATAAAATACCCTGAAGAAAATTTTAAAAATTAAATTGTTTGATTTCAAATGGCATGCTTTTGATTTTTTCCCAGGACCTATGTTACATATGTTACTTTACATTGCTGTCCCACGGTAGATTGCATTATCGTTGCGTTACATTCTGAAAACGAAACATATTTTATCATTGAGAGGGTAATCAAACATTGTGGCATGATTTCCCGGAACTATCGCGTACGTACCCTGGATTGAACTGTTCAAATAAAAGATTATTTTGGTCACTTCTCGGGAATCAAAACTAAACCATGCAAATCAACAGCACCGTGTTGAAGTTTCTCCTATTCAATGATACTGCTGAGCTTCGTGGGAGGTTTTAAGTTACAAGAAATAAGCGAACAAGTCTTTGTTTACGTTTGCACCGATGTTTCGAAACTACTAGCTTTTTTCAACAATCCCCATAGCTGGTGAAAACTCGGCTACTTGTCAACTGATTTGGTTACAGCGGTACCCTTGGACGTCGGCTTTACCGGTTTGCCGCAACCCTGTTAGGCAGGGTCGCCCTTAAGGGCGCTGGAAACACACTGTCGTGCTAACTTGTCTCGATGTCAATCGTACTAAAGCCCTACAGTAAAAGTATGGACGACTGTCACCACAAAACTGAAAAAAAGCTGTTCCAATCGAGCAAAGCGGTGCATTTTGACGGTTCGATTGGAACAACTTTTGACAGACGTCCATACTTTTACTGTAGGGCTTTAAATCGTACAAGGTCTGGAACACATGTCACTTATACAAATTGTGGCAGACTTTGTATAACGTACATCGATCTTGACTAACAGGAGGGGGGCATCATGCGCACAAGTATTGATGGTCCGAAAGTGAGAATAACAACAACAAACCAACATTTGGCTGGCTGGAGCGAAAGTGAGGATAACAAACTTTGGACTTGAAAATGGGATTACGCAGCGACATCGGTTGCAGAAATCAGCCACGCTTCTAATCCATTGCCCCCATGTGTGAAAATAAATCATAGCACCATAAACCGATAGCAAAATTGATTTCTTTAATTTAATCCCTCTGCAGAGTACACAACAGCAAAACAAAGCGCGCCCATCATCGTCGATGATGGTGATGGTGATGATGCATAATGATGGTACCGATCGATGCTGGCAGTGCCCAAGATGATCGATGTCTTTCGGAAACTCCATTAAGGTCAATTATTGCTACACCTCGGCTCCGTCGTCGGCGGAAGCTTTTGTTTTCGGGGCTTACGCTTTGCGCATTTCGTTCCTTCTCAGCCATCCATCCATGCATGCATACACTTCTAATTAATTCCCGTACGAACCGAGCGAACTCTGAAGATAAGAAAATCGTTGGTACTGCAACAGAAATGCAAAATCTTCCACCGGGGAGTGAGCACGTGATGTGGCACTTTTCGTCCCAGAGAGGTTGTACCATAGGAAAAGTCCCTCCAGCCCTTCTACCTTCCCTTCCGTGTCGAATCGGTAATGTAAACGACCAATTATTTTCCGACATCGATGGTGTTTTCTGTTCACTTTTGGGGGCCCTCGGGATCGCGATCGCGATCGAGCCCGTTCTGTGCTGTGTAAAAACACCTTTATCTCACACGTCATGCTGCTGCCGCTGCTGCCACTACTGGCCGGCCGTCACTTTTGTTGTTACCTCGAAGGGATCCCGGGTCTTCTCTTCTTGATGGTGGCTGATGACCGGTTCCCATACAATACCTTCCCGACCCGGTACTGGGTATGTGAGTGTGTTTGAGGAGTGAGTAGATCGATGGACGAAGAAAATACAACCAGTCACGGCCGGGAGGATGAGGAGGAGGCGAAACGCATGTCGTGATCCGGCTGTTTTGCAGCCGCAGTCAGACACCTTCGAAGCGCCCCGAAAAGCTGCGCTGCGCTCTCCGGTGCGCTCCGGGTATGATGTATGTAATCAAGCCCGTTCGTGCATAATTACGACTAATTCCTTTTGATTATTATTATACTCTCCACGCCAGCCAGCCAGCCAGCTAGCATCGGAGCTCGGCGGACGGGTCCGGGTGTTTTTTGACTTTGGCCTGGCCGGGCAAGTTTCATTTTTGTGCTTTGCCTCTGCTCTCCGGGGGCTTCGTTAGTGTGGAGACTTTCGCTTAGTTTTTTCGGGAGTCTCTCCGTGATTTTTTTTTTGGCTTCGCTTCTTCGAAATGTAGTCCACTGAGCAAATCCCCCTAGCAGGTACAGGTGGGAAGCCACAGTCGACGAAGCAATACTATTCCGGAGCGAGAACCTCGGTGAGAACAGTCACTAATGTGATCGTCGGACACGATCGAAGCTATTAGATGGTCGATGGGGGCATCAGAGAATGGCTTGAGCGAGAGAGGAAGAAACTATAAAAATATAATAGCAAATTAATGGATATCATCGCCATTATTCATTATCATCGGCCATCATCATCATCTTCGTCGTCGTCGTCGTCGTCGTCGTCGCAAGCATGATGATCGTAGCCGACCGTCGATCACAGCTCACAGATCGATGGATATGGATGGAAAAGGCAATAATCATAGGCGATCTTCAGACATTGATACGCTCGCTGGCTGCTGTTGTTGTTGTTGTTGTTGTTCGGTTTCGGTGGCCTAGTGCGACCAGAAGGTTATTATTTTTCTGTTCATGCGGCCGTCTGATTCGAGGAAGCACGAATCGATAGTGGAGGCAAAGTTCGCCTCTCAAGCGATCGATCAATCGATCGCTGACGGTGGCAGGTCGCATGTTGCAACCGTGCTGGTGCAATGATTGGCTCTTTTGTGGCCTAGATTTGCGATTGAAGGGCGTTTTTCGGGCGATGCTGTCAGTTTTTTTTTATTGGTATACTGTCGAGCAACATTCAGGGTGAAGTATTTTTAGGTTGGCAGCGTAACGGGTGACCGGTAGGGAAGTTAGTTTTGATCTCATACAACTACTGAAAGCCTAGCGCCACTTTCCTAGGTACCAAATGTAAACAAAAAAAAATGAATTTAAATAACGATTTCAGGACGGAAAACAGTATTTTTTGCGTTCGGGGGTTTTCATCTTGACAGAACCTGCCTTACATATACTTACATATTCGGTTTAAAAACGATAAATTATGAAAGATGTTCAAGTCTCTGTGCATTATTTTTTCGAATCACTGTTAGAATATAGGAAAATGGTGCAATGCTGTGTGACTATGACACCTAAACTGACAGCACTTGGTAATCAATTAACAATATTAACTTGGCAGTGAGCTTTAAGAGGTCCGATGTCACAAACGCAGAGAACAAAATGCTCAAAGGTAACTCTTCCAAGTAAAGCCGAACGTAAAGCATCAAACTCATCGTGTAGAATAAGAGTTCCCCTATTCGATAAATCTGACGACATTCATGGATTTACCGTGAACCCCCGGTAATATGGCCGTTCTTAATCTGAACACTTTTTAGTTTGAACTCCGCTAATCTGCACGCCGTGCAAACTAAAAATTACTCAAATCTGGAATTAGGGTGTAACAGCTTTTGTAAACAATGACTTCTCTCGATGATCTCTAGAAAGCCAAGGCCCGCTCACTCAAATCAACGTCACCATCTGGTAGGGGAAGACTTCCCCTTCCCGTTGGTTATGTTAGTTTGCGTGGGAGTGCCTTGAGTTTCGAGAAATCATCAAGAGAAGTAATTGTTTACAAAAGCTATTACGCCCTAATTCCAGCTCTATCAAGAAATGTCATCTAGCACATGGAATAGATTAAAATCAGAGTCGATAATAGAAGAGTTACGCAGACTGAAACCAAAATCTACCTATCGAACTGTCAAACAGTCTACCTATCGAACATAATAGACAAACTGACTCTGTTGCATGGGAAGTATTGTTTGCACAAATCAAGATACCAGAGGAAAATTTCAAAATCCAGGTGAAGTCATCCAAGGTGTTAACAAAAAAAAGGTTGCCAAAATTTCCATTGATCGACATCAGTGTTGCAAGCTTCACTCTGCGTAACTCTTCTATTATCAACTCTGAGCAAAGTGAAACGAAACGCAGAAGCAAAGCAAAACAGCAAATAGAGCTACCAGAAACTCGCTTTCGGATGGTCGTAGGATTACTAGAAGTTCCAATTCCCGTTCAGATAAACGGGGGTGCACGGTATTTTGATTCACTGGAAATGTAAGGGTGAAGTAATTGTTTACGTTTACGCAACTATGAACGCTCACGAAAAGCCACTGTCGAACTGACAGCAATCTATTGTTTATCATAGTTATACGAGTTGGTTCCTCTGAGTTCGATTCGCTTGCATTTAAGACTCTGTACAGAGGCATTCGATGATCCGATACAAGGCCGGTCCGAGGGGAGGGGGGGGGGCGCTCTTTTGTAGGGCAAATTAGCTTTTAATATCGCGGTCAATCCTCGTGGTCGTCATCGTCATTATATCAGTTCTGCCACCACCCATCCCCCCTTCCTCCTCCTCGTCAACCTCCGGAAGGAGGCGACGCGCATATGATCGTGATCTCGCTTTGATGGCCCTGCTTTCGACCTCTACAGAAGCGCGGACAACGCGAATGGATGCCGCATGATATTACTCGTTTTCGGTTCTTCTTCCTTCGCCAGCGGCGGAACAAGAAGATCGGGCCGAGAGCCAAGGGTGTGTTAGGCGTGCCGCAAATTGCAGAGCTAATGACGGCTAAGAATTTGACTGGGACTTGGACCCAGACCCGGTCGGTTCGTTTTTGTTCCATCATTCCATCATCTTTTGCTGACTGGGTGGATTTTTATCGAGCGAGGTGGCATTCCAGGAATTTCTCCCGGTCTCTCTCTCTCTCTCCTGCCTCTCGATTCGTTTCGGTTTTTCGGCAACGATCATGAGAAAATTTTCTGGAAAATAATTACCCCCCATTGGGATCGTCAATCGAAAAAGAAAGGCATTTCCGATTCTAGCGAAATTCAAGTCCAAGGGATAATTGCCGACGGAGGAAATGTGTCATTATTAAGCGCTGCGACTGCGAGCGAAAAGTCACCACTGACACCTGTCATCCCTAGTGCACACACTCTGTCAAAGTGTAGATGGCGCGCGCGCACGAGTGAGCGCGGGGACAATTAGGGCTCCGGTTGCAATTAATTAAATTGCTCCGGTTTCGGAAAGGTTCCACCACCACCGCCGCCGCCGCCGAGGAGAAAAGGTGGCATTATTTCACGCACGATCGCCTGCGGACGATCGATTCTTGTGACGTTCAACAGGGCGGGGGTCTAATCGCTTTCCAATGCTTTTAGGTTCACAAATGACAATGTCCACGAGGGGTCTCCAAGCGCAGACATGTATATTACCGGTCCGGCCGATTTCAACCGACCGTGGATGGTAATATCCGCAACGGAACGCCTCGAAACGCGCTGGATGGTGCATTATAATAATGTTATTATTATTATATGATATAGGCAGGCAGGAGGCATGTACACATCAACTTCTCTCTGTATCTCTCCCATGGAACTCCGCACCGTTGCATTTTGTTCAGTCCGAGGCAAAAGTTAAAAGTGTTATAGCCCCATCGTCCGGACGGCCGCGGCGGTCTCTTTCATCTTTGTTCAGATCTTTTCCGCTCCAGCTACTTCTTCTTCATCGCCTTCTTCGGTTCGCTTCAGCTCCAGCCCCTCACCTTGAGGTGCCTTCCGGGAGCACTCACTGAACCATTTCATTTATGGTTTCCCTGACACTTTAGAAGCTCCGAGAGTCTGCTGAACGAATGAATGCAGCTCCAGCCAGAAGCTCGCTCACATGCTGCATGGCCACGAAGAGAAACTCAGAGAACGGGTCGGACAAAAAGGGGGAGGAATGATTTATACCTGATCACACTGGTCAGAGGGAGGCTAATGGCTCCTCCGGTCCGATCCGATATGCATTTGAAATCGAATCTCGGGGAAAGATAGCAATTTGGGCGATGCCACAGCTGTCGCCCCCTGCCGTCAGTCAGTCACATTAGTTTTACATTGTGTCTCTTTTCTCTTTCTTCCGTTTCAGATTACTTCCCTGCGGCCGGTGATCGATTCGGGTTGCTCGAAGCAGGCCCTGTTCCTGTTCTGCTCGTCGCTGTTCCCGCTCTGCTCGGCCAATGCACCCCGGCCGGTACAACCGTGCCGGTCGCTGTGCGAACAGGTTCGCAAGGACTGCTTCAGCGATGCCATCTTCAGCAAACTGTGGCCGGCGTACCTGGACTGTCGGACGTTACCGCAGCCGGAAAACCACGGACTCTGCATGCAGGTGAGCATCTGGGGAAGGGTACGAGAATCGGGGGCTTTGAGTGGCTGTAGTCAGCAGGGGCGAGATGTGCTGTCAAATCAGCCTACTGATCACCCATCAATGAGATGTAAACATGCGAGGAACAGTGAATTTATCGTCTCTTTCGTTCTAGGCTGTTTAAATGGCTGAAGGAGTTTGACGTCAAACAAACCATCTAAACAGCCTAGAACGAAAGAGACGACAAATTCACTGTTCCTCATATGTTTACACCCATTGATTTTCCATATTCGGAGTGATTTGAGATTTGGGCGTAATTGCTTTTGTAAACAAACACGTCAATCGCCGAATTCTCGTGAATAACAGATCAATCTGGTAAACAAACTGATTTGGTTCAGTTCATCTACCTGATAGTGTTATTAGTTTTCGAGATCGAGCTTTTATTTGCGAGAAATCGGCGATTGACGTGTTTGTTTACAAATGCAATTACGCCCAAATCTCAAATCACTCCGGATATGTGAATTTGGTTCCAAACATCAACAAACCATCGTTGCTTATGGCTTGTTGTCGATTGGAACTAGAAATGCGAGCTAGGCGACGATTGTTCATATTTGACAGTTGCTCGGGTTTGATTCTGACAAACGTCTCACCAATGTGCATTGGTCGTCTCTTTCAGTCGCCCGAAAGGCAAGAGATGACAAATTCACTGCCTCAAGCTTGATTTAAATAATCCTATATTCTTCAGAAGTGATCTAAATTAATAAATTAGCCCCAATTGGGATGGATCAAGCCAAAATAGACTAAACTGACTGGAACTTCCCGGAGTTCCATACTCCTGGTGACGCATTACGACCCGAAAATGCCGATGATTGTTGCAGCGGACGCATCCAGAAGAGGAATATGTAGTAGCTGCAGTTACCCTTGAAGAAGACATGACAAGTATTCTGACAGACGCTGTAAACAAAGTACCTATATCGTTTGCTGCTTTTCAAGAAACTACCAAGTCAATCGATACGTTACAGCTACATATGTGAAGGATGGCCAAGGAATCCAACTTCAATCCAAAAAAACTCCGGCTCGAATCATGCCCGTTCCAGCAAAACCTTGGTCATGCATCCACATAGATTATGCAGGTCCTGTCAATTGTATGTATTTTCTGGTGGTGGTCGATCCGTATACGAAACGGCCAGATGTTTTCAATCTTTGGCGTTCCTGAAACCATCGTATCCGATAACGGAACTCAATTTACACGCAGGGTTCCTTCCATTCATTTTGGCTATAAAAATGTTTTTATGAAATTATGGAATAATAAGATATTATTATAATATTTTGTTTGTATAAGCAACAAGAAAAGATTGTGGAGTTTGTGTTTGACACATAATACCAGCCAATGATGCTGCATGAGAATGGCAATAAGCGATTTTGTTATTTTTCTCACCCATTCTTCGCTCTTCACTCTTCGCGAAGAGGCGATCAGAAAATCGCTCATTGTGGCTCTGTCAAAGCTAAATTTGCAGGTTTTATGTGTCAAACACAAACTTTAAAATCTTTTCTTGTTCCTTACGCATACAAAATACCACCATAATATCTTATTATTCCATAATTTTCTAAAACATTTTTTTAGTCAAAATGAATGGAAGGCACCCTGTTTACACGTTATGAATTTCGGACATTTTGCGAACATCTTGGCATCAACCACATTCGAACAGCTCCTTTACATCCTCAATCGAATGGACTGGCTGAACGTTTTGTGGATACCCTTAAGAGAAGTTTGCGGAAAATTCGTGCGGGAGGAGACACCTTGGAAGAAGCATTGCAAGTTTTCCTTCAAGTCTATCGTACTATACGATTTGGATGGACGTTCCCCTGCCGAAATGATGTTTCAAAGGCCTATTCGCACTGTTTTCTCAATGTTGGAATCTCCATCCGATACTGTTTCAGAATCCCTCGGCAAAATAGAAAAACAAAATGAAGCTTACTATAAGAAGCATGGAGCAGTCAGTTTACACCAGGTGAAACAGTTTACGCTAAAGTACATCGAAATAATTCGAGGATTTGGGAGAAGGCCACGATTATAGAGAGAATCGGAAAAGTCAACTACAATGTGTACCTGTAAGAACGCCAACGCATTATCCGTTGAAGCTACGGATATCTGAAGACGTCGTATCTCAAGATCCATCACTTCTTTCTGTGCTCTTCGACGGATTTGTACTCTCATGTATTGAACTTCCAAGACACGGTATGAATGCTGACCAACCAGAGATACCCGATGTGAACGAAAATCCTGCTGAATCTGATGAATCCTTCTATTCCGAGGAAGCTGAAGATGTTACACCTCCTGTTGTGGATCCCGTTCCTGAGAGAGAGAGACGATTGATTCAACTTTCTGCAAGTTCCAATCCTATTGGATGACTTAAAATGGGGAGATGTTGGATCTCAGCAACACAGGTTCATGGCAACCAGCTTGTTTCGGTGCCTTTTTATAGGAGTCAATCGGCATCGGAGTAACCAATCAGGTCAGTACTACAACCCTTGGTGTACTGCAGCTTGAGCTTCGACGTACCTCGTAAGTACCGAAACAGGTGTTTAACCGCTTCCCAATGCTTGACTCCTGGATTCGTGTTGAAGCGACTCGTTAACGGCGAAGAGTACACCAGGTCTGGTGCATTGCGCTGGATACATCAAACTGCCTACAGCCTCCTGGTACGGCACTTCTTTCATTTTTGCAGCTTCATCCGTAGTCTGCCATCTCTTTGGTCAGCTTCAAGCTTGAGTTCATCGGAGTCGATACTGCCTTCGCATGTTGCATGTTGAATCGGGACAGCATCGCCTCAATGTATGCCTCCTGATCCAGAGCTACGGCATCGTTGTCACGAGTAATCCGTATTCCGAGACACGAACTTGCTGATCCTAGGTCCTTCATGCGAAACGTGTCACCCAGCTTCATCTTGATCTCGGCAGTCCACGCTTTACCGTTGGAAAAGATAATCACCTCGTCTACGTAGATTGCAATAAATATCATCCGGTTGCCTTCGATGCGATAGTAGAGACACGGATCGTACTTTGACGGAGCATCGAGTTTAGCGTTTTGAGTCCGTATAGAGCTTTATTCAAACGGCAAACCAGTCTTGACTGATGGGAGTTTTGGAAACACGGTGGCTGTTCCATGCAAATCTCCTCATTTAATTCTCCCTGGAGAAACGCCGTTTTAGCGTCCATTTGCTCGATAGCCAGTCCATGCCGGGCGGACAAGGCGAAAAGGTACCGCAGGGAGCTATAACGAACCACGTGTGAGTAGGTCTCATCATAGCCCTATAGCTGCGAGAAGCTTTTTACGACTAGGCGCACTTTGTGTCTGTCCACGTTGCCGTTTGCGTCGTGCTTGGTCTTAAAGACCCATTTGCATTTGATCGGCTTCCGACCAGCAGGCAGTTCGGTCAAGGTCCAGGTGTCGTTTGCTCAGAGCGCATCATACTCCTCACGCATCGCTTGCTTTCAGAGTGCTGCGTCTTCCCGCGACATTGCCTCTTGGTACGTATCCGGATCGCCATTTGGTAGTGGTCCCTCAGCTAAGGCCATGTCGACTGCGGTTGCGATACCACCGAACAGGCCTTGGGGTGTGAGCTGCACTGGTGTATCCAAGTTGTCCGCGTTCGTATTAGCCTCCTGTAAAGGTTGAGAATGCGGCAGACCTTTGTACGTTACTTGAAAGTCATTATACTTGCCTGGGATTTTGTGCTCCCGACCGCTACGCCTCAACACCTGTGACTGAGGTGGATTTGAAGTTTTGCGCGGTGGGAGCACGGGAGTCACGTCAATCACGGTTTCTTGCGAAAGGTCAAAGCCGTTGAACTCTTCTTCGCTTCCATTTTCGTAATCCGTGAAGAACTCGTCCTCAGCGTCATCGTCCTCGGTTTCCTCGACGAGGCGGTTGTCCGAACCTCTTGCAGCTGGCGATGAAGAAACGAACTTGAAGTCTAGCGGGACCAAGATCTGACGTTGCTTTTCATCCGGTGCGCTTGGTTCACCTTCGTGGATGAAGCAGACTTCGCAGCTGGTGAACACTTTACACGACTGCGGATCGTAGAGCCGATATCCTTTCGTGTAGTCGTCGTACCCAACAAAAATGCATTCCCGAGACTTGGCGTCGAGCTTGCGTCGCCGTTTTTTGGGTATTTGTACCATTGCCTTGGTACCGAAAATCCGAAGATGTGACAAATTGGGTTTCTTCCCGGATCAGACTTGCTCAGGAGTAGAGTTGTGACCTTGAGTTGGGGATCGGTTCTGCAGGTAGACGGAAGTATGTACGGCCGCAGCCCAGAACGTCTTCGCCAGTCCTGATTAGAACAGTAGGCATCGAGCACGTTCAACTATTAAACGGTTTGCACGCTCCGCCATACCATTCTGTTCCGGAGTGTATGCTGTAGTCTTTTGTTGCTGAATGCCGTTGTCGCTGCGAAGAACCTTGATCTTCCGCTCGGATTGGCGCTCAACCATTACGTGGAATTCTTGGAAAGTTCTCAAAACTTCTGGTCCCGATTTCATTTTGAGGAAGTACGTCCACATCTTCCGAGACTTATCATCCACGAAGACGATGTAATGTCTGCTTCCTCCAAGAGACTTTACCTCCATGGGCCCGCAAATGTCGGTGTGCACCACATCGAGCATTTTTGCTGCACGCGAACCATTCTTGCTAAAGGGATGCCGACAATGTTTACCCATTGAACATACCTTGCAGCCTCCCGCGTCTGTGCTGTTGATTGTGATTCCATCTACCAATCCGTTGGCTAGCTTTCGAACGCTCTTTAGGTTCAAATGTCCCAGTCGTTGGTGCCAAACCGTCACACTGGTTGCTGGCACGCAAGCCAAAGCATTATTTGTGTCCTGCTGCAGCTCAAGCGGAAACAATCCGTTTTCGTGCCTGCCTATGGCCACTGTTTTCCCGTCACTGTTCACAATTTTACATCCAGCGTTGGTAAACACAACCGTATATCCCTTGCTGACAATCTGGTTCACGGAGAGAAGATTCACCGAAAGATCCGGGATCAGTTGGACATCGTGAACCGGAATATTGTTCTCCTGACAAGCCGGCTTCAACGTGGCCGAGCCACTTGCCGTTACATTCATCCCGTTTCCATTAGCAGTGACAACGGACCCGGTCGCTGGCTGCAAATTTTCCAGAAACTTGCACCTGAATCGATGAACCACTCCGATGCCTTCGTGGATGAAAAGGTTGACGGCACCGCGCAGAAAGCATCCTCCTTTTTGGCACTCCTGCAATCACGAGCAATGTGTCCAAACTTGTGGCACTTTCGGCATTTTGGTCCTTTGGGGGGGGGGGATCACTCTTCGGTTCGTTCTGCTGCTTGTATTTCCCGCTGCGTCCAGCTGCTCCCGTCCGTCGACTAGCAGCCAGTGCCGCATTTTCAGGCGAACATTTTACCTCCTGCAGCAGCTTTGTTTTTATTGCGTCCCCGGTAATCGGCATTCCCGAGTTCTCCAGAGCCATGATCATCGGGCGATATTCGTCGGGGAGACCAGCCAGCAGCAACGTTCCTATCCATCGGAGATCGGGAAATTTATCCCGTTCAGTTGATGAGCAGTTGTCACAATTCGGTTGACGTAATCGTCCATTGATGAGCAAGCAGACAGCTCAGTTTTTACCAACTTGTGGAGCAATCCGACCCGTCGCGTTAGGCCTGTGTCGTCGAATGCACTTTCCAGTTTGGCCCAAACTTCCTTCGCCGATTTCGCTTCCTTCACGTGTACATCGTTAACGGGGTCGAGAAGCAAAATGATCCTCCAGCTCCAAGTATGTCTGCACCGCAAACTTCCACGTGGGCCAGTTATCACGTCCGGTCAGCCGCTCGATTTCCGGAAGCCTGGAGATGCCATTTCTTCGGCAGGTATTTGCTGTGGCTGAGAAAATCATCACCAAGGATGCCACATTCGAGAGCAAGATGTAATAATGCGTTTTCTTTTTAAACCGGCGATTTCATTGTTGTTGCATTTTCCATTGGATTTAATGTGGTTATCATGAACTTTATCTACCGCAGATGTATAATTTTCATTAGAAAAGTTTGAAAATTGATGTATATTGACTCATTGTTTGTTTATTTCACCGATTCTGATGTCACACAAAACATGACAGGAGTGGAGTAGCTAGCCTGGTATATGTAGGCCGTGGTTCCATGGTGTCAAACCGACTACTTTGTCAACTGATTTAGTTACAGCGGCACCATTCCCGAACCGCAGCTAAACAAATTGTGAATTTTCGGAATCAATTACAATTTCCCCCATAACTACCTAAATACATCAAACGCTATGTGATTGTACACCGCATCTAACGAACGAGCAACTTTCCGGCACGCACCTTTCAACCGCTCGGCATCCCACAACTCTTAATAACATAGCCCCAGCAGGTTCGCTGGTATTTGGACAAGATCGCTTAATCCGGTTTCCTGGAAACCAACCGAAAGGTTCTAGCCTCGAGCTCTTGGCTCTAGAATTCTTCGCCCGAAGATATTAGAAATCCTAATGGGTAATAGAGCGCGGAGCCCACCAAACATCGCCAGCGGATATTTCGGCTAGATCGTCCAATCGATCCATCGCACCAGCTCTCTTTCGCTGACCGTGCGTTATAATTAAGCCCCGCGCTAAAAACTGTAATTCGGAATATTCGCATCCGAGATTTTTACTTAATTTCTGTTTCGTACAGAGCGCTTCCTCGGCGCTCGGCAGACTGCTCCCCTGCGAGGGAAGCGTAGTAGGTTGATCTGCTTTAAAGCAGCCTGAGTATCGATCGCGCTTCTAATTAGAGGTCTGTATCACTTTAAAAAATAGTTATCAAAAATATTTCCCCCTCGCCTACTACTGCCAGGCAGGGCGGGGACGTACGAAGCGGAGGTTGCTTGGACCCGATAGGAGCGCAGCAGCTTAATGCCCGACTGGCGCTCAAATTAATGCCCGCGCGTGAAAGATGGAAGGAAACGCTAGCCCGTCCTCTTCCTTCTCCTCCCCCAACTCACGCAGATTTTCGAGTGAAGAAGAAAGACCCAAACCCGACGAAACCTCTTAAAAGCTCTTTTTTGATAAAGCAATTTTATATTACAGTTTATCTTATATCGATCCGCGGTGAGGTGCACAAGCCGATCGCGTTTCTCTCTCTCTCTTCTTTGGACCTTTTGTTCGGCCACACCACGACTGCTGATTTACAAAGTCTCTTTCACTCATTTCTTGAATCGAAGCCGTGGCCAAGCCAAATGATAATTACCGGCTCAGCAGCAGCCGCCGCCGCCACCGCCGATATGTGCCCCTATAGACGTTTGTCTTAAAGGTAAAAGTGCGCCCCCGGAATGATGATGGTGGTGGTGGTAAGGTGAATATTAAAATCGGACACGCCGCGGACAGGTTCAAGGAGAGTGTGGGAAGTGGGAAGAGGAAAATCCGAAATTAATTACTCCACAAAAATCATAATTATTTTTGTGAGATAAAACAGAAGTTTTTCTTGCCGGCAGATGGCAAGGCACCGTGACTTCGGGGATCTTGCGTGTCAGAAGACATTGATGGAAGCACGGATGGAGGTACTGGAACGCTGGTTCAAGCGTTGAACTAAATATTTCCTGGGTTTTTTTTCATGTTGAATTATTACTTTATAATCAACCCAACCGTTAGCCAACTAGAAGATCTGTAACTAAGCGGGACTGAAACCGTGAACAGTTTGTCAACTTACCTAGAAATACACTTTTACGATTTAGTATTTTCACTTTTAAGCACATTTTAAAACTAATTCAACTTCCTTTTGACAGTATCAGAGTTCAATTTACGTACCACTTGCAAAAACTATATGCCCATTGGTAACAACGCTAAAGCGTTCCCTACCATCACCATAGTGACTCTTTAACTAACATCTTCATCTTTTCTCTCTCTCTCCATTCCAGGTCCCTCCGGAAGCCTCCGGAAGCGTTGAGAAGAACCTCAGCAACCCAACCGTCACTGCCGCCGTCCCCCTCAAGCCCTGGTCCATTTTCAACCTCCCGCAGCATCCAGCGATGCATCCCAACTCCATTATGGAACCGGGTGCCACCCGGCCCCCAACCAACCATCACCACTCTCCGCCGGTCACCTGCCCCACCAACTACAGCCTCGAATACGACCAATGCGTTCCGAAGTGCGGTTCCTCCATCGATGCCATGTACAATGCCCGCCAGAAGGAGACCATCGAGTTCTGGACCCTGATGCTGTCGGCAGGGTGCTTCATCTTCACGCTCATGTCCCTGGTCACCTTCTGGACCAAGGCCACCAAGTTCGAGTACCCCGACCGGCCACTGCTGTTCATGACGCTCTGCTACAACCTGATGGGTCTCTGCTACCTTGAACGGACCATCCTGCACAACCCACGCAAGGAACTAATCGATTTGCTAGAATTCCGTCAGGAATGCAACATAACCTCCCAATGTCTGGCGTACTACATCATCAAAAACTACCTGCTCATCAGCGCCACTACATGGTGGCTGATCTTCGGCGTTTGCTGGTACCTCAGCACCGCCAAACAATGGTCCTGCGAAGCCCTGGAGAAAAAATCCGGTCTGTTCCACGTGATGGCGTGGGTCGTTCCATTCGCCTCGCCCATCAGTGCCCTGCTCCGTGGCAACATCCAAAAGTTTGAACTCACCAACTTCTGCACCGCCAAAGGATTCACCGAAATCCCTGCTCTGATCCTACTGCTCGCAGGAGCCACCCTGATCTTCCTGGCTCTGGTCGCTCTGAAACGCCTCAAATCCACTTGGAACCAGAGCGAAACCCTCTCCAAAGTATTCACCAGAGTTCTGCTCTTCGCCATCATCTACCTCATCCCCGCACTCTCGGCCATCATCTGTACCTTCTTCGAACGCATCGAAAACCCCATCGAACCGTGCACCTCCGGCACCAACTGCCCAACTCCCAGAAAATTCTCCATTCTGCCAACGCTCCTGAAGCTGATCCTCACCCTAGTCGGAGGATCGACCACAGGCATCTGGCTGTGGACCAAGCACACCAGTGATCTGAGCAAAAAGGTCAGCGGAGCAAATTCGGCCAACGGATCGCTGAAATCCGTTCCGCTGCTCAAGGTGAATCACCCCTCGGCAGGCAGTGGTAGCCCGTATCGAAGCACAACTACCGCCAGCAGCGGTAGTACCCATCCGAGTTCCGGATCGAAAAAGTACCTCTACAATCAGGCATACAGCAGTAGCCACCGGAGTGGTGCATCCAATGGCACCAGCGGATACATGCCGGTGCGGATACACCGGAGTCTCCGGGGGATGTCGTCGGCGGCGTCATCCGGTGGACGGGGGCCAACGTCGTCGATTATTACGAGGATTTGAAGCTGACAAGGGGTGCGTGACAGCCAGCTTTAACAAACGGGATCGGAATAGCAAACACAAATAAAGCATACACATTTTAAACGCTGTGATATAGAAATTCTAGGTTAGGAATATGCTTAATATTGACTACAATGTGTTCTCGACGGTCTAGATGCGTGACAATAGTGGGAGAACATTGTTCAGAAGTAATTATTTACTGTGTAAATGAGAAATCTAATTGAAACATTAGGATAGGGATAATCCAGAAATAATTGTGTATATAGCAAGCAAGTTTAGGTTATGTTTTACGGAACAAACGGAAAATAGAACGTTCTAGATTTGTAAAATTTAAAACGTCGGTTTCAACTTTTGAGTAGGAAAGAAGAGTGTACATAGCAAGTAGTTTATAAAACAAATTGATTGTATATTTATAATTGAAACATATTCGAGAAATTATAATATTAATAATAATAATAATAATGAAATATTGAAAACAAACGTAGCAGTTTCTTGTCAATAAATATCACCAATCTATAGAATCTATGTCAAGAAACGAACTGCGTCAGGTGGAAATTGACTCCTCCGTGCTTTCTGTTAACCCCGATCGAGAGATTCGGTATTAACCTATAGGTCCATCTACCGTTCTCCGCCGTTTTCTAACTCTTGAGGCATTCTTGACGCTTATAGATTCGCTCCGATGAGATGGTTCTGTATGCGTTCACGACTCGTATGGCCATGAGCCGGTACGGTACTGTTCAACGTCACGTGAATCCACTTGGTTTCCAGCGCTGTAACCCAGACTGGCCCTCTGTACTCAGTATCGACGAAGATACACCAACCGGTGGAAATTAACGATTTAAAATTGGCTCACTACTTGACTAGCCTATTAGTCCCAAGCAAATGATTAACGTACCCCATTCTGGTCGAAATTCTAGTATAACACTATGTTTGTTTTGATTCGCTATGAAAATTTGACAGACAAAATGAGGGGTTCGTAGATTTTCCTATGTTTCGAGGGGTGCATCGTTTAGCCTGGGACAGTTATGACTGCCAAAAAGTTAATCACGTTTCTTCGGGACCTTCTGGTCTTAGAGTTACCTCTATGATATGACTGCCTGTTTGGATAGATTTTCGGGCAGACGTAAACACGGTTTGACAGTAGCATACACAGCTTTAATGCTGAAAATGTATTCTTTTGTTGGTTATTTGGCTTGGTTTGAAATATAATGTTTACCTACATTTTCGTGCTATTTCTTCATTGTCGACCCGATACTCTTACGAATATTCTGATCGTGACTCTATCCAGCTTTCCATGCTCGGAAATGGCGGCCTGTTTGTATGAATAAATCTAGATAGAGCTGGAATTAGGGCGTAACAGCCTTTGTAAACAATGACTTCAATCGATTATTTCTAGGAACTCAAGGCACGCCCACGCAAACCAACATAACCGTCGGGTATGGGAAGTCTTCCCCTACCCGATGGTGTTGTTGATTTGCGTTGGCAAGCCTTAACTTTCTAGAAATCATCCAAAGAAGTAATTGTTTACAAAAGCTGTTACGTCCTAATTCCAGCTCTATCTAAAAATGTATCGTTCACTGTGCTTTTTGACACTATCTGGATGTTCGGATTTTGACCTCTCCCTTTCCCTCTCCCAGGAACAGAAAAAAATGGAACAATAGATCAGTGCACGGTCCCTAACCTCACTTTTTGCTCCCTATCATTTTGCTTCTGAGTAAAAGAGATAGCAACGAATGGGAGCCAAAACAAACCACCCAAAACTGTCAAAACTTACGGGTGAGAGAAGAGTGCGGCAAATCTTCGTGAACTGATCAATATACGCCCTCCAGTTAGTGTCAAAAAACACAGTGAAGGATACATTTATTCATACAAATAGGCCACAATTACCGAGCATGGAAAGCTAGATAGGCACTGACAACCAGACATAACACTCGCAAGTTGTTCATCGCACAATCATTTAACGGACAATTTAAAAGTATCGTAGTTGGTAGTACCAACACCTGTGGCGCAAAAATAGCGCGGGTATAAAAGGGAGATTGTTGCGCTGCCAGTGAAAGTTGCTCAAAATATATATATATCTGATGCTAAAAAAAATTACAGATATGAAACTGTTTTCATGGCGAATGCTACCAGCAGCTATAGTTAGTAAGTATATTGTTAGTTTCTTGACTTTGAACATTCTCCTAATTCTAGGTTATTTAGATATTCTGTGACGCTTTTCTCGATGCCAAATGTTTGTTGAGCGGAGATGAACCAGCCTGTGACTGAAAATCTCCTAAATAAATAAAGAAAACTAATTTTTTGTTGTTGTTCCTAATTTATAGAACTCATTTAAAATCAAATCTCAATAAATGGTTAGCATCGTTTTTTTTTTTTGGGTATTTCAATGTCGTATTGTCTTTTCCGATACGAATACAACAATCAATACGAATTGAACAATCTATAACAGGCGAATTCAACAATCAATAACAGGCTAAAGGAGCTAGTCGGGTGAGGTTATGTTTGATAGAGCTGCTACAGCGGTCATATCAACTAATTTCTATTAAAATGGATAAAGTGCACCCTGTAATCAAATGTCAATATCTCAGTAACCGTTACCCAGTTTTTGTCGCAGTTACGTTTACCCAGATTTGGGTAAATGCAAGTTTATCAATTCTTGGGTAGGTACCGATCTGAGTGGATTCTACCCAAACTTGGATAGTTTTGAAATAGCGTGTATACAATTCCTGTAAATGTCATCCCCCTTCCTAAAATATCGATATTATTGGCTTGCTGGCAGTTTTTCACAAGCCGGAAGTCGCCATCGTGGATTGCAAAATGGTGTGAATCCAAGGGGTAATCAACTCTGCACATTGTGCCGAAACACATCGTGGCACATTGATCGGTGCGTCATGGCACACGATGACAAGTATGACTTACTTACTTATCCTGGTCCGACATCCCTCAGGATTGCACCTGCATCACAATGTTACGCTAATTCACTCGGTCCGTGGCTGCTTGTCTCCAATTTCTTGACCGTCCCACACTTCCAAGATCCTGCTCCACTTGGTCCAACCACCTTGCTCGCTGTTCTCCTCTTCGTCTTGTACCGGCCGGATTCGAGGCAAACAGCATTTTTGCGGGATTATTGTCCGGCATTCTTAAAACGTGTCCCGCCCATCAACCCGTCCAGCTTTCGCAACTTTCTGGATACAGGGTTCGCCATAGAGCTGCGCCAGCTCGTGATTCATCCTTCGCCTCCATACACCGTTCTCACATACCCCGTCAAAGAGTATTCCTCGTTCGAAAACACCCAGTGCTTGCAGTTCCTCCTCAGGCATCGTCCACGTCTCGTGCCCGTAGAGAACTATCGGTCTTATCAGCGTCTTGTACATGGTACATTTAGTACGGAGGTGAAGTTTACCCGACCTCAGGGTCTTGTGGGGTCCGTAGTAAGCACGACTTCCGGCAATAATACGCCGACGAATTTCTCTGCTGCAGTTGTTATCCGACGTCACCAATGATCCGAGGTACACAAATTCATCCACCACCTCGAACTCATCTCCATCGATTGTCACGTTTCTGCCTATGCGAGCCCTATCCCGCTCGGTTCCTCCAGCTAACGGATACTTTGTCTTCAACGTTTTCACCTTTAATCCAACCTTCTCTGCTTCACGCTTCAGCCTGGTGTATTGCTCCGATAACGCACCCGATATCTTCACGCAGCACTGCCCAACATTCAACAATATTGAATAAGAGCTTATTCAGGCAAAACCAAGCTTTTTCAGCTAAAAAATAGCTTAATCAGCTGTTGATCAACTCAAATTGTTTGATCAGTTCTGGTCAGCTTCCCGGGAAAACCATTCTCGTCTATAATCTTTCATAGCTCTTCACGGTCAATATTATCATAAGTGGCCTTGAAATCGATGAATAGGTGGTGCGTAGGGACTTGATATTCACGACACTTTTTGAGGATCTGCCGCAACGTAAAGATTTGGTCCGTTGTCGATCACCCATCCACAAAACAGGCTTGATAACTTCCCACAAATTTGCTTGCTAGCGGCGATAAACGGCGAAAGATGTTCTGGGAAAGCACTTTGTAGGCCACGTTAAGAATAGTAATCGCTCGATTGTTCTCACATTCTAGTTTGTCGCCTTTTTATATACTGGGCATTTTACTCCCTCTCTCCACTCCTCCGGTAGCTGTTCTGTATCCCAGATCCTGACTATCAGTCGGTGCAGACAAGTGGCCAACTTATCCGGGCCCATTTTGATAAGTTCCGCTCCGATACCATCTTTCCCAGCTGCTTTGTTGTTCTTAAGCTGTCCGATAGCATCCTTAACTTCACCTATCGTGGGAGCTGGCATGTCCCCCTCATCCGCTGTACCGACGAAGCCATTCCTCTTTGCCACTTTGGTCCACCACTTCTGCGCCTTTCAGATATCCACCTGCCGGTTAGGTTCTTGGTTTTGGCAAACGTCTGCCAGAATGACGCACGGTAGAGAACTGCTTTCTCCTGGATGCACGAAACAAAAATTAATTATTTTATTCATGTGTTTCACTTATACATTTTTGCCAAAACATCAGCCTTATACATTCCATAAGACATACCACATACGTCCTATAAGAACGCATAAAAGGTATGTGTGACCATTTATACATTTCATTTGACACATGATCTTCATTAAAATTTTGCAAGGCGTCTGCTTATTAGTTGACTTATACATTTTATGAATAATCAGCAATGGAAATTTGCCAAAAGGTATAAGGACAGCTTGTGCCATCAGTCACCCTTCTCCTTCTCGCGGAGGGGTTAATCTTCGAGTGCCATTTCCTTGAAGCGGATGACCAGCAACCAGTTCGTTGAATATTATCACGACTTTTTTCCGTCCTTGACTTGAAAATGTAAAAACACATTCCCAAAAGTCATAAGTGCAGGGTTGGCAACCACACGGGTTACTGAGACTGATAGCTTGATTGCCACACTTTGGCACGTTCAGAACGACGCTTGACATAGCTTTTGGCACAGATAAAGTACTCTAAGTCTAACTTTTCTGTTATGTTATTCAATCCTTTTTAAAGTTGTCAAAGCTTTTCTGAAGTGATCCAAACTCAAGCTTACAAGAATTGGTTGCGCATTTTCTGGCGTGAGGCTACATTAGCTGATTTAATCCCTTTCCTAAATGAATCCAAGGTTTCCTGCATTGATTCAACTTTTCCGAACTGAATCCTAACTTGTCAGAACCATTGGCGTAGCTACTGGGGGTGCCAAGGGGGCCAGGCCCTCTCCATAATTATCTAGCCCCCCAGAACTTTGGTGTTTTTTTTATTCACCGGTATTTTGTCAAGCTTGTCAAGTTCGATGTTACTAATCTCTTTTTAAAGTCCTTGACTACTTTTCTTACGTTCTGGACTAGAAGAAGCAATTTTGGTAAATTATATTATATCGATATTTAATCGATGGCATAATTTGTAGATCCTAATTGGTAATGAGCTAAGGGATTTTCTTTAACTTCTGGGCACTTTGTTAAACTTCAAGGACTTCTAAGAAGTTCAGGGAACATCGTAAAAATTGAGAAAACTTATTAGAAATTTTGGTTCATAAATCTACAGAAAAAAAAAATCGTAGAAACAAGAAACTTGGAAAAGTTCTGAATACTGCGTAGAAGTGGAAAATTTATTTGAGTTTGAGAAGCTTCGTAGAAGTTAAGGGAACGTTATTTTATTTCAGGGAAGCTCATTATTGATCGGAAACCTCTACATAATTTACACTTTTTTGGAGGTCTTGGAATAGTTGTGGAAATTACGTACAAATGCTAGAAATTTCGTTCGTGGAACTTCGCGGAAAATCATCGAGAAACATAGAAGTACAACAAAGTTTGTAGAAGTTTTGCGAATTTCGTAGCATTTTGAGGAGCTGCATAAAACTTCATATAAGTGTAAGGGATATTTTAAAAGTTCAGGGAATTTTGTAGAAGATCTAAAGATAGTTCAATAACCTTTTAGGAGTTCTTAATTCGAAAAAGCTTCATGAACTTATTGTAGGTTTTCAAGGAACTTTCCAGATGTTTAAGAATATTTTTAGATGATAGGTGCCTTTCCAGAAGTGCAAAGATGTTCAGAGATGTTTGTAGAATTATGAGAGATTGATAAAATATGGAATTTGGAATAAATTCAGGGCACTTCGTAGAAGTTGAGGAACTTTAGTAAAAGTTAAGGGAGTTTTGTAGACGTTCAGGAAATGTTGCATAAGTTACAGGATATTCTTCCAGACATCCTTTCTAGAAAGCAGGAAATATTCAAAAGATCTCCATATAGACAAAGATATTAGTAAAGTTCTCTGAATATTTTTCCAAGACTTCAGGTTGATCAAGTTCTGAGGATCTCCAACTGTTTAAAAATGCAATGTTCTTTCAAGACTGTACGTTGTTCAGGAAGTACCGTAATCCGGGGGAAAATTGATCAGCGGGGTGAAATTGATCATAATGCGTTGCACTGTTAATTATCACGTATAACATGGTCAGTTAAAGATTATCATCAAGAGACTCCAATGATTGCTCTCTTTTCCTAACAAAAAGAAAAAAAATATTGCAAAATTTCAATTTTATAGATCTGACACAATATGAACATCCAAACGAACAATCATAGGACTGCAACTATTGATGTCATTACCAGTCAAGTATCATGTTTTACTAAACTAAGTGTCAATGAATCCGAATTATTTTAGAAATTGCGGTACAATGTTTCAAATATCAAAAAATCCAGGGTTTTTCGCAAAATTACCGGTAATTTTGAATGAAATTGCCTACATTTAGGCGCAACTGTGCATTTAAGACTTCTTTTTCGGCGTTTCAGCTCAAAACACTTTTCACACAAGGGTTTTAGCATCTGAATCGGATTCAGCGAATTCACATTTAATAAGAACAATTACTAGGGAACTGGGCACTGGGAAGCCATTTGAGGGGTTGGTAAATTTCACCCCATATCGATAATTTAAAATTTAGGATTTCAAAAACTTCCTAAAAATTAACAAAACATCCAATATTACAATAAATCATGCAGGACAATGGAGCCCTCATTTACTATAACATTAGTTTTTCAATTAAGTTTATTGTAGGAATTTATTTATTTTCGTTATATAGTGATCAATTTATCCCCGGATTATAGTATTCAAAAGTTTTCCAGCTAATTGAATCTGATGGAATCTTAAAATATGAATCTAGATTTTATGGATATGTTTGTACATTCTCTATAGGGAAGACCCGTGCCTTGGTGATTTAGCTATATTGGTAAGAATTAGCACTCCAGCAGCTGAATTTCGGGCATATATTTTAACGAAAAGTTGAAATTTCTACACATTTCTAATGTGTACAAATTTCTTTCTTTTCGATGAAATTTATTCCCGGAATTCAGCTGCAGGATAGTTTGAATGCCTTAGCACATACAAAAATCTGTGCTTTTTGTGTGCATTTTATGATTAAAAAAGCTCGTATTAATAATTATTTGGTTCCAAATGGGTGTAACCAAAACTAACCTTTTTTAAAAATAAATTCAATTATTATCTAGTCACAAACAGAGACACAATCATTCAAGTTACGAGTTCATTCCTTTTGATTAAAATCAAAGGTAAATCTTGATTGACTCCGAATGTTAGTTAGTCCGATGCATCGAATAAAAAATTGTTCTGCATAAGTGCTTTATTACTTTCTTTTCTCTTCAAATATCAGAATCATGACAAATTATAACCAGACTTTTCAGTATTTTTCGAAATTTTTGAATCTTAACCTTGAACATATTTAAGTCCTAATTGTATGAAATTTATTCTGTTTGCACTTTATCATGTTTCAAATTCAAACTCCTAGTATTTAATTCTGGTTCCTGTCTGAGATTTAACTGATGATGAAATATTCAGAATCTAAAAAAAAAAATTACAAAATTCACGGAATTATCTAACTGTGCGCATTTTCTTATGTTAAGATGGTTAAATGTTTGACATCCGGTCGCTATGTGATTTAATTACACAAAGCATGAACAAAGGATCATTGCTTGTTCAAATTCAGTAAGTTTTTAAGGCTCCCCCAATCGAGGTCCCATTCATTGCTATGAAATAAATATGATCAAATTTATTATTTCACCATTAAAATAAAAGTAAGTTTTAATGTCATATTATCGGTCACAGAAAAAATGTACCCAAAAACAAGCATCTTCACGAGTTTTTATTTAACCGTAGTTTAGCAAAATAAAAAAACAGACCTCCCCCCCCCCTTAGGCCCCCTCCAGATAGATTGTTTAGCTATGCCAGTGGTCAGAACGGGTTTGACATTTTTTTTAAATGAGCCCCAGATTTGTGTTAACTGTTTTGGCATTTGTCAAGATCACAATCTTGTTTAGGCCATCAAGCTTTCCTAAAAGTGTAGAAAGTTTTCCGCAGTGAACCGATACTTTTTGACGTAGAACTACGTCTTTGCCGACTATACTGGGGTGCAAATCAAAAAATATGTGTGGTGAAGGAGTGTTAGGTTTTGAACGCTTGTAAATTTGTCATCTATAGATGAAATTAAAATCCAAATACGCCAATCGATAGGATATTACATTACGAACCTGTTGAAATAAACATTTTTCCAATTTTTCTGTAATTAAACTTTTGAAAATGTACAAATGATAATTTTATCACTGATTTAATGAAATAAGCCTTTTTCCCAAACCCAGTCATCATAAACGAATACCACTTGGTTGCACATCATTCTGCTAGAACATGAAAAGATATAAATCAGCGCTGCTCTCCTGCCTCTGCTCATGGAGGTGAGCACATCACTTGGCCCAATCACCATCATCGCGGCCTACTGCCCCAGGCAAACCAACATCAGGGACGGGTCGTCAGTGGCCCTCCGCAAAGACATCATCAAAACCAACCGGAGGAGCGGGAACTTTATCATCGCTGGCGATCTGAACGCAAAACATCAAGCTTGGGGCAACGGTCGGAGCAATAGAAACGGCATCATCCTCAATGAAGACCTGCAAGAGGGCCACTATACCATCTTGGCCCCGGACTCTCCCATCCGGTTGAGTCGGTCTGGGGTCCATGCGACCATCGACATCTTCGTAAGCAACATGGGACACAACGTCTCGCAACCTGTGGCATTCCAGGAGCTGAGCTCGGACCACTACCCGGTGGTGGCCGAAGTTGGATCCTCGGTAAACCGATTCGAAGCTTCCCGGCGCAACTACCATCGAGTCAACTGGGCACAATATCAACACTGCGTCGACACAACCATCGACTACGATGTCCAACCGGGGACGTCGGAAGATGTTGACCGGTGTCTACAAACCATCGAGGAGGCGATTTCCCGGGCCAGGGAACAACACGTGCCAGTATCCAAACAGGTGAGTAACACTCTGAACCAGAGTTGGAAAAGTTCGCGATATTTCACGAAGTTCACCAAGGGAAAAGTTCGCGAGTCATAGTGATATTTGCGAACTTTTCCATCACTGCTCTGAACCTTGACAGCCCTACCAAAGATCTCATTAGACTCCGTAACACCATTCGTAGGCAGTACCAGCGTACTGGCCTGCCTAACTTGAAGACCAATTGTAATCGATTAACAAAGATCATTCAGGCCAGCTTGGTGGATCTCCGAAATAACGATTTTGCTAGTAAGATCCGCTCTCTCCCAGATTGTGCTAAGCCTTTCTGGAAACTTACAAAAATTCTTAAAAACAAGCCTAGGCCCATTCCCCCACTGACCCCACTGGATCGTCCCGGCGACCCAGTGGTTCATCTGATAACTCCTGAAGAGAAGGCTGCCGCGATAGGTCAACACTTCGTCAGCTCCCATAATATCGGACAAAACATCGTCAGCCCTCATGAATCTGAGGTTGCTGAAAATGCATCCAATCTTCTTCAGATTCCTAACATTTTTCCAGAGGAATCCGAGATTACGGCTGACGAACTGTTGGCCTATATCAAATCATCTAAAACCATGAAGGCCCCAGGTTTCGACAACATTCTGAATCTGGAACTCAAACACTTCTACAACCATCTGGCACTGATTTTTAATCAGTGCCTCAGACTTGGCTGCTTCCCCTCGTGTTGGAAGTCAGCTAAAGTCATACCCATCCGGAAACCTGGGAAGGATCCGTCCTCTCCTTCAAGTTATCGACCAATCAGCCTTCTGTCAGGGTTATCAAAACTGTTCGAAAGAGCACTGTACCACCGGCTCCTAACATCTGCCGATGAAAACAACTTGTTACTCGAGGAACAGTTTGGTTTTCGGAAAGGTCGTTCGACCGTCCACCAGCTGACTCGAGTAACAAATATTCTCAGACGGAACAAGCCTGTTTCGAAAACATCTGCCGGCGTTGTTGGACGTTGAAAAAGCATTCGACAATGTCTGGCATGATGGCCTGGTGTTCAAATTGCAGCAGTATGGTCTTCCAATCTTCCTAGTGGAGATCATAAACAACTATCTATCAGACAGGACGTTCCGAGTATCTCTGAATGGCATCTCATCGGATGCTTTCAACATCGGTGCCGGTGTTCCACAAGGAAGAATTCTTGGCCCCATCCTATTCAACCTGTTCACCTCCGATATGTCGGCTCTCCCTGATGGTGGATCGTTGTCTCTGTTCGCAGATGACACATCCATCGTCTACAAGGGTAGGGTCACTGGAGCTCTGACTGCCAAACTTCAGAGAGGCCTGGACGTCCTGTCTGAATATTTCAACATCTGGAAGATCCGTATCAACGCGGCAAAGACCCAGGTCATTATCTATCCACACTCTAAATCTCCTGGACTTGTTCTGTCGGAGAATAACAAGATCTGCCTGAACGGCACAGTGGTGGAATGGTCCAAAGAGGTCGTGTACCTCGGGCTAACACTAGACAGCAAGCTTCTTTTCAGGGAGCACGTTGACAAAACAAAAACCAAGTGCAACATCTTGATAAGATCGGTGTATCCACTTATCAACAGGAAGTCAACCCTGTCTCTGAAAAATAAGCTTGCTGTCTACAAACAAATCATCCTTCCTGTAATCGAGTACGGTATGCCAATCTGGGAGAGTTGCGCAAAATGCCATCACCTTAAACTCCAAAGGATCCAGAACAAGATCCTTATGATGGTCCTAAACAGTCCCCCGCGGACTAGAAATACTGAGATCCACTTCCTGGCTGGAATTCTAACATTAGTAGAACGGAGAGTATTCATCCTGGAAAGGTTCAGAGACACCTGTCTGAGATCAAATCATCAGATCATACGTGATCTAGCACGTTAGGTTAAGTTATACTCGTAGTTAGGTAGGTTATCACTTTTTTCAATTCAAATAAAACACATCCCCAAAGGGGTATTCTGTAAACTAGTTGAAAAACGCAAATATTAAATTAGAATATCAAATTAAACAAAGATGAAGAGCCAGATAGGCTAATCAATTGATATGATAAATCAATGTACTACCATAATCAACAGAAATAAACATAATTTTACTACTACACTGCTTTTGCTCATTGTCGCTTCGGACGGCGTGGCACTTGGTCCTGCAGTAAGCAGGACCAAATCAGCGGCTAAAGGTGGATCACGGCGTAATGTATGTAAACACCTTCCCGCTTTCACAACAACCTCTCCCCCTCCCCCCTTCACAACAATCTCTCGCCCTTCCCCCTCAAAAACCTCTCCTAGCCCCTCCCCCCACTCTTTAACAACCTTTCCTACCTCCCCCCCCCCCCCCACTCATCAACAACCTATAATAACCCCCTCCCCCTCACCCCTCAAATCCCACACATGAGTTGTGTGATCAACAAATCAATATCTATGTGTCGGCCGCATGTGTATGTACATATAAAAACCATGCGTGACCACTACTATTCATTTGCGTATAAATTTCATGTGTTCTTCTGAGTGGATTCTGTTTATGTGTGGTTAAATAAAAATCATGAGGAATTTCACATGGATATTTGTCAAGAAAAATGTGTAAATTGTTTTGAGTCAACCATAACCGAAACATTGAAATACTTGAAAATTTTAAGATAAAGTATAAGAGTCAAAAATGCATGAAAAACATCAATTTTGTGTTGTTCTACGTCATACTGCGGTCGTGTCTAGGACACAACCCTTTAATTTTTTTAGCTTAAATTTTCCAAACGGAGTCCAACCTTTTCTGAAGTGGTTCAATACCTTCCTTAGGGATTTCAAACTTTTCTGTTGAGTGATTGAATTATATTTAATGTTAGTCTGAGCTTTCCAAAAGAATTTAACTATCTTTTAATGTAGATTCCGTTCCCCAAGACCCATTCCTCGTTTTTGTGAGATTTACATCCTTTGAAAATTAGGCTGAGATTTTAAAGAATGGACCTTCTACCTGATGGTAGATTTTTTTTAGCAAGCACAATTATTGAGAAAACTGGGTTTACACTCTCAAAAGTACGTATTTTTTATAAAAAGTGTTGGCTTTCTTGATCAGCCAAGTTAGATTTTGGCTCCGTCAATTGAAAAACAGCTTGGATTTTATAGAATGAACCTTGCTGAACCCATACGTGATGCCTATTTCTTCAAGCAAATTTGGTTGTTATGTTCAGCCAAGATGAATTTTGGCTCCTTCCTTTGAATACTAGGCTTGAATTTTGTTGAATAGACCTTCCTGAATCCATGCGTCCAGTTAGATTTTTTGAAGGACACACAATTGTTGAGAAAACTGGTTTTAAATTCACAAAGTAGGTAAGTAGGTTTCTTCCTTGAAAGGATACAACAACTTATGCGCGAAATGTCTTGTTGATATCCCGAGTTCTACACATAATAAAGTCAACATTTGTGACTCCTCTTCCCTAATAAAAATAACCATAAAAGAGAGCTTAACGACGTGTTCGGGATATCATCCAAACGATTTGTGGGATATTTTACCCATCAGGGATACAGTTGGTTTATAGTATTTGTTTATTAGGGGTATGTATTAGTGTAAAAAATCACGGCTTCAAAGAAGTATAAGGCTAAAGTGAAGACTAAGAAATAATATAAACCTTTGAAATGTACGGTTTAGATGTAATGTAAAACAAATTTTGGATGTGCCTTCAAATTTGACAAAACGATTCTCAACCCTGTTCCCAATGCAGAAGATTGTTGATAAACTTCCCGGACTATGGTTAACCAGATCAAAATTGAGGATTTATACTAGAGCCCTACCTCTTATCGGGAGTTAATTTCAGCCCAAGGACAGTAGGACAGCAAAACAAATTATTTGGGCTGGCTAGTTTACACCAAAATGCTATAAGATCAAACATTTAAATCATGAGCACCACAGGAGATAAAAATAATGCAAAATATATCAAAAACTAACCCTTTTGTCACATTATTCGGTATTGGATGGATTTGAGACTTTACAGTTTACACAAAATCTCATCTCACGACTGTGACTCACGCAGCGCTTAATGCCGCGTTTACCGTTTATTCCCACACCCCAAGACTCGCTTTGTCGGCACTTTCCGGGGTAAATATTTAATTTTATTACCCATGTGCGAGAGTAGATGACCCAACGACGGTACATAAGTGCTACAATGAGTCGTAAGTCCCGGTACAAAAATGTAGAACATCATCAACGATGGTGTTGTTGAAGTTCTTTTGTGAGATGATGTCAACACATTCTTACCAGAACTACATATTCCGATCACAATTCTAATCTCACTATCAAAAATAAACTACAAACGTGTCACTTGACATTCCCGTCAAGGACATAGTGCTGCCAAAATACTACTAAATCGGTCTGGTGGTTGCCAAGGCGGCCTACTTTGCATCCGCGACATTTCGAATCAAGACGCAAATCCGCGCGCAGGTCATGTGCATCTCATAAAAAAATATTTACAACTCTTCTATTCTCTGCGTTAGTTCCAGCTCAATCTTTTATTGAATAATCCCACCACCGACTCGGGCATTTTCCACCGCATGTTGTTTACCTCCGGCAAACCTGGCAAACAGAGCCGTTTGAATATCGTTTCCACTCCCTTCATCCAATCATCGTTAGGCGCTGCTGCGGTAGATCGGACCGGGCACCTCACCTTTTCACATTGCGCGCGCGTACGGGCAAATATAAATATTAATATGATTTGAGCGAGGATGATTTAGATGTTAATAGAATTGTTGACTTAAGGTTCTGTGTTTGATGTTCCATCTTGGTGCGGCTCGTCGTTCCCGTCCGCGCGCCGCCACCTTGTTTTTCCAGATAAAACTATACCTTTGTGGGAAGTAGACATGTACCTAAGTAGTTGGGGCACCGGTGCACAGCCGGAGGGGAAAGCAAATCTCGGCTCAACAAGCGCAAAACGATTGCGCCGCTGTTTATGCTAATCGAAGGAAAAGGTTGTAGCTGAATCGCCGTCACTTCGCATCTTTGACAGATCCAATCACAAGAACGAGCCAATCGCAGTGATTTAAAATTTTCACTAATTACTTGCTGCTCGTAAGCAAGCATCAACAATTAGGAATTCCCAGTCCCCACTTCACCCTAATGAGTTTAAAGATAATTTTTGCAATTAACCATTTATCACCTTGCGGCATTGGCGGTCGCCATTGACACATCTGAGGAACGGTTCGCAGTGTTTTATGAGCGTCTTTCTTTTGATGAGCAAACTCGTTCATCTCGCAATCACCGCGCTCCACCGACTTCGTCTCATATCACCTGGATTACTGCGATCGAAGCAGGCCGGCCTGGAGGAAACCAGGAGAAGTGGAAAATCCGTGCTCTCCGCTGCTCAACTTTCTGCCTGGCAAACCAAACAAATAAAAAGCTGTGAGCATCAACATCGACGAGTACGGGCGATCGGTGGCGGTACAGATCAATTAAATGTTGATTTTCACATCGTCATCATCATCATCATCATCATCGTCGTCGTCGTCGTCGTAGACTCATTATTAGTTATATTCATTAGCGCGCAAATTTACCTCATCCTGGTTGTTGTCACCGTTGTTGGTCGGTTCTGGTTTTGGTAGGACTTGGAACTGGGATTAGTGGCTTCGACACGCATATTCATGGTATTGAATCGATGCATGATCGATCTATTCAACTTGGGCAGCGAATTCTCTGCTAACTAAGAGTCAACTTCTCCACATTTCATAAAGTCATCTCTCTCGTACTCGATATTTCTCCTAACTGACCGATCTCCTTCTTTTGACCATTTTTCCCATACAAATTTCCAAAATTTACCTCCCCAACTCGAAAACTTCTTTAACTCGACGGTTCCTTCAACTTCAAATGCGTTTAGTTTTGAGAAATATATCGGTTACAATCAGAGTTCTGCATTTTCGAAACAAAGAAAAGAAATGAACTCTCCGCAGAATCGCTTCATTTCGAGCAATATCATTTTCGTGTAAGTCATTGTGTTCCTTGCTACCGAGTCACGATGAACATTCCTCCTATCAAACATGACTTGGCTATCGCTTGTTTCGTTCGTCAAGTGCATCAGTTCATTTCATTTGAATCAAAGACTTGTTTCAATGACTCGAAATCTGCTTCCTTCGTTTTTTCCACTTTCACTTCAATTCGGGGATCATTCGACTTGTGGCGCTTCGCGTTGTCAGGCATCGATATATAGTATCCAGATAGTATCCACACAATATCGGTTGCCGATAGGGATGTCATCTGGACTATGTAGTAATAAAATGTTATTTTATATTAAACGAAAATTAAATTAACGAACTCAAGATGGCGGCCACCGGGGTAAGGAAAAGTCTCAAATACCCTACAATATGGGTATTTTCGGAACGGGGACGACGCGAAGGTGCCGAAAATCGATGTCTGACGCCATTTTGGAATCCAATATGCCGGCCATCGGGCTCAGAAAAAATGTAAAATATCCTAAGATATGAAAATCGATATTCGACGCCATTTCATATTTGACACTTCTCCTAAAATCGGAAGCCGCCATCTTGATGTCTCTCCGATTCCTAAAGTACCCACATTCATGGATATTTGACAGTATTTCACACTATTTTTGAACAAAAGTCGCCATCTTAGCTTTTCACATGGCGTCAAACATTGGTTTCTGGACTCAAGACATTGCTGGAATTTTGAAAATACCCGCATTGATGGATATTTGACAGTATTTCCCACTTTTTCTGAAACCAGAAGTCACCATCTTGGTTTTAAATATGGCGTCTGACATCGATTTTCGACATCTACGTTCTGAAAATTTTCCATATTTTAGTTCTGAAAATTCCCTTATTTTAGGGTATTTGACACTTTTTCTCAAATCGGAAGCCGCCATGTTGGTTTTCACAATGGCATCGGATATTGATTTCCAGCTTCTAGACATTACCCTGATTGAAAACTGTATGTATGGATATTTGATAGAATTTTCCATTTTTTCAAAATTTCAAGAATTTAAAAATGGCGTCGGACATCGACTTTCATTCTCTAAACGACATCCCGATTCCAAAAATACCCATATTGATGGGTATTTATTAGTATTTTCCACTTTTTCTAAATCTGGAAGCCACCATCCTGGATTTCAACATGGCGTCGCATATCTATTTCCAATCTCTAGTCACCCCGATTAAAAAACTACCCATATGGGTATTTGACAGTATTTCCTATTTTTTTCTTAAATCGGAAGCCGCCATCATGGAATTCAAAATGACGTAAGACATTCATTTCCGGCCTCTAGATGACATGACGATTACTTAAATACCATTATTAATGGGTATTTGACAGTATTTCCCACTTTTTCTGGCATCGGAAGCCGCCATCTTCGATTACAAAATGGCATCGGATATCGATTTTCAGTCTGATAACCTTTTTGCTGTTTCAAAGCATCCCACTAACAACCCAATTTCATGGCATCATTACTTCAAATACTATTTTTGAATCCGAAGTGCTTCTAGAATTGCACTAATAGCGACAACAAATCAAGAAGACTGGCAACTTTGCCAGAATCCAAGCGACAGATACAATGGCGCTGCGCTTGAGTGAAGGTGGAAGCAACGCATAGAAAAATGAGCAAATACACAAACCCTTCTTCTGAGGATGTAATCTTTGCTATCACATTCGTTCGAAGCATTTACCTTTGAGCGCCAGATGACGCGATTGTACCTACCTCATAGCGTTTGTAGTGATTTGTTGTCTTCGCTAATAGGCTAATAAATTATTGTTCTGAATTTCGATATCTCCCTATCTCGATGGTCCCTTCAACAGCGAGAAATTCAAGGTTGACTGTAATATCAACCATGTAGGTATCTATGTTTGCTGAGCTGATGCGAATTCAATGGTGTATTTTTACCGATGCTCAAAATCACCGATTCCAAATTATAAGTTTTTCATAAATTACAAACAGTTTACCCTAAGAGGAAGAGGAGACAATAGGGGGCCTTTTTCAACCAATTTTCTGTCAAACACGAATCAGCGTCTGATTGGTTGGGTGAATGAATAGAAAAGCGAGAATTTTTATTGCAGGGAATCTGCTTTCTTGTATTTTGACAGTCGACTGCGTCGCCCATAATAAAATAGTTTTTGCACGGTCGTTTTCGCGAGAGAAGCAGAACACTTCAAAGACAAAAAGAAGCCAGTGGTCTCCTCTTCCTCTTAGAGTTTACCGAGCAGTTTACATGTCTAGATGTACCACTTATGGCCATACGTTCCTATTATGGGAATTCCACAGGCAATAATTGGAACACACCATTATACGAACGTATGGTCATAACTGATACACTTTCCCTTTACACTGATAAAATGAACTATTTCCAATTTGATTGAAATTTAATCTAATTGACATTACGCTTAATTTAATCATATATTAATACTCTCTTTCTAAAAAATAATCATCTGATATTAAACCCACTTTAATCATGATTGATTAGATTGAAAATTATTTTTTTAGAATAAATTTTAACCATTTTTTATTCTATTTTAATATTTTTTTATTGAATTTTAATCTTTTTTGATCATATATTAATATTAAAAAAAGAATAAAATTTTATAATTAAAAGAATATTGCCGAAGTAATCATGGCTCGAACTCAATAACGTGAAGCGGGAATCTGCATACTTTTTAAGCTTTTTTGATTTAATTTATCTTTGAGTGTACGGTTTGGCGAATTTGAGTTAACGAAACTCAAATTTGAGTTGGTTTAAACAGCCGTGTATTTAAAATGTGTTGGTTTCCTGGATTACACGATAAATGAGAACAACCCAAATTTACTCATAATCGCATCAAGTGCAGGAACTCAGCTATGAGTAAATATGCTTCAAGCTTTCCTGCGGAAATCCTCAAAAATCTGCCGCCAAATGACGAAATTTGACAAAAAATTTACTCAGTCTAGGACTAGTACCAATAGACTGAGCAAATCAAATGTTTACTATTCTCATATTCGGGAATTTTTTCCAGGACAAACCTGGAAAAACATTAACAAGTTTACTCATCGCTGAGTTTCTGCACTTCATGTGATTTATGAGTAAACTAAACTAAAATTTGGGTTGTTCTCATTCGCCGTGTAAGACTGATTAATCCAACCCAAATTTGAGCTGCGTTAATTCAAATTCGCAGAAACGTACACGGTAACCGCAAAATGCCTAATAATGATTAGAAAAGACTCCATATTGACTACAAAGTAAGCATTTTCGAGGGAGACTGTGACTACTCATTGAATGAGTAAAAAATATTACTCATTTATGAGTATTTGTTACTCACTAATGAATACTTGTAATGACTCATAAATGGGTAAAATTTTACTCATATAATGAGTAGTCCTAGTTTCCCTCGAAAATGCTTACTTTGTAGTCATTATTGGGTATTTTTCGGTTACCGTGTATAGGTTAGTCATTAGACTGATGCAAAAATTGAAGTTTTCGCTCCACAGTGCTCAAACGGTTTCAAATCAGGTCCTGATTAGTCTCCGAAAATTTAAACTAATTTGGTAAGAACCTGACTTGGCACAAACTATTCGAAGTTTATATGGAAATTACTATGGAAAAACCAAACTTTTTGTTCATTGTCTTCTACCCATCTTCCATATTGCTTTTTCGAAAATTTCTATAACTATTCTTACAGGAAATTTTCTAAGCTACAACTTTGTGAAATATTGTTGTTCAGCCAAATGTAAAATTAAATTGTTATTAATTGTTTAAGAGATTGATAATCTTATGGCATGATCAAGCAGCTGTTCTGTGGGCAACACTGTATTCTGCAGTGTGACATAGTAGCCATGATATTTGTGCTCTATTCTTCGCACCAGAAACACCAATGTTGCCTGCTGAACAGTTGAATGAGCAGAATCATAAGACATCAGTGACTTGAATCATTAATAACTTTTGTTCCTTACATTGGATTGAAAAGTGGTTTTCAACAAAGTTGTAGCTGGGAATATCTGCTACAATCACTGCTATCATTTTTAAAACCATAGTGATGTGGTGAATTGTTAGATAGATATGATCAAAAACATAAGTTTTCCCATAGTAATTCCCATACAAACTTTAAATGGTTTGTGCCGATTCAGTTTCTTACTAAAGTAGTTTAAATTTTGGGAAGCTAAACAGAACCCAATTTGGAACCGTTTAAGCACTGTGGAGCGAAAATTTCAAATTTTGCATCAGTCTAATAGTCATAGACTGAGAAAAAAATTTCTCGATTTTCCAGGAAAAACTTTTCCAATATGAGGAAGATCGGTGGAGGTTTCACTCAGTCAATTATTTTACTCCTATACTGAGACTGATTTTACTCTTAATCAGTCTATGAGTGACTTTCGTTTTGCGATTTTGAGTGAAAAACAACTTAGTTATGGTTTGCTGTCTTCGGCGCTGTGAATGAGTAGCCGTTTGCTCTGCGCTGGCACGATTAACCGTTTGTTCGTGCTCAACTTTCGCCTTTGGGTAGGCAACTGCACGGCAGATGAGATCAACTCAAAATTGAGTCGGATTTCCCTCAAATTTGCAAAAGTGCAGGTCACTCATTTAGACGGAGTAGACTCAGAAAAAAAATCTAAACTAACTAGTTTAAAAGTCTCACTAAATCGCTATTCGCCTGGTTTATACACAGTAAAAAAGTACCCAGAATTGAATTCCTTTCACTCAACACGTGGCTTCAGTGGGGCTATAGGTAAAATTAAATTAATGAAGAAAACAAAATTTTGAGTAATCATGTTGATTCATTGCAAAAGAAAATTATCAAATAACTATCATATGTGTGATTTCATTTCCAATTCCTCATCTTTTGTAAATTAAACCATTTCTGATCAGAATTCATACAAGCACAACATTAGCAACTAGAAATTTGAAAAAAATTAAAATTCATAAATACGTGACGGTCTTTGGTGACAGTGTCGTACGACAGAGACAGTCAAATGATATTTTAGTTTGATACTGTACGTTGATAGCTTGTTTTGGAAGGAAGTCTCGGAGCAAAGTCAGCCGATTATCACAGAAAATGCGTCGATTACGGTGACCGCTGACACCACTGACAGAATCTGAGTAGCTACGCAGTAAAGGAGCATTTTTCCAAGGTCTAAGGAGCATTTCATCGTTCAAATTGTATAAAAACCGTATTCTCAAAGGGACATAGTAAGAAATTTTCACTATCATAGGGTGCGTCCATATACCACGTGGAAGATTTATAGGGAAAGGGGTTGGGGAATATCAACGAACCATACAGTTTTTTTATAGAATGATAAGGATGATAATCGAGATTGGAATTTAATCGGGAAAAATAGAGAGCATGTACTTTATTACAACAAATATTGAATATATTGTATTTCATACTGAAATTTTTTAGAAGCACAAATAACCCAAGTAACCAAAAGTTCTGATAAAACGATATTTGTAGCTTAAGCAGCTTGGTTGAAGGTGGTCTTTAGAATTCTAAACAGCCTCATTTTTAATAAAACAGCCATAAAGGTTATCTTCCATTTAATTCCACTTAATTAATTTTGGTAGGGGAAATGACGGCTTCGACATGACAGACTATTTTCGGCAACCCAAATTGAAACACTATTTTCACTGGATTTTCTTACGAAAACACTTCGCTGAATGCATGCAAACGATTCTTTATGCTTTCAGCTTCAATTTGACTATATTTTTACCACTGAGAAAAAGCAATCTAGCAGGGTTTTCTTGAAATGAAACACACGCACTACAAATTGTAGCTGATTTCGAGTTGCCGATAATAGAACAGCAGATTTACATGCAGTTCAAATGGAACGGTTGCCGAAGAAAAACTAGTTGCCGACAATACTCGCTCTCACTAGAGAAGATTGGAGCTTTGTAAAAGCGTTTCAAAACAGTGTTTGACAATTCTTTCGACTGAAATTGTTAGAGCAGCTGGCAGCAAAAGATTGTAAACAAACCAATACTGCATATGTGTGCGTTCCATAGAGAAAAAGGCTATAGAAAGAAGGTCGCTGCTTAGGTTGCCGAGAATACGTAAATTCCCCTATCTGGTTTTCCTTATAAGAGAGTTGTATAGATTTTTCTCCTCTAGTTTACTTAAATCTTTGGTTTTTATTAGTTAGGTAGGTTCCGATTCAACATATTGTAGTTTCATTATTATACCTGTGATCTTGACTTTTTTTACCTAGGAGATGAGTACTTAAGGGGGTTAGATTTTGATAAGTTCTTTAGTGGGAATGACACTGATGAAGACTGCACATTGTAGTCGCAATACGTTATCTTTATCGTACGGTTTTTGTTAATTCTAAAGTCAGGCCTTTATGAAAGTTATTTCTAAAGGCAGGCATGAAGTGTATTGGTTTATTAGTAGTAGTATTGAAGCTGTTTGAAGAATTAAACCCAGTCCTTCTTCGTGAGGGCCTCAGAACGAACCGCTACGCCATCTGAGATAGATTAAAGTGAGCTGTTGTCCCACCTACTGTTTTAGTTTTCAGTGCCAGCTGACTGACTTGAATACGAAACACAACACATTGATGAACTTCACATTGGTGTTTGCCCGGTGTGGTTAGCGTTCGTAGAACGAATGCCACATACATGGGTTCGAATCCAGAAAATTTCTCTTTAATTTTTTTTATGTTTAGATGGAATATTGATGCACTGCATAAATAGAAGAATTATGGACTTGAAAGTGGGTTTTATCGTTGAATACGGAAGTTTTGGTTGCTTTGGTAGAAAATACTGTCGGTACTTTATTTGAACTTTACTGAACTTTGAAGTTCTGTATGAACTTTAATTGAACTTTATGGAAGTTGAAAGTTCTGTCAGAACTTTATTCGAACTTTATGGAACTTGGAAGTGAGTTGTATCGTTGAATTCGGAACTTTTGGTTACTTGCGATGCCTCTTCACGAGTAATAGATATTATGTTGTTAACGAATTTAAAGCATAGAAAGCGGTGGCGATATGGATCAACAAGCATACGATCCGAAGGCATATAGGGAAGAGGTGCTGTCAGTTGATGGCAAGAGAAAGATCAGAAAAACGTTAGCGTTAGCGTTGTCATGATATACTTCATAGATTGGATACTAGCGACACTCACGACTCTTTTGAAATTCTCAGTCAGACTACTTTCAGGACGAAGGCTGGGGAATAAACATTGATTCCAATCTAAATAAGAATAGCAGAAACATGACTGTCGTTATTCCCGGCCACACCCATCTTTACCATAACTAGGGATAGGGAAGGAGATGTTGATGTAGTACTTACTTAACAAGAGGCCACTGACTTAGCGACACCCTCATAAGTACTACGGAGTTGGAGGGTTGGGTACTGGGGGTAAGACAGCTTTCGATCATGAGTAAAATCGGAGTTAATTTTGAGTAACTCTGAGTAACTCGCGTTGCTCAACACCTTATTCACATAGCAACCTGATTGTTATATTGAAAACAATATTGATACCGATGCTGTCAAGCAAAGTAAGCTGACGTGCTGTTCAGAACCTCGATGAAAGTATTAATTAAAAAAGGATAGTTATAAACTATAAACTATAATCTATAATCTTTCAGAGATATAACTTTCGAGTGTATGGGTGTTCATGGAAATGAGTGGCAGCAAACCTCGCTCCCGTTTTATCCCCCTTCCCGCACAAGTTGTGAGGCTCGATGCTATGATTTGAGAGTAGGAATTCGTAAGTGAGGCCCCATTAAGTCTGGCGGTGACCTCCTTCACGTGAAATAATGGTCATAGGCAATTAGATATCCGTACTCGCCAACCAGTAAGTGGTTTGAAAAATGTACGGAAAAGGTACTGAATCGGTGAAATCGGTGTTCAACAGGTCACTAAGATTCACTACTTGCACTAGATTCCTTTGGTATTAATTTAACTACACTAGCTAATCACTTCTGGCTAACGAGTACTGTTTAAAAGTGATCGATGGCCGTTCGCTGAGCATCGCAGGACCCTTCACCCCATCACCCTGTGACTCCGTGTCACCATTTTGTTGTGGTCATGGACGCCTTATTCAATAATCGACCGTTAAGCATGGCCGTGTCGTCTTCCCAGTGGGTTTCATCGCTATAGTTTAAATTTACCTGAAGGATCGATCACCTGCTGCAATAGAGAAAACATCGAATTGAAAGTTTGTAACAGAACGGTTACATGTATCAGCCGTTCGTGTGTTATACACCAGGTACCTCCATTTTGGACTGGTCAGGACCTCAGATCAAGCTTCACTTCACCGAACAGTCAAGGACCAATACCAACCTCTGGTCCGACTGACCACGAACGAGGTTTGAAACTAGGAAAGGTTACCCCTAACCGAAAAGGAGCATTCCCCTTTTGGCACGGTTGACACTAGACCGTGTCAATCCTCGACAACGAGGGAAGACGCCTGGAAGGCTTCCAAGCTACACACGAATGACAAACCCCGTCAAACCGGTGTGCAGTCAAACCACCATTCCCCATCGGTTCGGAAAACACCAGTCACCGTTCGTCGACAGCAGTAACAACGAGTAATTGAAGTACGTCGCCAGATCGTCGGCATCAGCAACAAGGTGGCAGTGGTACGTACCGAAGAAAACCCCAACAAAAACAAACAGTAGTTTCTCCGCCAATCCATATCTTATCTTTCAGATCATACTTTGCAATGATCTCTAGTCAGGTGACCGTACACTGCACATCTTGCTCACGAAGTCCTTTGGACTACCAAGTAATAAGTAATCCCTGAGACCCAGCTCGAGGAGTTTCTTGCTACTGCACTTGCCAGTACGAACGAATAGTTAAACGTTATAACTTTAGACCCTAGTTGTTCTTTTCACGATGTACCTCAATATTTATGTTGGATTTCCTCATGTCTGAAATAAGTTCAAAAAGATGATAGGGATCTTTTACAGGCTGGTCAAGATAAGCTTTTTATGTTCACAGGGCAGAAACTTCTCAAATCTCTGGTGGAGTACAAACATGTGTAGTCCTGAAATAACACCACATCAAAAATCTTCAATGAAAACACTTTAACCAATCGATCCCTGGTCTGCCTTGAATCTTTTAATGCTTGAAAACTAAGTTTATATTGAAAACCTAATATGCTGTCAGACGATATTTTCTTTGATCAGAAAATCGAGACTACTTTGATCATTTTTGAGTAAATGTGAGTAACTCAAATTTACTCGCTGCAAATATATTTACTCTGAGTACAGCTGTCTTGCCCCTAGGTTGGGTAGGGTATTCGGTTAGGATTCGCCTCAAGTTGGCGATGCAACCAAAAGTATATATTGTTTATGGGTTGCTCATTTAATCTCTCGATAGCCGACTATCGAAAGAAAATATTAATTTAGTCTAGTGGTCATGCATTTTAAGAGTCATCAAGAGTCGATCCCTCCAGGGTCATCGAGCATCTCAGAGTCATAACGCTCCGAGACAAAACATGACTACGTTTTCGCTTGGTTTATAACGAACGACTGAAATACGCGATAATGCAGATTTGTTGTTACCTGCGTCAGGTCAGTTGAGGAAACTATAGATACTAGAAATACTCAGAGGGAGAGATAGGCGGAGAGAATGTTTTGAGCCAAATGAATTTTCCGAGGGTTTCTTATTCTTACTAGAATAAAATTAAGAGTATTGCAATCGAACAGAAAATCAATCACCTTTATGTTTTGTGTGTTTCTCAAATTCAACTAGTTTTGGAACCAAATTTTCTAACTCTATTGATTAATTGATCTTCGTTGGTTAATGAATGGCATCAAGAAATGTGCAAAATATTGCGATGCAATCAATTATTATTTTGCACGTAAATCGAATAAAAAAAAAAGTCATTTGAAATGCTAGCTTCTTGCAAGGGTTGCAAGATAATTTAGGAACAAATCCCTGCTGCCGAATTTTATTTTGTTTTCTTCACCTATCTCTCCCTCTGAGTATTTGTAATAGATACTATAGATTCCATAGATAAGCGGAGACACAAAAATTTTGTTTGGCAACTATGAAAAATAAATGATCTTACTGGCGACAAAGCAAATCATTGCAACAATGAACCGAGGAGTGGTTTCCTTCTTCCACTTTTCGCGAAATAAATCGGAATGTGGAGTGTGGAAAGCGTTTTATGCACATAATATTAGAATACTTCTCCCTAAAACAACACCATGATGACGTCATGCTCGTTTGGCTTCACTACCTGACAGTTCGTTTGGCTAAATTCTACTTTGTTTCCGCTTATCTATAGACCTTTTTGACGTTTAATAGTTTTTCTCAATCTAGCATACATGGATGAATGCACGGTTTGTTTTCCCACTAATCTGTTTCCCTCTTGCTTGCACTCGTTCGATTTAAATGGTGCAGTAGTGTGCGCCGATTATACGTCAAAAAGCTCTATGTAATCTATAGTATCTATAGAGCTTTTTGACGTTTAACCGGCGCACACTAATGCACCATTTAAAGAAGGAGTGCGAGCAAGTGGGAAACAGATTAGTGGGAAAACAAACCATCCATTCATCCCTGTGTGCTAGATAGAGAAAGACGATTAAACGTCAAAAAGGTCTATAGAGGAAACGAGTTCACTGCAAACAGCCAACCAGCGCTGCCATTTGTACAGATTTATCTGTATTATACAGATTTTTTAATCTTAATACAGACCCGATACAGAATACAGATTTATCACAGATTTTTAAATTACAATACAGATTTATACAGATTTTTATAAAATGCTTGAGAAAAAAAATTCAAAATTTATTCACTAATATCAATATATGTTATAATTTTGATATTCTTCGCATATCTTTTAGCTCTCATTTTTGTTCTGTTAGCCATCAACTCCATCAAAATGAAATCAATTTGAGTTATCAGGAATAATGAAAACAACATAATTCTTGTTTTCATTTTGTTCTCACCCTCTGCTCGGGAACCTATCAAATTTCCATCGACAATTAATCATGTTATGGTGTTTTTGACAGCATTCACAACCAGAGGACCAACCGCTTTCGGATGCATATGGAGCTGGTAGTAAACGATTTGAGATTGTATGGGGATTTACAGTATTAATTGAATATTTCTAATATAAGCATGTATGTTAAATACAAGAAAAGTGCCCGAGCACATTAAAATGGAACAAATACAAGTACTCGTAAACATTTTACTTGCATTGAAAATGTATTTCGTAAGAAATTGCGGATTTTCTGATATTCTCCATACTGCAAAAATCGGACGACATCTCTCGACTTTTCGGTGTAACTACCACACAAATGATGTAATTAATTGTATTCATCTATATTAAAAATATCAAATAGTAATGAACTCGTGCACTTTTTTGCATTTAAAACTGCTTTTCAGGAAGATAATGAATAGAAACTAAAATCTCCATACATTTTCAAACGGCTTCATATCACTCTTATAAATAAGTACGGACGATATCACAAATGGCGCAATTATATCCCGTATGGTTAGTACGATAGCCCGAAAAGGTGGTTAAGCACTTTTTATGGTTATTTTGTATGCACTGTATTTGTAAAACAACAAAACATGATTAATTAAGAAAAAAAATCGTCAATACAGAAAATACAGATTTTTTAATAGAGTGGATACAGATTTTTTATAAAACCACCTGGCAGCTCTGCAGCCAACGTTAACTGCTTTTACCTATAGTCGCTATATTCATAGTCTGGCGGATAGAATCTAGGGAACCAATTGAGCTGTCAAATAGCGGAACCAATCGAGCAAATCACGACCAACAACAGAAAAGAGCACATCAGCTATTGCGAACAAAACTTCGGAAACCCTTTTCTCGTGACTCAAGGCTCGCCTACGCAAACTAACACCATCTTTGGGTTGGGGAAAGTTTTCCCTATCCGATGATGCCGATAATTTGCGTTCGATTGGCAAGGAAAGAATAATCAACGTTTTGTTTATAAAAGTTGATAGTACTTTTTCAATTGATGGTCTAAAATATATTGAAATGGTTCCGCTTTTTGATAGATCGAAATTCTATTCGCCAGACTATGAATATAGCGACTATACTTTTACCGGGAGCCAAAGGAGAAAAGACTCCCGAAAAGCAGCAGCCTTCATTGCAAAACGTTGTTAGCTGTTTGAATTGTAATTTAATTTAAAGTGTATTTATTTCTTTGAAAATAATATTCGATTTTCAAAATTTTATCTTTGTTCATGATTTAACAGTAACCAAAAGAAGTCGATGGTACAGTAACAATACATTTGACAAATAAAGCCCCATTATACATCATTTACATATCAGAACTTATTCTTTGGATGAATAATCCAATTTTATACCAAAGTCTGGAACGCGCAAAAATTGGTCAACTTCAAATTGGTGTATTTCTGTTAAAAATGCATAAAAAACGTGAAATGCTGCATTTGGATGTTGAGTGTATATACAATGGTTGCTATTATGAGTTTTCATCGTTTGCTATCCAGTTTTCAAAATGACGTCCAAGTAAGAGGAGCAGCGTGTCAAAATTTTGCTCGCACAGCAAGAGAATCCGACGTTCTAACACGCCAAGTTGGCAAAATTGCTGGATGTGGCCAAATCGACCGTGATAAACGTTTAAAAAGTGTTCGGAAGCGTCTGTCGACCGCCAGGAAGCCTGGGAGCGGCGGCAATCGTAATCCGGACGTGGCAGCGACGACGAAGAAGGTGGCGGTGAAATATAAGCGGAATCCTAACCTAACCCGGGAGCTCAATGTCTCCCATACTTCTATGCAGCGGGCCTAGAAACGAGCCGGGTGGTCGAAGTTTAAGAAGGTGAAGGTGGCGAACCGAGATTACAAACAAAACGCGTCGGCAAAGCAGCGGTCCCGAAAGCTGTATACGAATCTGCTCACAAAGTTCGACTGTGTCGTTATGGAACTTATGTGAAGGCGAATTTCAAGCTGCTTCCGGGACAGGAGTTTTATACCGCATCCGGAAAAGGGATGGTGGATGAAATTTTCAAAACCATTAAACTATCGAAGTTCCCGAAAAATATCTCGTCTGGCAGGCCATATGCACGTGTGGTCTAAAAAACGGCATTTTCATTACTACGGGAACCATCAATCAAGAGATCTACGTCCAGTAGTGCCTGTAAAAACGGCTGCTACCATTCCTAAAGCAACATAATAGACCTGTGCTGTTCTGGCCGGAGTTGGAGAGCTGCCACTATTAACATTTATTAACAAGAAATTGTACAGGTCCTTTTTGAAATTATAACAATAGAACATCCTAATATAAAAATATGAAATACAGGATATATTCAATAAGTTCATAAAAATAGTACTATCATTTGTGCCTTAAACATAACCTTATATATTTAGCACAATTCAACAACAAAAATAATATATCAGATAAGAATGCATTGTGTTCGCCTCTTGAGTCGTCAACGAATATGGGATAAGAGCTGTACCATGGCACCAAAAATTTCACCAGATTTGAGGTAGTAAAAGTTTCTGAACATCATATAGCGTTTCAACACAACTTGATGCTGAATAAATGAAACATAAAATTATTTCATTTAGCGAGTTCACGTGAGTGTTATCATATTGAAATTTACTCCATTCAATGATCTCTAGGCAACACCACAAAAAATCACAGCCTACTTATCGACCATATCATCCTCGAAGATTGTTTTATTTATTAATGTCATGCTTTCATATACATACAGAGGCAACTTACTACACCACGGAAGCAATCATGATATAGTTCAAACTCGGGTTCAAATGATAACTGATGAACGGCTACAGTTAAATGGTCAAATTCCCCATTCCAATTGAAGCTAACCCAGAAAAGCAGTGAAATCTTTTGACTTTCAACGTTTCTCGTCCGATAACATATCGGAGTCGTGAGATAAGGGAACCGGGCATCGGCAACAGTCGTATAAGGGAACGTCACCAACACTTTGGTTCAAAAATACAACGATCGCCGAACGTTGGACTTTGATCTGCGTAGCCCAAATCCCACCCAAAGCCGCCAACGATCAACTCTACTACTCGGCGGAATCACTCACGCACGCAGTGAATGCACTCTTCTCCTATGACCGCCTAAGCATCACGTGGCTACGTGATTAGGTTGGGTCTGTTTTTATTTGGTGGTTGTTTTTAGATTGTTTTGAATTTTTTAATCACTCGCATGGCTCGTACCTAATCAACACAAATCCCGTGTAGCAACAAGAACGCAAAGCCGACGTGCGCCAGTGCCAGTGGATGACATTTTAAATAAATTCATCGGAAATACCTCAGCTTGCATATTTATTTCTATCCGACCGACCGGCACTGCGACCGTGTTGCGACGGACTTTGAACCTTTAGTCATCGGTGCTCTTTCTTAAAATTGCGTCAGCCATCGGACGGTTGTGCGAGTGCGACCGGCTGGCGATGCAAAAAAGTGACAAATCCGTCTCTCTCAATGTAGCGTAATCATCATCATAGTAGACGTCGACCGACGGTGCATGATTTTGCCACTCTGAGGAGACGACACAAACTTGAACTTTGAGCAATCAACCAGCCTACTTTGCCGTTGCTTGGCAATGATCTCGCTGATGAAAGATTTCGCAACTGCAATTACTAACGTGCTGATTTCATGCAAATTACCGATTATTATTATTCATTTTATTTAGTCAGGCCACCACGTGATAGCGAACAGGCGTCCCAATCAGCAGTTTGTTTTCCACTGGCTGTTGTTATCAGTACACTCAGAAATAAGAAGACGAACGACCTTTGGCACTGTTCTGAGTTGCCACGATGGAATTCCTCCTCAAGTCGGCCGTTGGGAAGTACATTTAGTGATTATCACGTCCGACGTGCAGCGCGGAGTGGTCGGTTTGTTTACTATTGCCGATGAATGACCACATGTTTTACCAGCAAAACGCCTTTTATTATCAAGTGGAAGTGGAAGTCATTTTTTGTCATAAATTACGAATGGTGGTGGAGTGATTACGGATTCTATTTTTTTTTTAAACAAGAATCGACTGTCTTTGGGCGAAGGGGTCAAATCGATCGAACTAAAAAACAAACAACAAAGGTTGTATTCAATAGGTATATTGAGTCATTTGTCCATAAACTAGTTAAATTATCATAAAATTAGTTTCTTGGACTTATGGCCAGTAATGGTGGTGACAAGTTGTGTTCAGAATATGGATCAGTTCGTTCGGGCAGTTTGAAATGACAATTGATTTTACTCGGACTTTGAAGTGTAATAACCTTTCAGGTTTAAACGGCAGCTACGGAAACGTAATATTAAAACGATTAAATGCTCCTTTACTGGAAAGTTGCTTAGATTTACGGTCCTGCCCGTGTTTTTTCATCTTATCTTCCAAAAGATGATTCTTTTGAAATCTTCTCTATAATCTTCTTTAAGAATCTTCTCGTTGATCGTGTCCGCGTCGCACTTCTTCACTCTGCTATTGACGCATTTCGCGCCAAATCGAATCGAAGCTGGCAACACTTTCTCAGATTTCAATGAAATTCTCTGGCTGTGTAGACTTTGACTAAATAAGCATTTTTGATAATCAGTTTTTCCAAAATTTATCTAGACTAGCATTTGAAAAGCGGTAAACTTTTTCTGCCGATTTTTTTCAAAAAAATATTATGGAAAAATGACAACTCCTACAAAAATGTGTTGTATGGATGACTTTTAGGAAATTGTTCAAGTTTTCAAAATTTAAAAATACTGAAAAATATCGATTTTTAAAATTTTAAATCAATTAAAAAAATAACCATGTTTGATTTGGATGAAACTGAGCCTCAAAATAGGTAATTATGTTTACTGCCATCCGTCCATGCATCGGGAGATGGGCACTTTTAAGGAAAAAAAAAATTGTTTTACAAAAACTTTTTCATGTCTGAATTGATTTTTTTTTAACGTACCATTTTCACACAAAACTATACCAGTGAAGCTTAAAATCATCTCAGAACCCAATGAAGCTCAATTTGTGATTCGATTTTGTCTAATCAGCAACTAATCACTTGGATAAATCGAGAATTCCATATGAAAAGGGCTTATACCGTTAGAAAATAATATAATTGATTATATTGTCTACTACTGAGGCAAAATCCGATACTTTTTTTTATCTAGCTCGTTTATTTGTAATGCTCAATCGCGTTAGCTTTACGGAGTCGATAATTCATTGTTCTTTGTTTGTAACAAAATTCATTTAATGCTATGTCTAGTAGGAGTTGGGCCGAATACTAGTGGCCTACCCGAGGTTCACGGATACAAATTTTGTTCATTTAAAACAAAAATATAAATGTTTATACTCTAAACATATGAACTATTCAAAGTAATTTATTTCAATTTATGTTGAGTAAACGGTTTGTAGCGTGTCGTGCTTTTTTTTATTTCCTTCTTGGTACATTCGGAAAAAGTTACCCCACCTTTGCTCAACTCAACAAAAAAACGGCCTGAAAGTTGCAAAACTCGTGCAAAACCGAAAATGGATCCGGAAACCAGCTCGGCGGCATCCCACAGTATCAACTTCAGTTTCTGATGCCGATCCCTATATCATCCTCCTCCACACGTGACTTCGAAAGGACAACGAAAATTTCAAATGGATTTTGAATCCATTCCGGATCCTCCTCCGATACCGAATGTATGAAAAAACCGACTAGTGGCAGAACAAAACGACGCTAATATAACAAATTTTCACCGGTTCCACTGAACTTGAACCCCCGGACACCCACTACGACGGGTCCCCGCATCCCGGCTCAGGACCCCAATACCCACAGGACCCCAATACCCTCAGGAGCAAGAATTTAGATGTCCTGCCCGGAGATCTTTTTTTTTTTATTTCTTTGCAATGCGTTTTATCTTGCTTTACCCTACACTCAGCTATTAAAATAATTTCAAAATATTTATGTTTATTTTAAACATGAGAAATCAACCTAATTTATTTTTGTGGCCAGAACAAACTGAGTTTACGTTTAAATTTACCTCAACTATTTTTGTTTCGACGATGGTTTTTTTTTTGCGTGTTAGAGGGGTACATTGTCGAAGGATAGGAAAAGGGGAGGAGCTTGGGGGTAGGGTTTCGTTGTCTCATGAGAGCGATGTCGCCAGTATGAACGGTAGTGTGGTTCTAGATTCATCTGGAGTTCGACCGGCTATGGTGACCAGTGGACGACGATGAGACTCATCGAGACGGGGGACAAAACAAACAAAAACTAATAACGAGATACAAAAGACAAACGAATTAAATTCTTATACTAGACATTTGCAGAAACACATAAATCGACTGCATATAGTAGAGATCGCGGGTACCCAACACGTCTCTGATAGGGATATAGGGTTGTCTTCCTTGGGCCTCGAGGGTATTCAAAAGTCGCTCTCTGGCGGCGTCATTATCCGTACATTGCCAAACTGCGTGATCGATGTCGTCGTAACCGTTTCCACACCGACAGATATTGCTGTCCACGAGGTTTATTCTATTGAGTGGCGCATCTAGCAAGTAGTGGTTGGACAGAAGTCTACTCATCACGACTTAAGTTGTAAGTTGCGGCTTACCTGTCAGCGGCTAGGAGCAGAGTACTACCCCCAAAGACGTTCGGATTTTGGGCGTTAACGGTAGAAAAAGAGAAAGAAATATGAAATTTAAGACGTCTATTCTACTCTAACCTTTCTTTTCGTTGTCCTCGGTGTCACTCGGTGGGCCCCTTTGACGATAGCGGCGGCGGTTGCTGTTCTTACTGCTTCACGTCTGCTCCAGACACGGTCTGTGCCGAGCGTTTTCTCCTTCAACACTTCCAGCTGCGTAGCAGCGGTCCTTTGCTTTTAGCGGGCGGGATGAGCAAGACTCCTTTATCTGAACCCCCCCGGCGACGATGGTGACGAATAACCGAACCAACTACTCGCCGTAGATGGTCCCGGTAGTCACCGCAGTGCACTACCCAGGCGAACGCTCCTTCGGTCCGGCCTGCTTTGTCCCTCCTTGGCTGTTAACTGCGGTGGCGAGACTGGCTCTACTGGCTGAACCACCGCAGTGAGGACGGTGGGTGTTCGGGATCCTTGGTGGTTAGTCGGGAAGCGAAAGAATCTTTTACGCTTAGCTTCCCTTGGCGGCGATCCGACACCCTTCGCTTATGCAGCTCACAAACCACGGCACTTTTCGGGGAAACAACGTTACTTCCACCCGACGATGCTGGAAATTATCCCTCCAGCAGACACACGCCACGAAAACGGCACTCTAACTTCTCGTTTTCACTTAAACGGACGGGGCAAAAAACGCGTCGAATTCCAACCGTGGCTCGTAACTTTCTCACTTTTCGTACTCGCTGACAATCACGGACAATACAACAACCGCCATCGTTCTCCTGCAACCGCGCTCGAATGTTATGCTGCTAATGTTTTTCGCATTCTTTTGCAGCGGGATGAGAAACGGGACCTATCTTTATTTTAGACGCGAGACAATTTAAAATGATAATTTTTACGCTACATTTTAATCCTAATAACATGCCTACAAGAATAAAATCTACTAAGAAAACAACAAATTAAAATATTTACAAATAAAGCAGTGATGAATATGTTGCCAAGCGTGCGACCAAAACAAAAACAAATCATAACAGACTAGGCACACGCTCATGGCAAACACGTTAAAAGGGTGGGTTATTAATTGTCACTCTAGATGAGGGTTACAAAGTCCAAGCCTTTAAACCACGCTCTCGTGTCTCAATCGGTTTGCCAACTCGAAAGGGTACTCTGACGCACTAAATGGTAAAATTCATCGTGTGAAATTTGCCTGTCATTAGATTCGCCTTCCTGCACGCCCAACTTTGCGAGAGAGTCCGCCTTCTCATTGCCTGGGATTGAGCAATGTGAGGGGACCCATACAATCTTTCGACCAGTACACTCATCTGCTCCCTTACCTTTGAAAGGAAATAAGATGAGTGTCTACTTGGTTTCATCGACCGAATAGCCGAATAGCCTTAATCTGAGACTATCCGAGAAGATGAACTAATGGTCTGCGGGCATGTTGGAAATCATCCCCAATGCAAAGTTGATTGGTGACAGCTCAGCAACACAAAAGGAACAAGGTTCCTGAAGTTTGCGGAAGGTGTTAGAGTTTTCATAGAAGACACCGAAGCCAGTGGATCCATTGAGACGCGACCCGTCTGTAAAATATCTTTTCACGCAATTGACGTGTTGGTACTTTTCAGTAAAAATACGATGGATAATAATAGTTCGAAGTTGATCTAGAATCCCATGAATCACTTGTTTCATGGACAGATCATATTAAATTGAGGAACTGCGATTGGTGAAGTGAGCACGGTCTGGAGTATAACAAGGAAGACACATATCTGAGGATATGTAGTGGTGGTAGATTCTCATAAATCGAGATTGAATTTCTTCAAAATTTGCAATTATAAGTGTGTTCGTCACTCCGCATTTGATTAGTATTCTGAGAGAGAGCTCCCAGAAACGGTTCTGGAGGGGTGTTACTCCTGCCAGAACCTCGAGACTCATGTTATGCGTTGAGTGCATACAGCCAAGAGCAATACGCAGACAACGATATTGAATTCGTTCCAATTTTATTAGGTGACATTTTCTTGCCGAGAGGAAGCAGAAAGAGCCGTACTCTAGAACAGAGAGAATTGTTGTTTTATAAAGCGTGGTCTCCTGGATGATCACCCCACCATGTGCCGCAAATTGAACGGAGAAAGTTGATCCTCTGTTGACATTTTTGCTTCAAATTCCAAGTGCACTTTGCATCAAACCAGACCCCAAGGTACATGAAAAACAATCATTGAGTAATGTTTCTGCCCAAAAGATTAAGCTGCATGTTCCGATATTTCTATAGCAACTTAGCATTCTTAGCTAAAATTATCCATAAATAATTAGGTATGAATAAAATTTAAATTGAGACCTTCTTTCGTATCAACAACGATTTGGGAAGTCAACCTATCGCATCGTAATTCTATATACCCTTCTGTTAATTATACCTAAACCATTAAAATTATATACCACCTACCACTTAACTAAAACTAAGGTTGATTTCATACAAGCAGCAGTCAATCTGATAACGAAAGTTGTGAAGACAAATTTTAGTAAAATTATTATCATGGACCAAACTAGAATTTAGGCTCAAATGATTGAAATGTTGTGCAAATATAAATAATCCGATATGCATCCGAAATAAGTACCATCGTCAACGATGGTAGAAAAAATACATTCTATGGGATATAACCACACAATTGATGAAACGATGAGCATTTGTGAGTGATGCCGTAGCGTGATATCTCATAATAGAAGTTCAGTTATGAAAAAACGCCGATCGGTTGGAAATGAAGTAAATATCCAACCGTCAACTAGTGGTGTGATGATCCAGATCCATCAACGAGTGGCCATCAATCCGTGGATGAGTTAGGTAACAACAGTCATCCTGATGATTCTATAAACTTTTGACTGCAACCTCCAAATTGCACTTATTATTTTTTTAATCGGTTCCATAATTGAAGTCAGTTCCATCAGCAAATGATCTGCAATACCCATACAATGTTGAGAAGTTTAATGGCATTGTGGAAAACGTTGAATTTATCACCAATTTCATCGAGGAACAAAAGTGTTACGGAGGCAGGCACACTAAGAAATGATTGATATGAAAAAAAAAATGAGTTGTGTAAATTATTTATTACAGCTTCGTTTTGCAGGATGAAGTTCAATCACACCATTAGAACGTGCAACAGGCCACAATCCATCCTTTCGTAATATATTATAGGGTTAACTACCCCATTTACGGCCTATTAAGCACAACCCGCACTTAGTCTTTCTTAATATAGCGCAGTTTATACCAAAAGGAATATTATTATTACTGATGGCTTCCAAATTTATTTACCTTTCCGTACGTACCGTAAGATTTGATAAAGAGAAACCAATCGTTGAGATATTGTCAAAGTCTAACACTACTTCTTGACGCCAAACTCGGCCTATGGATTCTAAACTCGGCCTAACGCATTGGAACGCCATTGAAACGCCAATGAATTCACTTCGACCTATCGGATGAAGATAAAAATTGATTCGGTCGGAGTGCTTCTTTTGTTTTTGGGAATAATGGGTGCAAATCTTCATATCACGCGTTCTCATTGACTTCATTCCGTAGCTTATTAAGTAAAGTATCGTACCAAACGCATAATTGACTTAATTCTGAATGGTCCATTAATGGTTGCTTTACAGTACTTTTATTAAAACTTCACAGTTACAGCTTTAGATGGTTACATTTCTCCAGTTCGAACGAAATCTCGAACTTTCCTCTCGATTAATTGGTCCTTCGATTAGTCGAAATTCCGGGCAATTTGAAGGATTCATTAGCTTGGGGACAAAATCGATCTTTTTGGCAGTATACCACTCCAGAACCACCTTGGTGGAGTAGTGGCAGCTGGCCAAATCGGGCCAAAAGATGACTTTGTCCCTATACTTGCGGATGAACAATACACGCTTTTTCAGGCATTCTTCGATGTAAACTTGAAATGTCATCGTCGATGATGTGACGAATGGTTCCGTTTTCAGGCCACAACTGCAAATCACTTGCCAAATTATGGCCTCCTCCGCGAACTTGTACGCAAACACGAACTTGAATCTTCCCGGCACATCCTCACGTCCAGTCGCGATGTAAAACTTTTGACCGGGAAGCTGCTTAAAATCGAGTTTGACGTATGTTTCGTCATCGATCAAAGTGCAGCCCTTGTGTTTCGTCAAAACACGGTCGTACGAGAGCCTTGCACGCTTTTTGGCCACCAAATTCTGCTTCACTGTTCGGATGTATAGGTTTTGAGCACTCGACAAACTGTTGTTTTCGGCATCTTCAGCACTTTAGCCAGCTTGGAACCGGACCACTCCAGATTTTCCAGGTGTTTGTACACAATATTTTTTCTTCTTTCGAGCTCCATTTGACGTTATTTATGAACGCGATCGACTACTTTGATCGAACTATTGTTCTCTATAGAAGTGTAAACAAACCATTGTCAAAACATTTCGATTCCCAACACATGAGGCGTGCTATCGGCGCGCGAGGGGCTTACCAATTTACTTTTAGTCAGCCTTTATCCGGATAATTTTGAAGCCTGGACACTACCCATGATGATCACCTAGGACCCATATTATTTCTTAAATGTCAATCAATCAATCAATAAGAATTCTAAGGATTACTCAAAGGATATATTGACAATAATTCCAATTCCAACCTAATGCTGATAATAACTGAAAAAAACCTTTGCCGAATTTCGAGCTGAAGATAGTTTTAGGAAAATTTCTAAGATAGGTCATAAGGATTTTATGATAATTTAAAGAGATTTCCTGGAAGTTGAATCCTTGAGGAGACTTCATAGGATATTTATAATAATATTTCCAAAAAAACAGAGGAGTGTGCCAGAAGATTCCGACATAGAACAACATTTGCAGATTGCAAAAGTTGAGATAAATTACGTGTTGAAGGATTAGAAATTACTTAAGATTTTCACCGTTAATCATTCAGAAAAAAAATCACCACCTTTGGTTTGAACATTTTTCAAAACTCTTTGACATTGCTATTTTTAGGTTTGTGACTTAATTTTTGGTATGCAGAACTAAGTAAAAGCCAAGAAAGCCAACTTTTCTAAGATGAATGATAAGGGAATTCTGGGAAGAATCATTTACAATTGGAAGTTTATTCTTAGGACGAATTTTATGATTTCTGTCTGTAGTTTTCTGATTCTGTAGATAAATATAAAAAAGTTTTCTGTAAGAGTTATAAAGAATATGTCAATGAAATCCGAGAGATTCTCGAATGTATCCTAGAGCTATTCTGAAAAAAACCTAATGATAATGATTTTAAAGAAATTCATTAGATCATTCCAAAGACATTTTGTAAAGGATTCTAAACGATTATTCAAGGTAGTTTATAAAAAGAAACATTCTACCGTCTTTGTAATGACTAATTTAAACTGCCAGTTCCGAATACGATTTGGCGCAAAATGCGTCTATTGTCGGGTTCACAACATTGCCCAGGCTAGGCCACCTCTGGAACCATTGCTTAAAGTCATTAGTGGTTCAGTATTTTTGGTGTTGTACCAATATTTGATACCTGACAAAAACTGTCATTTCTATCAGACCGTGTTACTTGTTTAGGAGCCGGAAAGCATGGATCCAGAACCTTCTGGAGTTGTAGGAATACTGAAGGCACTCTTCCGGAACCCTAAAAGCGTAAAAGCTATCCATTAATGGAGACAGCGGTTAACTCGTCGAGCCTGGCAGAGAACTGGTGTTTCTACTAGACCGAGTAGCCAGCAGAGGAGAGCGAGAGCACGCACATAAACCAATTGTTCGAATGCTACAGAGTGCAGCAGGAACCCGAAGACTGTTCAATGATGGTGCAATTCCATTATTAGCATTGGTAAAGTAGCAAATTACTTTCTGTTCCCACTCCTGGGGCAGCCGTTCTGTATCCTAGATCCAGGCTAATCAAGAGCGAGTCTACAAAATGCCTGCAAAACGATGAGTTGACAACCTGGAAGGTGCGTGATACCTAGCTCACAAGTTCCTACCTAATGTCTCCTCGAGCCATAAAATTACAAAAGAATACCAGCTGAATCACGTACACAGCTGGGTCAACAATCAATACGAAACTAACGATTTTAAATTGACTCACTACTTGACTAGCCTATTGGTCCCAAGCAAATCGATTAACGTACCCCATTCTAGTCTAAATTCTAGTACTACACTATGTTTGATTTGATTTGATATGAAGATTTGACAGATAAAATGAGGGGTTCGTGGATTTTTCTATGTGTCGAGGGGTGCATCGATTAGATTGGGACCGAAGAGAGCACCAGAGCTGAGCCAAAAAGTTGAGCACTTTTCTTCGAGACCTTCTGGTCTTAGAGTTACCTCTATGCTATAACCAACAATCAATACGAAACTAACGATTTTAAATTGGCTCACCACTTTAGTAGCCTATTGGTCCCAAGCAAACGATTAACGTACCCTATTCTAGTCGAAATTCTAGTACTACGCAATGTTTGTTTTGATTCGCTATGAAAGTTTGACAGATAAAATGAGGGGTTATTGGTTTTTCCTATGTTTCGAGGGGTGAATCGATTAGCTTGGGACCGATGAGAGTACCAGAGCTGTGCCAAAAAGTTGAGCACGTTTCTGCGGGACCTTCTAGTCTTAGAATTACCTCTATGCTATGACTAAGCGTGCTGCAAACCGCTACACTTGCTACAACCATAGAGGTAACTCTAAGACCACTGGGTCCCGAAGAAAATCATTATTATTTTTGGCTCACTCAGTACCAGAACAACGGTCCCAAGCAGTCCCAAGCTCTTTCACTCACCCCTGCATGTTCTGCATGAATCCACACACCCCTGATGTTATCTGTCAAACTTTCATAGCGAATCAAAACAAACATAGTGTAGTAATAGAATTTCAACTAGAATAGGGTACGTTAATCGTTTGCTTGGGACCAATAGGCTACTAAAGTGGTGAGCCAATTTAAAATCGTTAGTTTCGTATTGATTGTTGCTACAACTTTCATTTGTAAGCTTAGAATTAGGTCTTTATCTTTGTGTGGAGATCATAAGTATCCTGGGGACTGCGGTGGTTTTTAGTAAACACAGAATTTGGATAGTGGTTCCGGTGGCGTAGTGGTAAGTGTGATTGCCTCTCACCCCAAAAGGCCTGGGTTCAATCCCAGTCGGCGCCGAAGTAAAGTCGTTGGACCTCAGTCCTTGAATTGTTGGGTTGATTGATAGGGTCAAGGCGTGGGAGCTGCCTTACTAACATCGGTGGCATTGGTACTGAGTACGGAAAACAAGATCGATGGAAAACAAATCAAGGAAAAAAAAGAATTTGGATTTATGTATGGCAATCAAGGGGTAAGTCACTCAGCACATTGTGCCGAAATTATATTCAACACAGCTTGGGCACATCCATCGGCACACCTTCGACATACCTTAAGCACACCTTCTGCACAATCTCGTAGGCATTGGTTTGATGAAAATAATATGGGAACACTGCTGGTCAACTGTCATTGAAGTTGTTCACAACATTACGTGCTGTTTGACTGTATATTCAGGAACAACCTCTAATTGAATATACCAGAGGAACTCAGACCAGCAGTTCAATTATAGATCTAAATACTAAATATAGGTTCTAGAGTGGGCTTAAAAGAAAGAGGCAGTTAATCAGACCCCATTAGTATCCTTAATTCAAATAATGATGCAACTCGCACAAAACAAACTACAGAAGTCTATTCCAACAATGTTTCCCACCGGTTCCAACTCTTTCCGGCCGCTGATAGACCGATGCATTTCACATCACGAAAAGCTAGGTTTCTGGTCTGCCTTTTTCTTTCTTTATTTTTATTCGTAAATACAAACAAGGAACACTCAGATATTGTGGTAAAGGTTCGCCTCCTTTAGGAAGGTGATGAGGATGGCTGCTGCCGGAGACTCGTCGCCCAACAGCTTCCGAATGCTGATTGACTCCAAGCCGAAGGTCTTCCAACTCCGCGCAGTTCACGAGGATGTGCTCCATGGTGGCTGGCACTCCACACTCGGGAAAAAAATCCGTTCCCGAAAACGGGAACGGACCGTGAACTAAAAATCACGGCCAACTATCCAGAACAAAATTTTCTCAAATATACACCGTGAACTATGGTTCACGGCTGTGGTTCACGAATATGGGAACTCTTTTTTTCCCGTGCAGGTTTCGCAGGTCCTCCGGAACGGTGTTCCTCCGAAGTTGTGGAAGACTCTGCTGTGCCCGGTACCAGCCTTGACACCACTCGCTGTTCTCGTAGGTTTGGATCCTTCCAGGTTCCGGTGGTCGCCTTGATCTTCTGAAGATGGTGTGTCCTGTTGTTCCTCCACTCGGTGTCCCAGGCTCTCCGAATCGTCCGCTTGATCCACTTTTTGACATCTTGGAGCGGTATTTTGCATGTTTACCTGGATCCGGTGTGGCCTGAGCCAGCGAGGTGGTCGGCTATTACGTTCCCTTGGATCCCGCAGTGACCGGGTACTCACATGAATACTGTGTTGGGCGGCGCGTGCTTTACCGTTCCTTGGTCCACGGATGCTTCGGTGTTTCTGTTGTTAGGGCCAATATCAGGCTGTGTGAGTCAGTTACGACTAATATCGGCCGGTTGGCCGGTAACTTAACCGCGTGGAGAATGGCAGCTGCCTCAGCTGAGAACACCGAGCATTGGATCGGGAGCGATCTGCTCACAAGCAGACCATCTCCGGAGACCCCCATTCCCACTCCGTTCCTGGTGAGAGAGCCGTTGGTGTACCTAACTTCATAACCTTGGTAGTGCGCCCCGAGAGTTTCGACGCCTCGGTCTGCCTTTGAGGGCATTATAAAACACTAAAACACAGGACTTGCTCTATGACCGGCACAATCAGCACACCTGCGGCACACTGGCGGTACACTGACAAAAAAGATGACCTAAGATTGGTGTGCGGAGTGACCTACAATGGCAACACTTTATCAATTTATGGCAATACAAAGATTGCAATCAATTTGAAAATTCATTGGTGTGTGGCAACTATTTGAAAACATTGTGTCAAAAGAGTCTGAATTTGGTAATCCACAGGACTGTTACGGTTTTTGAAATTAAATGCTGATTTCATTATTCTTATTGTGCTAATCTCTTAACTACTACCATTCGAAATACATCTGAAATATTGAACAACTTCCCCAACTTTGTGGAATATTTTTTCGCCATTCTCGGTGAAGATTTTTTTAATACACCTGGCATCCCTACAGACCTGCGCTTTATCGAAAGCATTTTCGTTGTTCCAGCAGATATTTTAAGAAGAAACTAAATCCTTCTAGAAGGTGGCCCATTTTTGCTGTTTCCTAACAGTGTGAAAGTATTTGAACTGATTGGAAAACAGAATTCAAGAAAAACAAAACCCAAGCTCAAACTGAAACCCTGTCACGCTGCACACACTGATAAACCCTCCAGTAACAAAAAAGTCCCTTATCGGGGTGCTCTTACCCAATCTAGAAGTCCGAGGACAGATAACCCGCTCCGGTGCGGTGGTATAAATACCGAACACAACCTCTAATCTTGACCATTACTACGAATAGAACAGGCCAGAAGTGACCATATTTTTTATTGAATCAATCATCGCGTAACGAGAAGAAATCATAGTGGTTCTTACCTACGGACGGAACGACGTTTCAAATTAACCATCCAAGTAAACTGTGGATAGACACAGCGAGTGAGTGCAACGAACAGAGTGGAAGCGACTCACCAGACGAGAGCGAGCGATTGTGAGTTATTCACCGATCGTCGTGCAGAGAGCGTGAGTGATATCAATACCTCGGGTTCAAGCGAGTCAGTCCCATCGGCGGCAGCTCATTCGATTCCCGGACGTCGTCAGGTTGTGAAGTGTCGAGTGTTTAACTCTCCAGTGTGACCCCCCCCGTGTGTCACAACTACTAATAAGTGTGAAAGTGATTTTCATCAGTTTAAAAAAAAACGAGAATTATGTCGGCTAAAGTGCAGGAAAACGGAGAAATCGCCCAGACTGGCGAGAATCAGAGCAATCTGTTTGCGAGTCTACAATCACTGGACCGTATGCTCCAGTTGCCGGTCGTGGACGCAACCTGGCAGCAGACCCAAAATGTCTATGGACGCGTGAAAGGTAAGTGCCACTGACCCCCTCTACTGGATCTATTGATTTCGTGGGGGAACAATAGAAGCTTTATGTGCTGATTTCTTTGGGGAGCACGTTGTCCCTTTAAAAATGGCGTGCAAATGCTATGCATTGCACACTGGACTGACATGATACTGGCTTTTATATAATCAATTCATTTGACATTGAGGTCATCTGCTGTGCTCGCAAGTGTCCAGCAACTAGAATCCCGCACCGATCGTAGTAGACTGTGGTGGAGTTTAGGGGTGGCTAGGTTTTTGACTGGCCACGTGATTTGGCTCGGCAGGATGCGTTCTTCTTCTACGACGCAAATGAGCGATCTTGGGCGAGGTCAATCTTTTCCAATTTCTCTTCCAACTATTCGTCGTTCTGGAATCTTCCAGCCTACGTGACCGACTGCATATGTCGTCGTCTTCCATTCATTCCTCCATCTCGCATTCAAACGCAATCACTATCCCAACCTAATCGGCTTATTGAAGCGCTAAAGAGCGCTTGTTCAAATGGAATAGGGGAATGTGACAGCTTACAGTGGCACACAACAACACAAAAAAAGCAGTGCACCAACGTCAGCATGACTTGAACGAAAAATAAAACACACTCGATCAGGTGATTCCGACCGTTTGGAACGATTTCGATTTTGTGTTTTTATTTTCTGTAGAAGCAAATTTTTTTACACACTGTTTGGTGAAGGGGAGATTCCACTGAAGCGAGCAGGTAACTGGAGCCCAAACAAGAACCGCTAAAGAGTAGGTACGTGCAAGTTTACGGCGGAGAGAATGGTTTGCTGTGCTGCTTTTTTTTTTTAGTAGACAGGTGTGGTGGAATCCACTAGTTTTGGGGGTGGGGCGGGGGGTTGTTTGAGGCACGCGGACGAACCAAACAAACCGGAATAACATCTCCGCAGCGATCTTTGGACTCGCGACTCAGCCAACCGCGTCATCTTGGCAACCACTCACGCTCTGCGTCATGTTCGCATCGTATGATCATGTGGTAGGTTCTCCTCTGCCGCAGCAGGCAGGCAGAGCGAGAGAGCAAAAACACCCAACGAACTATAGGAAGGGTAGTGGTGAACAACGATGCGGATTATGTGCATTTACGTTGCGTGGTATTTACACGACATGCGGGTATCACCATCATCCATCGGCGTTGTACTTTGGACCTAATTTAGAGCCGCAGCCGACTCACTTATATGCTCGTCGTGCACGGTGATGATGCTGTTGCTGTTGGTTTCCTTTGGATCATAGCAGTCGTAGCAATGCGGGATGGAAGTTTTTAGTTACTGGATTTATTAGGGAGAGAGGGCACTATCAGGCGGAAGTTTCTGTGAAGGTGACATTCGTTTTGTTGGTCAATTGAAAGTGATAACGTCGGTGTTGATTTGGATGTTTTATTGGACATTTGGAGTAGGCCGATGCCTTGGCTACCGGGCAGGATGATAAGAGCATGTCTGCTCGTTGCTAGATTAGACATACTGAAAGTTGTCAACAGGACCAGTCGGTTGGAACCAGTTGATAAGTCTGACATGGTTGATTTTGATGTAATAGGAAGCTACTGCGTAGTACTTATTCAATTTATGGGTACTAGAGATCTAGATTTACGGAGACACAGCCAATTGAAATTGTAGATGCTCCTTGTAAGGCTTTATCCAATGACGCAGCAAGAATTCTTTGAATGCTGATGGAAGTAATTCGGCATATTTTTGGACAACAAATAACTGTCAAGTGTCTTGAGAGCGTTAGCAGATCGCTTAATTGATACGAAACATTACCTGTCCAGTAGATAAACAAACCTAAAATTAGAAGTGTTAAATGACTGTTCGTGAAATTGTTAGCATTGACAAGAATTAGCTCGGTTAAGTATTGTTACTTGTTCAATGAACACTTTCAAATTTCAATCGATTTGATCCACGCCAAATGACGAATCGGAAAAACTCGACCTTCTCCAATTTGCATGAAACAAGCATTATAAATTCAGTGTCAACATTTGAAAGAGACGCAATTGTTTTTATAAACATGAAAATAAATAACATTAACAGGTAACTGAATGTTTCCTCTACCAGCTAGCATTGTTAATTTGGAGGGGTGAGCTTTAATTCGTGAGAAATCGACGGCTATAGCCATTGTTTACAAATGCTATTACGCCGCTTTAGAATGTTGACACTGAATTGTTTGTTTTGGGAAATGATTCTTTTTTTTTCCAAAATTCGGACATTTGGGTCTTGTAAATTTTTCTAAAAAATATTCTTTTAGAGGCGTGCCCTAACGCTTGAAAATTTTACAAGATCCAAATTGGCCGAATTTTAGAAAAAATGTGCATTATTGCCCAAAACAAACAATTCAGTGTCAACATTTGAAGTAATATTAGAGGATTCCTTTCACGTTAGTTCTGTTAAACTCCAGATGAAACGTAAGGGATGATCCATAAATGACGTAGCATGGCATGCATCGTGAGTAAGATTCAAATGATATTTCCAACAGGATTCCAAGGTAATTCCAAAAGGAGAATTCCTGACTAAATGATTTGTAACGAGAACTCCGAGGTACTTGTGAGAAGAATTCCAAAAGAAGAAGGAGAATCCACTAAGAATTCATTGAGAATTTTGAGGATAGTACCAAACGAATTCTAAAAGTATTCCTAATGAAAATTTCAAATAAATTCCCAACAAAGTTTGAGGGTAAATTTCAAAGGAATACTCAAGAGAGTTTCAAAGCTATTCCCGAGGGGGACGTCACATCTAAATCTCAATTCTAGATGCTCGGAAATTCTGACACTAACAAATCAATCTACAAAAAATCTGTTTTTCATTTCTCGCGTCTACTTTTTGGAGGAAATCTCCAGAATCTTCATCAATCTTCATTCTATCCACTCAGCGTGCGCGCAGCTAACCACTCCAAAACAAAATCTTTCCTGCATCTTAGATAGAGTCGTCCCCCTCGGCTATTCCTGTAATACATTTTAAAGAGAAATCAATGAAGAGTTTCTAGGAAATTCTTGAAGAGCATTTGAATTTACGGGAGCAAAATTTAGAGGGAATTCTATGAGAATTTCAAGAGATGCTTAGTGAATACTGAGGAGAGTTTATATCAGGAAAATTTTGTGAAAATTCCTGGATACTACAGCGAACTTAATTAAGTACTTCAAGAGACCTGTAGAGTAAATCAAAGAGCTTTCTGAAGAAAATTTCTAGAGTATTATGGAGTAAATTGTAAGGGAATACCTGAAGGAGTTCTAAGACGAACTCTGAGGAAATTTTGAGATGATTCTAAGGAAATTATTGAGAAAATTCTAAAAGAAAATCTCTCAGAGGGTTTAGGCCAAGGAGATGGCACCCCTATCTCTACTAATATCAAGTAGCCTTAGCGAGCATAGTAGCGGGCCCACGTTCTGGGCCCGCTTAGATTGATATGTGATCACGTTTTTATGCTGACTACGAAAAGAAGGTGGCGTGTCAGGCCCTTGGTTTAGACATTTTACCGATCATAACAGTAGGAACAAATTTAAGGTTTTTGCAAGATTCAAAATGGCAGAATTTTAGCTCTAAAGTGAACGATTTCATGCAAATCTGGGCAGCTCGCATCCCATCGATTCGTCATTTGGTGTGGAACTGCCCGAAGGGACTTGCAAGAGTTTCACCAACAATCAATACGAAACTAACGATTTTAAATTGGCTCACCACTTTAGTAGCCTATTGGTCCCAAGCAAACGATTAACGTACCCTATTCTAGTTGAAATTCTATTACTACACTATGTTTGTTTTGATTCGCTATGAAAGTTTGACAGATAACATCAGGGGTGTGTGGATTCATGCAGAACATGCAGGGGTGAGTGAAATAGCTTGGGACAGCTTGGGACCGTTGTTCTGGTACTGAGTGAGTCAAAAAATAATAATGATTTTCTTCGGGACCCAGTGGTCTTAGAGTTACCTCTATGGTTTCACTGCTTATGGACTTAAGTGAATCAATTTGATGAGAATTACCAAGGAGCTCAGAATTCAAGGAAAGAATTGGTACGAAAACTTGGAGTGATATTAGAGGATTCCTTTCATGTTTGTTTGGGGCCTCCCTTACCTCAGTTGGTAAAGGCGCAGTTACAAAGCAACACCTTGCTGGACGTGGCTGGGTTCGATTCCCGGTCCGGTCTAGGGATGTTTCGGGTTGGAAGATTTCTCGACTTCCCTGGGCATAGAGTATGATTGTACTTGCACACAATTATACTAATGAAAAAATGTTGTTGAACTCCAGATTCTAGGCGAAACGTAAGGAGATTTCTAGGGTAGTCTGGAGTAGAATCCCAAGAATATCATGACTAGGATTCAAAAGAAATTTGCAATAGAATTCCGAAGAGAATTCTAAGGTAATTCCAAAGAGAATTCTGACTAAAATTGCAAGGAAATTTTGAGGATAATTCAAATTTATTTGTACGGAGAACCCAAGGTTCTTGTGAGTTGAATTCCAAGAGAAGAATGTTAATCCAAAAGAAATTTTGAAAAGAATTCAATGAAACATCTGAGTATAATTCCAAAGGATTTCTAAGGGAAATTTCCCACAGTAAAATAAAAAAAACTACTTAGGAGAGTTTTTAGGAGTTTCATTCCTGAAATATGTTTTAGTGAACAAAAAGGAGAGATTCTTGAGAATTCTGAGGATGATTTCAACAATTTTACGAGACTACTCCAAGAGAATTCTGTGTGGAATTTAGAGAATTTTCCGACGATAAAATTGGGAATTTTAGGAGAATAGTTAGTGAATTCGAGGAGAGCTTATTTCAGGAGAATTCTATAGGGAATTCCTGGGTAATACAAGGAGTCCAATTAATAATTTTAAGAGAATTTCAGAGTGAATCAAACAACCTTCTATTAAGAATTTCTAGATTTCAGGCACTTTGAATCCCAATTCATATGCTTTTCATTACATAAAAAACATAAAACGTTCCAATAATCTTGGAAAAATGCTCCTTTACAGCGTAGCTACTCTGATTTACTGTGTTGCCCGTTTTTTTTTAAGTCAGAGGAGCGGAGCAACGATCCAGCATTTAGAATAAACTTCTAAAATAATATTTTAAAGAAAAAGCTTCTAAAGAATATTCTTATAAAGATTCTAAAAGAAGCTTCTTAAGAAGATTTAAAAAGAAGCTTCTAAAAGAAGCTTCTTAAGAAGATTCCAAAAGAAGCTTCTTAAGAAGATTCTAAAAGAAGCTTCTTAAGAAAATTCTAAAATAAGCTTTTGAAGAAGATTCTGAAAGAAGCTTCTTAAGGATATTCTAAAATAAGCTTCATAAGAAGGTTCTAAAAGATGCTTCTTCAGAAGATTCTAAAAGAAGCTTCTTAAGAAAATTCTTAACGATGCTTCTTAAGAAGATTCTAATAGTAGCTTCTTAAGAAGATTCTAAACGAAGCTTCATAAGAAGATTCTAAACGAAGCTTCATAAGAAGGTTCTAAAAGAAGCTTCATAAGAAGGTTCTAAAAGATGCTTCTTCAGAAGGTTCTCGAAGAAGATTCTAAAAGATGCTTCTTCAGAAGATTCTAAAATATACTTCTTAAGAAAATTCCAAAAGATGATTCTTAAGAAGATTCTAAAAGAAGTTTCATAAGAAGGTTCTAAAAGATGCTTCTTCAGAAGATTCTAAAAGATGCTTTTGAAAAGATTCTAAAAGAAGCTTCATAAAAAGATTCAAAAAGATGCTTCTGAAGAAGATTCTAAAAGATGCTTCTGAAGAAGATTCTAAAAGAAGCTTCTTAAGAAGATTCTAACAGAAGCGTCTTAAGAAGATTCTAAAAGAAGCTTCTTAAGAAAATTCTAAATAAAGCGTCATAAGAAGATTCTGAATAAAGCTTCATAAGAAGGTTCTAAAAGATGCTTCTTCAGAAGATTCTAAAAGAAGCTTCTTAAGAAAATTCTTAAAGATGCTTCTTAAGAAGATTCTAATAGAAGCTTCTTAAGAAGATTCTAAACGAAGCTTCATAAGAAGGTTCTAAAAGAAGCTTCATAAGAAGGTTCTAAAAGATGCTTCTTCAGAAGGTTCTCGAAGAAAATTATAAAAGATGCTTCTTCAGAAGATTCTAAAATATACTTCTTAAGAAAATTCTAAAAGATGATTCTTAAGAAGATTCTAAAAGAAGTTTCATAAGAAGGTTCTAAAATATGCTTCTTCAGAAGATTCTAAAAGATGCTTCTTAAGAAGATTCTAAAAGAAGATTCTAAAAGAAGATTCTAAAAGAAGATTCTAAAAGAAGCGTTTTAAGAAGATTCTAAAAGAAGCTTCTTAAGAAAATTCTAAAATTTGCTTTTGAAAAAGATTCTAAAAGAAGCTTCATAAAAATATTCTAAAAGATGCTTCTTCAGAAGATTCTAAAGGAAGGTTCTTAAGAAGATTCTTTTTTTTTTCTTTATTTAACGTCGGTCTTTGTTCCGCAATCTAGTGCCAATCACCGACGGACATCGATTGCCATCCATTGACGGCAATCGAATGTGCAGGAAGGCAGCTTCCACACCTGCGTAGGATATTGCACCTATTCAACACACATGGGCCGGGACCAACGGCTTTACTTCCCTTCGGAAGACGTGACCAGAGATTTTTATGCCTCAGAAAAATCCCACCGACCTCGGCTGGGATTGAACCCAGACCCATCGGGGTGTTAGAAAGCAGTCACGCTTACCACTACACCACCGGCGCCGGCATTAAGAAGATTCTAAAAGATGCTTCTTAAGAAGATTCTTAAAGATGCTTCTTCAGAAGATTCTAAAAGAAGCTTCTTAAAGATGCTTCTTAAGAAGATTTTAAAAGAAGATTCTAAAAGAAGCTTCTTAAAAAGATTCTAAAAGAAGCTTCATAAGAAGGTTCTAAAAGAAACTTCTTCAGAAGGTTCTAAAAGATGCTTCTTCAGCAGATTCTGAAAGATGCATCTTAAGAAGATTCTAAAAGAATCTTCATAAGAAGGTTCTAAAGAAGCTTCTGAAGAAGATTCTAAAAGATGCTTCTTAAGAAGATTCTAAAAGAAGCTTCTTAAGAAGATTCTAAAAGAAGCTTCTTAAGAAAATTCTAAAATATGCTTTTGAAAGATTCTAAAAGAAGCTTCTTAAGAAGATTCTAAAATAAACTTCTTAAGAAGATTCTAAAATAAGTTTCATAAGAAAATTCTAAAATATGATTCTGAAGAAGATTCTAAAAGAAGCTTCTTAAGAAAATTCTAAAAAATGCTTTTGAAGAAGATTCTGAAAGAAGCTTCATAAGAAGGTTCTTAAAGATGCTTCTTCAGAAAATTCTAAAGGAAGCTTCTTAAGAAGATTCTAAAAGATGCTTCTTAAGAAGATTCTAAAAGATGCTTCTTCAGAAGATTCTAAAAGATGCTTCTACAGAAGATTCTAAAAGATGCTTCTTCAGAAGATTCTAAAAGAAGATTCTTAAAGATGCTTCTTAAGAAGATTTTAAAAGAAAATTCTAAAAGTAGCTTCATAAGAAGGTTCTAAAAGAAGCTTTTTAAGAAGATTCTAAAAGATGTTTCTTAAGAAGATTCTAAAAGACGCTTCTTAACAAGATTCTAAAAGAAGCTTCTGAAGCAGATTCTAAAACAAGCTTCTTAAGAAGATTTGAAAACAAGCTTTTTAAGAAAATTCTAAAAGAAGCTGCTGAAGAAGATTCTAGATTAGACGTCTGGCGGAATTTCTCATCATCTTAGACGGAATATTTCCCAGCGGGATTCTTAATAATCTTCTAGGTACGTTATACAAAAGAATCTAAAGTGAGATACATCGGAATCTTGGGTCTAATCGTTCTGAAATATTCGTCTGTTCCAACACAAACCAAGTCGAGATTTTTTGAAAATTTAAAGCGGGATACTGCTCTGGGAGTTCGAGAATAAAAACCAAGATGAGACACGTAAAAATCTCAGGTGAGATTTTCCTCGCGAGATCCAGCAAATTTAGGATGTGCCGCTTTGAAATTTCAGATGGGATATTTTGGAGTTCCAGAGAGTGGGTCCAATCGTTCGGAAATGTTTGTGTCTAGAAAATTTCCAGCAAGAGGCTCCGAGTCCAAGACGGGATTCTTTGAAATTTATGGCGAAATTCTGGAAATTTATTCCAGATGAGATACGCGAAAACCCCTAGTGGAATTTCTCAGGCGGGATATTCCGAGGACCAGCAAATATCTAATGAACCTCTTTGGAATATCAGGTGGGATATTATGGAGTTCCAGCTAGATGCTCAAATAATGGATTCAAAAGAACACCTTGTACCAGAATTCTGGATGGGTTGAATTTGAGCATATCCACAATCTTCAATCCTATTATGTCTCAAAACATTTCAAGGAAATCTCGTAATCTACACGACCGCACAGTTCAAAGTCACCCATTTCCACTCAAATCCCTCGAGATCATAAATAACATTTAAACTTTGATTGGTGCATTCCAAATATTGACCGAACCAACCAACAAACCCATCAGCTCGAATTGCCCTACGCGGCCTTCCCCACAGTGACACAGAATTCAGGCTGCAAATAGGCGCTTATCACGTCCGCCTGATAAGATTGCGACTTTCGCTCGACCGACCACGAATGACGCACTTCTAATGAAGCATCTTTTCCTCCTCGCTCGCCTCTTTCCAGATTACAACCCGCTGCTGAACTGGGCCTTCGGAACCGCCGAGGACGTAGTGCACCGTGCCGTCTGCATCTCCGCTCCGCTGGTGCACAAGTTCGACCGCCCACTGCAGCTGGTCGACCAGACTCTGGTCAAGGGCATCGACCGCCTGGAAGTCTCGGCTCCCATCATTAAGGAACAACCGCAGGAGATCTACAATCAGGCCAAGTGCAAGGTTCTGGACACGGTCAAACCCTACACCGAGAAGGTGTGCGAACTCCGACAGGCATCGCAGCAGAAGGCCGCCTCCCTCAAGGAACTGTCCTGGAAGAAGGCCAACGAAGTACTGGCCAGCCAGTACGGAAGCATTGCCGTGAACGGCGTCGACTCGACGGTAAAGGTGGCCGAACGCCTGCTGGACCTCTACTTCCCCAAGTGCGAAGGCGACGTCGAGGAGGATAATGGTGAGTTTTTCGCTTGGGAGCTCCCCGTATGATCCAAAATGCTAACGTCCAAATTTTCCCAACAGCTCCCATCTCGGCCAAGGACGATCCGGTGCTGCACACAGTTCAAACCGTCGGTCGCCTGTCGAACAAAGTTGCCCGCCGCGTCTACCGGACCGTATCGAAACAGGTCAAATCCCTCCGCAAGGAAGACGTCAAAGACTACGTCGCCACGCTCATTGCCGTTCTCCGCCTGACCCAGTACCTCAACTTCCTGAACGATAAACGACAACAGCAAGCCGTGGAAGATCAACCCACCTCTTCCAGCAGCACCTCCACCTCAACCTCCACCACCACCGCCGCCGCCTCTACCTCCAAAACATCGGACGTGGTTGCCACGACCAATAGCAGCAAGACGCTCCAACAGCAGCAAGAAGGTGGCGACGATCAGAAATCACAGTAGACGTGTGCCGGTACAAAATTGTACATCTATGTGCGTGTGAGTGTGCGGGTGTGCAAACCATAAGCGAACTGATTAACTAGTAGAATGTTAATGTAATCGTAACTATTTTTGCATTTTTTTCTGTCAAATGAAAAGCTAAATAATTGAATTGGGAAATGTTTCATCCTAAAGCTAATTCGGTGATGAAATGTACGTCGAATGTGTGAATCTTTCTGCGAGCATGTAACTGTGTGCGCGGGTATGTGTGAGTGTAGGACATCGTTTACTGTTAATATAGTACACCTAGGGAAGCGAAGATTGTCTAGTCCTGGAGCCTAATTTTTCCCAGGAATGTAGAGAAATTTCAAGAGAAGCTTATATTTTCCCAATTTTTGAAACAAACCTTATTTTTTTAAAAATGAGCTATATTATTGTTTACTCGTATGTTTATGATTATTTTTTTGTAAAAGTAAAACATGAAAAACATCAAAAACAATGTTTTTATGGTTTAAAATATCACAACAACCTTCCGCTTCTTGTCGAACCAATTGCATTCAGTTGAGTAACAGAGTCACAGCTTTACGTCAAAGGAGGGAAATGTGTTTTACCATCACTCTTTCTTATCAGTATCCACTCGAGTTGTGCACACTCTCTTCTTTGATGGATCGTCAAACAATGTGCTTTGTTTGAGTGGAATTGTACTTTGGAAGCCCGGGTGCGGGTATAATAATGTTAAAAGTAAACATAGCACAGCAGGCGGTTACGGTATTTTTTGCTCCCCGCCATCGATGACAATTTGGTACGAAAACAAAATTGTGTCCCTGATCTTAACGATAAAATTGACCGTTTAGCATCACTTCAGAGTCACGCCACAACTATGCGTGTCCGATAAGCCGCAGTGTCTACTACTGTGAGCCAAAGGAAAACAAACCTGCACAGGTTGGTAAACACCAACCGTCTGGAAGCGGAATTACGCTGCCTCACAAATTAAGCCACAGTCCCATTGATATGGAAAGCAGTCGCAACCGGCCAGCGGTTGCAAACGTCCTCCACAGTAATAAATTCTCTTCATTTCATTTAGAATAACAATATCAAGTGCGATGTGAAATTGAGATTGACACACATGTGACCGGGCGGTACCAAATACACACAAGCAACAGCACACAAGCAACAGCACACAAGTGGTGATAGCTTACACTTTGCCGAACAACGCTCGATCACGCCACTTTTGAACTTTGGAGTCGGCGAGTGCAAAACACCGACTCTGTCGTCGCCACTGAACTCGCGTTTGCCGGAATATGGAATTGACGTAGTGACGGCATCCAAGTTGGCCGCGATTTGCAATTAGCATTCACATTATTGACGACTACGTCGACGGCAACATTGGCTGGAACGGCTCATGTGACTTGGTGATGGCGGCTGCAAATATTTGCCGCACCGAAGGCACCGAGACTGCAACAAACTTTGCGGCGGTGCATTACGGTGTTTGCATTATCTATAGGTGTAGAAAGTCGGGGGAAAATGATTGCATTTAATATTGTACGAGCTTGACCAATGGGTGAAGAGATCATCAATTTGCACTAAGCATTGTGGTGCAATGTAGGAAATGCAGCTGATTCAATTGGCGGGAATTGCATCATTGGAGGCTGCGTGGCTTGCGTCATGGAAAGGGACGGTATTTATAGGATGTTCATAAATGCAGTTTTATACACTCCCTGTTACCAAACATAACACATTTACCAATACCCCCTAGACTAAGAATCTAAGCTAGTTTTGCATCACCATCCTCTAATTGTCACTGTTGAGGACAAACTCGTGCGTGATTTCGACGATTATCCTGCTACGGTTTCTTATGACTTCTGTAAAGCTGGCCCTCGTAGCATCATAGATGTATTGCCTAGCATGGTATGGGAGAACATACTTGATCCTGATGACGTTGGGACTGCCGAAGTGTATGCGGCAATCTTCTGAGTTGGTTTCGATCGTATGTTACTGGTCGCCAACTAATGGTTGCTATAGCAGATTGCAGATCAGCTAGCTGCTTCGCCGCATCAGATATACCTCAGGGAAGTCACCTGGAAGCATTGATTTTTCTACTGTACTTCAAAGACGTGCATCTGGTCATCGAAGCTCTTCGATTATCATATGCAGATGACCTCAAAATCTTCCTAAGAATCCGCTCGATTGCTGACTGTCACTTTCTTCAACGTCAGCAGAATGATAGTAAACCCAGCCAAATGCACCGCTATAAAGTTCTTAACAACGATAATATTTAGCTATGACCTGTTTGGCTCGACAATCGAACGCGTGAATCAGGTGAAAGACTTGGGTGTGATCTTGGATTCGCAGCTATCGTTCAAGCAACACATTACAAATGTGGTCGATTAGGCGTCTAGAACTTTAGGATAGCTAAAAACTTCACCGACATCTACAACTCTCTCTCGAGTATTGTTCAGCGGTTTGGAACCCAAACTACAACAACGATGCCGAGAGAATCGAATCTGTTCAACGTCGCTTTCTTCGTTTTGCACTATGTGGATTGCTTTGGAATGATCCGTTTCGATTACCCAGCTACGAACGTCGTTGTCGACTTATAGGCCTAGAACCTCTCCGGACTAGGAGGGACACAAACAGAGCCCCAAAGCTGCCTCTAAGTCGCACGAATTATGGAGCATACGGTGAGAGTTGCGGGCTGCAGAGAGTATTCAGTGATCTATTTAATCTACTGGCTTCATTGGTTTATACATTAATTTAAATGTATATCGCATAACCAGTAAAATTTCCAAATCTTTAAAAGTCACTATTTGCTCACTATTTCAGTGATTTCAGTCACAATATCGCGTCAGTACAACCAGCCCTGAAAGATAGATCTTATTCACCTGAGCAACTTTGCCGAAGAGACCACACTTTTGTGACTTGAATTTTAGGAGTTATGAGATTATGTTCGATACATGCTTCTACCAACAAATATAACAGATCTAGATTAAAATTTAGTAATCAAGGTCAGTTCTAAATGTATCAAAAGATAGATCTTATTTATCTGAAAACTTTGTTGAAGATTTTGTTTTTAAATAGCGTGAATCCTCGAAAAATAGCTGATCTAGATTAAACTAGTGATCTAGATCAAAACAAATGATATCCAAAGATAGATCTTATTGATATGAACAACTTTCTCAAAGACATCAACCCTTAATTGCTTAATGTTGAGGAGATAGAGCTCATCTATATCAAAACATAGTGATCTAGATCAAAACGAATCATGTCAAAAGATAGATCTTATTCACTTAAATAACTTTTTCGAAGTCACCAAACCTCTGTGGCTATAAGCTATAAGGTTTTGTACCAAAAGATAGAATTGATCTAGATCAAAATTTAGTAATTGAGTTCTGTTCTAAAGGTATCAAATTATAGCTCTTATCTAGAGAGGGTCTAGTATAAGAGAGGAGCGGACTGGATGGTTTTGAGCCAAACAAACTGTCAAAGCCAGAGCCAATCGAGCAGCGGCTATCATGATTGTATTGGCAGCGTTGCTAGAAACCACCTAGGCATAGGTTGCCAAGGCAGTTTATTTTGAATCCGCTCCTCTCTTATACTAGACACTCTACTCTTATCTATCTGAAAAACTTTATTTAGGATATTGTTTTAATAGCGTGCTTCCTCAAAAGATACAGCTGATATATATCAAATTAAAGTGATCTAGATCGAAACGAATGATGTCAAAAAGTAGATCTTATTCATCTGAACAACTTTTCCCAAGACACCAAACCTCTATGGTTTGAAATTGAGTAGTTATGAGGTTTTGTTCGATAAGATGTTTCTACCAAAAGATAGAATCGATCTTGAACGAATGATGTCAAAAGATAGATCTTATTCACCTGATCAACTTTTCCAAAGACATCACTCCTCGATGGCTTGAAGTTACGGAGATAGAGCTGATCTATATCAAAATGTAGCGATCTAGATCGAAACGAATGATGTCAATAGACAGATCTTATTCACCTGCACAACTTTTCCAAAGACACCAAATCCAAATCGATGGCATAAAATTTAGTATTTTCGAGGTTTTGTCCTGATAAGATGCTTATACCAAAAGATATAACTGATCTAGATGAAAATTTAGTAATCAAGATCAGTAAAATATACCTCTGATCTATCTTAAAACATTTCAAGCTGAACATTTCATAAGTTCCTAAGTAACATTGACAGATTCTCTTCGTCGGCTTTCTCTTTGTATCCCCACGGCCATGTAAAGACATTTTTAGGTGTTTTCAGCACACATTTCGATAAAAGAACCTTTTATCTAGCATCCAATTCGACAAACACAACAAGAAACGGTGCTCAAGTTGTTAACGAAAGAGAAAGACGACGAAAAGAGTCGATCAATGTTACCTAGGACCTTTTTCAATGTTCAGCTTGATTTGTTTGAATAGCTTGCTTCAGCTGATCTAGATCTTATTCATCTGGACAACTTTTCCAAAGACATCAAAACTCTGGCTCTAAATTTAGTAGTTATGTGGGTTTTGCCCGATATGATGATGAAAAAATAGAACTGATCTAGATGAAAATTTAGTAATTTAGGTCAGTTCTATAGGTACCAAACGATAGCTCTTATCTATCTAAAAATCTTTGTTTGAAATGTTATTGTAATAGCGTGCTTCCTTAAAAGATATAGCTGATCTAGATCGAATTATAGTGATCTAGATCCAAACAAATCATGTCAAAAGATAGATTTTATTCATTTGTACAACTTTTCCGAAGACACCTAACAAATATGGTTTGAAATTTAGTAGTTATGTGATTTTGCCCGATATGATCCTTCTGCCAAAAGATATAAATGATCTAGATGAAATTTTAGTCATCAATATCAGTTATACTGGTATCAAAAGATAGCTCTGATCTATCTGAAAACTTTTGTTGAAGATGTTGTTTGAATAGTGTACTTCCTTAAAAGATACAGTTATCTAGATCCAAACAAATGATGTCAAAAGATAGATGTTATTCATCTGAACAGTTTTTCCGAAGACATCAAACCTCGATGCCTTGAAGTTACGGAGATAGAGCTGATCTATATCAAAATATAGCGATCTAGATCAACACGAATAATGTCAAAATATAGATCTTATTCACCTGCACAATTTTTCCGAAGACGCAAAACCTCTCAAATTTGAAGTTTAGAAGTTATGTGGTTTTGTACGATAAGATGCTTCTACCAAATGATATAACTGATCTAGATCAGATTTGTAAACAAGATCAGTTTTAAAGGTATCAAAATATAGCTCTTATATATCTGAACACCTTGTTAGAGATTTTTTTTAATATCGTGCTTCGTCAAAAGATACAGCTGATCTAGATCACATTATAGTGATCTAGATCAAAACAAACAACGTCAAAAGATAGATCTTATTCACCTGGGCAACTTTGCCCAACACACCTAACCTCTATAACTTGAATTTTAGGAGTTAAAAGGGTTTTGTCGGTCAATATGATCTACCCCACTGTGCAACGTCAACGAAAATAGAGACTGAGCTGCAGAAAACGAACAAAGCGTATCGAAGCAATAGCTTCCAAAGAGTATATAAACTATCAATAATGTGATCGACACCGACAGGTACAACTGCTGCTGCCTCGACGCAGCTGAAAGCGATCCGAGACACGGAACAGCGCTGTATCGATGTTACAGAGAAGCTTCCAAAACTTGTTCCAACAAATTTCCAGAAATATTTCCATGAAGTTCTTCCGTGAAGATCCCAGAACTTCGCGGAAGGTTACGACGCAAGATTTTGTCGGGGAATGGCCGGAGAAATTTTTCGGAGGAAATCTAAAATATCTAATGAAGGAAGTCGGAAGAAGCTTTCAGCAGAAGCTCGAAAAAATTGTCCTGGGTTAGTCAGAGGAAGCTTCCCCTAAGTCGCAAAAAAAATGCCGCTGAAGGCGGAAGACCCCATTTCAGTTTGGATCTTACTAGTCCCAGTGAGAATCAGTTTGCTCTGGATTATCTAAATATTTTCCCTCGGCACCACCCACCTAACTATCCGTGGTATTCCTGTACTTACCAATCTGATCACCGAATTGAACAATTTCCCATAGTATGTTTGTTGGTTCTGGATTTCCACTTCTCACTCTCAGTTGATGAGCTAGAGAAGACGATTTAAACGAGTTTGTTCTAGCCATTGTGGCAACTTAGGCAGCTCTGCTGATTATGTCGCGCTCAACTAAAAAGAGTCAACGTACTCTGACGACCCGTAATTCGTTACTTGATACGGTGAACTGCATCCCAACTGCGGAAGCTTAGTCGAACGAGTCAGTCTTGCCTCCACAGTTAACTGTCAAGGAAAAACAATGTAGGGGGGTAGTAATTGGATTTTTCTAAGAATTCTGCTGAAATCATCTCTAGAATTGCTCTGGAAGCCGCTTTCTCTAAATTCGGATCGCTTGAAATTATTCACAGGATTCTTAAAGAATTCCCTTTAAGTGGACCTTGAAATTCTTTTAGTCTTGGTCAAAACTTCATCCCTTGATTTTTTCTTGAAATTTCAATGTAAATATCTTAGTGTGCTCTTCAGTATTCCTTTAAAGTTACCCCAAAAAAATTTAAACAAATTTCACTTCAGGATTCCTTCAAAATTCTCCTAAATATCGAATTCTCCTCACAATTCGTGTATATTATATAGAACTCTACGGTGAATCGTCTTGAAATTCAAGTAAACAAGGGGAACACCTATAGAATTTTCATGATGTCGAAATGTTTGCGCTAGATCTCATCGGGTTACGATCAAGATTTCTAAAACAAATTTTTATTTAAATCCTTAACTTTTCAATAATCCAGGAAAGCGTTGGTCTTGTAACTCTGGAAATGGTTACGGTGGCATGAAAAACTGCTATGGAAAAAATATGTCATGTAAATTAAGGTCTGTATCCACAATAATCCAGACACATCATTAGACTGATGCAAAATTTGAAATTTTCGCTCCACAGTGTTCAAACGGTTTCAAATCGGGTCCTGATTAGCCTCCAAAAGTTTCAACTCATTTGATAAGAAACTGACTTGGCACAAACCATTTGAAGTTCATATGGAAATTACTATGGGAAAACAAAACTTTTTGTTCATTGTCTTTTAGCCTTTACAATATGTAGTACTGTTAACAAATTCTATTGCTATTCTTATGGGAATTTTTATCAGCTACAACTTTGCAGAAAACCGTTTTTCAGCCAAACGTCAAATTTAATAGTTATTAATTGTTTAAGAGATTGATAATCTTATGGCAAGATTAAGCAACTGTATTGTGGGCAACAAAGTAGCCATGATTTTGTCCTCTATTCTACGTGCTATCCAGCATTTTACGAGCGCTTATGGCCGCCACAATCTGACTGAGTTTTTGGTAGGGAATATATGATGTGACGTTTAGGTTGTGTCGTTTGACGTGTAAACGTTCAAATTTGGTACAATACTCACTTGATTTGCTTCGTACCACTCCATCAAAGTTTTAGCATAATGACATGATGCCAAATCAGGCCAAAACAAAGGATTTTCTTTGTGGCTTTTGATGAAGAGTAGCAATCGCTTCTGCAGGCACTCTTTCTGATAAATCTCCTTGTTGATTGTGCCTGTAGTGAAGAAAGATTTACTCTTTCGGCCACACGTGCAAATTGCTTGCCAAATAAGGCTGTTCGTCGTTGCAATTTATACGACATCAGCCCCAAACGCTGTTTTGGTTTTTGGACAAAACCATGTGACATTCTTATTTTACGAGCCACCGTTCGAGCAGAGAGAGATTCGGGTTTTCCTTCAATATCCTCTTCACCTTTCGGTCCATGACAGGATCAGCAAGTCCAATGTTTATATCACTTCAATGAAACCACCACCAATCGATTCAGTAGAGTTTTTTCTTTGAGAATATGTATAACATGTTGCTTGAAACCGTTTAGCTACCGAGATATTCAATTTAGTCGCGGTTTTGTCAATTTTTGCCCACTGTGCAGTGCTTTTCCAATGTTGTCAACTCCCAATTTTGTCTACCCCCGATTTTGTCACCTTTATTTCCCGATTTTGTCAGCCTGCAGATTTCACTAAAGCTTTCAAGCAGGGCTCGAAAGCGCCTCAGAGCGTTAGCAAAGCAACTTTGTGCATGCATGTCACAACACCCGACAAAGAGTGTGTGGTTCTCCCATTTACTTCGCACACTCTTTTCCACTTAATCTGCGAGAAAGCGATCTACACAATGGGCGGTACACTCCGTGCGGCGCAGGGAGCGAATATAATACAACAAGCGCTACCCAACTAACATTTTCAGCTTTGTAAGTCAACTTTTCCAGCGTTGTGCTGTAAGGTAGCTGAAAAGAAGCTGCAGATACAGCTACAAGCAAAAGCTAGCAAAATAGTTTTGAAGAGCGTTTACTCAACTTTCTCACAACCATTATTCAATTTGTCAGTCTCACTGAATAACATCAGCCAATAAACGCTAATGTCACTTCTATACACACACTAATCAACTTTCAACTTGTAGCTGCAAAACAAAGCTAACAAAGTGAATATATTACTCATTTGATGGCTTCTAAACAACCAACCACTCTTGCTGAATAACTTTAACATTAACATCAAAAGTGCTTTTTCAACAACTAAACAACCTGTACTCAGTTTATAAACTTTGTTAGAGCAACTTCGGAAGCATTTTCACAGTCAACTAGGTTTATTTTTAGACGTGTGCAGTTTTACAGCTTTTACTCTGCTCTTTTATAACTAGTCGAGAGCAGAGTGCAGTGTGCACTATTATAAAGCCTCTACTTAGCGATTTTGTTGTAGAAGGGAATGTTGATTTGTTTACAAAAGTACAAAGTGTTGGCGTAGCACAGTTGGTAGTGTCAAGGTTTGCCAATGAGGTCGTCTCGAGTTCGATTCCAGGTTCCGGTACAGGGTAAATAATTTGGTGATGATTTGTAACTAATTTCGATTAATTTGATCACAGCAAAATAAACTCAATAAATTCCTTCATAAAAAATCGTAAACAGTATTTAACCAGGCTTCAAGAGAAAGCTGTCTAGTGATTATTGGATAACCGGGAAAAGGTTGAATAAGCGCCTTTCAAGTTCACACACAACTAAACAGCAGGATAACAGCTGTATAGAAGCGCGTTAATGGATATGCAATAAGAGCTTCTCCCGACCGCCATAAGCCATAAGTAGCTGACTAAGTTCGCCAGATTTGCTTGTATAGAGGTTGAGTAAAGGTTTCCTCATATCGTATAACGTTTGAATACAGCTTGAGGCTGTATAAATGAAATGAGTAAAGCGTTTACATTGTGAAAATTGTTAGTTGGGTAATGTCTTCTTGGAGTTCTTTGCAGACTTAGCTTACCACGACTGCATGCATAGGACATGAAAGAGGGCATAAGGAAGAAGAATTTTGTCTTTTTGCAGGGTTTCCCATTTGCAACCCTACACTAAGTGGTGCTCTTTGCGTCGGAGCCGTCGGAGTGATGGCTACACATTGAGCTTTCGTTATTTCTGGGCGTGTGTCTATCTCTCTTCTCCGCTGCTTTACACTTGCGCAGGGTGAAAGACAAGCAAACTTTGTGTTTGCTTGATTCCCACTTTGTTTATTTCAGAAAATCAGTACATTGCGCCCATTGAGTATCAATCAATTTAACGCACAGGTCTTTCAACCAATGTACCTTTTATCTTTTAATGTAATTACACTCATATAATTTCTCCGTTTAAAAGATCAAACATTTTACATTTTAACTATGAATTTGTAGTTTTGAATTTCTGTGTCATTTTTACCATGGAAACCATTGTTTGCTTAGCTTTTGTAAAAAAAAACATTGCTTCATGTTCAACAACATTTAATCTTCAATAATAAAAAAAAAACATTACATAGTGTATTAAAAATCCATTGTACATAAACGTTTCGATTGACTTTCAATGTTCAAGATACTTCGTCATCACAAATTCTCGAATTCGACGGCGATAAATAACATCGTAAATAGAAACGGACGATGCTTCAGCTCAATCAACTATTTATCGAACATTCTTATTGATTCTAACTTGCTGGTTCTCCTGAATTTGCTAGTTCGCTGAATTCGGAGGTATGAGATTCATTTTGCTTCAGATCTTCTGACTGTTCTTTATTTATCACCTGCTGATCATTCATCACAAGTTTCAAAATATCGTCATCTGTATAAGCTTTACAAGCAAAAACAGACTTCTTTCAACGAGATCTGCTTCAATTATTCATCGGTGTTGTTATCTTTGTTGCAGGCCATCACACGGACCAAGAGCTTTTCTTGGAACCATAGTTTTTTTATATCTTTGTTAAGGAGACTTTAAGCCCTGGGCTGGTTCGTCTCCTACCATAGGCCTTTTTAATGCACCACCAATGTAGAGTGCGCCCCGTGAGTTCGAGAGGAAATGTCAACCAAACCGTTTGTTCACAATAAGAATTTTTCACAACACAAATTAAAGCACTTTTTATTCAACATCTTGCCAATTTCCATCGATAATTGTCTTATTGTATGATTTTCCACTGATCTGAACTAATTTGCATTCAAACTATGTACACACAAGAAATCCGGAAGATCATAACCACTAAGGCACTATTCTAATTTTCATTTTTTCTCAACAACAATATTCTTGAACACCAGCAGGATCCTTGCAAAACCGATACAGAATTTTACAACTGTAGATCAAGTTTTGGAGCATCTCTGATTAATCAATTTATCAGGAAAAGTGAAAAAGTGTTCCGTTTCCTGTCTCACGGTAGAAATTTTTGCTCACAACACTCTTTTTGAAGTTTTCCTATTCATCACCAGAGGTTGAATCGATCGCTTAGTTTCTATTAAAAAGGCGTATAGTTACAACGGTTACGCTGGCAGGCAGAAAGTACACTGTGATCAACCCATCATCACTTTTGAGTTCATCGTTTAGATGATGGGCTGAACAGTTATCAGTTGTTCAGCAGCAAAGAGTCGGACTCCTGGAACAAAGTTATTATGGACACGGTTTGGAACAACTCAGGTGTCATCCAGCCATTTTTTGTTACGGAAAATTTAACATTTTTTAATACTCTGGGGTTATTGTTTGTGTTGTGTGGCTGAACAATACTTCCCGCAATTTGAGTTTTCTTATTCCATATCATACTTTGAAGATAAGAGCCCAATGTTTGAACGTCGAAACGTATTTCAATCTCTTGCTGCGCTAACAGTTCTTACTCGATGCAGCACAAAGTATGTAATTACGGTATAATAGGATACGTATGTATGTATTGTATAAGTATGTAATCATTGTATAGTATTGTATAAGTTTGTAATCAGCTTTAATAATTGTATGATAATCACAATAATTTGTGGTAATTTCTAGAAAGGGTCTAGTATAAGAGAGGACTGGATTCAAAACAAACTGCCTTGGCATCCTAAGCCAAGGTGATTTCTAGCAACACTGCCAATGCAATCAACATAGGCGCTGCACAATTGACTCTGACTTTGACAGTTCCTTTGGCTCAAAACCAGCCAGTCCGCTGCTTTCTTATACTAGACCCTCTCTAGTTATCTCATACGCACTGGTAATCAATGTTGATATAAGCCCCTCGATATTTCTATATCGTCAAAGGAAAATTGATTCAATAATACTTATTATTTGATGTTTTAGAAGAGTTTTCACAATTAATAGTCATAAGTATAACAATTTCATTATTCTGAGATAATTTTAATCAAAAAAATAATAATGATTTTTTTTCCCGACTTTGTCAGTTTCCCGTTTTTGTCATCTTAAAATTTAAGAAAGGGTTTGACAAAATCCGGAATGCACTGTATTGAAATCATCAAATAAAATGATGATAAAAATTGATCAACTGCTACTCATTTCATTCACTTTAAAAAATTCTACAAAATTTACGTTTTCAAGTGTATATTATTCCATTGACATGAAAATTTGTAAAATTCATATTTAAACCCTAATAAAAATGATATGGTTAATTTGCTTCACCATGTGTTCTGGGTATCATCCAAACCATTTGTGGAATAGTTCAATGATGTGGGTTGTTGTTCGTTTATGGTAATTTATTTATTAGGGAAGTAGGGTAAATGTCGCCTTGGGCACCCATTGACTGTTTTCGGCAACCATAATTTAAAAGGTTATTTTACTGCATTTTCTCTCCAAAAACTTCACTTTATGTATTTAAACGATTCCCTAGTTTTGACAGGTTGTTCTTGAAATGAAACACACGTACTACAAAGTGCTGCTGATTTAGATTTGCCGATAATAGAACAGCAGGTTAACATCCAGTTCAAATAGAAAGGTTGCCGAAGAAAAATAGTCACACTCTCCTGACAATAGTCACACTCTCCTGAGAAGTCTGGAGTGTTGTAAAAGCGTTTTAATACTGTTTTTGCCAATTCTATCCATTGGAATGGATAGAGCAGCAGGCAGCAGATTAATGGAACAAACAAACACTGTATATATGTGCGATAATTCGAAAAAAAAGCCGCTGCTTATATACACGAGAAAACGTAAAAGGAAAAAAATATTTAAAAAAATGTATATGTTTATGTACATACCCGCATAAACGCGAACCATAACTTGACCTTACCGACAATGATTGAAAATTGTTTATAATCCCTTGGACCTAACTGACTACCATATCCAGTACGATTAAAATTCTCAAACCATAAGTAGAAAGGATGTAATATAGTTTTCTTTCCGAAAATCTATGAAGAAAACAAGAATTTTTAATGGTAATGGTTGTTAACAACCCATTATTTGTAAGGTTCACTTCCAAAAAACCATAATACATAAGGTTAAAACTTTATCATACAAGCGTTTATGTAAGGTTCCATAACCATTTTAGTTAAAGTTAAGCAGGGATTATAAACCATTTTCAACCATTTTTGTTTGGCATTCATGCGAGTAGTAAACACGCCGAAATGTTGCAAATCAGCCCGCCGGCTGCTTGCCAGCGCATTGCCGGCGCGCTTTTGGGCGAGCATGTCTAACGGGGTAGCGTGCGTGATGATTTGCGCCTTTTGTTATACTGCATCCAATAGCAAAATGAGCGCAGAGCAAAAAGTACACCGCCGTACAATATTGCAACCAACTTCAACGAGCCAATCATATACAAACATGCTAACGAGCTTGGTCGCCGCATCACGTTTCCTGTAGTACATAATGTTCAATAAAAGTGAAAGAACTTGGCATTTATTCTTATAGAAAAAATCTACTACAACATTTACACGAACACTGAACTTGTGTTCTGTTGAGGCTAATGCCGAGGACGCTTTCCATATGGTTTACTGCACATACCTTGATCGGGAGTTGCAACCCAATCACTGACACGTGGTCAACGACGTATTACATTCCGTTTTCAAAATCAATACAGCATAGACCTTGTCTGGCCAAACCCATCACCCATCAATTTAACTCAATAATTAGACAATGGTGCACCATAAAGATATCTCTTTATTGAACCGGATGAAACAATCGTAGAGTAGTTGAACAATGAAAACTAAGCGTGGGCATGGACAAGGAGTGGGCAGTGACCGTGAACTTCCCACGGCTTTTGGCTTTAACTGATAGGGAATCTGAAAATTCGACTATATTGTCCACAAAATAGTAACTTACTACAATCAGGAAAATCGACGAGCGATACCTATCATAGACAATTCCAATAAAATGTTAAGGGCAATCGAATCACTCGGCCGTAATAGCTTAAGTGCGATCATTTCAAAGAAAGACACGGCACGGCAGCAGAGAGAGAAAAAAAAGCGTGTGTGTATGCACCTGTGTCCGAATGGTGGTGCGTCAAAACAACGTGAGTGCAACACGCAGCGCGGAATTTGGTCTTGGAGAGGTTACTATACCTTTGTGGTAGCCCCAGTAGCCTTTTTTTTTTTTTTTTTTTTTTTTTAACTCTTTATTTGTTCCAAATTCAAAATAAATTACATTTCATTTTAACCTAGGTGCTCCAGTTACTGCAGTAACGTACCAGCCTTAATTGTTATGATATATATCTAAGTGTTTTTACATTGTTCCTGTCTTGGCAATTCAGTATTTTAAACAGGTTTTTTAACCTGCATGTCAGTATAACAATTGATATCTTAAAACTAAAAACTAAAACTAAATCTTATCTAAGTATAAAAGGAATTAATCGTTGCAATTGAGGATTGCAACGATTTTTGCCTGAAATTATTCATTATTTTGTTGGACATTTGTGCTAAAGTCTCAACATTCGAAATTCTATGTACTTCGGTTGTACTGTACCAGGGAGGCAACTTCAAAATCATTTTCAGAATTTTGTTCTGAATCCTTTGAAGTGCTTTTTTCCTGGTAGTGCAGCAACTAGACCATATTGGTACAGCGTAAAGCATGGCCGGTCTAAAAACTTGTTTAAATATTAGAAGTTTATTCGTCAGGCAAAGTTTGGATTTCCTGTTTATAAGAGGATACAAACATTTAATATATTTGTTACATTTGGCTTGAATGCCCTCAATGTGATCTTTAAAAGTTAATTTTTGGTCAAGTATTAATCCAAGATATTTCACTTGGTTTGACCAGGAAATTGGAACTCCGTTCATAGTGACTATGTGACTACTACTAGGTTTCAAAAACGAAGCTCTAGGCTTATGTGGAAATATTATAAGTTGAGTTTTGGAAGCGTTGGGAGAAATCTTCCATTTTTGTAAATAAGAAGAGAAAATATCTAAACTTTTCTGAAGTCTGCTGCAAATAACACGAAGACTTCTTCCTTTAGCGGAAATGCCTGTGTCATCAGCGAACAAAGATTTGTGGCAACCCTGAGGCAAATCAGGGAGGTCCGAAGTGAAAATGTTATACAATATAGGCCCAAGAATGCTACCCTGAGGAACTCCTGCCCTAACAGGTAGTCGATTAGATTTGGAATTTTGATAATTTACTTGAAGAGTTCTGTCAGTTAAATAATTTTGAACTGATTTCATAATATAAAGTGGAAAATTAAACTTTTTCAATTTAGCAATCAAACCTTCATGCCAAACACTGTCGAATGCTTTTTCTATGTCTAGAAGAGCAACTCCAGTTGAGTGGCCTTCAGATTTGTTTGAACGAATTAAATTGTTAACTCTTAAGAGTTGATGAGTAGTTGAATGCCCATGGCGAAATCCAAACTGCTCATCTGCAAAAATTGAGTTCGTATTGATGTGAAGCATCATTCTATTCAAAATTATCTTTTCAAAAAGTTTACTTATTGAAGAAAGCAAACTTATTGGACGGTAGCTAGAAGCTTCAGCTGGATTTTTATCCGGCTTCAAAATTGGAACAACTTTTGCATTTTTCCATTTATCAGGAAAGTATGCCAAATGGAAACATCTGTTAAATAATTTTACCAAGAAAGACAAGGTACTCTCTGGGAGTTTTTTGATGAGGATATAGAAAATTCCATCATCACCTGGAGCTTTCATATTTGGAAAATTTTTAGTTATAGACCTTACTTCGTCCAAATCAGTCCCCCAGGAATCATCAAAAATATTTTCCCGAGAGAAAATATTCAGAAAATCCCGAGCAACCTGATTCTCAATAGGACTAGTAAGACCCAAACTGAAATTATGGGAACTCTCGAATTGCTTAGCAAGTTTCTGAGCTTTTTCCAAATTTGTGATCAAAATTTTACCACCTTCTTTAAGCGCTGGAATAGGCTTTTGAGGTTTTTTCAAAATTTTTGTGAGTTTCCAAAAGGGTTTGGAACTCGGGTCTAATTTAGAAATATTATTTTCAAAAGTTTTGTTCCTCAGGGCAGAGAATCGCTTTTTAATTTGTTTTTGCAAATCCCGCCAGATAACTTTCATGGCAGGATCGCGTGTTCTTTGATATTGTCTCCTACGGACATTTTTAAGACGGATCAAGAGCTGAAGATCATCGTCTATTATAATTGAATCGAATTTAACCTCGCATTTTGGTACTGAGGCAGCTCTTGCTTCAACTATAGAAGTAGTCAGAGATTCAAGAGCATAATTAATTTCATCTTTGGTTTGCAAAGGAATGTTTGGATCGAAGTTATATTCCATAAATGTTCGATACTGCTCCCAATCAGCTCTATGGTAATTGAAAGTAGAGCTGTTGGGATTACAAATTATTTCTTGGGATATTTCAAAAGTTACTGGAAGGTGATCAGAACCGAAGTCAGCATGGGTAACCAATTGGCTACAAAGTTGACATGAATCAGTTAAGACCAAATCAATAGTGGAGGGATTTCTTGCAGAAGAAAAGCATGTTGGGCTGTTTGGATATTGAATAGTGTAATAACCTGCAGAACAATCATCAAACAGAATATTACCATTGGAATTGCTTTGAGCATTATTCCATGAGCGGTGTTTTGCATTAAAATCACCAATAATGAAGAATTTAGACCTATGACGGGTAAGTTTCTGGAGGTCACCCTTGAGAAAATTCTTTTGCTGGCCTACGCATTGGAATGGCAAATAGGCAGCTATAAACGTAAGTTGTCCAAATTTTGTTTCAACAGAAACCCCCAAAGTTTCAAAAACTTTGGTTTCAAATGAAGAAAGAATTTTATGTTTGATTTGTCTATGAATAATGATGGCAACGCCACCACAGGGTCCATCAAGACGATCATTTCTATAAATCAAGTAGTTTGCGTCCTTCTTAACCTTATGGGCAGGTTTAAGGAACGTTTCAGTTATAACGGCAATATGCACGTTATGAACTCTTAAAAAGTTAAATAGCTCGTCTTCATTATCTTTAAGAGATCGAGCATTCCAATTTACAATATTTAATGCTTTAAAATCCATTACTGAATTTTAAAGTCATGACAATATTATTTGCAAATTTTACTCCAGTTTGAATAGCATCAAACATGGAGTTAGATTTAAGCATATCAGAAATCATGTCAATTAATGAATTCTGTAAAAATTCCATTTTGGGGGCAGTAATGCTTCCTAAGTCAAAATTGTCAAAATTTCCATTAGAACGTTGGTTAGTATTTTGATTTCTACCCGCTGCAATAGCAGCATAGGTAGCTCCATTAACTCGCTGAACATTGTTAGCAGCGAGGGGAGTAGGTACAGATGAAACATTTGAAGCAGGGGAGATATTTGTACCTACGGGTACGAATGTAGAATTTGTTCCTCGCTGACCGTTGTTAACAGCAGAGGAATTTGTACCTGGTCGGAAACGTGGAGCGTTTCCTACCTGACGGTTAGAACGAGATTGTAGGATCGCTTTGCGAGTCTTACATTCCCAAAAATTGGATTTGTGGTTTTCACCACAATTTGAACATTTAAATTTCTTAGGATCTTCCTTCACAGGACAGTCGTCCTTTGCGTGAGAGGAATCACCACAATTCATGCATTTAGCTGGCATGTAGCAATTTTTAGTTCCGTGACCCCATCCCTGGCACTTACGGCACTGGGTGAGGTTTTGGAAATTTCCTCCAGTCTTCCTGAAGTGTTCCCACTTCACTCGGACATGGAGCATAAGGCTAGCTTTTTCTAAGGCCTTAAGGTTGTTTAGTTCACTAGACTTGAAGTGAACTAAATAAAAATCATTAGAAATCCCGTTGCGCGAATCGCCAGGACGGGATTTCATTTTCATTTTGATTACTTGGAGTGGCACAACTCCAAGTAATTTTGCCAGTTCATCTTTGATCTGATCCAGGGATTCACCACTGGGCAGTCCTTTCATGACAACCTTGAACACACGTTCAGTTTTGGTGTCGTAAGTAAAAAATTTGTGCTTCTTCTCAGTAAGATACTTGAGAAGACATTTAAATCCATCCAAGGTTTCAGCCAATACACGGCATTCACCCCGACGTCCAATTTGTAGTGAAAACTTAACTTTCACGAAATTCAAAAGTTCCATGCGAAGAGCATGGAAATCGGTAGTGGTTATCACAATAGGGGGAATCTTTTCCTTCTTGGCATTAAGCCGGGAAAGTTTACTAGAATTTTTCTTGGATGATGGATCATTCTCATCATCCGTGAGCAAATCAAATTGATTACTCAAATTAATTTCATCAGAAGGGGGGTCAAGAGTTTGCCCCTTTCTTTTGCGTTTAGGCGCCATGGCGGCAGTAAATTTTTATCCAAATCGACTTCCAAGCAGATTACTATAAGAATCTGAAGGATCGAAGAGGAATTTTCCAAATCGATATCCAAGAAGGATTACCTCGGGTAGGGTCCAAACAAGGATCGAAGAGGAATAAGAGTTGAACAAGGTAGAAAATTTTTACAGGTTGAGCACTGAAAAGTGCTGTTAAAATTTGTTGTAGCTTTAGGTAGTAGTAACACTTCCTTCAGCAAAAAGCAAATAGATCCGCACGGCAAGAGAGCACGATGCGGACTGAGCCCCAGTAGCCTACTGCTGCCTTCCTTTCAATGAGACCGGAAAATTGGTTTGAGTGGAAGTGAGGAAGCATTTATCAGCACGTGACGGATCTGGTAGTAGACACAAATTGTATCGTTCTGTCAACCAGTTGTTCGCGTTGCATAAGATTGCGATTGAGAATTATTGGTAGGAAGTTCCAATTCAAGGCGTACCCAGAATATTTTTGGATGAAGTACAAGTGTTATTCCTATGCATTGCAATGAAACCATTTAGAGGAAATTCGTTGCAATTTTATAATACCTGGGTAAAATAAGTTGAACCTAATGATATAAGCACTAGTCTAGACTGCCAATGGTAAATGAAACTCTCGCAAAACAAATTTCTCTTACATTTGTAATGGCAGGTCTTGCAATGGACTGCAGCGTACAAGCAAGTTTTTCCAGAATGCATATTTTTGAAGAAAACCTTTATGAGATGATTTCTGAAGTGTGACATTGTAGCCATGATTTTGGTGCGCTATTCTAGGCGCCAGAAACACCAATGTTGCTTGATGAACAGTTGCTTGTGCATAATCATAAGACATCAGTGACTTGAACCATAAATTTTGTTCCTTACATTTTATCGATAATTGGTTTTCAACAAAGTTGTAGCGGAGAAAATTTTCTGCAAGCACAACTATTTTTTATTTTCGACAGATATCAACAAAAACATTGGTTTTCCCGTAGTAATTTCCATATGAACTACTAATAGTTTGTGTTTTTACTATATTAGATCAAATTTTGGAAGACCCGATTTGGAATCGCTTGAGCACTGTGTAGCGAAAATTTCAAATTTTGCATCAGTCTAGTGAGTCGAAGATGCTGATTTAGGAAAGGGAGGTCAACGGTTGATGCAATTCGGAGAGTGATCGAGAGAACCGAGAAGTCGTCCAAACATTGCGCTATGATAATGATCAGACGTCAAGAATGTATTCAATAGTGAAAGCTGAGAAATCATTGCCGAAGCGTCACACAGACGTCGGTTGATGAAATAAATAAATCTAAAGAAACAAAATAATTAGAGACCCTGACTACCTGTGCAGGACTCTGAGGAGTTATTTTCTGAACCGACTAAAACGACTAACCGACTAACGACTCAAAGATCGATGTTTCGAATTATATACCAAAAATCACTTTTCCTGCTAACACTGCCGGTGTAAGACAAGTGCTGCTCATGTAGAATTGACCACACAACAATTAGTTGCTACCCAAAAGGCAATTTACTAAGTAAAGTAGCAGAGCAAAGGAAGGAAAGAACCAATTCAAAGTTTAGCAATTGACCACTTTGTCAAGCAGTTGTGGCGTGACTTTCTACCAGCGATTTCACAAAACTGGATCAATTAATTTAGATTTTTTTTATGAAACGCACAAATGTTGGCTACTTTTCTCGTGGTTCTAGAAGAAAAAATCTCAACATAATGTTTTATTTCAAAGTTCGAGTGGTAGTAAACGTCATTTTAACTGCTCGAATGAAGTGGTTAATTGCTTATTCAGACCAGGGCATATGACCAGCATTTGTAAAAACCAGCATACGGTCACAAATTAAACTACAACTCCCAGCATTAAGCAATGGGAAGAAGCATGCCTCAGTGCAATTGAAGAAAAAGACATACCTAATACCCCGTTCACATTACAGCGTATATCACGTGATATACGCTGTCTTGCAATGACCACTCATACATCTAGTTTTCACTGGAAATTCTATGTATGAGTGCTCATTGCAAGACAGCCTATATTACGTGATATACGCTGTAATGTGAACGGGGTATAAGTAGGCGAGAAATTTTACTAGGTTTATTTCCACGAAGTGTAGTGGACACAAATGAGAATATCCTTGCCTTCGTGGAAAGCCAAAATGAAGGATTAATGGTTGACGCTTGGAAGATCCTTAAAAGATAGACAGTGAAACAGTACCAAGTTGAACTTGTCTTGACTGTTGATGCTGTTTCGCACTTTAGAAAAATGCGATTTAACTGTAGATTATAAATTTGGAGTTGCCTATCCAAGGAAAAAATCCTCCAGGAAATCAGGAACTAACGAAGAATCAGAACAATCCAGTACTAGTTCTAGAATCCACGAAATTTCCGAGGATGCTGAGATACGTGAGACAAATCAACCAGGTACAGAAGCTAGCGGCATCACTAACAGTGAACCTGGTGAAAGCCGCAATGCTACTGCAAATGTTGAGCGATGTTCTCACAATGCTTATGAGTGTCCTTAAGGAATTAGTGAAATAAAGAACATTGGAAATTCTGCGTTGCCAGCCTTATGCTTCGAATCAAATTAAAATTTGAATGAAGATGATTGCCTTGGACATACACTGTACCAAACCACCGTCCTCTGTTCGAATGAAACCTCAGACCATTCAAATTGAAACATCGAAATCGCTTTTCGAATGATAGCTGCAACCGGATGACGGTTGTTTTGAAATCAGACCATTTTCCTCTCGAATTCAGGATGAACCGAGGGGGACGACTCTATCTACAATGCAGGAAATATTGTGTTTTGCTGTGGCTAGCTGCGCGTACGCTGAGTAGATAAAAAAAATATTTATCACTATTTTGAAGATTTCCTGCAAAAAGATGATGCGCGATACAAGTAGATGCGAGAAATGAAAGAAGATTTTTCGAAGATTAATTCGCTAGTGTGAGATTTTTTGAGCATCTAGAATTTAGATTTAGATGTGTCGCCCCCCTCGGGATGAACATTGTTATGAGAAGGGATAGGGCCTTTAGTTGGAATGCGTAATGCTCTCTGCAAGATGATAGTCATCTTAAATTGAAATGCATTTGATATTGGTTCAACCCTTTAACGCAAACCATTCAAAACGATGATGTAAATAAAAACAAACGTCATTTGCTGATCTTAGCCAACAAACGAGGTGGATGCATAACCATCGCTATCAGAGGTGGTACAAACATTGGTAACGCGTGCAAACCGTAGATTGTCTATTTCGTGGTAAAGGAAGTTTCCTCTACCAACTAGTAATTTTTGTATCGATGATGAATGGCTGTTCATGGCTATTCAATATGTAAATTTAAACAATCGAATTAATAATCCAATTTAAAGCAGTCTTCCTATCCTAATATTGTTGTCCTCTGAGCCCTGTATTATTTTTTTTTTTCAAATAAGTATCATCCTTTATTTAGAGGACAGTCATATGGATGCTCATCAGTTGATGACGAATCCAACCATAAGAAAATCATCCGAAATTCACCAGCATATTGTTAAAAGATTCGAGCAATACAATAATCAGTTGAAGTATTGCGGATGTTTTCGTTCAGTGTAGACCAAAATTAGAATAAAGGCTCATAACGCAGATCATCCAAAACGATGATGTAAATAATTCTATCGAACGAACGTCATTAGCTGATCTGAGTTAAAAAACGAGGTGGAAACAGTAATCGCTATCAGAGATGGTACGAACATTCGTAAAGCATGGAAACCGAAGATTGTATATTTCCATTAGCAGCGGAATAACAGTCCCATTAGCATTTTTGGCAAAAATGAGTTATACATTGGAATCGTATAAATACAAAGTACAAAACACTGAAGAAGGCTGCACATTGTAGACGGCCCAAGTAACTAAAAGTTCCGCATTCAATGATTCAAATCACTTCCAAGTTCAATAAAGTTCCGTCCGAACCTTCAAGTTCCATAAAGTTCAAATAAAGTTCCGACAGAACTTTCAAGTTCCATAAAGTTCAAATAAAGTTCCGACAGAACTTTCAAGCCACATGAAGCAATCCGCACAAGTCTTTATTAGGAACAAAATTTAATGTACATAAAAATGAAATGATCAGTAATTCTTATATTTATGCAGTGCATCAACATTCTATCCAAACACAAAAAAATTAAAAAAAAAAACGGCGCCGGTTCAATCCCAGTCGGCGCCGCCGGGATGTTCTGAGGCATAACATCTCTGATCACGCCTTCCTTCGGATGGGAAGTAAAGCCGTTGGTCCCCGGTTCATGAGTTGATGGGTCGATAGGTAGGGTCCAGGTGTGGGAGCTGCCTTCCTGGCACGTCGGTAGCATTGGTGCTCAGCACGGAAAACAAGATCGACGGAAAAAACAAACCAAAGGAAAAAAAAAAAAAAAAACAAGAAAATTAAAAAGTAATTTTCTGGTTTCGAACCCGTGTATTCAGCATGCAATCTACGATTGCTAACCATTGTGCCACAAGTGTGTTGGAATACCATGCGGGCAAACACAAGGTGCTGTCACAGACAAACAGACATAGCACATTGAATATGTATTATTGTAAAACAGCGTTGCTAAAACATTACCGCCATCTGTTGAGTACACTGTGGTGGGTAGTACGCTGAACAGATGGCGGTAGTGTGTAAACGTCAAACGCAAGGAAATTGACTATGCGCGCCACAGGTGGCAGTTCTACCAACTGAAATAATTTTTAATTGATCGTTAAATGCTTGTTCGATGAACAACTTGTGAGTGTTATGTCTGTTTGTCTGTGGTGTTGTGTTTCGTATTCGTCAGTCAGCTGGCACTGAAAACTCCAACAGTAGGCGGGACAACAGCTCACTTTAATATATTTCAGATGACGTAGCGGTTCGTGCTGGGGTTCTCACGCAGAGGACTGGGTTTAATTCTACAAACAGCTCCAATTCTACTACTAATGCTGATAAATCAATAAACATTAATACCTGCCTTTAGGAATAACTTTCATAAAAGTGCCGACCAAATATAAAATTGGTGTAGAGGACAAAAACCTGTTTAAATTTATTTTCTAAAAGCTCTGTTCAAGTTCCGCCAGAAGCTGCTTAGAATGCTCTTCAATTATGGTACCGGAACTTTCAAGTTCTTATAACGGCTTTAAAATGAGGCTGCTTAGAATTCTATAGACCACCTTCAAACAAGCTGCTTAAGCCACAAATAGCCTTTTATCAGAACTTTTGGTTACTTGGGGAAATACGCGTATCTGTCAAGGATAAGCAAATAAGGTAGTGGAATTCAATAGAAATTACTAATCCTTCTCTCTCTCTCTCTCTTTATAAAAAGTTTCGTACTTAGTTCATAAAATGTCGCGAAAAATACCAAAACTATGATGTACAGCGTTTTTCTAAACTTGCTATTTTTACGAATGGGCTAGGTAGAGCGGCGAAACAGCTTTTTTATTCAATGACTTCTCTCGATGAATTCAAAAAATTCAAGGCACGTCCACGCAAATCAACATAACCATCAGGTAGGGGAAGTCTTCTCCTATCCGACGATGATGTTGATGTTGCGTGGGCGAGCCTTAACTTTCTAGAAATCACCGAGAGAAGTCCTTGTTAACAAAAGCTGTTACGCCCTAATTCTATCTTTATATAGAACTATGCTGAAAAGGGCAGTGCACTGTACCAAAACGTCATCCTCTGTTCGAATGTAGCCTCAGACCATTAGAACCGGAATATCGGAATCGCTTCTGCGAGTGATAGCCCTTATCTGCTTTCACATAATATAGGACTTAGATCTAATTTTGGACCTACTAAGCACAACCCGCCCTTTGCCTCTATTTTTCGTGTGAATTTTTTTTTTCACAAAATGGAATGTTTTCACTGCAGATGGCTTCTAAATTTATCCCATAAACCATTTCGTCCGCCTACAAATCGTTGGTAAATACTCCCTCAACCAACGGCGCCAGAAGATGTCTAACTGATGTCGGATCTGCTTCCAGCTGCTTACGACTGCGTCCCGGTGATCTGTGGGATTTGCTACTGGTTGCTTGACCCCACTGGAGCTCCCAAGCGGAAAGTGATTTGGCGTTCGGGCCTCTTGCTCTTCTGACTCCACAGGCAGGTAGGTTAACGGTCTAGAATTGACCATACTTTCCGCTTCGACTAGCAATGTTTGGAATCCTTCGTCGTTAAGCTTTCTTCCGGTGTCGATACTTTTAATGGCGGATTTGATAGAACGGACCATCCTCTCCCAAGATACACGCATATGTGGAGCTGAGGGTGGGTTGAACAAACATTTTGTATTGGCATTGGTTAATGTTTCTGCCAGGCCGTTAGAGATCTGTTCTCTAAGCACTCTCTCAGCACCTTGGAAGTTGGTGCCGTTGTCGCTGTGTTTCCTGCTGCTCCATTCCGTCCATCCTGCCTCCGAATCCCTGACCAAATCCAGGCTAAGACGGTGCTAGAGTCTGACCAGAAAACCCTTTTTTAGGCGGATCAAGTATAGGTATCTTTGACGAACGATGCAAGTCGAACCCCAAGGACGGCCGCTTGTAGTTCCAAGAGGCGCCACTTTCGTCTTCGCCGATATTAGGCTGCAGATGACCCAACAAACAATTTGAGCTGATTAAGAGCTGAATAAGTTATTTTTTAGCTGAAGAAGCATATTTTTGCCTGAATAAGCTCTTATTCCGCTTCCAATGTTTGTTGGGGATGGTCCCATTGACCAGAATGAAACGAAAATAAGTCGCTGCGCTGTACGCTTCTTCGTCTACAAATACGTGCAGCTCGACGGAACGCAGTGATGTAGAAGCAGTTGAACCAACGTAACAACGAGGAATGCAAATATTATCAACCTGCTTCAAGATTCCTATCCATTTCAGCCAACGGTTGAATGCTTCCTCTCCAAATTCCTCATCCCAGTCCGATTCCGATTCGATTGGATCAAAATCTTCAAACAATGACATGACACACCGAAGAACTTGGCGCTTGCTCGGTCGTCGGCCTTCATCGATAATCGCAGCAATATCTTCTCGCATTTGAGTTGTGAATCCCAGTACATCCTCTATTGGGAACCACAGCATACCAAGAACTCTTTCTACCCCTTCGGTTTTATCCAGGTTCAGGTCCTTCACTTCCGAAGCCACCGTTTCGCCTAGATGGCTCAGCACATCGTGGGAATTGGAGTGCCAATCTCGAATTTCGAAACCGCCCTTTCCGTGGATCGTTTTCACTTCTGCTGCCACTCGTTGAGCTTCTTCGATGGTGTCGAAGCTGTCCAAGTAGTCGTCCACGTAATGACACTTGATTATCGCCTCCGCTGCCCTGGGATAGTCAACAGCAAATTCGTCTGCGTTACGGTTCTTGATGAACTGGGCACTACACGGCGAGCAACTGGAGCCAAAGGTGGCTACGTCCATGAAGTACACATCTGGTTTTTTACGTGGGTCTGTTCGCATCAGAAAACTTTGGGCAGGACGGTCTGCAAGTCGTATACGAAACTGGTGATACATTTCGCATATGTCACCACTTACCCTCACAGGCTTCTCTCGAAAGCGGCATAGAACCTCTGGCAGACAAGACAGCAGATCCGGTCCTTGAAGAAGAACCATGTTGAGAGATATGCCGTCCACTTTGGCCGCAGCATCCCAAATCAACCGGACCTTACCAGGTTTTTTGGGGTTGGTCACAACGCCGAGTGGTAAATACCATGTTCTGCGTGGGTCAGCATTTTTCAGCTCCTCCTCAGAAGCGCGATGCGCGTAACATTTCGTCTGGTAGTCTTCTATCTGTCGAAGGACATTTGTTTTCAGTTCGGGCTCACGAAACATCCTACGTTCCAAGCACTCCAATCGACGAAGAGCCATGTGGTAACTAGCTGGAAACTCGAAATGATCGTATCATCATCGGCTTGGTTCCTGTATCTTCCTGCTCGAAATACCGCTTGACTACCTCGTGAAGATCCTTTTCTGGCTGAACTTCCGAGATATGGCAACTGACCCCTACGGACTTCGCATTATTACCTCCGTCGATAAATCACTTCGGCAGGATTTCCCTGAACTTTGGCAGGACTTTCCCGAAGTTCGGCAGGCCTTCCATGAATATTGGTAGGACTTCCCTATAGTTCGGAAAAACTTCCCTGAACTTCAACAGAACTTCTTTGAATTTCCGCAGAACTTCCCTGAACTTTAGCAGGACTTCCCTGAACTTCGGCAAGGCTTCCCTGAACTTCGGAAGGACTTTCGGCAGGGCTTCTCTGAACTTGGAATTGAAGTTGTCGTTTCAGTAGTAGAATTATTATAATCATACAATAATATTGTGTTTACGATTATGTTCAAATTTTCAAAACTTCCAATTTTTCTAATTTGAAATGCTTGGCGCATTTTGAATTTGGGTGTGGTTTGAACGGGTGTGGGTGTGATTCAGTATCAACGGAAAAGCATTAACTTTCACCTCAATAGCCAGTGGTTGATCGCTTCCTTAACCGGTACGCTGTAAAAAAGAGCTGTAACGTCGAAAGACACCTCGTCCTCGTTGATGTCTCCTGAAGATTGTAGTTTCTGGGTGTTACTAACTACTCTACTCTGGAAGTGATTCGGCATACTCTGGAACTCTGAAACTAGCCACTTCGCTAGTTTGTGAGTAGGGAAACCAACTGCTCCTACAAATGATTTACACTCTTTCAGTGTTTTCTCCACGTGTTTCACCATGCTCTGTTGGGGGTCCACTTGAAGCTGCCTATACGGTCCGTTGTTAATTTTTGTTGTCATCTGATTGTCGTAATCGTCTAATGGACAATGATAACGACCGCGATGCCTGTGAGGTCTATTCTGCGCCGCGAGTGAGGTGACAAAAGTCTCCGCGAGTGAGGGGACTCTCCATTTGATTTGTACCTTACTCGTGGTGACTAAGGGGGCTTATCTACTTTTACATAATATCCTGCTTTAGCCTTCAACTACTTTACAATGCGAATTTCCTTTTCGTTGCTACGACTTTGTTCCTGTCTGTCCTTGATTATGTTCGATGTGATAGTCCTGGCTATATTTTGTGATGATGTTGGAAATAACGATGATGATCTACTCCACGTCTGGCTTGATTATAACCGCCGTATCCTAGCCTCTTGTTCAGGTGTGTCAATTGTTATGACACTTTTTTATCGGTGCATTTCAAGTGTTTCGCTCAACTCCACATTTCAATTTATTTAGAAAAAACCAAAATAATAAATCACAACAACTACATTCGTAAAGAGAGAGTCACACTCATGAATTTGTTTTGTTTATCAATCTGAAAAAGTTTGAAATCCAGCAAAGCAGTCTGAAAGTGTCTATAACTTGATCCCGCTTTGGTTTAGTTTGTAAGAAAAATATTGAAGCATAAATAATCACGAGTGAACAACTAAGATACTGAAGAAAGAAGTGCAAAAACGTAGTAAAGAAAAAAAATAATTAATGAAATAACGAAGAATAAGCTGAAACAAAAAAACATATAAATGAAGATTTAAGGAAAACGATAAAAACACAAGGTAAAAAGGGAATTGAGAAATTAACACCAACAACAATTTAATGCATAACAAACGTCTCTAAATCCTAATGCTGAAGCACATCGTGCCGTCACAATTTCAACGACAATCGAAAACAACCGCTGATGAAGCTATATTCGCCAACAGCCCAGCAACCTAATGAGCCTTCAAAAAATGGTTCACCACAAGCCAGACAAAATACAATAACAAACGCGACCAGTAGTTTTACTTTATCAAGGTACCCATTTCACCTGCGGTAGGCGAAACCGCGCGCAGAAGGCTATGCCATGCTACGCACGTTACATTTAGCAGAAGGTACCAAACAATTTTCCACCCAACGCCTGCTTTAGTCCATTTCCAACCACCAACCGAAACGGATTACTATGGTCTCAACTTCACATTAAAAAAAAAAGCACCGCGATCGCGTCCATCATCGATATCGTTCTTCGGCAACTGAACATCAAATCGGTCTTTTATTGGTTTTCATCGCGCGGACGCGAACGATTCACGCGGAAGTCTCCCATCATCCGTGCGGCACAACTCGTTGCTGTTATTGTTGTGCGGAACAAATTGGGCAGCGTCGTACATCTTCATCAGAACCGAAGTCATCCACCGTGCATATGTAGATTTGATCCGGCTGGTGCCGGCTGCTGTAGCATCATCAACATCATCATATTGCTGACGTTTAATAAATAATTGCATACGTTTCTTTGTTACCCACCGTCGTGTGATTCGATGTAATCTTATGCTGAACAAGTTTGAAGAATCTGTGCGCCTGCTGAGCAAAGTCAAGGATATTCGACGACCGTTGTCGTTGTCGTCGTCGTCCGTCGGAAGCTGAGCTGAGATCGGTTGCTGATGTAAATCGCTCTCCGGGTGAAGAATTGCAATCCACTTGATAGCCGCAGGTGATTGTGATCGGAAGTGTGCATTCTTTCCGGAGAAAAAATTCCAAAGTCCAGTTCAATTTTCATTTACAAGAAACAATAAGGTGTGTCGAAAAGGGCACGAGATGATGTTTTGAGCAGGCAAGTATGAAGAAAGCTTTTAAACTAGCCGTTAGTGTCGGAGCAAGTTTAGTAGAGTGTGGATTAGTCAGCTGCCAGGATGGCTTCGAATCGGATGCTGGAAAAGCTAGTGTTGGTTGTGGTGGTTGTGCTGGGTTCGCTGCTGCAGATCGTATACAATGATCCCATGCGAGGTTCGCAGCGGCAGCAACAGCAACAGCAAGTGGTGAATAGCGAAGCGGTGCAAACGGAACGGCAAGATTTGAAATCCAGTGAGCCATCGACTCGGTTTCTGAACGTTGCGGGAACGGAATTGAAAAGTGATGGGGACGCTGTGTCTACGACGGAGAACGAAGCGGATAGTGTGGGAATCAGTACGGTGATGGTGGAGTTGAAGCATTTTGGAACGAAGAATTTCACGTTTTTGGAACCGGATCATATACCGATCAGTGATTTTATGGATTTGGACGAGAACGTGGATCTGGAGCTGCTGTTCACCGAGCAGGTCAATGCGGACCTGCGAGACAGTGAAAACCCAACGGAGAATGTTGTGGTAAGTGAGGTGGAAGGGTGCATTAGAATTACTGTGCTTCGAGCGGTCAAAATTGAATTAAGTATTTCCTATCAGTTTTTGGTATTGTGAATCATGTGAGACACTATACAAAGGATAAGACCAAAGATCCCAAATAGAACAATTCAAACGATACTTTGAGGGTGTCCAGTAATCTTGGGTGAAGTCCAGTGCTTCACATTGGTTCATATATCATAACCATTGGCAAGAATAGAATTCTTGTATATGATCTCAGTTCCCTTCAAAAGATCCACAACAGGTATTCTTACCATGAACAAAAATGCGCAAAATATATCAAAACTGCCAGGCTGTGCAGTATTTAAGGGGCAAGATGATTAAGAAACATCGGGCCCATTTAAATCAAAGATTTAAACACGATGCTGCAGAATCCAATAAATGGATGAATCGTGGACATCTCGTCACCGTCACCAGCGATCTCGTACCGTACGTTCCGTTGTATTGTTATTTATAAAGGATTGGTCATTGGGAGCAGCTAGTCTAAACAGGTTAAGTGATCCTCCATTTTCCTCTAGACATGAGCACTAATTCTTATACTAGCTCTATATGGCTTATAGTTATAGGGCTGGCTTTCTAAAAAGAGAAGAATGGAAGAAAAGGACGTAGGAGAAGGTAAAAGGAGGAAGACATCTTAGTTCTATCTTCCCTTCTATGAAAATTGAGTAAAAGCGAGTCTATAATCATCTATATGAAAAGTTCGCGAAAGCTCACAATGACTCATGAACTTTTCCTTTTGTGAGCTTCATAAAATCTTACGAAATTGTCCAACGCTGAACACGAAGAGGAGAACTAGATTTCAGTTGAGAGAAAACCGAACTAAATTATAAATTTAAGTACATACAAACGAAAATAAAGGAAAGATCACATCCAATTTCATTATATTGTACTACTACTGTCCTGCTGTACTACTGATGAACTAAAGATTATTCCAAGATTATTGCGGTTTATTGCCAAACTAGTTCGAAAACTCTTCACACTTCACGACATTTCTAAAAAGAAAACAGGACGGAAGCGACTATCCGTTGCGTTGCGCTGTAACGGAGTAAATAGTATATTGCAAAATAAATGTTATAATAAGAGTCCCGCCAAGAGCGAAGCCAGAAGTACCAATCGAACTGTCAAGCGGATGTCCAAACAAGCAAAGTAAATAAACATTACCCAAGTAACAATATTTGTTTTATGAGGGTTCTGTAGACGATAATTTAGACTTTTAGAATGCTATAAAACCTCAATAAAGCTTGTAATGTTACTTGAGTATTGTTCCCACAACCAGTGAACTACAAGTATTGCATTCATTACTGACAATATTTTAGTAATTTTAGATGAAAAACATTTCTTCGCTTTATTTAGTACATTGTGGTATTTATTCGTTATACCAAGCACTTGTTTGAACACTTTTCAGGTTCTATAATTGTTTTTATCTCCCAGAAGCTCCGTTATCGACATGCAATTTCTAATGAAGTAAAAATCTGGTTGCCGTTTACTCTGACGAAAAATAAACCACAAACAGTGCTGCTTGTTCGCAACATTTGCTATTGGCAGGACTCTTATTTTAACATCCACACTAAGAATATTTTACCGAAATCTGGGAAATTTTACCGAAATTTCAACAGTTCGGTGATGTTTCACAGATTTTCTGTGATTTTTCACAGATATTCGTTGAAAAATTACAAGTTAACTGTGAAAAAATCCTTGTTTGCTTATACGAACTGTTTACCGAACGCTCAGCTGTTGCGAATTCGGTAAAATTTCACAGATTTCGGTAAAATAATCTTAGTGTGTCGACTCTGGTCTATTGCATACTAGCAACTGTCATGTGCCTTCTTTGACGTTCTTGTTCTGATTGCTTAAGAACAACTATTTGGGAGTGAATAGTTCTCCAATCAATGTTCAGAACAGGAAAAGCATGATAATTAGCATTGTCGGCCACACCCATCTTCTCCGTAACGAGGAAAGGAAGGATATTGTTGATGTAACATCATGTAACGGGAGATCAGCGACTCAGCGACTCACCGACGCCCCCATAGATGCTACAGAGTTGGATAGTAGGGTAGGCGATGGGTCGGATTCGCTTAAGCTGGCGATCCGACCGTTGTAATTGTTTTGATTTGGAGGACCCACGATATTCTACTCAGTAAACGCCAAGCTAGCCGACCTCCTAAATTAAAATTCCGATCCTCACCCGAATCTCACCCGAATGATCCAATTTTCTCCAGCCATGTGTGATAAAAAACACTTGAAAGGATATGCACTATGGGAGGTCACATGGCCAGTTCTGAGGACTACTCAACGACGGTCGATAGTTGTGAAGATTAATTCGCACTCGCGACCAGTTATATACTTCTGAATTTAACCAAAAACTATTTCACTATTAAAAATAAGTAGAGTGACAGTTACAAGCGAAAACAAATGCGACCAGGACAACAAACACATCCTCCCGCGACCTAAACCTCTAAATCTGAATCCTAGATGCTCAAAAAATTTCACACTAGCGATCAATCTTCGGAAAATCTTCTTTCATTTCTCGCATCTTCATGCATCGCGCATCATCTTTTGACATAGGACTACGTGTGAAAACCGAAAATGGAACATGTTACAAAATTATGAAAGATTTTAAACGTTAATAACTCAGCTGCCCTTGAACCAATTTCAATAATTTTATCACCAATCGATCAGATATATTTCTACGCGTCTGTTAAGTTTAAGACTTTATGATTTTTCAAAATATCTCTTTTGAAAATTGTACGAATGTACAACTGTTGCTTTGATACTAAAAATGATCACCGATTGCCAGCCAAAAGCAATTTCCCTAATACAGATTTCAAAAATGAATTCCATCCGGCCGCACCAAACGGTGTTTATTCAATCACCGTGTGGTAAGTGGTGGTGTTCTCCAGTGCACAACGAAAGACTCCCCACAAGCAGCTAGCTACCAAGGCTGGCCTCAACCACTGAGCGGATTCAGTTCCAATCACCGTGTATGGTGGTGTCCGATCGTCGGTATCAGCAGCAGCAGTGCTTTTGGCGCGTGGCGTTGAACATTGTTCTCCAGTACACAAAGAAAGGCTGCCTGCAAGCAGTGAGCTGCAGCCCACATGAGCATCCATAGATAGAGGAAAAAGCTGCATCGCTATCGATACATACAGCTCACCACCCTCATATGTGTTTAACACCCTAATAGCTAAGCATTACTCAACCATGATTACAAAACGGTCCTTTTCAGGACCTTCATAAATTTGTAAAAAAGTATTTTTTGACATTTGTCAAGGTCATCAATCGGATGACCCATGATCCCATATCAAGATAGAGCTGGAATGAGGGCGTAACAGCTTTTGTAAACAATTACTTCTTTCTATGATGTCTTGAAAGTCAAGGCTCGCCTTCGCAAATCAACATCACCATCAGGTAGGTTAAGACTTCCCCTACCCGGCGGTAATGTTGGTTTGCGTGGGCGTGCCTTGAATTCCTAAAAATCATCGAGAGAAGTCATTGTTTACAAAAGCTGTTACGCCTAATTCCAGCTCTATCTAGATATGTTTAAATCTAACATGACATGTACTTTAAGGCAACATTGGGGGTGTGATTTAACAATCCAAAGTCAGTCGCGGCATGGAAGTGGTCTGATTTTGATCCAGAGATGACGGATTTTAATTCTTAATACGACAATCGATAGGATTTTTTTCTACGAATCTGTTAAAATTAAGACTATCATTTTTCAAAATTTCACTATTGAAAATTGCACGGATGTGCAACTGTTGCAATGGTAGTTAAAATTATCCCCGATTGCCTGCGAAAAGCGATTTCCCTAACACAGATTTCAAAGTTTAATTCCATACGGTCTATGTGGGCCATCTATGTCAACTAAAGAGTATAATCAGAGAGAACCCCGCTCTAATTCATATTCCTGCACAAAACACAAGCTTCTGCTGCAGTTAACAAATAATTTATTATATACGACCACGTAGACTACGTCACCATTGCGTACATCCCCATAGGGCTGTCCCTTGTAGTTTTTGCATGAAATCTTCAGAATCGCCATCATTCTTCTTTCAATCTACTCAGCGTGCACGCAGCTAGCCACAGTAAAACACAATCTTTCCTGTATCGTAGATGGAGTCGTCCCCCTCGCCGGAACAGGTGAATTAATAAACAGGACCAGTGCCTCCTCCTCCTCCTGCACTTTTTCATAAAAAAAATCACACCAATAATCAGACCTTTTATGACAACCTTAAACAGACGTTCAGTTTTGGTGTCGCAAGTAAAAAAAATGTGTTTCTTCTCAGTAAGATACTGGAAAAGACGTTTGAATCCCTCCAAGGATTCAGCCAATACACGGCATTCAGCTCAACGGCCAATTTGAAGCGAAATCTAATTTAACGAAGTTCAAATGTTCCATGCGAAGAGCATGGAAATCGGAAGTGATTACCAAAATAGAGGGGACTTTTTCCATCTTGGGATTAAGCCGGGAAAGTTTATTGGAATTTTGCCTGGATTATGGATCATTTTCGTCATCCGTGACCATATCAAATTGAGTGCTCATATTAATTTCATCAGAAGGGGATCACGAGATTGCCCTTTTCTTTAGCGTTTAGGCGCCATGGCGGTAGAACAAAGTTTCTCCAAATCCAAAATACAAGCAGGTTAATATATGAATACGAAGGTTTGATGAATTTTCCTAGTCGATGTCAAAGCAAGATTACAAGGATCGAAGAGGAATAAGAGTTAAAAAAGGTAGAAAATTTACAGATAATATTTAGATGTTTAATTTTGTTGTAGCTTTAACACTTCCTTCAGCACAAAGCAGGAGTAGTAAGGGTAAACAATGTTTCATGTCTCAAAATATTTTAACGTGGGTTGTTCATAGTCCCTAATCGAACAAGTGCATGATTTTTTAGTCTACGAAGAAGAGAACAATTATGTTGTAAGCAAACATACTGTATCAACAGTCTAGTTCATGCAGCAAATGTATTCTATAAACATTACCAGTGATGCGTCAAAGCGACAACAGAGATTTAAAACATATCTTGTTTAAACAATTATTTTCGTGTTCCCGTAGGCTTCAGTAATGTGCACAACTTTATTTTCTGATTGTAATTAAATTGTTTCATGTGTAATAATTGCAACTCATTCACTCCTCAACTGAAATCAATTGATTACCTTTTCTGACATTAGGTGATATGTCGAACATGAATTATGATCTACAGAATGCGTTTACAAAAACGAATGATGGTTTATCGAACCACTAACCATACATCATAAACATTTTTTCATAGTTTAGAACAATTTAAACAAGTTAATCAAAATGAAAAAAAAAATTCTCCTTCAAAATGAAGCCTGTTGTGCCCAAATCGGTTGAATATTCGATGAGAACAAGTACACTCCCGATCATAAATTTGGGGTCACCCTTTAAAAAACATTTAAATGTTTTTTGCTCATATCTATGCCATTTTACGACCGATTTTCGATCTTTATATGCAAGTTAAACGTTATTGACTGAAACGTAGTTCTCAGGTAACTGGTTTAATATATTTTACAATTATTGTATAGTAAAACTTCTCTTAAAGTTACAACATTGCCAAAATTTACACTGAATGTTCAAAACTGATTTTCTCAGAATTCGGCCGGCCAAATTTTGAAATGAAAGTGGAAGTAGAACCCTCATCATATACCCATCGAGATACGTTTATGAAAGATTGGTTGACAACGCTACCGACGCCAGGGAGGCAGCTCCCACGCCTGGATCCTTTCTATGAACCCACCAACTCATGGACCGGGGACCAACGGTTTTACTTCAGAGATTTTTATTCCGACGGCGCCGACTGGGATTGATACCAGGCCCTTGGAGTGACACGCAGTCACACTTACCACTACACCCCTGAGGTCACTGGTTGCGCTTACGTGTATTTGTTTTCGACTTTGACGGTATTGGTGTTATCAAGAATATCAAAAATCATGTAAAACTAATTAGGACTGTTCATGAATGAAAGTAGACACCTGTTTCTCAAAGGAAAATATTTATTTTCGAACAAATTTTAAAGTTAACCCTAATAAACAGGTACCATACACTAACGATATCATAGATGGTACAAGCATGCCACATAAAGTTGAGATTATACCCCGAAGTGGTGGTTAGGCGCTTTTTATGGTTATTGTTTATGCGGGTACTTTATATAAATGAAAATCAACATACATATGACCGATTTCACGTTTGAAGTTTGAATGTTTACTTCTCATTTCTGAAGAACGCTCGGACTTTTCTCTTGATACCGCCCATTAGATTCTGCACAACTTTCTTCTTAACGTTTCGTTGGGCTGCAGACCAAATTTTCTTGAAGCAGTCAACAGATCTTGCTTCTCTTCCATCTTTCTTAAGATGCCGTTTAATTATTGCCCAGTATCTTTCCATAGGACGCAGTTCAGGGCAATTTGAGGGATTTTGGAATTTTTCGACAAAATCGACTTTTGCCTTCTTGAGCATCTCCAACATAGCAGAAGCATAGTGAGCACATGCCAGATCCGGCCAAAACAATGGAGGATCCGTATGCTCTCGGTAGATGGGTAGAAGCCGTTTTTTAAGCATTCTTTTCTGTAATTTTCACCATTGATTGTGCCCGTTGTGAAATACGAAGAACTCTTCAAGCCACAGGAGCAAATGGCTTGCCACACCAAAAGCTTTATTTTCCAAATTTTTCGGTTCGTATGTATCGCAGATCATCAGGCACATCTGTCCTCTGCTCAGCGTTGAAAAATTGCGACCCGGGAAGTGTACTAGTATCCACGCGGGCTTTAATTTGACTTGCGTCCAGGTTCAGACGAAAACAAGAAATAACCTAAGATATAGGATTGCAGGAGGAAAACAAATGAAGTTAACTATCATACATTAACTATCATACATTAATCGGCCACTTCGAGTTTTCTAGGGCGTTTATCTCGGGCACTATTGCGATTTAAGGCACTAAATTATCATCACAGTTTTGGTATTGTATTTTTCCGGTAGCAGATAATGGCCTCCTGAAAAAAAAAGTGGAACCAGCCCCCGAGGATCTGAATCGTATCACCTTAAAACAATTTCTATGTAAAGATCCCTTCAGACCGATCGCGCTTGTCATAGTGGCCTTTGGTTTTTTGTTCATGATTCCGTTATAAAAAATCTGGGACTTTGAACAGTTATCTGAAGTCAATGACTTGGAAAATTGGTAACTACACTGCAATGCTTATTTCTGTTTGCAAACTTTGTAAACATATCAAACAGAAATGAATAAATAGTGTATTACTGAATTATAAGTGGGGATGGGTGGCATTCACTAGCCCGAGAATACCCTCCACATGCTAGCCTCTTCACCAACCATACATCAGTACACACTTATCGAGTCAGTAATTTTTACCGAGTTTTTGAATTGCGGAACTCTTCGGTAAAATTTAAAAAATCTGTGAAAAATTCAAAGTTGAGAAAATGTGTTGCGAAAATTTACAGACTAACTTCTGTTAACCCCGTGTAATGATGAAAAATAAAAAAATTCGATTTTATCCAACCTTTACGAATAACAGTCATTTGAATTTTAACCGAGTCAGTAATCCAAAAATTCAGTAAAAAAATCTAAGTATGTATACAGAAGCAACGGAGCTCCACACTCCTCCATCAAAACAGCACCGCAGCTGAGCTGCGAGTGCTAGATGTAATTGGCGTTGACGGCGACTCTGTAGCTCTTTACTCCTATGAGAAAATCCATAAGCAAACGTCAGACTGTGCGTGAAACATGGCGGACTTTGTACTATCCTTTCACTCCACCGAAAATTCCCATAAGAAACTATCTAAATTTGCTGGAAGAGCAAATTTTTCGACGGTGCCGTCAACGCCAATAAAAAGGACATCGACTTATTACCACTACCTACTTCTCTCCCTTCCGCTCACAGAATACGCCGATTCGGTGTTCTCTCGTTGTGTTTTTCTGCTGAGACTGAGCAATATTCGATACCGCGAAACATCTCCGCAGTTATGTTTTCTTTCGACGCAGGAGATGTGCGGTAATCAAAAGTTAAGAATGTAGCTAAACATCTACAATAACATTCTACCAAATTTTCATGTGCGTAGTCCACTGCAACAACCGAACGTACGAGCGAATAAGGTGACTATAGCGCATTTTAAGAAAACGTCACAAGTTTTTATGGCTGTTTTAAATCAATAATTGCGAAGAAACCATAAAGCCTACAAGGTTGCTACCAAAGGCACAAATCTAGGGAACTGCATGGAAAATGTTTTGTACAACAACTAAATAAACAGAAATGAAAATTTTCAACTTAAAAACACTAAAATGTATGAAATTTCACCAGTTTTTTTGGTACTTTCAACATACTTTTCAATTTTAATGTATAATAATTAACTTTAATCGAGTTCTTTTTCAAAGAGCATTGATAGCTAAGACTTTGATCTTTCACTTGGTATGTTGAAATCAGAAAACCACATTAAGATTAAAAAAATATAGCTAACCAAAGTTGGCAATAGAAAAAAACATAAAATGTTGAATAACTCACTTAGCAGTCACTTCCGACCCTATGTTTCATGGGGATTTTTTCATAACTTTAGGAGCCCTACCTACCCTGAAAATATGTAAAACCCGGAATCAAACACCCTGTATAATCAGAAAACATCATAAGCAATAAGAACACAACATTGAATTTGTGATGGCTATATCGGAAATACATTTCACAAGTAATGGTTTGAGTGCTTTTTCAATCTAATCTAATCTAATCTAATCTAATCTAATCTAATCTAACACCAACACAGCCAGTTCTTGAAAGCATCCTGGAAAATAATGGATATACCTCCATAATTTTTCTTGTCTATTTGATATATGTTTCACATCGAAGATGCGTCACACATATCAAAACGGCCAGGCCTACTGTGCAGCATTTAAGGGGCAAGATGATTCAGAAAACATCGGGCCTGTTTAAATCGAATATTTAAACACGATGCTTCAGAATCCAATACATGGATGAAACGTGGACATCTCGTACCGTACGTTCCGGTTTTGGTAATTATATGATTGGTTGGTCGTTGGAAGCATCAACGCTAGAAAGGTTAAGTGATGCTCCATTTTCTTCTGACGGTTGGGACATGAGTACTAACTCTTGTCCTAGCCTTTTATGACTTATGGCTATAGCGCCATTACTCGCTTTCTGAAAAGAGAAGAGGGAAAGAAAAAGGAGAAGGACAAAGGGAAAAGGATTATGTAAACTCTATGAACATAATCAATATTTTAATTTGAAATATGCAATATAGACTTGCATATCAGCGGTGGTCACTACCCGAGTCTTGTCACTATTATCAAGTCATAAAAAGTAACATGCACTAAAATGTTATCCTTTCATTACTGAAAAAATTCTTATTCCCTAGTTTGAAGTTGTCCCGACTAGGATTCGGTGGTATCAGTAACGCACCACAAAAAGGTGATTTCCCAACGTTACTGAGTTGAAGAGATAAAAATTTACAAAATGGAACGAACTCACCAAGTTTAGCCAATTGAACTGAAGGCTGGCTGACATGTGTTGATGTAGAAGTCCAAATTGAACAGGGTGATTCAGAATAACTGTCACCGATTTCACAAATATTCAATTCTCAATGGGTAAAATGGGCATATGTTCAAGTATTTTCGTTTTAAATGTGTACAAATATCAGCTTGTATTGATAGTAGGCTTTGAAATTTCATTCGTTTGTGATTTCAAGCAGCCATTGACGTCATAATGAAGCATGGCATAAATCTGTAAAAAAAATCGTGTGTTATCTTTTAGAAACTGAAATCTCTTCGAAAGAATGTAACATTTATTTTTGCATCTTTATAGAGGTACAAAAGAACCATGCTTGGAAAATCCGTTCAATGTCAGAGCTTAAACGCATCACCAGGACTCAAAAAGTGCTGGAACTAAAGCGTGCGTGCCAGCTGTGGTTAAATTTCATGACAAATGTGGCTGGTAATTAAGGTAAAGGGAGAGAGATCTGAAATAAACTATGCTTAGTTGAAGGTAATTATATGTAGAATATCTGGAATATAATGATATCAAAAATTCATGCAAGCGTTCAATCGTTATGACCATTTCTAAAAGGGACAGCTATTCCGATTTGAGATAAACAAATATTCGGATGTATGTAGTCGATTTTTGATGTGCATTGGCAAGCCTTTTCGTGGCCAATAGTCAGGTTTAACGCTGCGACTCAATGAATGATGGAACTAATGATGGGACAAAACGGATGATGGGACGAAACGGATGATGGGACGCCTCGTCGAGGTTCTACTTGTCTTCAGAACTGCTTCTCAGCGGTAAATAATAGGGACTGAGGAACTAAAAACTGACTCCTGGGCCTGGGTTTGGCCAGATCAGCAACAGATTATAGATAAAAAAAAACTCCACGGAAAAAAACAAACGTCAGGTTCGATCACACGCACAGCCTACTCGCTAATGGTTTGAGTGCTTTTTCAAACAGGTAAAAACAAGAAAATTGTTTTTCAATATGTTTGGCAAATATGTAACACAAACTATAAAAAAAAACTTTATACGATATGAAGAGAAATGCCCTGATCTACAATATGGAACCAATTCTTCTAGTTAGGAAAAAGGGCAGAGAGTAAATTAAATCATTATATTCTACTTACAAAGTTCCCGCTTTATTAAAGATACCCCGTTTTACGGTACTTCGGAAATTTAAATCCTGAGATTTTCCAAAATGTCTCTATGGATTTTCCAAAATTCCAATTAAGATTTCCTCAATTGCTCGTTGAATTTATTGTTATGTTATTCATCTCCTGTTAGCATTATATGGAATTTCGATTGGGATTATTTAGAATCTTCCTTGAAGTTATTTGGGTTTTCTGTCTGTTTGAGAATGACACTTGGAATAATCAAGAATTCCATTTGATTTGCTACAGAATCGCACTTGAGGTTCTTGGTTATCCCTCTTGAAATTCTCTAGAAATACTCTTTTGTTCGCCAGACTAACTGTGGTGATTCACCGAGCGTCTTCTGATTTGATTTGTTGGCTATGGATCATGATATTCGGCAATCCTTCTTGGAATCCCACAGAATCACAATGGAGATTCATTTCTAGCATTATTGTTGAAATACTGAACATACAAAAATAATACACCGTGATTTTTGTTTTTTTTTTCATTGGAAGATAAAAGATCTGTCATTCTTTGCCATTTAATTTTTTGCATAAAAATTTCTCAAATTCCTTGCTGCTGGTCTTTTATGTATTCAAGGTTTGTAAGTATAATTTGTGTCTTGATTGGCTTGTTCTGTGAATTATTGTTTGAATTATTTTAGTAAACTATTTCTTATAAGACCACCTTTTTTCAACCTGTTATTTCTTGAAGTTCAATGAACCAAATTAGTTGAAAAAAATATCGTTACTTCAAAATAGCTAAATTTCGTTCATAAAGAAAGAAGCTATAATTTTAATCTGTATTCAATTCTAATTTTAAAATGGTCGTAAAATATACAAGAATGTGGTTATTCTTTGAGAAACATGTTGAAAGTTTTGGCTACAAGATGATAAATCAAAGCCGCTAAATTTTAAAATTAGCCACATTTCTTAGATGACGAAAAACAAGTCAAGCAATTCTAGCTTTGATCGCGGCGAACGGATTTTAATAAATATAAAGTAGTTTAAAAGAATAATGTTTTGACAACAAATGATGTACATTTGAGCTTATTTAGTTTATTGATATTAAGAAAAAATCCCACGCAGTCGAATCTGTCTTCAAAAAATCTATTTCTCATTTTAAGCATCTAAATCTATCTACTCTCATCAAATTCTATCAAAAAGCATGAAATTGCAACACAATTTTCAACGTCTTCTTTTAATGTATTAATCCAAACCGTGTCTCACGCCAGCTAAACGAAATATTCCCTGCATTTTAGATAGAGTCGCTCCCATCGTAAAAAATAACAGATTATATTTGTAAATAGTAGTCAACATTTAGATAATTTGGCTTCATCGATCAAGCCACAAATTATGATGATAAATTTGTGAATACTTCATCAAACAGGAGCTGAAGAAATCTTGATGCACAAACTGAGAAGTAACAGCTCTTTAAACTGTCAAAAGGCGTAAAATGGCAATTTGAGAATATAATTGATTTACTATAATAAAATAAACAGTTCGTATTACGCTGCTTTTACTGCATTTGTTTATTGTTGTGGCCATTAAAATTACATGAGATTTTCGACATGATTGAGGTGCATCCTCTTGCATGCAAGATTAAAATTTATTTTTTGCTGTATTAAATTGCTGCAAGCTGAATTTAACCGAGCATGAATGTTATAAAGGGTGATACGGTCAAAATTTGGTCAAGGGAAAACGCGTGTAAATCGGTGAAATCGTTTATTTAAAAAATCAAATTAAATTTCTTTTTCAAGTTCAATTAGTATAAAATTCAGGAAAAATATTCAGTTAGGCTTCCGCTTTTCCAAATCCGAATTGCCGGGCCTTACGCTTGACCCCTGCCATCAGATTTTGTACAGCCACCTTGTTCACCTTCTTCGCCGCAGAAAGCCAGTTTGCCTTGAACTGCTGCTCGCCCTTAGCAGTTTTTTTGGTCTTCTTTAAGTTCCGCTTGACAATAGCCCAGTATTTCTCAATTGGGCGGAGCTCTGGCGTGTTGGGAGGGTTCTTGTCCTTGGGAACCACCTGCACGTTGTTGGCGGCGTACCACTCCATGGCCTTTTTACCGTAATGGCAAGATGCCAAATTCGGCCAAAACAGTACGGAACAACCGTGTTTCTTCAGGAAAGGCAGCAGACGTTTATTCAAACACTCTTTCACGTAAATTTCTTGGTTGACAGTCCCGGAAGCTATGAAAATGCTGCTTTTCAAGCCACAGGTACAGATGGCTTGCCAAATAAGATATTTCTTTGCGAACTTTGACAGTTTCATGTGCTTGAAAACATCTGCTACCTTTCCCCTTCCTTTTGCCGTATAAAACTCCTGTCCCGGAAGCTGCTTGTAGTCGGCTTTGACGTAGGTTTCGTCGTCCATTACCACGCAGTCAAACTTCGTCAGCATCGTCGTGTACAGCCTCCGGGATCGCGCTTTGGCCGTCGTATTTTGTTTATCATCGCGATTTGGAGTCACTACCTTCTTGTAAGTCGATAGTCCGGCTCGTTTTTTGGCTCGATGCACGGTTGTAGACGATACACCCAGCTTATTTGCGGCATCTCGGAGAGAGAGGTTAGGGTTTCGCTTGAAACTACCGGCAACTCTCTTTGTCGTCTCAGCGGCTTCCGGTTTTCGATTTCCCTCCAATCCAGACTTCCTGGCTGTCGACAAACGTTCCCCAAACACTTTATTTACATTTGTAACGGTTGATTTGGCAACTTTTAGCGATTTTGCCAACTTTGCGTGCGAGTTGCTCGGATTTTCGCGATGCGCGAGCAAAATTTTGATACGCTGCTCTTCTTGCTTGGACGGCATTTTGACAACTGAAGAGTGAATTCCAAAATCAAAATAGGAGCAACATTCTACACACACACACCTTCAAAATGAGGGGTGTTCAGGTTTTTTAAATGCAAAATTGAAAGAAATACGTCAAGTTGATATTGACCAAATTTTGACCGTATCACCCTTTAAGTGTGATACACGCCAGTTTCCCTTTCGAAAATAATTATTACCAAAACGCCACTCACCAAACAGCAAATCACAATATGTACTGTCTCTCCAAATTTGAAATTCAACCTTCGGTCTGATTGACAGAGTTCATTAAAAACCAGCTCTTCATCCTATTAATGTTAACAATTTTCACCTTCGCTGACCACCAAAAAACATTAATAATAACATTCGAAACCACTAATTGCCGCAGTAGGTATGGATGCAGCTGAAAAAACTGCTTAAACCACATTCAACGGTAGAACGATTGTGACAAAATTACATTTTAATTGCGGAAAAGGTCGTTCATTCGACAGGTTTTCAAAAATTCATCACCCAAACAGGCAATGGCTTCCTGAAGATAAAAATATACACATCCTACTGCTACAGGTCGTATCAACTTTTGTAACCTAATGCTCACTTTTTGTTCCTGTTCCCAGCTCCAGATCGAGGACTACGACGACGAAGGAAACTCCCAGAGCTACTTTTTACACTCGTCACCACATTCCGATAGTAAGTACAGTACAAATTACCGCACCTCGTATATCTACTAAACAGCTGTTTACGAACGATGACGGAGAGTCAGAGCACGTCCAGCACACGCTTCACCGATTCCGGACAAAAACACCACCGACTCACGTAACTCCTAACAGTATCAGACCTATGCTTGCCGCCCAACGAGTATGTACATAAATTGGTGAACAATCGGCACGGAATCGTACTTTTGAGCCCTTTCCTCTATATCTATCAAAATTGGTTGCGAAATACGAATCACAACACTGTCGTCACTGTGCTATTAGTCTCTATTCACCTACATAAAATGTAAATACAACTTTTCTGTAACGCATGTAAATATGACCGAGCTTTCGTTCCCTTTCACTTTGCTCCTTTTCTGCTGTGGTGGATGCGCACACTTTTAAATCCAAGATCAAGACAATAAAACCACGTGGAGTTCAACGAGCGTCTCGCGAGTTACAGGCTTCTTCCGGGACGTTCTGCAGCGATTGGGCGTCTACAAGTACATTGAAAAGCATCAGGCGGACCAACAACGGTTCGGTCCATTGAGCCCACATCGATTCCACCCGCACTTCATCAACACCCCCAAGGGGCTTCGAAATCTTCCGGCCCATTTCAGCGACCAGGTGACACCGGCGCTGACGACCGGTAATGCCGGGGTGACAACGCCGATTACGATCGGTGGCAGCTCGTCGAAGCGACCTCCACGGCCCTCGAAGACCGCCATCGGGGGCCTCTTCAATCAGTTCAAGCAACGCATCAAAGCAATCTACCCGGGTACGGTGTGGTGCGGCGATGGCAACCAGGCCAAAAGTGAAAACGACATCGGATTCTTCTACATGACAGATGCGTGCTGCCGGGCGCACGATCTGTGTCCGGCGTCGATCGTCCCCGGAGAGCAGTTCAATCGACTGAAGAACAATGGGTATTTTACCAGGTGAGTTGACGGGTTGGAACAAGGAAAATTTTACTCCAAGAATTATAAAATGCTTGAAAACGGAAAGGCATTGAATAGTGACAGTTCGTAGAACTATCGATCATACTTCTATGAGACTATGAAGAAACTTTGGCTATGTTGGAGAGGTTACGAAGATTTCAACGTGAAGTCTTGTTACATTAAGATTCATAAAGATGATCCTCGAACCTGAATGGAAAGCTTATATTACATTTAGGAAAAACTCATGATATTCTTTAAAATGACCAGCTTCCGTGAACGTTCGCAAGACTTCGTGCAATCACAAAGATTTTCAGAGTCGGTTGAAAAAGCTAACATGAAGCTTTAGTGTGATAATTTATTAGCTAGAGAATGATCTTTAGGACAGGGTAGGTGGATAGTTCAGTTATAGTACGGCAGTATGAAAATTGAATAGAAGTTGAATATGAGCGAAGGGCCATTAATGCGACAGTATAAAGTCAAACGCACATCTTTTGCCTAACCCGTACGATGTACGCGGAGACTTGAAGTATGTCTTCTAGTCTACAGGCAAAAGATGTGCGTCCTCCTTTTGCTCATTACTGACTGCGGCTGTGGAATAGTTCATCACTACCTAAAGCCCCACGTTGCGAGAGCATTTCCAGTCGATGGTCTGTTATAATGCAATTCTTCTTTACCCAACTATTGTGTTGCTCTTCTCGTCAAGGCTACAAAGATTATTTAGAGGCGGTTCAACAGCTTATGGAGTGTGTTAAATACACTTCCAGTTAAAGCAGAAAGAACCTAAGGTCAATATGAGGAAAAATTATGTGGGAAGTTCACAGAACTTTATAAGTTGTCATAAGTTCTCAAAAAACTCTGAGGATTTTTTGGAGAAGATCGTATATCTGCCGGAGAAAATTCAAAGATCTTTCAGAGGATATTGACAGTACTATTGGGAGATGATCGACGCATCTATAGAAGTTCAAAATAATCTTCAGAGGTCTTTGAGTGAAGTTCAGAGGACACTCAGAGAAAGTACGGAGGACCTGCATGGAATGTCCAGATAACTTCCTGCAGATATTTCAAGGACTTTCAGGGAAACCATTTCATTGTTTTTTTTCAGGATATACTGAACAAATTTATAAGACTTGCAGGGTAGCATCAAAGATAAATTAAAATTACTTTTGGAGATGAACAACGCGAGCTTCGGGGGGCGACCCCGGCGTAGTGGTAAGCATCCATACCTCTCACGCCAAAGTCACGAGTTCAAATCTCATCCCCTGACAAGTCACGAATGACCCAAGAGCGTTAAAGTGACTATAATAAAAAAAAACGCAAGCTTCAAGGGTTTCTGAAGAAAATTCAACGATTGTGCTCAGATGGCTTCCAGGTGAAGTTCATAGCCCATAAAACTCACTGAAAAATTGCATTTGTTTTTCTGAGGAAGTACACCCTAATATTTTTTTTTTTTTAACTATATTTAATTTAACACTTTTGGGTCATTCGTGACTTGTCCGGGGGTGAGATTTGAACTCGTGACTTTGGCGTGAGAGGTATGGATGTTAAACACTACGCCGGGGTCGCCCCCACACACACCCTAATAAAAATACCATAACGAACAAATTATTGAACTATTCAACAAATGGTGGATGATACCACGAACACGTCGTTAAGCAAATTAACCTTAACATTTTTATTAGGGCAGGCAAAATAGCGAAAAAGAAATTAAATTTTTGAATCGACCTTCTCCGAATTGGACCTTAAAAAAAATACAAAATGATGTACTTATTGCAAAAAAATTGTAGTTTTAGAAAAAAATCATGCATTTCTGGGACAAATAAATTTTTAATTTTTTTTAAAGTGACAATTAAAAAAATATATTACATTACATATATCTCAAAATGTCATCGTCTGATTTTTATTAAAAAAAAAAACTAATGAAAATGCATACTTTTTCAATGTTTAAAAGCATTGACACTTGAAAACTGACAAAAATGGTAGAACAAGAACTTTTGATCAAATTTTTGATTTGTTGGTACTCTTTTTTGTGTATTTGGTCCCAGAATATGATTTAAAATGTCTCAAATTTGTTTATATATTCATTTCAATCCTTTAAATTTGTCGAACCACTGAACGGAATCTTTTTATGAAGAGCTTTGAGTGGGTTGGCTTATTTCCTTTAAATTCCATTATAATTGCTTATCTTTTGACAGATACGTGTATTTCGTCTACTACTTGCAGACTTCACCAGTGCCAAGTGGTGTTGAGTACTTGGCACTGATGAAGTCTGCAAGTAGTAGACGAAATACGCGTTTCTGTCAAAAGATAAGCAATTATAACGGAAATAAACCAACTCACTCCAAGCTATTTATTTCGTCAAGCCAAATCTTGGAAGAGTGATTAAAGACAACCGTACACTCATAAAATAAATCACATAACCAGTGGAAAATCCATGTGGATTTCCCATAAACTTCATGTGATCCCATAATTCGAAATTGCTCCACTAAATCACATGAACCTTATGTGTCCAATGAAAGCTTTATGATTACTCACATGGAATGTATGATGTTATGTGATATTCAGATAAAAATAATTAATTTTGTTATTGGAAAAATATGTGCATTCCTAATAGAAATTATGTGAAAACTTTTTTCAGTGTTGGTATCGAGTGACTAATGTAAACTGGGTTTATTAATATCTATTTATTATCTAGACTACTGTGATTGGACTCTTCCGTCGAGTTGCTTCAGCTTTCTCCTTCACTCCTCCTCAAGCTCGACGCACTGAAGGTCAATCTTCTTCCACAACTACTCGTAGGGCAATAAACAAACATCTATGACACCGGTACATACCAAATCCTTGACGAAATTGTACCTTGTGTCAATGTGGTTCGTTCGGTTATTTCCTCCTTCAGACCGTAGCATCGCAATACAACTTTGGTTGTCCCCCGTCCGTACCGTGATAGGATTGGCAATGATCTATCCTAGGTTCTCCATTAGCTGCTTCCTAGCGCTCCAGCTAATTGATCCATCAAGCCGGAAAACGAATCCCACGATTACCAGCTCAGTCAGCGTCTACATATGCTTCTAGTGGTCCTGCAACTCCTACACACTTAGAAAAATTAATGTAAATTTAGGTGCTCTGAGACTGACATATGCGAGCGTCAAATTTGACATAAAATTGAGTCATAATAGACGTGAAATTCAGCTCAATCAAACATACTTTCGAACTTTTCAGTCACGGAGCACTTAATTTAACATGATATGTTTGTTTACGTCTCATCCTTTATGTCAAAGATGGATTCCGTCACGTGTGAGATAAGGTATTTCTAATAGCGAATTTGTTTTTGTTTCAGTTCCAACCTGGATCGGGTATCAAGATTGGGTCTCCTTGTTGTCTAGCAAACGTCAGTGTGAACGTTTGTTTTTGTAACCTGGCTCGGGTTGAGGTTCACACTGACAGGAAGCTCGGGTTTGCACGGGTTGGAACTGGTTCCAACCTGGATAATAAACAAATTCGCTATAAGTGTGTAGCTTCAATTTCAAATCGGCGGTAGTGTAGAGATATCGCAGTGTGCGTTAGGCTTCCGTCCAGTCTGCTTCGGTGGGATGGCTAACCTTGCGTCCCAGAATGGATGCACTAATAGCAATGTCAGGCCTCGTATTCACCGCAATATACAAAAAAGCACCTACTAAGCTTTGGAACTCCTCGCTACGAGGCATCGGATCCTCCTCCATTTGTTGTAGATTCGGATATCCGGGGTCCATTGCGATATGAGACGGCTCGCTTTGTATTGTCCAAACTTAGCCGCTACCCTCCGGATGTAAGCGCTTTGTTTCAACAGGAACTGGCCACTTTGCGTTTTCTGAATCTGAATACCCAGGTAGTTGGATACAGCTCCAAGACATGTTGTTTTTGAAATGTCACTGCAGAAATTTACGAACCCTGTCCTATTCTTCTACATAGAGTAAGACAAGCGACTTCTTTCCATGGCATGTTTTCATGTAGAGACAAGGATCGGATTCAGATGGAACGTATCCAAGTTCATGTAACACCTCGCTGATTTTCTCGTTCCACACTCTTCCCGCCTGCTTCTACAGGCTCTTTCGCAAACGGCATACATCATTCTTGGGACGGGACGTAGCAGGTTGCTTCATGAAGCTCGTCTCGGATAATTTGTTCAACGTGCTGCACTATGTGGATACTCAAGAGGGCACGAAGAGTCGTTTGCTTCGCAACCAGTGCAAATACCTCGTCATAGTCTGTTCCATACTTCTGGTTGTACCCTTGGGCAACCAGACGGGCTTTGTAGCGTGTCTTCTTAGAAATCCACTTGCTTCCGATGGCCTTCCTGTCTGCACAGGTCTGTGACATTCAGTCGAAGTGATTAAATCTCCTCCTCCATTGCTCGTTTTCACTGCTCACTTTCGGGGAAATTCATGGCTTCCTGGTAGGAATTTGGCTCATTTCGATGTTACGTTACCAGTGTGACTATATCTTGATAACGACTCGGCAATACACCTTTATTTGCACGGTCGAACCGTCGTGGGGTGTCATCATCATTCTCCTCCTATCCATGGGTTTATCCAGTCTCCTCCAGAGTTTAGTCTTCATCGTCGGTCGTTTGATTATGAAAATCATCACAGGTTGACTCATAGCCGTGAAATCTTCTTCTTTTGCTTTATTATAGAGACTTTCAGCCCTTAGCTGGTTCGTCTCGGGCCGTAGAAATCTTCACCGTTAGAATCACTGTCTTCGTCGTAGTCGTCTATTTCCTTTTGAGGTTCGGTTGCCCGAACCTCCTCCGGCGTTAGGAATACTGCATCACGGCACATATTCTATTCTGTTGGGGAATCCACATGTAGGCTCCTGGCTATTGTCTCCAATTTCTCGATCGTCCGACACTTCCTAAATCTTGTTCAAACTTGACCTAATTAAGGCCTACTGTGTTTCTCCAACCAGTGCTGAGATTTGTCATTGTCATTGACAGACTTTTGCGCGATATTGACAAAATTGTTTTTCACATAGTCAATGATAGACTTGATCCTCAAAAAAATCTTTGTCAAAATCTCATTCATTTTTTCGTCAATGACAAAGATTCACCTGGTAACAGAAAGTGTAATTTCTTGCATTCTGAGACACATTATTGTTATCCAAGCGGTTCAGGACGTAGATGCTTATTCACTTTAATGGCTCCATGTAATTGTTTTGCTCAAGCCATTTAATTACATTTCAAATTTAGCTAATAAACAAATCAGCACATGTTCGTCACTGACAAAAATGTTACTGACAATTGACATGGTTTGCCTTGACGATGACTGTTAGCTCAAACGAGTGACCAATGCAGAATTTTGAGTATCACCGTGTATTGTCGAAATTTTGCAGCACTGTCTCCAACAATCAATACGAAACTAACAATTTTAAATTGGCTCACTACTAGACTAGTCTATTGGTCCCAAGCAAATCGATTAACGTACCCCATAATAGTATAAATTCCAGTACTACACTATGTTTGTTTTGATTCGCTACAGATAAAATGAGGGGTTCGTGGATTTTCCTATGTTTCGAGGGGGTGCATCTATTAGTTTGGGACTGAAGATAGTACCAGAGCTGAGCCAAAAAGTTGAGCTCGTTTCTTCGGGACCTTCTGGTCTTAGAGTTACCTCTATGGTTTATCTGCGTCTCGAACAGGCCGGATTTCTCGCGTAACATTTGAAAAGGGCCTATCCTCGTTGATCAATTCTCGTCATCGACTTTCTCTATGGGTTACCACGGCAACATAAACGAATGTCTCGCTAAGCTCGCAGCACAGTTCAACAAAAGATGATGTTAGCTTGTGCCTGAAACAAAACTTTGAATGGGAAATTCATGTGCAGTCGGGTTATTCGCGAAAGAGAAAATCGATGAATAGATTCGATCAACAATGATAGGCCCTTCTCTCGTGTTGTGCGAGATTTTTGATTTAAAAAAAAATCAGAGGACTTTTAAGGTCTGTGCACACGGTCATTCAGGCCGACTCAAAATTGAGTCGAGTCAACTTAATTTCGGTAAAAGCGGATTTACCCAAAAGGGAGTTGAATATTCCGGGTTTTTCCAGGAAAACCTTCTCGAATATGAGCAAAATCGCGAGAGGTTTCACTCAGTCTATTAGTGTACATAGTGTTTCATGGATTTTCCTCATATTCGAGTAGTTTTTCAGGTTTTCCACTGTTTTTGCCCGGAAAATTCAACACAATTTTGAGGTAATTCATTGAGTAAATTCATTGAGTGAAAGTTTTGCTGGACGATCAGTTAATTCATGCATGTTCTGTTAAACTTTCGATCATTTTGCGTTTCACATTCATTTGATCTTTTTGGAGGCGAACCAGCCCCAGGCTGAAAGCCTCCCTAATAAAGATAAATTAATTAATTAATTCATTTGATCTTTATATTCAGAAATAGCAAGTCGGGTAGAAAGTTCCTTTTTTAACAGCATCATTGTGCAATTATGAAGTATGTTTATGAACTTTATCATTGAATATATATGGCAATACTTTTAAATTTGATTTCAGAGCAGTCAAGTGCTAAATCGCTCGAGTTTTGTCTATACGACTATTACAATTTTTAATCGCTAATATTCTCTTATATTTGCCCAATCAATGAACGAGTCAAATTAATAATTATGAACCAATTTTCTTCCGAAACCAAAAATTAGATCCAATTTAAACACAAACCATATTGCTGGCTATACAGCAAAATAATTGATGTTTAGTTTTGCTGAAAAAGTCAGTGAAATATTGATGTTTATATCATAATGAGCTGTCACTTCTACGTCAGTTTGTTTTGCTGGTCGTTCAGCTATAATATTTTGCTGGATGGATTGCTGAATTTCCAGTTCGTAAAAATTTAGTAAAATTTTGCTGTTTTACGGCAATTAAAAATGGGTGTGTATACAGAATTTGAAACAACCTACATTAGATCTTTGGAAAACTTCTAAGTAACTTCCAAATTGTCCCCAAATGATTAAAAACTGAATAAGCCATTTTTTAGCCAAAGATATAAATATTCGGTTGAATAAGTTATTGTTCAGCTATCAATCTTTGTTGGGTACTACCTACTTCTAGGAAGACTTCAGTGATAAGTGCAGGAGCCGGTCTGCGGAACTTCAGTGGATTCCTAAAGAAAATTCTGAGTACCTACATGAAAAGATTTGATGAATTGTGGAAACATCGCATGTGAAAATAAAGAATTTCGCTAAGGACTAGCCAGAGCACTTCTATAGAAACTTCTAAGAGCTTCTCAGGGTAGTTCGAAAGACTTGTTTAGAAGACACCTAGACAATGTGCAGTGCACTTTCTAAGAAACTACAAAGGAGTTGGGAAAATTCAAAGTTGATGAAAAAATGTATATGTGGTTTCCATGACAAGAATTAACAAGCCATGACAACGATTAGCTTAGTAAAGAGTATTTTAGATTAAATGTCTAACTAGAAAAATTCAAACTTATCGATATGTGTAAGGGGAAAGAGGACGTCATTATTTTTTGGAAATTCAATAGCAGTAGAATGCAATTAATACATTTTCATGAACGTAATTTTGGTGAACGAAAAAACTGTTTTTGAATTATTGAAAATATCTGATCAAAACAACCCTACTGTGATGTGATGAACATTTCAAAAGGTCCTATCTGCATTGATCGATTTTCTTCATTGACTTTCTCTTTCGTCAATAACTCAGCAGCATAACCTTTCCCTAACGGCGCCGGTGGTGTAGTGGTAAGCGTGATAACCTCTCACCCCAGTAGGCCTGGGTTCAATCCCAGTCGGCGCCGCCGGGATGTTCTGAGGCATAACATCTCTGATCACGCCTTCCTTCGGATGGGAAGTAAAGCCGTTGGTCCCCGGTTCATGAGTTGATGGGTCGATAGGTAGGGTCCAGGTGTGGGAGCTGCCTTCCTGGCACGTCGGTAGCATTGGTGCTCAGCACGGAAAACAAGATCGACGGAAAAAACAAACCAAAGGAAAAAAAAAAAAAATAACCTTTCCCTGTTGTATTTGACGTTTTAGACGCTAGATAAGAACCTTCTTTATCAAACTATGTGGTAGAATTAGCGCAAAATCTGTTTGCATAGCAGTGGTTATGAAAAGAGAAAGTCGATGAAGAGAATCGATTAAAGCAGATAGGACCATTTGAAATGGTCATCGAGATTTGACTTCGTTTTACCACAAACGAAGTGACAGACGCCGGCTCGAAAACTTTGGTAACAAACCTGCTATTGCAATTTTTCAGTGTACCACATGGCAACACTACTACTGGATTGTACTAGCATTTTCACCAAATGTATTAGAATGTTTTGGTTCTACCTCTTTCACCTCAACCACAAACGAAGTGACGGTCGACTAACTTCGTTTGTGGTTTTACCATAGAGGTAACTCTAAGACTAGAAGGTCCCGAAGAAACGTGCTCAACTTTTTGGCTCAGCTCTGGTACTTTCTTCGGTCTGATGCACCCCTCGAACCATCGGAAAATCCACGAACCCCTCATCAAATCAATCAAACGAATCAAAACAAACATAGTGTAGTACTAGAATTTCGACTAAAATTGAGTAGTTAAGACTAGGAATCGGTGGTAGATCTTACATCCCGTAACGAACCACGAAAGGTGATCTACCCACGTTACGGGGCTTCTTAAATACTTAGTTTCTGGTCAAAAGCAACGTGGGAAGTGAAAGGCAACGGAAATTATAAAACACATCTGGAATCCATTTTTAAAGGAAGTACCAAGGAAAAATACAATAGGTATGCCTGTTTGCTTTGGTTTTGCATTTCAGTTCAGAACACCTTCTATAAGCTAAACTCGTCTTGAGAGTAACAACAACAGCAATGTTGTCAGATATCAGTGATTTCCTTCAAAAACCTAAACCTTATTCCTTTTTACAGATCTCACTGCGACTGTGATAAACAATTCTACAACTGCCTTAAGAATGCCAACACGCTGGTGTCGAACCAAATCGGATACACCTACTTCAATCTGCTGAAGCCGCAGTGCTTCCGCCACGAGCACCCGAAAGTTGCCTGTTCGAAAAAGTACCAAAACACACAATAGGAATTCCACTTTTGATTAATGGATATTTTCACATCTTTTCAGAAGCAAAGGCAAATGTTTGACATATGTGGTCGACGAAAAGCAGGACAAACTGTGGCAGTGGTTCGACAATCTAATCTATTGAAGCTAATTCTTCTTTTACAGGGATATTCAAACTGTATCATATGTGTGCGCGTGTATGTGTGTGACTTTTACCGCTATACAAATTACGTCTGAGACGTAGTCTTATTTATTACAATTTGTTTTAACGTCGCAAACATTTCCAGTAGACTGGAAAAGCGAAACCCATGTGCAAAGCGAGCTACAAAACAAAACAAAACAAATGTTGCCAAATATACCGTAGATTAAGTGTACAATTTCTTTTCCTAATTAGATGCCTTTATGTTACGACGCAGGATTCTAGCAATGCGAACAAAGCCACAAATCAAGTTGTGCGACTTGTCACTAATTATCGCCATGACTGCTGCAGAGAAGCGTCCAGTCAAGTCGAGCTTTGTGGTTGCATGCTCGGGCACAAAGTTGCATACACTTTCATTATCATTACCACGGTCGACGGACGGGTACCATAGGACTAACGTGTGCGTGGTAGTAGGATAGAGGGAACGGTTACATAAAGCTGAATGAAAGAAAGAAGCTCCTGACGCGTTAGGTGGCATTGAGGGAAACGTTTCTAGAAAGATAACGTAACAACAGAAAAGCTTCGGAGCGTCTTGAAACGCAAAGCTAGCTGAAAGCAAACGTATGAAATGAATGATTCCTAATTGCCCTTTTACTTTGTCCACATAACATCTAACTACGCTCGTGAATGAGAAGTGAGGTTGGAAAAGGCCATTTTTCATGGATTGAAAAACTTCATCAATGTAAGTGAGGGGCCTCAGATAGCCTAATCGGCACGGTATTGCCAAGTCGTAGGCGGCGCTTACATTCTCTCGAATCCTCTGGGCATAAAGTATCAACGTGCTTGGCACACAATATACAAATGCATGCATTGGTTGGCATAGAAACCTCTCAATTAATAACTGTAGAACTGCATTTAGCAGAACACTAATTTAAGAGGCAAAACGCTAGTTACTGAAGTGTAAAAAGCCAATAGGCTTTCTACAGGCCTGTAGAAGAACAGATCAATGTAAGCTAATTCGTTTATTATTCAGTTCCAATATGTATAAGGTATCAAAATTGGCACAGACAAAAAGTTCAGTTTCGCACCGATAAAACACGAATTCGTTATAAGTTTCGAAAATGATGAAGCCTTCAAGTAATAGACACAATGCGCGTATCAGTCAAGATGCAAAAATTGCTCTTATTGAGTTTTCCAAATAAAATACCGTTTTGTTAACTTTCGATCGTTAATTTGCGAACCAGGAACTAGTGCTGGTACTATGCGGATAAAAATATCCCGATATCCGGCAGGTATCCAAAATAAATATTGCGGCCGTCATGTCACAATGAGAAAACAGATCCTCTCACTATCACGAGACGAAACGACCGATCATTAGCTTTCTTGTAATTTTCCAATGATCAAGCACTCAAGAGAATAAATCTTATGCAGTTTTGACATCAACATTTCTAACTAATTTAGATGTATTTAAGCAAGTAACTGTAAGTAATCGGTAGGATGAATATAGTTTTAAGATTTTAAACTTTAAACTTTAAACTTTAATAGCAATATCATGATCTAGTAATCATGATGATAACAGCACTTCCACGTTCTGTCATGACTAAAAAAATCGATAAGATTTTGAAGAAAATCTCTGTCATCCTTTTCTCATCCGATGATAGTGACATAAGTATTTCTGTAAATATCGCGTGAGATCTTTCATTGAAAATGACATTTGCTTGATCCGGATATCCGAATTTTAAATACTCTCTGATAGTGTAATTAATACAGTCGAAATTCGCTGGTTGTTCCACCATTTCGGCCCAACTAACGAATTCGATTCGTTAGTTGAGTCAACTGACAGAAGGCTAAAATGTTTTGGGGGTATGCGCATACTTTGTTGCGGTTGAGAAGATTTAACAAAAATCACTTCGGATTGAAATTAATCGCTTAAAGCTGACTGGAAAAATTGAAATACTAATTTGCTCGATACATGTTTTTGACTTCTTCTAGAATTTAAAATGAATCTCATATGTTTCGAACTAATGTTTACATTCATTACATATATTGCGCAGTTCAAAACGCGTATGCTTACCCCTTGGAGGATTGTTTGTATGATTGTCAAATCTAATTGACACGATATTTTTACATCCAGTTGCGTTTTAATTGGTCATGCTCCAACCAGCGGAGACCCAACTAACGAGCACCCAACGAGGGAGTTTCCGCTGTATTGATACAATAAATTACTGTTATTTCTGTTTCTTGTATTCTACATTTTGAGACTGATTCGAGATTGGGCGCAACTGCTTTTGTAAACAATGACTTCAATCCCCGATTTCTAGCAAATAAAAGCTTACTCTCAGAAACTAACTATACCAACTGGTAGAGGAATCATTTCCCTACCTGTATGTGTTGTTAGTTTAGCTTTTATTCGCGTTTAATTGGTGATTTGATTCATTGTTTTTAGAAAAGTAGTTGCGTCTTCGACATCGCCCAACAACATGTCTAACATAGTTTTTTTGCTTTTTCATTGTGACAGCCACAAGTGGTCACGGTAGTCGACACATTTTCTGTGATAATCGACTGCCTTTGCCTCCGACACTTGCAAAACAAGCTATCATAGCACAGTACCAAACTAAAATGTCATATGACAGGCTCTGTCATACGACACTGTCGCCGAAGACCGTCACGAATGTATTTATTTTAGTTTTTCTCATAATAAGAGCTGCTGATATTGTGCTTGTGTGATTTCTGAAAATAGCAAGCAACGATGTCCTAGTAAAAAAAATGGTTTAATTTACACCAAATTGAGGAATTAGAACGAAATCACACAATGTCATATGATAGTTATTTGATAATTTTCATTTTGCTTGAACGTTATTCTACCGGTTGTGTTGTGTGAGACAGACGACGGTAGAGCATGAGTGTATGAAAACAAACAAACGTCAACTGTTTCAACCCCTGGTGACAGCTGAATCCGTATTAGGGGCTGTTCATAAACTACGTAGACATTTTTTGGGATTCTTGACCTCCTGCGTAGACAATTGTCCATACAAAATTTTTAAAATTTGTATGGGCCGTGGATGATTGTCAACCCCCCCCCCCCCTAAACTGTCTACGTAGTTTATAAACAGCCCCTTAGGTATCTTGAAGGTTGAATTTTCTCAAGCACTACTGATTCTTCAGAAAGCAATGACTTATGGCACGCGTCAAGGAAACGTGTGTCTGTTGGAGGAGCATAATATCTCAACCTTCTGCAACTTCCAAAATGATCCTGTTGAAATCAAACGTATTTAAAATACTAATACAGTAACTATATTGAACGGTAATTTAACTGCTGTAATAATAGCATTGTCGTGGTCAGTTGCCTTTGACAGGTGTCGGGTAGTTCAACACTGCATTATAGGGAGTTTTAAGGATTCAGATATTCTGAGGAGAGATTATTTTATGGAAACATCCAACAGAATCTTGAGCAAAATGTTAATGGACTATGAGGAGAATTCAAAAGGAATTCTACAAATATATGAATCTATATTTGATGTTATTTTGATAGCAAGTCAATAGAAATCTGAATCTGAGAATATCTGAATGGAAATCACGAGAAAAATTCTAAGGGAATTCTATGCAGAGTGTCCAAGAAATGTTGGCAGCATTCGTAGGGAATTTAGAGGAGAATGTTAATTAATCCTTGGAAGTTTTGAGGAGGATTGCAAGCAACCAGTAGATGAGTACTTAAAGAATCGCGAAGATGGTTCCTAATGAATCTACATGGCAATTCTGATAAGAACTCAAAGGAAGTTCTGTGCAGAATTTCAAGGCAATTTTTCGGATAATATAATATAAATTTCATAGATATTCCCAAAGTGTACCCAAAGTAGTACCATAGAGCCTCTTCTCGGAACGAGTGTATGCATTGTTAATGGACCTGGTCTACGATTCAAGGTTGGCTTCGGTGATGATTGGTATCACATAAAATGTAAAATAGGTAGCACCATCTTCATAGAAATGTAAGTATTATTGACAATAATCATAACTAGATGAAATGCAAATTTCTATGTAAAGAATCAACTTAACCCTCATTTATTTTCGGCAGATTTCAATCGACTAACATATTATTGTAGACGTTATGCTTCTGATTATCTGATTATTATATTACATATGTTTCAGCCAACCAATAGGCTTTCAACCTGAAACGAATTAAAATGATTAATTAATTAATGCTAAAAAAAACAATAGTTAATTAGTCTTACTATCAAGCAACTGCAGCAGCAGAAAATTAGATTTGTTTTGATTCTGCTGAGTTGACAGCCACAATATATGCTCCACAATAGTAGTGTAGTAGTAGTAAAATAAGATGAATATCGACTGAGTTACATGAGTTAACAACGAGTTCACACTCGGTCAAACACTCAAAACTTGCATGCAAGTTATTTGAAAAGGAAAGAAGACAAGTTTAGATGTGTGCATAAAATTGGTAGTTGAAAAAGAGTAAATGGCTTATGATTGTGCTTAAATTAGGGGGCAAATGAAGGTTGAAAAACAACTTAATTTGTACAATAGCTCAAAAAACCTGCCGGTGACCCATCGATTGACTGGCAATTTCTGTTACCTTCCAGGACCAGATCACCTTCCTCGGATGTGTTGGTCGTAAGTCCCTTCAGTTGCAGTTCCGGAACGTACTCCTTGCTCCAACGGTCCCAAAAGTGTTGCCGGAGCTCGTTGACGTAACGAAACCTAACGTCGTATGGCTCGTCAGGACTTGAAAGATAATCCTGTTCGTTGATGGCTGTTAGCGGTCGTCCGATCAAAAAGTCCCCTGGTGTAAGGGGACTTTTTGATCGGGATACTCTCGATTTCGGCGAGCAACGTTCCGAACTCTTCGAATGTGAGCCGAGCTTTCTGCGTCACTATATTTAGATGATGTTTGGCCGACTTGACTGCTGCCTCCCAAAGTCCTATGTGGCGAGCCGGGTGGGTTGAAATGCCACTGTGTACCATCCATCGCTAGGAAGTCCGCTACACGATTTTTGTGGTCGGATGAACTGATTTTCTGATACCAATATCTCATTTCGTTGTCTGCTCCCAAAAAATTGGTGCCATTGTCGCTGTACATATGCCCACAGTCGCATGGCTGCCAAGAATGCTTTCGTGGAGAGCTTGGAGACCGCCTCGAGATGTACTGCTTTGGTCGCGAAGCAAACAAAAATTGCTATGTAGCCTTTGACACCTTGCTCCGCGAGCAAGGTTGCTGCACACAGCTCCAATCGAGGTAGCGATGGCCTGTTGATGGGCGCCACGCACGATTTGGACCCAAGTAGGTGCGAACTGATATCGCCGTTTTCGTCGATCGCTCGTAATTATACAGCTGCTCCATATACTTCGAGTGACCCACACAAACTTCGAGTCACAAAACCCGTGGAGATGATATTGTACCGGCTGTGGGACGCTTATGCACCGGCGTGGGACCTTGATTTGTCAGACATCTCGTAGATGCACCAAGTATGTACGCCACCGGTGGTTGAACTGATTTGGCAGCGGCTCAGACCAATCAATTTGGATTTTCCACAACTCCAGCATCAACATTTTTGCAATCACCGCTATTGGTCCGATGAGTCCAAGATGATAGAAGATCTTGTCGATGGTGGATAGTACTTCTCGCTTCGTGAAGCACTCCTTGATGGGATCATCAGATGCCTTGAAGGTGAAGAGATCTTCCCGATGTTGCGATTGGACGCCGAGTGTCTTGATGGTCTCCTGACTGTCTAACGCGTGAACTACGCTAACTGCTCTGTCTTCTGGCGGTATATCGTCTAGCACTTCCCTGTCGTTGAACGCCTACTTTCGGATCTAAAATCCTCCTCGCTTCATCATTTCAGTAATCTGCTGAAGTTTTTCCTTGGCTTCCTCGCGTGTTGCTGCACCGGTAAGTAGATCATCAACATAGTAATCTTTGATTGCTTCCTTGGCCAGCGGGAATTCGGTGCCTTTGTCCTCTCCTAGCTGATTTAACGTTCTGGTTGCCAAGAAAGGAGCACGAAACATGCCAAACATGACGGTGTTTAGCCCGCATTCCGCCATAGGTTGTCCGAATTCTTGCCATAGTATGCGGATTCGTTCACTGTCTTCCTCGGTCACCTTCACTTGAAGAAACATCTTCGTAAGGTCTGCGGTGAGTACGAACGGATACAATCGGAAGTTCATCAGGAGGTTATACAACGTATCCTGCACGATGCGTCCGATCGCCAACAGGTCGTTGAGCGACAGTCCGTTCGATGATTTCTTTGCTGCATTGAACACCACTCGAAGCTTCGTAGTAGAGCTTTCAGCTTTGATGGCGCCGTGATGCGCCAGGTAAATGATCTTCGGGTGATTTGGATTGGGTGCAATTCTCGTGATGTGGTTGTTTGCAAGGAACTCTTCCAACGTACTTGTGGTAGAGTACGTACTTTTCCGGATCCCGCTGCAGTTGCCGTTGCATTGCCGTAAACTGTGCCAATACGGAGTAGCCGGTTTCTCTTATCGCTGTAGGATCGCGTATGAACGGCAGTTTATCTATGTAGCGTCCGCTGGCATCGAGCACCGTAGTCTTAGTGTAGAGCACCTCGCAGAACTGCTCCTCCTGCGTTAGATGCTGACTGGGCTTGAAATCTTCGATCTCCCAGAACTTAGAGACTAGCTGGCTCAACGATGGTTCGTCCTCGGGGTCAACATGCGACACGAAGCACAGTGGAGCTTGTAATGTGGAGTTTTTTTTTGATTCGTATAAACCAGCTACCACATGCGATCGGAATGCAGAAGGTTGTAGAACACGCTGGCCCCAAGTAGTAGATCCACTTCGCCGGGAATGTTGAATCGATCGTCTACCAGCGGCTTGCTGGCCGGTTGATTCGGTGCGGTTTCAACATATTACTATATATCAACAATTCGGGATGAGAATGAACCATCAGGGAACCCAATTGAAGCGATTTGGATGGGGAGAGTGAAGATGTCAACTCGCTGTTGCTAACATTTCGTGGATAAAGCGCGAGCTCTTCTCCCCATTCATTGGTGCGAGTTTTTGGTGTTTTGTGTTCATAGGATAATGTCCTGTGTTTTAGGGTTTTATAATGCCTTAAAGCCAGAAACCTAGCCTTTCTTGATGTGAAACGGTCTATCAGCGGCTGGAAAGAGTTGGAACCGGTGGGGAACATTGTTGGAGACCGTCTATAGAGGATGATGAATAGACTTTTGTAGTTTGTTTTGTGTGGGTTGCAGCATCATTTGGGGTCTGATTAACTGCCTCTTTCTCTTGAGCCCACTCTAGAACCTACATTTTGTATTTAGATCTATAAGTGAACTGCTGGTTTGAGCTTCTCTGATATATTCAATTAGAGGATGTTCCTGAATATACAGTCAAACAGCACGTAATGTTGTGAACAACTTCAATGACAGTTGTCCAGGAGGGGTCCCATTTTATTTACAACAATTCAATGCCTACGAAATTGTGCCGAAGATATGCCGATGGATGTGCCAAAGCTGTGCCGCATCTAATTTCGACACAATGTGCTGAGTGACTTACCCCTTGTCCGACGACGAGATAGAATAAAACGTATGCGCAGCTGGAGCAGGCTTCAAAATCGTCATCGGCCACATGAACGCTCAGGTAGGACGGGAGGCAATGTACAGACCGGCAATCGGGCCAAACAGCCTACATGCCGGATCGAACGACTACGGTCAACGATGCGTGAACTTTGCAGCCTCCCATGGTATGGAAGTCAGAAATACCGTTTTCCCCCGCAAGGATATCCACAAAGCCACCTGGAGATCACCTGACCAACACACAGAAAACCAAATCGATCACGTTCTAATCGACGGGAAATTCTTCTCCGACATTATCAACGTCAGTGCGAACATAGATTCTGACCACTACTTAGTTGCAGTATGTATGCACTCAAAACTCTCGACGGTGCATAACACCCGTCAAAGTCGAACACCACGACCCAACATTGAGCAATTACGGAACGCCGGAGTTGGCCAGGATTACCCAACATTGAGCAATTACGGAACGCCCGAGTTGGCCAGGATTACGCGCAGCAGCTGGAAGCTGCACTACCCACGGAAGAGCTACTCTTGAAGATGACTGGAGGGACATCCTTTCCGCCATAGGTAGTACTGCTGCAGCGGCACTAGGTAAAAAGCTTCAGCAGGAAGACCGAGATCGCAAGGCGATAGAAAATCTGCACCGCGTAAACGACATTCGGAAGTTCTACGAGATGCTAAATAGTTCGCGCAAAGGCTACGTGCTGCAAGCCGATATGTTTTAGAACGAATGTGAGCACCTCAACGGTGATGTAGCAGAAAACGAAGGTAGCACGGCAACAGACCTTGAAGCACACGCAGAAGACGACAGGTTCCCGGTCCCTGATCTTCAAGAAGTTGAGGAAGAGATCAGCCGGCTGAAGAACAACAAAGCAACTGGTGTAGATCAACTACCAAGTGAGCTATTAAAATACGGTGGTGAAGCACTGGGTAATCGCCAAGATTAAGGAGGTGGAGATATTACCGGACGAATAGATGGAAGGTGTCGTATGCCCGATCTACAAAAAGGGCGACAAGTTGGATTGCTGCAACTACCGCGCGATCACACTGTTGAGCGCCACCGATAAGGTACTCTCCAAATTGTATGCTGCAGCTTTTCATCATTTGCAAGAGAGTTCTTGGGGAAATACCAGGTGGGATTCATGAGTTCCACTGTTTTTCTCTTGACGTGACTCTTACACACAGAGTCTAGTTTCATCTTCCAAAATCCCTTATCATTATCCTAAAAAAATAACTCTCAACTTGTTTAATACCACGTACAGACTATGGCTTATATCATGTAATATAGGGCTGTCTTGCAATGAGCACTCATACATAGGATTTCCAGTGGAAATTATATTACATTATATAAGCCATATTTTGTACGGGGTATAAATCGTTAAACCTGATACGGTTCTTTTGTAATAATTTCTGAAAAATTGGGGCAAATTAGTTAAAAATATAAGTTAGCATATATCTGTGCAATTTGAAACAATTGTTGTCGGATTCTTGAGATGTTTTTCAATTGCAAATCAACTATGGATAATTTTTATCATCACGATTAAAAATTTTGAGAAATATACAAGATTTTGGGTTTTTTTGCGAAAGCGCCAAAACACCTAACTTGGACTATCCTTCCCAAGATGAAACCAATTCCAAACGATTCCTGAGCCTTTTTTTCTGTTAGAACGACTATATTTGATCAAGTTTCTTCAGTGCAAACAGGAGTTAATGTGTGTGGTAGTTTGCTATCATCCTAAAACACCTTCCCAGCAGCAAAAATTGACCATAAACGAGCCGCCGAAGGTGCAGTCGGGTTGATTTTAGCTTGACCCTTACACGGCGGCTTGATTATGAGCGCTTCGCTTAGTTAAAAAAAAAACATCCTAAAATTTCAAAGACTGACAAGAAAATATGGCGACATGCTTCTTCCATAGCTGTTTGCACTGGGTGCAGCAACCTTTATTGTGCAAATCTATGAATTTTATCCTAAGCCATAATAGAATATCATATTTGAATGAAAAATTGAGAAATTTCCTCGCCTAATGCTTCTGGAACCATTCTCACCAACACAAAGAAAATCCAATAATACTTCTACCAGATGTTCCCCGTGTGTATTCCACCAATCCTATAAACTGCAACTCATCGTACCGGCAAAAACATACAACGGAAAAGAGTTTATTCATTCATTCGCTTCTCATACATCAGTGTTCAACTGCCACTCCCGACAAGCGGACGTATCTTCCACATATCTATCGTATTCGGTGTACAGTCGAGGAAAACACAGAAATCTTCAACCAACGCAAAGATGCAACTGTTCAATAACATCAACGAAGATGTCTACCGGGCGTACGTCTTCTGGTCCTCGGTCCTGGTCGTCAAGATGCTGGTCATGTCGATCCTGACTGGAATGCAGCGGTTCCGGAAGAAGGTGAGTGTGACCACCTTGAACCTAATCTCCGTCCATTCTCGTCCCCGTCGTTCCGATCATTGGAGTTGACATAAAATTTATGTTTGTGTGCTCCAACGTGGCAGCATGCGAGTATTTGATTGATCAAAGCGTAATTATAAGCTCGCTTGACGAAGCGAGCTATAGCGCTATTACGCAACGGCTCTCATCAAAACTGATTGTGTATGCAAACAAAGATGGCCATGACCGTTGCGATGCCGCTTCAGCCGGGCGTCGGCTTGCTGCGATCGATTAACGAATTACATCTCTCGAGTTGATGGATTAAACAAAGCGTGCTGTGATTAATTCTATCACGGGAAAAGATGCTATCATTTAACGATAACGACTATAACAGATAAGATCATTGTACAGTTGTGTCGCCATCGGGGATGACTTGCAACTTTACACGTCATCTTGTTTATAGTTCTTCTGTTCTAATAAGAATTTTCCAACACATTCTAGGCTTTCGTTAACCCGGAAGACATCGCTACACAGCCAAAGCTGAAGATCAAGACTGATGATCCCGATGTTGAACGTGTGCGTCGGTAAGTAATGCACGAAAACGTAAACAAATCGACCACTGTTAACATTGCCCATCTGCCTTATTCATCCTCACAGCGCTCACCTGAACGATTTGGAAAACATCCTTCCCTTCTTCGTGATCGGTTTCTTCTACATCCTAAGCAATCCGAATCCGTTCATTGCGGTTAATCTGTTCCGTGCCGTTGCCGTGTCCCGCATTGCTCACACGTTGGTCTACGCCGTGGTGGTCATCCCGCAGCCGGCCCGGGCCATCGCTTGGCTCATTCCGTACGCATCCAGCTTCTACATGGCCTTCAATACGATTCTTCACTTTCTGTAAAGAGTGATTTTGTTTTGAATTAGTACACGTATAAGGGTTTTTGGTGTCATAGTTAGCTTTAAGATGCGAACTCATTTGCATTTTTGACAAGTGAAAGAGAAATCATCGTGAATCTTAACGATTTCCGTCGACATATTTATCGAAAAATCACTCAGGATACATTCGAGCTATCATTATCATTAAATAAACTTGAAAAAACTCAACACTGGTCGTTTCATTATGAGAATCTGAAAATGATTTGACCAAAACAATCTGAAAACCGAACACGTCAGCGATTCAAATGTGCTGAATCAGAGATAAAAGTCAAACGCAGAGATAACCCCCCTTCCAACGCTCCGACATCTACCTACTAAGCCAGATTGTAGGCATGGCGTAACAAAACAAATTGAACACGGCTCAGCTGAATACGGTAAGCCGCAATGACTGCTTAGATACAGACGAGCAACAAATCAAGCAAATGAGTCGTCGAAAGGAAGCCTCTCGATAGCGTTGCTATTGAAATCACGACATACCGTTCGGGAAGCAACGGGATCGATTCCTGGTTTAGTCTAGAAAAGTTTCAAGGTGGAGTACAGGTGTAGATAGTTCCCAATTAGCAATTGTAAAACTGCTCGAAGAGTGCTTGAGAGCAGACGTAATGTTCCAGTTGGGACGTCAAACCAATAATAAGAAAAAGCTATCAACCTCTTACAACATAAATATTTACCTGTTGCTTTATCGCTCAGTTCTATTCACAAGAAAGCCCCAAATCTGAGCATTCGACACCCAAATAGAAACCAGCTTTCTAAACACATTAAAATTCATTGAGCCAAAAATCCTCTCAACCGCTGCCGGTATCGAACGAGTTGTTTTTTTCTCATTTTAGTTAAAATACAACCGTTGAACCTGACGCAAGCACGTCGAAGGGAGTTTCTCCAGCAAGATTCGCTCAGAAACGAATAAAAAATGACCAACATTTTGGATCAAATGGACCCGGAATTATTCCGCACGTACGCATTCTGGAGTGTGATATTGGTGCTGAAAATGGTGCTCATGACCCTGCTGACAACTTTAAATCGGTTCAGGAAGATGGTGAGTTTTTTGGGCTCTCGTGATATAGTGTGCAAGTGGAAATGGAAACAATGCAGGCTGAATAAAAAGTAGCAGTAACTATTATTCAGGTGAAAGTGAATTCAGCAATCTATTCGCTGAATAAAAATTTCGTGTGTTGCCTACCTCTTGGCGAACGCTACGTAATATTTGAATGGTCACTGAGTGAGATTGAACGGCCATGTAAAAGTTTGCAACTTGCTCACAATTGCGGTGTCATGCACTCTATTTCAATACTACACTGAAACAAATCGACATGTACCGTTTATTGGATCCATCTTATAGCATAGCAATGTTAGCAGATTTATCCATTTTATGTGATGATTGATAGATTCCATCGGATTATCACTTAAAAACTATGACTGCGATATGGAATGATTTATATCGTAATTTAACATACTTAGTGCTTGATAAAACTTTGCTTCGAACATGGTTAGCGATAGGTAAGATGTATATGAATATTGTCTGATATATTTCATGGTGAAAACTGTTGGTATGTCATGGGTGGGAACAGACACCTAGAAACTAATGGAAAATTATATAAGTTTGCTCTATGAGAAAATTCAGTAAAATATACATGTTTTCATGATGAATATTGCTCACTAAAAGATATATCTTATAAGATAATCATGTATATTTTATTGGAGTTGCTTTTAACGATTTTTGACGTTTGTTGATATGTCACATGTAAACAGACATGTAGAAACTATTGGACTGTCATTTAAATTTGCAGTATAGGAAAACATGTATATCTCATTGAAATGGCTTCCTTTGATTTTTGAGGTTTAAAGATTGTAAACAAATCTATCCCAATCATTATATAGTCATATAGATGTGCATTTTAAGAAATCCAACAGCAAACATTTGTTTTGGAATGGATTTCCGGGATGAATATCGCTCCCAATAAAAAACATCTTACATGAATTATTGAAACAATTTTCAACAATGTTGTCATACACTCATTAAAATGATTAGTCGAACTAAATATTGCTAGTAACAATGATACTGTATTGAATAAACTTTGTTTGTTATTGTTCCATAAGATAAGGGGTTCCGGAAAAGAATGTATTGAGATTAAAAAAATGAGCATGATTCTACTGCAATATTGACTTTGCTAAAATTCAAATTGTAAGCCTTCTACACGGCTAATTCAAATTTCAGCACTAGTACTCGAACTCCATGAACCAGTTCCATGAACTCATATAATGTAGTCGTTGTTTTATTGCACACAGGAACATTAAGCAAGATTTGAATACGCGACACCACCGAAACGGAGCATACATTTGTCAGTGTTAATTTTCTTCACTCTAGCAAAACGAGCATAACGTTGCACTACATTCCATGTCGGGAGAGCTGTTCTTAGTTCATGCTAATTGAACGAGCTCAATCTTGCAGTCAACCGTGGCCCAGTGGAATCGAGCGCACACCGAAAGCATCACACTTCAACAGTTCTTGATCGAATCCCAAATCAGCTACAATAAAAAAAGACACAACTGTGAAAGCTCCCACTGCGTGATGTTTATTTTTCGATTTATTTTTAGAAATCGATTAAATATATGTGTCAAAAGAAGAAGTAAATTTCATGTGATTTTCACATAAACTTTACTTCGATTGATTTATGACACATATATTATATTGTGGTGAAAAGTAAAGCTTATGCTTATGGGTTTCAAATCCATTTCAGTTAATTATTATAATTTGACCGATTTTCATTTATCATATGACGATCATACAAAAGTTACCAAATTATCAGCATTGTGAATGTATCAGATATTCATATAGAATTTACCTGACACATTTTCAATCATATCATTTTCAATGGATTATCTTATAGCGCAAATTTATTAGACTTCCACATAACAGGAATATGTCATATTGGTTCAGTGTACTCAATGACTGAGTAGAATTGTATTGCCCTCCTTTTATTATCTCACGGAAATATTACTCAGTTGCAGTTCAAAAGGGAATTTACTCAGTCACTAATTAAAAACTCCCTTTTGAACTGCAACTGTGTAAAATTTCCGTGAGAGTAAGAGAGAGGGCAATCAAATTCTACCCAGTCAATATTTGCAAATCAAAGTTGGCCCCGGGGAGAATAGAAGAACTATGAAAGTGATGATTATTTCAAAATTGTGCACGGTGAGGTATACTAGTGCAACCTTAAAATGCATTTATATTGAGAACAAATTACTTTAATGAAATCTGGTTGACGCTACGTTAGTAGAAAACTTAAGGGCTACTCATTGAACATATCTAGACCAACAATTGGAATGGGCGGAACAACCAAACGTAAACGCAAATTCCTAAAGAATCAAAGCACATCCAAGCAATCTAACACCATCATCTGATAGAGAAAACTTCCTTTATCGAATGGCTTTATTAGTTTACGTGGGAGTGTTTTGATTCTCGAGAATTTTGTGTTCAAAGCCATTGTTTACGTTTGGTTGTTCCACCTATTTCAATTGTTGGGCTAGATATAATATAAAAAAATAATTTCTTTTCAGATGTTTCGATTTATACATAGATTTCAGCTTTTCTACCTTAGCAGCAACCAGATTTTAAAAAAATCTCCATTTGCAAAATAAAAGCATTTTAAGATTGCACTCTTATATCTCCCCGTGGAAAATTTTGAAATCATCATCACTTTCATTGTTCTTCTAGTCTCCACGGGAGCCAACTTTGATTTGCCAATAGAATGGATCACATCTTTCGAGCGGTTTAAAATGACGATTCCTACCACTCGAACATTACCGTGGATCAATATTTTGATATCTATGCTTCTAAAACCTCGAGAAAGTAGGGTCTTATTTACGCTAAGCTAGAAACATGAGGAGTTTATAGCTCAATTTTCTTAAAATCGCTGGTCGTCTCAAAAAAGCTCGACAATATGATTAATTGAAAGAAAGTTTGTACCACTTTCATCATTACTTTGGGCGAACATGAGCTGTGGAACCATAGAGATAACTCTAAAACAAGAAGGTCCCGAAATAACGTGCTCAACTTTTTAACTCAGCTCTGGTACTCTCTTCGGTCCCAAGCTAATCGATGCACCCCTCTAAACATAGGAAAATCCACGAACCCCTCATTTTATCTGTCAAACTTTCATAGCGAATCAAAACAAACATAGTGTAGTACTAGAATTTCACCTAGAATGGGGTACGTTAATCGATTTGCTTGGGACCAATAGGCTAGTCAAGTAGTGAACCAATTTTAAATCGTTAGTTACCACCAGTTGGTGGAACTCTCTCGTGTTTCTGATAGCCCTATGTGCTGCTCGCCGGTTGAAAACTAACGATTTAAAATTGACTCCTTACTTGACTAGCCTATTAGTCCCAAGCAAATCGATAACCGCATCCCATTCTAATCGAAATTCTAATACTACACTATGTTTATGATAAAATGAGGGGTTCGTGGATTTTCCTATGTTTCGAGGGGTGCATATATTAGCTTGGGACCGAAGAGAGTACCAGAGTTTAGCAAAAATGTTGAGCAAGTTTCTTAAGGACCTTCTAGTCTAGAGTTACCTCTATGTTATAACTCTGTAGTCTGAACAAGGCATAAGACTAATTACGTTTTCAGTAAATCTTGTGCTTCAAGTATTCCAAGGGGAGATAACCTGGGAGAATGTTGAATAGAGTTCCTGCAGTTGTAGTGTTGAGTAGAATTGCAAGCTAGCTCTGATTCAGATATTCAGATATATTGAGCGATATTCTAACAAAATTTCTAACGAAATCTGAGGATGATTCTGAAGATTTTTTTTATATGAAATTACAGAGAATCTAACAGTTCACTTTCAGTTGTGGACACAGCAGCAATTGTATCTCTCTGTGTCTATATAGCGCTAAAAAGAGTTTGTTTACTCAATCAGGTTATTGTTCGCTGCGTGTGCATTGTCACCTTGTTATTGTTAATTGTTAATTTCGTTAAGCCTGTGAATGTGGATCCTGTCCAGATGGAAGCAACATATAGGATTGCTTAGGAGAAATCATTCTTCATAAAATTTAATTCCGAAGAATCAATGCTCCATACATTGCTGCATAACCCTGACCAATTAATTTTCCATTATGATGATGGAAAGGCAGTCGAGGTACGCATGACGAATGCGCGGGATTATGTTCAATATGTCCGCCTTTATGATCTTCCACCAGAATGTCCTGACCGCGATCTAACGTTGGTGCTAGGGAAATACGATAAAGTTTGTCATCCAAGAAAAATTCCCAGCAGAGTTGTGCGTCAACATGTACACTGGTGTAATGGCCCAAGTAAGATTCTCAATGCCTTACAACTTTATTTGAGATTTATTAAAGTTTTATGAGAGCAACCATTATTTCATTTAGTTTTATTGAGTATTCAACAAAATCCGATTCGTCATTCGTCACATTATACTTGATAGAATACTTCACTACCTTTGCCTTAATATACTTCAAACTATTTGATCTAAACAAATGTTTTATTATTATTGTATCGCCTTTTGTACGGCTGCGAAATAACACCATAGAGTTAACTCTAAGACCAGAAGGTCCCGAAGAAATGTGCTCAACTTTTTGGCTCAGCTCTGGTACTCTCTTCGGTCCCAAGCTAATCGATGCACCCCTCGAAACATATGAAAATCCATTAACCCCTCATTTTATCTGTCAAACTTTCATATCGAATCAAAACAAACATAGTGTAGTACTAGAATTTCGACTAGAATGGGTTACACTTATAGATGTACTTGGGAACAGAAGGCTAGTCAAGTAGTGAGCGAATTTAAAATCGTTAGTTACCACCGGTTGAGAAAACCATTCTAAAACAAACAATATGTTTTAAGGTGGTTTTCGGGAGAGACTGATAAATCTATTTCAACTCCAATAATTTTATCTTAAAACATCAAGGTTTGAACGGCGCCGGTGGTGTAGTGGCAAGCGTGATTACCTCTCACCCCAGCAGGCCTGGGTTCAATCCCAGTCGGCGCCGCCGGGATGTTCTGAGGCATAACAGCTCTGATCACGCCTTCCTTCGGATGGGAAGTAAAGCCGTTGGTCCCCGGTTCATGAGTTGATGGGTCGATAGGTAGGGTCCAGGTGTGTGAGCTGCCTTCCTGGCACGTCGGTAGCATTGGTGCTCAGCACGGAAAACAAGATCGACGGAAAAAATAAACCAAAGGAAAAAAAAAAAAAATCAAGGTTTGAATAAAAACTGATTAGAATAATTTATTGCCCTTCTTCATCTTCTTCTTCGCATATCAAGCTTATTACTTATCACATATTAGCATGCACTTCCACACTTATTAATTGAGAGCTTTCGATGCCTGTACCATTTTTGCAGAGGTATAATTGTGTGGTAAGTACAATCATACTCTATTCCCAGGGAAGTCGAGAAAGGGAGTGGCCTAATGGTTTGTAAATAAAGCAAGGATAAAACCATTAAAAAGTTACTCTATGTCATGTCAAAGTGGAGATTTTTAACAAGTTTATTCGCAGGAGTAGGCGACTAAGGAGGCTAATAATGCTTATTTTTTTTGAAGTTTCTGCACGGGTAACGGAATATTTTTTCTTAGCGTTATCAATGCCCTCTTCGAAGTTAGCTCGGAGCCGACTGAAACGTAGTTCGTTTGGTATTTTATAAGACTATTGGGTGGGCCTTATTTTTCAAAATCGATCGAGAACATGTTTTCCCTGTGGCAAATGATTATTGGGACTAATTATTTATTTATTTATTTATTGATGACAAAAACGTGATATTGTGAACATGAAGAGCGACAATTTTGTCCATTTTGCGATATCTTCACTGGTTTTTGAGATATATGGCATAGCGATGTTCCCGCATATGCACTTAGGCTTGCATATTGATCTATCGCAATCAGCATCCTTGCAGTGTTTTATGCAGCGTGAGTAAATATGAGAATGCGAGGGAATAAGAGAGAATGGAAGAGAACCAGAGATAGAAAACAAGAAAAACGAAGACGAAACGTAAACTCTGGAACAACAATAGAAAAGAGTCTACCAGCATTTGAACAAATCGAAGGTCACCCACATAAACCAACAGCATAACCGTGTATGTGGAAACTTTCCCCTACCTGATTATGCTTTTTATTTGCGTGGGTGGCTTTCGATGTGTGGGGAAATGGCTTTAGAGCGGTTTTCTATTTTTGCTCCAGAAACATCTCTTTATAGATATTCAAGCGAACAATGAGTTAGAAAAAGATTTCAAGTTATGGTAGTACCTAAATGTGCATGTGAAATGTGGTCGAAGCAATCTATACCCTCTGGAGAAGAAGAAGGGTTGACTGTATTTGAAATGTGATCTGATTTCAACGTTAAGTATTGGGAATACTTATCAACATGCTTTTCTTCATGTTGGTAAGGTTTTGTTAATGAAGATTACACTAGGTTTTGGAAATTATCCTTGTTTCGGCTTATGCTTCCATTGTCATTATCAAGCATCATAATATCTCTTTCAGCGTGATTATTTAAGACCTCCAAATTAATTATTTACTATGTTGCTTCCATGAATATAGGCTTCATGACCGAGGAAAATTCAGAAGCGCTAGGAAAACTGCAATTTATACCAAGTTTATAAAAAATGATCTTTGATGCGGTGCTAATCTCTGAGCAATGCAACCCGCTTTCTACCTGTTAACTGGGGCCACATTATAGAACCAAGTCGATACGACTGTTTTCATACAAGCATTCATACGAAAAACACTTCGTTTCGAGTTCCATAATAAGGCCTTTTATCTCCAAGTTTTAAAGGGATGTTACTATGTCGTTCCATATCGTGAAGATTTTCATTAATAAGACCACAACACAAGACCAATTAGTACCTCACGTAAGTACCACGTGTGTGACGGTTGCTTCTACCTAAGGAGTTAAAACAAAAAAATCTGGAGATCCCCAGATGATCCTGTTCACACGCCAAGACTATTGATGGTCACATAAGTCAAAACAAGAGTAATTAACAATTATTTACTTACGCTGCATCTATTATCGCAAGGATGCTGATTGCGATAGGTCAATATGTAAGCGAAAGTCCATATGAGGGCCTCATAGCCTAGTCAGTAGAGGCACGGTATTACCAAGCCGGAGGCGGCGGGTTCGATTCCCGGTCCGGTCGAGGGAATCTTTCGGGATGGAAATTTTCTCGACTTCCCTGGTAGTAGAATATAATTGTGCTTGCCACATAATATACAAATTCATGCATGGGTATTGGCATCGAAAGCTCTTAATTAATAACTGTGAAAGTACATTTAAAACACTAAGTTGAGAACACGCAATAAGCTAATATGCGCTAAGCAACAAGCTTGAAAATGCGAAGAAGAAGAAGTCCATATGCGGGATCATCCATATGCCACTTATCTCGATAACGAGTGAAGATATTGCAAAATGGACAAAGTTTTCGTTCTTTAGGGTCACAAAATCACGTGTTTACTTATAAAAGCATACGTTTTATTTGAAAAAGTTCATCGTTCTACATTTTGGACTTAAACCTCTTGCGCCACCTCTAAATGTCAACGAAAAAAGCTCAATTTTAGATATGTTACTAAATGAGTCCCAATAATCATTTGCCAAATTTGAAAACATGTCCCGAACGATTCTGAAAAATAGGCCTCTCCCTATGTACAAGTTTCCCGCATCTAAGAAGTTTTGCACAACTGTTTGAAGCTCTCCCAATTTATATTAAATTCCCATCTACGATTTCCCTTGAATTGTTGAAGTTTTAAGAAGCTCAATGAAGATCTAAAAAAATTCCTGACCTTCACCGAAGTTCCCCAAATTCCAACTAAAAATTCGATAAAGTTCTCTTAATTTCGTAAGTTCTAAAATATTATCTGCATTTCTACGAAGCTTCCTGGATTTTTACGAAGTTCGCTGAGCATTTACTTAGATAGGTGAAATCCTTAAAAATGTGTTGCATATATATATTTTAGGAATTAATCACACATTATTTTACTTCGTAATTACACACTAAGAAATGATTAACCACTTAAACGTAATTTTTACCGAACTTTCAACAGCTGCACTGATCGGTAAAAATCAGGTAATTTTAATTCATTAGATATAAGGCTTCAAAAAAAGGAAAACTTCACCACAATGGCAAGACTCGATTTTTTAAACAAGGTTAACACTGTTTAGAAACTTTGACTGTTTTTTTTTTTTTTTTTTTTTTTTATTAGTATTACTTCTACGTGAAGTCAACGATTTACATAGTTGAAGATGCTAATTTCAAATAACAGACTGTAGTGGTAATTTTTATACGATAGATGGAGTAGATGAAAGCATAGAGTTGATAGTTCCGTTAGAGTACGGCAGTGTGAAGATTGCATATAGATATTAGAATAGAGAGCTTAGGACAACTTTTAAGGAAGGTACAAATCGGAAATTGCAACATATCGTGGTAGGGGTAAACAATAGTTGCAATTTCCAAACCTACGACTGGATGCCTTCCTTCGAATAACAATTGAAGTGCGGTAAAAAATCGGTAGAACTGTTTCAAACACACAGTTGGTACTTGAGCGGGTCGGTCTTCATCTCTTTTTGCCAGTGGTGGCGGGGGGGACACCCCTCACCATCCCTCTCCAAAGGGGGAGTTTGGTAAAGAGAGATGAAAAAACCGATTTGTACCTTCCTTAAAAGTTGTCCTAAGCTCTCTATTCTAATATCTATATGCAATCTTCACACTGCCGTACTCTAACGGAACTATCAACTCTATGCTTTCATCTACTCCATCTATCGTATAAAAATTACCACTACAGTCTGTTATTTGAAATTAGCATCTTCAACTATACTGTTTTGAAATTTAAATTAATGGAACAGCTTTTGAAATCAGGCTCAAAGTTTTACCGAACGTTCAACTGTTGTTCAACGTAAATTTTTTTCACAAAAAACATATGATCCAGCCTAAATAGCAGTAAGAAAACAAAAATCAATTAAATTGTGCACGTAAAAACGGTTTGAGGTAAACGTAACATTTGAGAAAAACATACACACTTAATGAATCCAGATAAATGTGGGCGTCTTAGTGGAATACCTATATAAAGAGAGAGAGAACATAACAAAACCAAAATTCAAACATTATGAAAACTCAAAAATGAAGGAAAAAAACCTTCATAATTCACTTATGCGTTGCATGTTATGTGGACCGTACACGATTGCTTTTATTGACAATAATCTGACAATACGATCAATATTGACGTCAATACATCGGTATTGACAATATTTTTGTATTCACATAATCAATATTAATGTCAATAATTCCCCTTCGCGTCAATATATTGATACGTGTGGGGTTTGCTTAAGTCATCTCACTTTTCATTATTTGGACATAAGCTATTCATGCGCTACATATTTGAATTTCATAATGCGCATTTTGAAAGTTACGATACGATTTTTTGGAATCTCTCACGCATCACTGATGTATAGATTTGGAAATTATGCATTTAATTTTTCATTCGCTTGGTGTCAAAATTCATAATGTAGGTAATTAAAAGTGTATGTTTCAATTTTCAAAATTCTTAATGCGTCATTATGAACTAAGTTATGCATTATTATGATTTCATTACCAAATCCTTAAGAAATTTGCTTTGCCCAATAAATTTGATTTCATAATGTATCGTATTGAACATCATGAGAATTGCTTGTGGCTTAATTTCAAAAGGTGTTTTAATGAATATCTTATGTGCATTTACCTGCGTGAAGGATTAGAAAGTTCCATTTAATTCCACTACCTTATTTGCTTATCTTTGACAGATATGCGTATTTCTTCTACAATGTGCAGGCTTCTTCAATGTCTTGTACTAATAGTCGACACTGACACTGAAGAAGTCTGCACATTGTAGACAAAATACGCGTATCTGTCAAGGATAAGCAAGAAAGGTAGCGGAATTAAATGGAAATTACAAATCCTTCTCTCTCTCTCTCTCTTTATACACACTACGATTATTTCACAGATTTCTTTGAAATTTTATAGAAATCTCAACAGCTGAACCACAGACAAACAGACGTAACTCTTCATTGTGTACTTTCGTTCACGCATTTAACGGTTGATTTGAATATTATCAGTTCCGCGAACTACTCGCCGCAGCGCTGGCATCGGATCACTTTGACGTTTCTATACATTCTATAGAACTTTTATGCAATATTGTTTGCGAGCTAGCGAGCAAGCTTGTTTTCCGCGAGAAGCCTGAAAGATGTCGCTACTGAGGTCCTATGTTTTGAGATACTATGTTTTCTTGAAAAACTTTTTCAAAGTGTTACGTCTGTTTGTCTGTGGCTGAACCTTCAGTAAAGGGTGATACGGTCAAAATTTGGTCAATATCAACTTGACGTATTTCTTTCAATTTTGCATTTAAAAAACCTGAACACCCCTCATTTTGAAGGTGTGTGTGTGTAGAATGTTGCTCCTATTTTGATTTTGGAATTCACTCTTCAGTTGTCAAAATGCCGTCCAAGCAAGAAGAGCAGCGTATCAAAATTTTGCTCGCGCATTGCGAAAATCCGAGCTACTCGCACGCAAAGTTGGCAAAATCGCTAAAAGTTGCCAAATCAACCGTTACAAATGTAATTAAAGTGTTTGGGGAACGTTTGTCGACAGCCAGGAAGTCTGGATCGGGGGGAAATCGAAAACCGGAAGCCGCTGAGACGACAAAGAGAGTTGCCGGTAGTTTCAAGCGAAACCCTCACCTCTCTCTCCGAGATGCCACAAATAAGCTGGGTGTATCGTCTACAACCGTGCATCGAGCCAAAAAAGAGCCGGACTATCGACTTACAAGAAGGTAGTGACTCCAAATCGCGATGATAAACAAAATACGACGGCCAAAGCGCGATCCCGGAGGCTGTACACGACGATGCTGACGAAGTTTGACTGCGTGGTAATGGACGACGAAACCTACGTCAAAGCCGACTACAAGCAGCTTCCGGGACAGGAGTTTTATACGGCAAAAGGAAGGGGAAAGGTAGCAGATGTTTTCAAGCACATGGAACTGTCAAAGTTCGCAAAGAAATATCTGGTTTGGCAAGCCATCTGTACCTGTGGCTTGAAAAGCAGCATTTTCATAGCTTCCGGGACTGTCAACCAAGAAATTTACGTGAAAGAGTGTTTGAATAAACGTCTGCTGCCTTTCCTGAAGAAACATGGTTGTTCCGTACTGTTTTGGCCGGATTTGGCATCTTGCCATTATGATAAAAAGGCCATGGAGTGGTACGCCGCCAACAACGTGCAGGTGGTTCCCAAGGACAAGAACCCTCCCAACACGCCAGAGCTCCGCCCAATTAAGAAATACTGGGCTATTGTCAAGCGGAACCTAAAGAAGACCAAAAAAACTGCTAAGGGCGAGCAGCAGTTCAAGGCAAACTGGCTTTCTGCGGCGAAGAAGGTGGACAAGGTGGCTGTACAAAATCTGATGGCAGGGGTCAAGCGTAAGGCCCGGCAATTCGGATTTAGAAGAGCGGAAGCCTAACTGAATATTTTTCCTGAATTTTATACTAATTGAACTTGAAAAAGAAATTTAATTTGATTTTTTAAATAAGCGATTTCACCGATTTACACGCGTTTTCCCTTGACCAAATTTTGACCGTATCACCCTTTAAGCTATTCGGTGATTTTTACAGTTTTGCTGTATTTTTCTTAGAATATCTCCAGAACGCCTACGATGATTGCGATATTGATAATCATAAAATAATATGCAAATCGGAGAAGGTAGAGTTTTCCGATTTGTCATTTGGCGTGGAACTGCTCACCTGGAAAAATGGCTATAATTGACTCCATCCGCAAAAATCCACAATATATTTTAGCATCTCCTAAAACTCGCTGGTAGAAAGCCGCCTCAAAACTGCGGGTAAAAAGTCGTTTCAAAACTCAAAATGGTCCATTAACTTTTACAATTAAAAAACGAACAGGTGCAAACAGGAAGCGTAGATTGTGTCAGAAAAAAAAACAGCTTATCATTATTTTCCAAAATTGTACCCTGCCCTGCAACTTTTATTCCTTATCAATGAAACCGTCGGGGCGATGCATCGAAACTGGGACTGCTCCACCCAAAGTAAACAAATTCTTCCGGAGTCTCGTACACTGATAGCAGAAAACGTGCGGTGCCACGCTAGTACGGACGATGGTTCCTTGGAAGGTAAACAACGTATACATTTTGCCAGATACATGAATACTTCGATTGCCTCCGTATTCTTCGAAACTTTCGATGTGCTAATCTATGTGTAATCTATACGTCACCGATCGCAGCTCGATCACACGTGATCGTACCGTGTTTATTTCGGCAGGAATCCGTCGATGATGATGATTGATGAGGAATTTCGTCATTAACCGTTCGCATTTGTTTTGTACCGACTCATGGAGAGTGCAGATTTGCTTTTCTTTCTGTTGGATAAATGTGTGAATGAAGACAGTATACTCTTGTTATTCCGATAATTTAACAGAAGCAAATTCAAAATCAATGTTAATGATCAACATGTGAGAAACTCAACAATTTGCATCGGGTTGTTATTGAGTGTCTAATTCAACGAAATCAGACAAGCCGTATATTTATATTATATACTATAGGGAACTACTATAATGCCTTGTTCAGACTAGAGAAGTATAACATGTTATAATAATTATCGACAAGAAAAATGTCACCAAGAACTAGATAGGCTTATAACATGTTGTAACTGCTCACTCTGGCCACTGGCCAGTGATTAAGGCCATTGATCAATGGTTGGGGACGTTCGAAGATAGCCGAAATTCATCATGATGCAGCAAAATCCATCAATTATCATTGTGGCAAAACCCATCTCTTAATTATGGTTCTCTCTCAAATGGCATTGGTGAGAAAGAGAGCCATAGATCGATTCCGTACGTGATCATTCACTTGAAATTCATTTCAGGCATTCTGCAATCCCGAAGACACTGCGTCTATAAGCCGCAAACTGAAACCGAAATTTGACGACCCGGACGTTGAACGAGTACGCAGGTAAGGCACTGAATTTTCTAATTATCACCAAACCTTCTCTCACCCTCGCACACCATCTGAACTCGTTTAGAGCCCACCGCAACGACCTGGAAAACATTCTGCCCTTTTTCGTGGTGGCATTCCTCTATCTGCTCACCAATCCGGATCCCTGGTTGGCCACGAACCTGATCCGTGCAGCGGTCATCGGTCGAATCGTCCACAGCCTAGTCTACGCAGTGCTGCCCCTACCGCAACCGGCGCGTTTCCTCAGCTTCGGCGTAATGATGTTGGTGACTTTGTTCATGATCTTCAAGTGCATTATTTATTTTATATAATGAAAGTTTTCTGTTTTCATTTGCATTAAACTAGTTTGATTGTGACTAATTGAAAGTTTTCTATGTAAATAAGATTGCTACCAAGTACCGAGTGATGTATCACTTTCGACCTTAATCAGCTGATAGAATGAAGCGTGAATGCACAACGCTGCATCCGCTAGAGAGAAGAAAAGGCAAATTTCCAGCGTAAATTTGGATGAATCATGTAGTAGAAAAAAAACGTTGATTCAAACGTTGCATTATTCACAACCAACTCAATAGGCAAATTAAGCTCGAAATCATTCTGAACAATCCAAGCAAGGAAAATCTAAATAGAATAAGACATTCAACGGGGTACTCAACTTTAATTTTAATATCACCCAAGCTTTTTCGAACTAATAAAAAAAACACACACACTTTGTATGAGCCCTTTCCAAACAACCCTATTAGTCATTGGCATGATTGGACAAGTTCGTACAGATTTGTAACGACTTCAACCACCAGCCACAGCCACCGTTTGCAACGTGCATCGTCTTTTCCTCGTCCCCTAAAATTCATTCGAATACTGATTCATGTGTGCACGTGGTGCGTCATCATTTGCCGCGGTGCGACATCCGACAACCACCTTCTAACCAGCGAGCGAGGTTGTAATGTTTATCCATGTATGGACGAACGCCGACCGGAGGCAAGATCCAAGAAGGCGACTCGAGAGAAGAACCACGTCATGCTTACCGGAATGAAAACAATCCGGTAGCAAGCCGCGCTTTTTTTTTATATATTAGTTCGATGAATCCAAATCGAGTTGAGACGGTGTGTGGACGTGGATGAACACGTTTGAACTAGGTGGTCAATGTTCATTGAGCGAACCGTGGGAAAGAGTGATTGCTTTTGATGGTGTGAGTCGGTCGGTCAGGGTTGGAAGATGTGATGGACAGAATTACGGGAATGGGTTGTACGAATAGAAGACTTTACCTTACTTTCCCCATTAGAATAGCACACTTTTAATCATAGTGCAGCTCATGTGACAGAACTATTTTCTATATTTTTACGTCAAATATTTTCAACAATAACTTTGGTGGGTCATCAATGCAGGGCTACTATCAATACAGGGGGCTAGTTATATAGAGAGGGTGTTCAATATTTAGGAGGCCAGGGCAGTATGTAGAAGTTAAGACAACATCAGTTAGTTCCAGAGAACTTCGTAAAAGTTCGCGGACTTTCGTAAATGTTCTGGGAACGTTGTAAAATTTTAAGAAACTTCGTATATCTTAATGAAACTTCGAAGAACTTTTGGAACCTTTGAAGTAGTTTAGGGAACTGCGCAGAAGTTCAAAAAGCTATCTAGAACTGCATCAAATTGTGTACAAGTCCAACTAACACTGTACAAGCTCAGTGAATTTTGTAAAACTTCTGCAAACTCCGTAAAACTACAGTGAACTTCGTAGAAGTACCAATAATGTTGTAGGAGTACTGCAATTTTTTTTTCAGAGTTCAGATATCTTTGTAAAACTTCATCAAACTTTGTAGAAATTTAACGAACCAGATAGAAATTTTGCGAAATTCGTAGAAATTCGGGGATTTTTCGTTAATTTCAGGGAACTTCGTAAAACTTCAGGAACTTTGTCACACTTAGTATTTTTGCCGAGATTTGCACAGTCAAGTGCTCGACAATTAATTTTACTGTGAACTCAGCAAATATATGGCAAAACATTTTCTGAGACTCAGCAAACAATTCTTAGATCTTAGTAAAACAGATTGCCGAACGCTCGGCTGTGCAAATCTCGGAGATTCGGCAAAAAAATTAAATGCGAGATATTCATGGAACATCGTCGAAATACAGGAAACTTTGTAGAAAATCGGGAAACTTTGTAGAACTTCAGCGTATTTCGTAGAAATTCAGGGAAGTTTGTAAGCATTCACGGAGCATTGTTTTTATGAGTGAAAGCAGAGTTCTTCCAATTAACGTGTGGTTTATTTGAAGGACAGTTTGATAATGGAACAGAAAAATTAAAAGTCAAATAAGCAGGACTACTGAGATGGAATTAAACGATTGCTTCTGGCTTCCAGGTTCCTTCGATATCATCCCCTCTCAATCGTGTAGCCCTAGACTCATCCGTAGTTCTTGAAAGCGTCCAGAGTCCAATGGCTTGGTGAATATGTCAGCTAATTGTTCGCGAGTACCAATAGATTCCACTTGGATGCGTTCTTCGGCAATATGATCCCTGATGAAATGGTGTTTAACATCAAAGTGTTTGCTTCGTTTCGTCTCCAAGTTATTCGCCATTCCAATACAGCCTCTGTCGTCCTCGAATATGGTGACAGGTGTTTTCGGATCCTTGGCCTTCATATCTTCAAGTACTCCAGATAACCACAGGGATTCCGCTGTAGCGGCGCTCAGAGCTACATACTCGGATTCACTTGACGAAATAGCAACTGTAGTTTGCTACCGTTGATCCAAACACCTTAAATACGTATCCCGTGACTGATTTTCGATCTTCATTGTCGGCCGCCCAGTCAGCATCAGCAAATCCAACGAGCGGACGGTCGTCATTGCGTTCGAACTTCAATACAGCACTGGCACTTCCCTTCAGGTAACGAACCATTCGCTTCAAGCACTGCCAGTGTGTTTCTGTTGGTTTTTGCTGGTAGCGCCCCAGATACCCTACTGGAAAACAGATATCCGGCCGAACGCACAGCATAATTATACATTAAACTGACTAGTAGCTCCCTGTAGGGTTCTTCAGTTGGCGTCCCCTCTCGTTGCAATTGCAGTCCCTTCTTCATTGGTGACTTAGCTGGATTGCATTCAGCCAGTCCAAAATGCTCCAAGACTCTAACGAAAGTTGAAGAACTCCTGTTTGCCAATCGTACGCTATCTTCATTCCCAGAAAGTGGCGTGCTTCTCCACAGTCAGTCATGCTGAACACAGTCGAAAGCTTCTCCTTCATACGTGCGATGGATTCCAATTTCCTCCCTGCGATTAGCAAATCGTTCACATAGAGTACGTCTCCTTCTTCGCATCGTGTGTATAGGCAGTAGTCATGGCGGGACCGCTTGAAATCCATTTTGACTAGTTCACTGTTGAATTTTTCATTCCAGCATCGTGAAGATTGCTTCAATCCATACAATGATTTCAGCAACTTGCAGGTCATATTTGCTGGAGAATACTGCCAAATCATTCACTAGGTGATCGCTTGAGCCCGAATCGAGCTTGAATACCACCTTTCCACTTGGTGCCTTTTCAATCTTGCGACTTGCAATGAAACTTACTGCATTCCGTTGATCTGCCGAATTAGCTTTACCGCTTTTCTGCCGACAGTCCTTCTTCAAATGATCACGTTTTCCACAATTGTTACACTTGCCTTGGAACTTCGTAGACTTGCGTTTCTTCTCTCCAGAAAATGCCGCAACCTTGATCTCACCTGAGTCTTCGTGACGTTCGGTTCTCTTCAGCTCTTCCGCCAATAAGTGTTGCTTCACGATCTCCAAACTCAACTCTTCCTCAGGAATGTTTTCCAAGGCCGTCACCAAGGGGTCATACGCATCCGGTAGAGTCTGGAACAGCGAAATGACCAAATCAGCTTCCTCGACCTTCGCCCCAGCGGTTTTCAGCTGCCGAATCAAGTCTTCGAACACCAGCAAGTGCGCTCGAATCACCATCTCTCAACTTAAGACGATTCAACTGCTTTCTCACCAGGTTTTGAGTGCTAATTGACCGCTTCGCAAAGGTGTTCTCGAGCGCCTTCCACATGTCCTTGTCCGTCTTCTTCTGGCAGACGATCGCCAGACATTCATTCGCCAGGAAGCTGACAATATATGACTTGGCCTTCAGGTCTGCCTCTTCAAATTTCACCTTTTCAGCTGCTACTGCCGGTGCTTCTTCAGTTAAAGTGTTCAATACTCCCACGGAATCCAGGAACATCTTGACTCTGAAGCTCCAGTGCTGAAATCCGGAACCACCGTTGAACTCCGGAATACCGCACACAACTTCTCTCGTAGAGGTGCCCATAACCTTTTATGAGTGAAAGCAGAGCTCTTCCAATTAACGTGTGGTTTATTTGAAGGACAGTTTGATAATGGAACAGAAAAATGAAAAGTCAAATAAGTCAAATAACGATTGCTTCTGGCTTCCAGGTTCCTTCGATACCAATTGTAAATATCTGGGAAAACTTCGTAACAGCGAGGATTTTTGTACAATTTATACAATTGTACAACACAACACTTTGGGGAACTTTAAACAAGCTAAACGAACTTTGATTAATTTCAATGAATTTCATAAAAGTTCGGGGACCTTCTTTTAACTTCATGGTACTTCGTTTAAGTTTAATACGTCAGGTGATGAAATAGGTCAGGAAATCTATTGGAGTTCAGGAAACTTCGTAGAACTTCAGGGAACTTTGCAGCAATCAGGGAACTTTATTGGAGGGCAAAAACTTCATAGTAGTTTTGTAAATTTTCAAGCTTAACGAAATATGTATCCGGGAACTTCCTAGTAGTTCGTCAAAGATCTTACTTCTAAAAAGTTAATAGTTGTGTGCAATGCACGACCGCATTGTGGACGCAAGACTAAGAGATTATTTTTGCTGCTCCATTCAATCATATATGAATATCAAAATAAATGGTTTAGAAATTAACTCCAAATTGATTAATTTATTATTCAAACTTTTCAAATTGGGCGGTTATTGAATCAGTCCAAAAGTAAAGTTGCAATTTTTGAAATTATAAAATCTGCCTGCCTCTCACTCCATAGGGAATGGGTTCAATTCCCAGTCGGTGCCATCGGGATTTTCTGAGGCATAAAATCTCTGATCATACCTTCACGTAATTTGGAAAAAAAATTACACTCTCTGAATCTTATATCGCAATGGCGCATCAGGATGTATTGGTAAAATAAACACCGCATAATCAATATTGCATCAACCGAAATCAATAGGCTTATTCAGCATACCACCAATGTAGAGGGCACCACGTGAGGTCGAGAAGAAACGTCAACCAAACCGTATGTTAACATCAGAATGAGGATTTAACACAACGAAAATTAAAGAATTTTCAATTCAACATCTAGTGAATTTCCATCAGTAAACGTCTTATTTTATAATTTTCCACAAATCTGGACTGATTCATAACTCAAATATTCACTCACAAGAAATCCCGAGGATCATAACTACTAAGAAACTATTCTAATTTGTCATTGATGAAGTGAGGAATAGTGAAAAAGAGTTCTCCTCGCTATGTCTCACGGCAAAAATGTCTGCTAAAAACACTATTTTTGACCACCAGTGGTTGAATCGATTGCTTAGTTTCTATTAAAAAGGCGTATTATTGTTTGTTATGTTTATGTTTTCTAAAATACTATAGCGCAAAGGTGAGGACCAGCATACGTTTACTTTTATGATTTCTCTTTCAGTTGACAAACGGATTATTCTAGGAATAGCTTGAATCAGTGGATATTCTACTTCTAATCAAGATAATGCTTATGCAATATTACATACATAATCAACAATTGGTTTACCATGGTTTAGAGTATCATAACAAAATTCACCGAACCTAACCAAACTAGTTTATTAAAACCGTTAAATTTGCTTACTGTTATATATACTTGGTTGATGTTATAAAGACTGTTGCTTAATGCAATAATTTCTTCAGATTAACAGCCTACACTTGACTGTTCAAATACAACCTAAATTGATAATTTGATTTAGATATAATTATTGTTAGGTTTCAGAAGCATTCCATCCTGCACATGAACGTCTTATAAGATTCTTTTATATTTTCCTATACATACATGTCTTTACTAATCATAAAGGATTCGGGCGTCCCACTTGTGCATCTAATCAACCCGTTTTTGGCCCTTCATACAGCGACATGCTGACAGTTAGGATTAAAAGATTTTTCAAAAGTCATACATTGTTTTATTTTAGTAAACAAAACGGCCAACAGACAAGCAGAAGCAATTTTTAAATGAGGCATAACTCCATTATTGTACATTTCTCATACAACATTCATATTTCATAATGCACCAAATAACGAACAATGCTGGGAAGAGGAGGGACCATCAGAGCACCCGATTGAAGCGATTTAGATGGGGAGAGTGGGAATACCAACTCCCTGTTGATAACATTTTGTGGATAAAGAATGGGCTCTTCTCCCCACTCATTGGGACATCTTCCTGTATGGGAGCTCGTCTTTTTGACAAATTGTGCGTTGCTGGAAGGAGATTATTTACTGTCCCGCGTCTTTGCCTATCGATCCACATGCATGCCATATGTTATGCGTGTGCGGTTTATGTGTGAACTCATGAATATTATGCGTCATTTTACATAGAAATTTACTAATAGTTTGAAAACTATTGACTGAAAAGGATAATAACTCAAGGACAATAATTATGGGGCACAGAAAAATGCACACGGTGAATTTTCACACAGTAAATATCAAAAGAATCTACAATAGTTGATTAATTGAAAATAATAAGACTTTCGGCACCGCAATGTTTTTGTTACTGTTCGGTTAAGTCGTACTTTACCCCCTTCAAAAATTACAAAATATTGAAAGGGAAAACCTCGGGGAAAACAAATCAGACCTATGGAGACGCTTCTTCCCAAAACTACACAACTTATTTTGTTTAACTTTTTTGATTTACGGTTTAGCGACTTTTCAGTCTACTTAATAGTTTATGAGAAAGTTTGAACATACTGAAAGGTAAGGAAGTTTAGCCTATAGAATAAAGCAAACGAGAATTCAAACTTACCAACTAGCCCCAATAAAAATAAAGCTGGCATTCTTGTCACATCCCCCAGCCGAAGAATTCATTTTAAGCCTACACACACGCTTATCAAGATGAACTCCAGGCATTTCGCATCGATGACCAGCGACAACCCCTGCGTCACACCAGTATGCTATTAACGGAACAATGACGTACCGCCTTCCTTCTTCCGAAATAGCCCATTGTAGGCCGAAATTGGTCCTCTCTGCTCAATTATTAGTGACACTTCGTACCATCTACCCCACATACGCGTGTCGACGGCATCGGGTGGAACGCGGTGGCACATTCATTCATGATATTCGTGAATGCACATGTTGCGCGCTCGCGCTCACGTCAACATCTATATAGACAAGCATCCAGCTTAGGTCCGAACTGAGTCTTGTTCCATCCTAGAACCGGTGCAGACGTGTGTGCAGTGCAATATTGGTGCCGATTTTGTGTCGATTATGATAGTGATGAAGAGTGGAAGCGAAAATTTCGGTGCATGTGATTCATCGTCCTCGTCGCCAGTTGAAAATTAGAACGTTCGGGTAAATCCACGTGGATCGTTGTTGTGTGGGCACTTGCGTTAAACGAAGGTCAAGGTTTTTCAGATCCCGGAGACATTGGTTTATCTTATCTGTCGAGGCAAGTTATTTCACCGGATTGTGTCCGTTCTCATGAGCCTTCACCACTGTCCAGCTCTTCTTGTCGACAGGGAGATAAATCACTGGCTTCCGGTGATCGGTCATCGAAGGAGCCCTTGAACGCGAAAATCAGTAAAAAAGTATGTGAACAAGTCTAAGTGGGCGCTGATTACGACAAATGGTGAAATAGGCATACTGCGACCTTTCTAGTTGTAAGCAAACAAAGCCAGTGGGTAGTTTTCAATCCGCGAGTGATTCACGTCAATTTCTTCGAATCCATCAGAGCTAACTTACGATTACTGTTAGCCGTTAAAAACCATGAATCATCCTCCACCGCACATAACCGATGGGGATTTCGTCAGCCCAATGGAATACGATGATGATAAACACGGTCGTATGACGCATCAACTGATGGGCTGCTACACTGCATTCGCACTGAAACTCCTATTTGGCGTCTTGCTGTTATCTCGCGACTTGATCCATATCGCTCATTTGTCGCAAACAGCTAACTTTCTCGCCTACTGTGAACGCCGATTGATTGTCAAGAGTTGTCGTAGTTTACGGAACCGAATCGACCGCCGATACCAGCACCAATGGATTTCGTCGTCGTCGAACGAGAGCAAACAATAAATAATACTGCTCACTCATGGACTTATTTCGCCGAATTGCATCATTCAACGTGCGCGCGAATGACGTCAATTCGTCGTCGTGGACAGGGAAGCCATAAGCTAATCACTACAAAGGGCAGTTGGGGATTTCCGCTGGAAACTGCGAAGAACACTGCATGTGTACTTTGCACATTTCTCGAAAGATCGTGGGGTTTTTGTTATCGTCTGCGAATAGTGAACTGGTTATAGTTGCATGCCAAACCAGAAACTGCTGCATCAACTGGGATTTCCAATGACGTATTCGTCATGGTTGTGGAATTTCCGGAATTTTCTACCCGGTGATGTCGAAATTCTTCGTAGCTAGCAATTTGTAGCAGCCACAACTAAAACGAAAACAATGAAACCACATCAAAGCAACCAAAGACAATAAGAAATGTAATATAAATTTGCGAAAACAACATCAACAACAAGAGCAATCCACAATAAAACAGGACAGGCACGGACACGTTTACAACCTGCAAGTCATTCCATAATAGCGGAGAGAAAATTACCCTTCCAACCTTTTCTTCCAATCTACTCCATTGGGCCGCGATGGGCAGACAGACAAACAGAGAGAAAATCCCCGAATAGTGAACTCGTTGGTTTTGATGACAATGAACCAATAAACGAACGGTGTAATGCGTAATCATGTTTACGCTTGTATGGGTGTGCGGTGTCAGGATGAACGTTTCCGATGAAGGGAGTGTTCATTAATAGTAGGGTGGTAGACTAAAGTAGACCCTACACGATAGCTTTTAAAGACAATAATCGTATTGTCAGCCCAATCTATATTGACGTTAATACATCGATATTGACAATATTTCTGTATTCAGATCATCAATAATAGTGTGAATAATTCTCCTTCACGTCAATATAATGATACGTGTGGGGTTTGCTTAAAGGCAGACGATTCAAGTGAGTTTCAATATTTTCTACTGGCCAAGTGGAAAACAGTGAACACCTTTTCATTGACAGAATTTCGGTTTTGAACAGAAAAACTGGTTTTAAATTTGATTGAAATCTTTTTCGTCCCCTTTCCCCTTAGCTCATCATCGATCTCGATCTGATAGTCGATATTCAAGTGACTGGAAATCAAACTACAAAAGGTCGGAATCAACTTTAACTCACTTTCATCAAATTAAATCATGTACAATTAAGCCTTTACAATTTAAATCGATGATTCATTTCCTGTTGTTGCGGATTCCAGAGTGCAAAAGCGTAACTCATCAAATGCCGTTTGGTAAATTGCAGCCAGGATTGCATCAAGCTCAGAAAACGAGATCATATATTAAACATTTCAATTTAATTTTGCAGCGTTTGGTGAGGCAATGGTAGCGTAAGTCAATCCGAAGCCAGGGGGTAATGGCTGAATAGTCTATGCGGACCACTTGAACGCCATGTGAAAAGGAAGGGATTGAAGAGGTCGGTTATTGGAGGGTTTTGAGAAAATGACACATAGTACTAGATTTGTGCTGTAAAATGTAAAGAAACCGAAAATCCATCTCCCACTGATTAATCATTTCACATATATATCAAATTGATATTTTAAAGCAACCATCAAAATAAACAGACAATATATGCAAAGGCTAGTTTCCAGTTCATTTAAAGGGTAGTTGCCTTCCTAAGCAGACCCCTCGCATCCTAACCCTTTTGTTAATCTACTTAATGTTATTAGACTCTCTAATTATTTTTTTATTCAAGTTCGTTTGATGATTATTATATCTCATTAGCCTAATTTAATAAATAATTGAAATCTCTAATCTACCTAATCAATTATAACCCATGCTTTATTAAGTACCTGCACTTGTGCATGTAATCTAAAATTTAACGTCGATTAAATTGTTTTTGACTTTGATCTATATTTATAATATATTAGTTCGACCCAGGTGACACCTTCAAGTGACTAAAATGCTTCACTTTGAAGTTTGTTTCCTAGCTAATTTTTAAATTATATAGGGTATGTGCTCCAACTACGCTTACACGTTTCCACTATGTCGTTCCACAAAATTACGTATAGATATGTCACAATAGAAGCACGCCACAGTGGAAATCCCGAGCCATAGTTCAAACACTTATCCCAAACCAAAATGAAGCATATATAAGATTAGTTACAATACCATGTACAAAAATGGCGTTTAACATTGTTCCCTGAGTAATGCTTCAATGAAAACAACAATGAAAGCTTGTCACGCAAGTAGAAGGAGCACTGTTGGACACTTTCTGAAATATTTCAATAGTATAATTCCCATGCAAACCCAAATAAATATATCTGTGTAAAAATAAATAAAATAAGAGTGATTTGCGGGAACACCCGCCAGTATCGCACCCAACTTCAGTGCCTATACGTAAGCGTACTATAACGCGGCTCCCAAACAAAGGAGTAACAAGTGTGATGGACATGGAGCATAAGGCTAGCTTTTTCTAAGGCCTTAAGGTTGTTAAGTTCATTAGATTTGAAGTGAAATAAATAAAAATCATTAGAAATCTCGTTGCCCGAATTTCCAGGACGGGATTTAATTTTCATTTTGATTGCTTGAACTAGCTCAGCTCCTAGTGATTTTGTCAATTCATCTTTGATGTGATCCAGTGATTCACCACGTAAGATACTTGAGAAGACGGTTGAATCTGTCGAAGATTTCAGCAAATATATTATATTAACAATATGATCCACTCTTTCGCTTAGCTGGCGAACCGAATGTTAAGCGATGAAAGCACCTCTGTGGCCAAACAGGCTACCAATGTATTTGTTTATCGTCACGAGGGGTAAACCAAATGAAAATTTGTTTAATATTTCAAAAGAATGTATATCAGCATTTTATTTTATTTGATGACAACAGTGACATGTCAGACAAATTTTAAAGTAATATACACAATGTAATTAATGAAAATAATTTGACTCTTACTCTTACTTCGCACCCCTCGATTGTAATTGAATGATTGTTGCTGACCTTTTTCAACGCTAGATGGTGCGTGATGCAATATTTTGAGGGTCGCCATTGCACCATTTGGAAAAGGCATGAATGGATCATATTGTTAATATGATATATTTGATTTCAGCCAATACACGACATTCACCTCGATGGCCAATTTTAAGAGAAAATGTGAGTTTAACAAAGTTCAAAAAATCCGTGCAAAGAGCATGCCCGAAAAAAATTACAATAATACAATGAAATTACAAATTGTTGAATTGTTGTACGGGAGTAAAAGTAATTTCTATTTTTAACGATGCAATGCTCAAACCATGAAAATTCGTCTGATGAGATCAAATTTGTCGGAGATGAACTAGCCTATGACTAAAATTCTCCTTAATAAAGCACAAAAAAAAATAAGATGACTAACAACAACGCCCACCCTCCACCCCCCTTTTTACTGTAAATTTCTAAAATATCATGATTTTCATTGTTATGAACCATGAATTTCGTTGTGATTGTATGGTAATCGACAAAAAAGTCCAATGTTTTGACAGTAAATATCATGGTTACAATGACAATGAAAACCATTGTACTTTTATTGGATTTATTTTTTACCGGTGGATTTGGAATTGCTTTTCACAATATGGGGACCTTTTTTTTTTGGAATTAAGCCGGGAATGTTTAATATAATTTTGTCTGGATGAGGATCATTCTCATTATCCGTGAGCATATCAAATTGATTGCTCAAATAAATTCCATCGTTGTTGTCCTTTTCGTTTGCCTTTAGGCACCATGGCGGCAGAAGAAAGTTTCTCCAAATCAACTTCCAAGCAGATCAACAGATTTTGAATTGTGTTGGCAACCAACAAGGCGGGATTCATGGGTGCCCGCGCTACCACGGACCAAATTTTCGCGATTCGGCAGGTTCTGCAGAAATTCCGCGAATACAACGTGCCCACACATCATTTTTCCATTGATTTCAAATCCGAATCCGACACAATCGATCGATATCAGCTATAGCAGATTATGCACGAGTACGGATTTCCGGATAAACTGACGCGATTGGTCAAGGCGACGATGAATCGAGTGATGTGCGTTGTTCGAGTATCGGGGACACTCTCGAGTCCCTTTGAATCTCGAAAAGGGTGCAAGGTGATGGACTTTCGTGTCTGTTGTTCAACATCGCGTTAGAAGGTGTGATCAGAAGAGCTGGGATAGACACGAGTGGCATGATCTTCAGGAAGTCCATCCAGCTTCTTGGCTTTGCCGATGACATTGACATCATGGCACGGAACTTTGAGAGACGATGGCGGAAACGTACATCAGACTGAAGGCTGAAGCTAGGCGGATTGGACAAGCAAAGACAAAATACATGAAAGGAAGAGGTTCTAGGGAAGACAATGTTAGCCTCCCACCCCGAGTTCAGATTGACGGTGACGAAATCGAGGTGGTCGATAAGTTCGTGTATTTGGGCTCACTGGTGACCACCAAAAATGATACCAGCAGAGAAATTCAAAGACGCATTATGGCAGGGAATCATGCCTACTTTGGATTCCGGAGGACGCTCCGGTCGAATAAAATTCGCCGCCGCACGAAGTTGACTGTCTACAAGACGCTGATTAGACCGGTGGGCCTCTACAGCCACGAGAGCTGGACTATGCTCGTGGAGGTACAACGCACCCTTGGTGTACCATCTACAGTGGAGTGCAGATGGATGACGGAACGTGGAGGAGGCGAATGAACTACGAATTGCACCAGCTGCTGGGAGAACCATCCATCGTCCACATTGCAAAAATTGGGCGACTACGGTGGGCTGGGCACGTTGTAAGAATGCCGCACGACGACCCAGTGAAAATGGTTCTAGAAAGCGACCCAACAGGAACAAGAAGAAGAGGCACGCAGCGGGCAAGGTGGATCGACCAAGTAGAAGGCGATCTGCGGAACCTTCGCAGACTACGAGGCTGGCGAAGTGTGGCCATGGATCGAGTAGAGTGGAGACGACTTCTTCGGACAGCAGAGGACAACAAGGCCTTAACCTGATTGGTAAGGTAAGTATGACAACCAACTTTAACATGGTAATTTCACTGGATTCCCACATTCGTTAGTGTGTTAGCTTCAATCTTAATTTTTACAATGGAGTAAACGATTTTTGTTCGTTGTTTTTTTTAATGAAGCATACGTATCATGAAAAAATCGTACATATATTTTCGTTTTATTTATTAAATAAAAGGCTTTACAGTCGGAGTTGGAGCCAGAGTCGAGGAGTCGGAGTAAACGATTTGGAGTCGAGGAGTTGGACACAGTGAAATTATGCCGACTCATACCTCAACTTTTAGATTGGAACCCAACAAACATTTAATGTTGAATAAGAGCTTATTCAGGCAAAAATAAGCTTCTTCAGCTAAAAAATGGCTTATTCAGCTGTTGATCAACTGAAATTGTATGTGGGGAAGGTTCGCAACGGCTCACCATTTTGAAGCGTTTCTATTTTCGCCTTGTCTATTTTATGCTTAAGTCAAACGATGGGCAAATCGAGCAAATCACAACAAAGCAAGTGAAGCCCATGAAACAAATTGAAACGAAACAGTGAAAGATTTCGATTTGTTTATGCACAATAACGCAATATCTCTTGTTTCATATGTGCATGCCAATAAAAAAAAAGCCAAAGATTTTTAAATAAACTATAAGTTAAATTCCAAATCTCCTGTTATCCAGAGTGCAGTAAATCAAATCTAGCAATAGTCTTCGTCCACTGTCGTCACTCCGTCAGGGCTAGTTTACAAGCCAAGAAACAACAACTTAGGGCCCTAGTGATGCCCTAGACGTAGAACTATCCCACAAATGGTTTGGATGATACCCCGAACCCGTCGTCGTTAAGCTCTTTCTTATGGTTATTTTTAATAGGGTTATTAATTAATAAAATGTGTTTCAGTTCTAGACCAACAATTGAAATAGGCGGAACAACCAAATGTAAACATAGGTTTTAAACCAAAATTTCTCAAGAATCACAACACATTTACGCAAACCAACATTGCCATTCGATAAAGGTAGTTTGCTCTACCAGATGATTGGCTGTTTTGATTCTCGTGAAATTTGCGTTTGAAGCCATTGTTTACGTTTGGTTGTTACGGTAAGCAATACAGTACAATCACAACCGAAGTAGCAGACGACTAACCGGCGAAGAAGTCCGCTGTAAAGAATTTTCTTAGAAGCTTGTGCCAAGCCACCAGATGGGCTAGTATTTTTGTTTTGATTTGAACAAAGTTTATTTTGTGTGCAATGATCGTTGACAGTGTGCAAAGAGTGTATCATTTTTGTCATTTTTTTATACAATTCAGTTTTGAGTAGAGTGAAAGAGAACCAAAACATTCTAGTACATTTGGTTAGTTTAGTTTAGTTTAGTTTTCTTTATTAACGAAGCTTTGGTACATTTGGTGAAAATGCTAGTACAATCCAGTAGTAGTAACCGGTGGAAACTAACGATTTTAATTTGGCTCACTACTGGACTAGCCTATTGGTCCCACCCTAATAAAAAATAACCATAAACGAACGATAACCCAAATCATTGAACTATTCCACAAATGGTTTGACGTTACCCAGAACACGTCGTTAAGCAAATTAACCATACAATTTTTATTAGGGCAAGCAAATCGTTTAATGTACCCCATTCCAGTCGAAATTCTAGTACCACACTATGCTTGTTTTGATTCGCTATGAAAGTTTGAAACATAAAATGAGGTGTTCGTGGATTTTCCTATGTTTCGAGGGGTGCATCGATTAGCTTGGGACCGAAGAGAGTACCAGAGCTGAGCCAAAAAGTTGAGCACGTTTCTTCGGTACCTTCTAGTCTTAGAGTTACCTCTATGGTAGTAGCATAGAGGTAACTCTAAGACCAGAAAGTCCCGAAGAAACGTGCTCAACTTTTTGGCTCAGCTCTGGCACTCTCTTCGGTCCCAAGCTAATCGATGCACCCCTCGAAACATAGGAAAATCCACGAACCTCTCCTTCTTTTCCTTTATTTAACGTCGGTCTCTGTTCCGCAATCTAGTGCCAATCACCGACGTACATCGATTGCCATCCATTGACCGCAACCGAATTTGCAGGAGAGTATTGCAATCGAACAGAAATTCAATCACCTTTATGTTTTGTGTGCTTCTCAAATTCAACTAGTTTTTGGAACCAAAAACAATATTCTGACTCTATTGATTAATTGATCTTCGTTGGTTAATAAATGGCACCAAGAAATGTGCAAAATATTGCAATGCAATCAATTATTATTTTGCACGTAAATCGAATCAAAAATAAGTCATTTGAAATGCTGGCTTCTAGCAAGGGTTGCAAGATAATTTAGGAATAAATCCCTGCTGCCGAATTGTATTTTGTTTTCTCCGCCTATCTCTCCCTCTGAATATTTCTAGGAATATCCACTAACCCCGCATTTTATCTGTCAAACTTTCATAGCGAATCAAAACAAACATTGTGCAGTACTAGAATTTTGACTAGAATGGCGTACGTTAATCGATTTGCTTGGGACCAATAGACTAGTCAAGTAGTGAGCCAATTTAAAATCGTTAGTTTAGTATTGATTTTTGATTATACCATCTCTTTCTAAGAAAATGAGGTGCAACGGAATCATTTTTGCGACGATCAACTCTCAGTTTTAACTTTACACGTTTTCAATAGTCTCGCAACCCTAATAAAAATGTTATGGTTAATTTGTTAAAAGATGTGTTTGGGGTATAATCCAAACCATTTGCGGAATAGTTCAATCATTTGGGTTCTAGGTTCATGCATGATATTTTGCTCCAATATCACACGTGATATTGAGATCGTATGAAAGCGGAAAAGTATCAATTTGCAAATGATTTTGCCATCACTGGTTGGTTGTATCATAGACTAACAGTAAGACCAGGGGGTCCCTAAGAAACAAACTCAATCTTTCGACTCAGAAAGTACCAGACCTTCGGTTTCAAGATATTTAAAGCACACCTCGAAAATCCACGACCCCCTCATTAAACTCTGTTAAATTTATAAGGTGATTCAAAATAAACACTGATTATAGATTCTAGGCAGGCAGCCGACGCACTTAGGTTAGAGCATATTTAACGGGTATGTTATCAATTAAGTTGTATTTCATAGATCCCTAAGCCATAGTGAGAATAGTTTTGTTTAATAAAATATTTTCATATGGTTATGAATTTTTGTACAATCGAACTAACTTTTGTTAATGTGTTTGCACATGTTAAACACCTACGTTTGTCAGCGAAGATCTATGTCCAATCGAATCCCTAATAAAAATTGTATGGTTAATTTGCTTAACGACGTGTTCTGGGTATCATCCAAACCATTTGTGGAATAGTTCAATGATTTGGGTTATCGTTCGTTTATGGTTATTTTTTTATTAGGGATGCTTTCAAAATCCATCTGTTTCCTAGAGGAATACGTTAAATTCCGAGGGGAATAACTCTCCCTTCAATGCAGAAAAAATGTTGCTTTACTGCGCTGAGCTACGCACACGCTGTGTTGAAATATACAAGATTAATGAAGATTAGAAATATTTCCTTCAAAAAGATGAAGTGTGGTGCAAGTAGATGCGGAAAATTTAATTTGCTAGCATGAGATGTTTTGAGCATTGGGAAGTGTCATCGCACCCCCTATTAAATTCTACAAAATGCGGCCCTGAATGGGTTACACAATAATCACTCAGAGAGCACATGCGCAACAAACCAGTAAATAAAGAGCGGGAGCGAGAGCTCCCAAACCACAATCACTCCTTCCAAACAATCTCTCCTCAAAATATGCAGAGACTGCCGAAACCACAACGTCATTACGATAAGAAGTCACTGCTTAGGAGCAGATTTTTTTTATTGTATATGTGGTAAAACCATAAGCTGATGCTTCTGCTATTGCTGAAATGTCTGCTTCCTGAGTTATTATTTTCATTTTCAACCTCAAGCTTTCCCATTCCCATGTCGGATTGCTTAATTCTTATCAACTCGCATCGCCTTCTCTGCGAGCTGAGCTGCATTTGAGCGTCTCGTTGGGTTGCGGTTTAAGAGCATAAGAACGGGAGCAAACCACGCCGTACTCTTTCAATTTAAATTGATTGGTTCTAGCTGATGAGGGTTCAGTCGAATTTGGCTTGCCGTTCGCACCGGTTCATTTACTCTATCGCACGAGAGTACATTTGAGCGTAATAGCTATCCTATGTGTGGCGTTTCGGTTAATGAGTAACAACTCTTTAGTAAGCTTTATATCATTGTCCTCCACGTGTATTTGAGTGATTGAAAGATGTCCACCACCAACCATCGAGTTTGCCCAATGTCCAACGGGCACAGCAATGGAGTCGAAAGCCGCGAGGAATTTCTCGCTCACTTCAAGCGACCTGATCTGCCTTCCCGGTGCACTTGGGCTGTTGGAACTGCCGAAACGAGCCCACACCACCACAAACCGCTGTAAGTATCAGTCGTCAGCGTGAGATGGGGGAACGGAAGATGCGACTGTGTTGGGTTTACACTGAGGCATCGATTTATTGGTGGTATCAATTTTATCTAACGTAGGCGGATTTTTCAGTGAACGATGAACTTGAACACGTTGCAGGTAGCGACGTCACCCGAATCAACCTGTTCAACATCTCTCAAAACAAAAACAAATAAAATGTTATTACGTTAAATCGATACACATTAGTGAACCTTGAAGACCCTATGCATTTTGGGACCGATTTGAATATGGTTATGTCTCAAAATTGTTGAAAACGTCCGGTAAGAAGTGAGGTTACGAGGCGCCACTGGTTGCAGGATGGTGTATAATTGAAAGCGTACTCAAAACTCGCTTACTCCAGCTGATATGAACAGTATTTTCGATCAGAAATCATCAAAAAATGCAACCAAAGCCGTATTGGTTTGTGCAAAGAAGAAACGATATGTTGCTTGTTTTCAATATTACCACAGAACCTTGTTTACAGCAAATCCAAACTCAATTATCTACAACGTAATTTTACGATGAACTTCTATTAAAAATTTAGTGACCTTGAGCTATGCTACAGGTTTGTCTCAGGGATAGATTCAGCAGTAAACAGTTAATCACTTCATTCGAGCTGATTAAAATGCTCGAACAAACTTTCAATCAAAATAATATTTTGAGTTTTTTTTTTTTCATTGCCCAGGTTGTAATATTACCCAACAAATGTTTATCTAATCGCAAAAAAATAATTATACAGTATTCAATTCATGAATGTACACATCGCATAACACATTACGCAACCAAAGGAACGACCTCTGTGCACCTGGTGCGTTGTAATATTTAACAACTTTTTTGCTGTGTAAAACATCTAAACCATTAACAAAAAAAAAACTGATGGTTCTATGTGACAGTAGGGTAAACGCTCCTATAGTTGCGGTACGTTAGAAGCGTTAGGTTCCTATAGTTGTGTATGGAGACTCCGTACACAACTATAGGAACGTAACGCTTCCCTAATAAAAAATAACCATAAACGAACGATAACCCAAATCATTGAACTATTCCATAAATGGTTTGGATGATACCCAGAACACGTCGTTAAGCAAATTAACCATACAATTTTTATTAGGGTTCTAACGTGCCGCAACTATAGGAGCGTTTACCCTATAAAATGGAAACATTCCGATAAGAAAGATTTAAAACACACTTTCATATCATATCTGCAAAATCAGTTTATCGACTGATAAAATTTGTTTTTGTTTGGTGCTTCTTTCGTTTGGGAATTTTAGCATTAACAGTAGGTACTCGTTTATTCCAAAACACTGGGACAAAATGTATAGTTCAACCAAGTGATTTTTTTTATATAAGCAGAGTCAATTTTAACTTTTTTCAAAACGTTTTTGAACATTTAACCTACTCCAAGTTGTCTTACGACCTATGCCTATCGCTCTTACAAAACTCATTCTTTGTGCATTTACGGTCTATGATTTGTTTTCTTCGGTTGTATCCTTCACGATGAATCAGGAACCCATAGAACCAACTCAAAATATCTTCAACCTGAATTCCGATTACTCAGTTTCGTTCGATGGGCCAGGAGTGCAATCCAGACAAAATTATTAACTCAGAAATCAAGCTTTTTCGTGACTTGGTATCTTCAGCAAAGTTTTTCACAATAGTTAGGACCATCTACAGTCGAAATTCTATGGTTGGGCCACCAGCTCGATCCAACGATTTAACCTACTCCAAGTTGTCTTACAACCTATGCCTATCGCTCTTACAAAACTCATTCTTTATGCATTTACGGTCTATGATTTGTTTTCTTCGGTTGTATCCTTCACGATGAATCAGGAACCCATAGAAAAACAAACGTAACTCTTACAACAACTCAAAATATCTTCAACCTGAATTCCGATTACTCAGTTTCGTTCGATGGGCCAGGAGTGCAATCCAGACAAAATTATTAACTCAGAAATCAAGCTTTTTCGTGACTTGGTGTCTTCAGCAAAGTTTCTCACAATAATTACGACCATCTACAGTCGAAACTCGTTGGTTGGGCCACCAGCTCGATTCATTATTGGGGTCGAGGTTAAAATTTCTTGAGAGGTGAGTGCATTGTTTGTTGTGGAAAGTTAATTGAAACTGAATGAAGCAAGCTAAGCTTTGAAGAAGCACCATTTTTGTTTTTGTTTTCTTGACGAATTTCGAGTAAAACTAAAATATTGTGAGTACCACAATACCAAAGAATTACAATCATTACACATAATGCGCAGTGGCAAACGCATTTGAACAGCCCTCGGAAGAATTCATGTTTGAGATTGACATGGAATTTTGACATCCAGTTGCTTTTTAATTGGGTCGTGACCCAACTGGTGGGGCCGCAACTAATAAGTAGCTCTTGTATTAAAAGCTTAACTGGTGAATAATGACACGCTTCTTCGTAATCATCGTCTTCGAAGTCACTCTCGGGAATAATTGGTACAACTGCAGCACTTTTTTCCGTAACCTCTGACAATAGTGACAGTCTTTTCAACATCCAGTCCCGTGCGACCACCTCCTCGATAAGCTTTCAATTCACGACTTCCAATTGTCCCTTCGTTGATGAATATAACATCCCCACTCTTGACAATCTTTCTGGTCTTCAGATCAAACCAACGATAACTCTTGGTCAAGGTTGCAAAGACTCATTTCAGCTAAAATAATGTTTTTCGGAATAATAAAACCAAAAGATGGTATGATGGCATGTTTTACTTGTAACTTACAAGAAGAGGTTACAAAGTATGCGTTGGAAACATAAAACCTGTAAATTTTGCTTTCTATGAGTCATAATCAGCGATTTGCTGATCGCTGAGTGAGTGAGTGAGTTTGTGAAAAATCGCTGATTGTGACTCTCATGAAGTGAAATAAACAGGTTTAATATGTCAAACACATTCTTTAAAACCTCTTCTTGTATCCTACCAATTCAAAATTTGATCATGGCATCTAATTATTTCATAATTTAGAAAAACATTGTTTTAGCTGAAATGAGTCTTTGCAACCTTGCTCTTGGTTTCGTAATCCAATCCTACGAGAATGCATGCTTCTGATTTTGCATCCCATTTGCGACGTTTTGGTTCGGAAGATAGAATCTTGCATTGTTGCACGTTTCGGCTGCTTACTGTTCCAGAGCTCTTCAGGTGTGACATCATGTTCTCACATCGGTGAACGATTCAGGAGGTACAACCAGCCGGTGGAAACTAATAATTTTAAATTGGCTCACTACTTGACTAGCCTATTGATCCCAAGCAAATTGATTAACGTACCCCATTCTAGTCGAAATTCTAATACTACACAATGTTTGTTTTGATTCGCTATGTAAGTTTGACAGATAAAATGAGGGGTTCGTGGATTTTCCTGTTTCGCCTATTCCGCAGAAGTACTACTCGCCTAGTGAGTCTGGAATCTTCAAACGCTTTCTCCAGGTTGTCCCAGACTTTCTTCGCAGTTGTCGCTTCCTCCACATGAACATAGTTCGTTGAATCCAGCAACAAAATTGTCTTCGCTCTTGCTTTTCGGTTTTTCGTGGCGTTAACTCCTTCGAAAGTTCCGTCCGCTCTCCTATCGGGTTTGACGGCCTCCCAAAGATCTTCAAGCTCGAGGTAGGTTGTGACGGCAAACTTTCATGTCACCCAATTCAACCGTCCGTACAGTCGTTCGAACCCGGGACAGAGCTGGTAAATATCAGGGTCTTCATGTGAAAATGAGAAAATAGGTTCCCTCACTATCACGAGACGAAACTACCTATCATGAGATTTATTATCATTTTCCAATGATCTAACATTCATGAGAAAAATTGTCATACGGCTTTCACATCAAGATTTCTAACTGATTTAGATGAATCTAGGCAAGTAACAGTATGTAATCGGTAGAGTGAATATATTTTTTTTTTAATTTCCGCGGTACAAGTAACAATAATATCAATAATTTTGAAGTAAATCTCTATCATCGTTTTCTCATCTGATGATAGTGACAGAAGTATCTCTGTAAATATCGCTTGAGATCTTTCATTGAAAATGACTTTTGCCAGCCCTGACCCGGGAAGACTTGAAAACCCGTGAGCTTCCGAATTCTTAACTTCTAACTTCTACTTAAATTGCTGGTGGTCATTTCGAACTTTCAGAGCTTCAATTTTCAGTGGTGAATAGGCCCATAACCTGTTGTAATGATTTATTGAGAATACGACTTGTTCGTTTGACGTTCAATAACAGATTGAAGAAATTTATTTCATCGATAGGAGTCATGGCTTAATATTCTAATAGGATTAGAAAGGAAGGAAATGCATTTTGCAGAACTAAAATACCGGAAATGAAACGCGTGATACTGACGAAGTTCAACAATATTGAGCAATATATTCAAATTATATAACAGCGCAGGTGGTGTAAGCGTGATTGCCTCTCACCCCAAAAAGCTTGGATTCAATCCCAGTCGACGTCGCCGGGATTTTCTTAGGCATTAAATCTCTGATCACATCTTAAAACCGTTGGTTCCCGGTCCATTAGTTGATGGGTCGATATGTAGGGTCCAGGTGTGGGAGCTGCCTCCCTGGCGTCGGTAGCATTGATACTCAAGACGGAAAACAAGATCGACGAAAAACAAATCAAGAAAAAAAAAGTATCAAAATATATGTAGCGCATTGCAGATTTGAGGAGTAGCGTTAGGCTTAAATAAGTCTTGTTCAGTCTTTGGGTCAGCTAACTTATTGAGGTTGAGTTAGGGGGGTACAATTCGCTTTATGTACTACTGATCAACTATATATTGAGCCTGGTGTTAATCAGCACCTTACAGCTTAAATCAACCAATAATCAGCTTCTGTTCTAACTGTTCAGCTTGAATTGTTATTTGGGGTGAGTGATGAAACGTAAACATGCATGCATGTAACAATAAGTGTTTCGATACCCAAAAATACACAACTCTATGAGATGCACATTAGATTAAATTGAATTTCTCGTCCTTTCTGACTAAGCTTTAAATCCATTGTGACGCTTGCATGTGTTGGTCTTAAAGCACCGAAAAATGCAAGTATTTTTCGTAGCGTGTACAAACGATCTCAATACTAATTGAATGGCTTTCAGTCAACCGATAACTCATACTGAGTAACGTAAACATCGAAAGCGTATTTTCAACTATCCAATAGCTTATAATCAGCTAATAAACTGACAGCTAATAGCTTGGTAGTTGGGAAAAACTCAAATAAGTGATCTTTAATTTCACACTTCGCCCAGCTAAAAATTTTATTGCCTTTAGGCCGCTTTAGCGATTTTAAGTTCTTACAATATGTATATTGAAAGCTACCAGTTTTTTCAAGGTGGGCTACTATCAAAGAAATTTTAAAATCCGCTGAAGTATTAAAGCATGAAACTCTGTCTCAATTCGCTATTACAAATGGCAGCCAAATTGATCTTCATTGACAATGTTCTTAAAGTTTGCCACCTTTGCGTCAAAGTACTTACCTTCTGGGATCAGCTCTACAGCTCAGCAGCACGACTCGTTTATACGGTATTTCTATTAAATATGTTGCTAAATAAATAACAAAACTTGTCACGGAACTAATGAAAATTCAATAACAAAGCCGTAGGATTTATGTACTACTGCCGCTCGGTCACCAATTCGTTTCCATTAGTATGGGCTGCCTACCTAAAATAAATATAAAATAAAATAAAATAAAATTAACCGGATCTAAAATCAAACATTCACTGTACCAAAAAAAATCCTCTGGCTAACATACAATGTGAAAAATCACATCCCCCACCACAGCTGTAGATAAACTCATTTTGTTTACGGTTATTATTAGACACGGTTTCTATCCCTATCCCCTTCATCTGCTTTTCTCGTGCACCGTAAATAGAACAAAAATCTGTCCTCTTTCTAACCAGTTCAGAGTTTTTGAACACGTTCAAGCATGTGAAACAATGGTTTGTAAAAACGTAATTCATTGATAACCCCGTGTGGCGAGTAGCCAAAATATGACGTTCCAATAAAATGTAAACAAGTTTTACTCGAAACGAACAACGCACTAACCGGGTGATATGACTTTGACTGAAAATAGTTCATCGAACCTAACATTCCACACAGCTACGTTAATTGTTAACACCAACATGGAGAGCGCAATCAATCTCTGACTTCGCAACTAGTCTGATAATATGAAACCGATTTGATAACCTAACGCAAAACCACATTTTTCATTAAAGCTGTCGAATGTTGCCCTTCCTTTCCGCGCAGTTCCTAATCACCAACATTACCGAACCTTATCATCACTAAAAGACGCAAAACAGGAAAACCAAACCACCCCTTATCAACAACGCGCCGCCGCCGAAATTTGACAGATTGAAGAAAAAAAAGCTGAATGGTTTTGCTGAACGCTTCCTTCCTCTTCGGCTCAGCACACGAGCGAGCCGAATAGCAGGCGCTCGTTAATGACCACACGCGAACACGGACGCAATTTCTGTGCCTGTGATTGGTGCAATGGGACGCGGCGCGCAGATGACGACAATGACAGACCGGCTGCTTGCAGCCAAGTAGTGACCGACTTATATGAATGTATGAATGAACGGGGACCTTGACCTATGGTTACCGATAGAGGGGCGTGTGCGTCGAGATACGGTTAATCTTAACGGAAAAAAAAATAATAATAAATCGATTTCACTTTTTTCGAAATTCCTTTCCACAGGATTCAACGTCCCAAGACAATGCAAACCATCCTGGAAGCGGTTGGAAATACACCCCTGGTTAAACTGAGCAAGATTGCGAAGGCAGCGAACCTGAAGTGTAATTTGTGTAAGTTTCCGATCAGTGATCTTATCGGGATTTTTTGTCAATGAATTTGTTTTTACTCTTGCAGACGGGAAATGTGAATTCCTGAATGCTGGCGGTTCGGTCAAGGACCGCATCGGTTTGCGTATGATTGAGGAAGCCGAACGCAAAGGCCTCCTCAAGCCGGGCTATACGATCATTGAGCCCACCTCGGGCAACACCGGTATCGGTCTGGCCCTGGGTGCCGCAGTCAAGGATTACAAATGCCTCATCGTCATGCCGGAGAAGATGTCCAACGAGAAGGTCGATACCTTGAAGGCCCTCGGTGCCAAGGTGGTCCGTACTCCCACGGAAGCATCGTTCGATTCACAGGAAGGGCTAATCGCCGTCGCCCAGAAGTTCCAACGAGAGATTCCAAACTCGATCGTGCTGAATCAGTACACCAATGCGGGCAACCCATTGGCCCATTACGACGGAACGGGATCGGAGATCGTGGATCAGTTGGAAGGCAAAATCGACATGGTGGTCGTAGGAGCCGGAACAGGAGGTACCGTTTGCGGTATCGGAAGAAAGATCAAGGAAACTGTTCCGGACTGCGTCGTCGTAGGAGGCGATCCGGAAGGATCGATCCTTGCAGAACCGGAAGAGCTGAACAAGACCGACGTCAACTTCTACGAGGTGGAAGGTGTGGGATACGACTTCATCCCGACAGTTTTGGATCGCAGTGTGGTAGATCGTTGGTACAAGTTCAACGACAAGGCCGCCCTACCGATGGCTAGGCGTTTGATTGCTGAGGAAGGATTGCTCTGCGGAGGTAGCAGCGGCGCCAACGTGATCGTGGCCCTAGAAGCTGCAAAGGAATTGAAGGAAGGCCAAAATTGCGTGGTTATTCTGCCGGACAACATCCGCAACTACCTGACAAAGTTCGTTTCGGACAGCTGGATGGAGGCTCGTAACTTCAAAGAATCCGTGAATGTCCACAACCATAAGTATGCTACTTTTGAAGTTCTAAAATTAAACCTTACTCTAACGATTTCTTCCGCAGATGGTGGAACAACAGTATCTCCACGCTCAATCTGTCGATTCCGATGACCGTGGGAGTGGACGTGTGTCTGCAGGAGGTCATGAACATTATGAAAACCAACTCGATCAATCAGCTGCCGGTAATCGATCACGACGGATCTATCAAGGGCATGGTTCATCTGCCGAACTTGATGGGTAAACTGCTAAACCGACTGGCCAAGCCAAGCGATCCTGTGACACGTGCGGTCTTCAAGAAGTTTGTCCAAGTCGAGCGTACCGACTGTCTGGGTCATGTTTCTCGGATTCTCGAACAGGATCCGTTCGTGTTGGTCGTGCAGAAGGAGAAGAAATGTAAGATTTTTCGAATGATGAACTATCTTCTTTTGATATTTATCTTCTTCAAATTGCAGTCACCGACGGAGACAACTTCGAACTGAGGGAAACCGTCGTCGGGATCATCACGCAACGGGATATGCTGGATTTCCTGTCGATTTCGGAAAATGTTGTCAATGGCTTAGAGAAGCTGAATCTGCATGCTTAGAAACTAGTTCAAACGACGACTTTTATTGATGTGAGATGCATTTAAAGGAAATTCCACCTTTCAGTACTTTTATATCAATTTGACACTCTAGTTTAAGGGACCAACGACTTTCTCGTGTGAGGAAATAGTTAATTTTTTTAAACTAGCAATTTAATATCGATTAAAACATTAACCTATTAGTACGCGATCATGGAAGATTATGATTGAGTTCGATTTTAACTTCTTAACAAAACAAAGATTTTTTTTTAGTCAAAATATTGTCCTACTTTTACAGAAATCATAAAAAGCTAATTCAATTTTTTTTCCTCAATTACTTCTGCTATATTTTACGGTATAGGTTAGTAATAATAAGTTCAATCCATAGTGCAAACCTACCCAGTAAGCTGAAAACAAATCTTTTGAACAAGTTTATACATTTAAATAAAAATATACAACAACAATAAACTGGCTGACAATTCCGTGAGCACTCTGCGCATCAATGCGCCTAAATGTAGGCAATTTGGTCAGTTCAGAGAAAAAATAGCGTCAGATTATTTGACAATCGCGGTGCTATTTTTTCTTTAAATTTACAAAATTTCGAATAAAGATAATAAATCTGACCAAATTTTCCGAATTAATTTAGATTAAGGAACCACAAATTATGCAATATCACTTCTCACCTTTCCGCGTTAATCATTAATCCCCGGCATCATTTATGTGATGTAAGACGTAAGACGGGGTGACATTCGGCCAAAATTTAATAATGTGTATTGATGTAAATAACTCGAATATACAGAAAATGATTACTAGAATGTGTTTCTTAATCTCCAGGAAGAAAGAGTAGATAACATTAACTAGTTGTTTTATAAAAAAAATAGTGCTATAAAGTTAAGTAAATAGTAGCAAAAACACGTTTTTAAAAATGTCCAAGCAAACGAAAGTTTGAACATACTTTTATGTTGGATTGACACGCGATCTGTAGCCAAACATACGAAGTAAATTGTGATCATAACAAAGTGTACCCTAATAGCTACGTTACATTTACAGTTATTGAGAGAGTAGCAAGTCTTTGCAGTCTCCCCAGCTTCTGAGCCTATTTTTCATTAGTTTTCGGCCACCAAACCAATGCGGCACAGCTTGGCCGTTGGACGGCTGCCATATCGATTTTGCGGATGCAGCTTTTGAATCGTTGGTGAGTTGCTTGGTGTCCTTGGGATTCCAATTAACCGTGTATACTATGGAGCTCAATAGACCGAAAAAATCCTCGATAGGACACACTGCGGCCGATTTGTCGGATTCCGGTCTTTTGGCACATATGGTATATTTTGCCTTTCCGTCGTACTTCCGGGTCATCTAGCGGCATTGGGATCTCACGGTTTAGATTTGCTAGTCAGTGTACTCTGGGGACCTGGTTTTTATTCGACACACTATTCCCTCCTTTCTTAGAGTCTTGCATATATGAGACAACGAACAACTTTCTGGCCGCTTCCCGTTGACTTACCGAATCCTTGTTGTTGAACGTGTTGTGCAGCGAGCGGAGCATCTTCTTATTCATTATATTCGTTGGACGGTCGCTTTCTCTCTTCCGGGTTACTGCCATGGATGCCAGGTGAATAACGGAACATTTTCCCTGTTAAAATGGACCACCGTTTACTTTTTCCACGATCTTCGTTCGCTGGAAAGAATTGTACAATGTGCGCGCACAGTTCTTCCTGTTTTTACGGCATGTTGAACATGACTGAACATGTTGGAGTGAAATAAAGTGTATGACAATTTTCTGGAGGGTGTAAGGATAGAGTCGGTGTATAATGAGTCACGCCAAGAGAAAAACAGTTGAGCTCGCATCACGGTTTTCGAAAGATTCCCTTTCTTTTAACTTGGCAACAGAGGACTTCTGCATCAACTTCAAATGACTTCTAGCGAGGAAAAAAATTAACGGCTGTAGTAAATCATTATATCAGTGATTTTGTCGAATTATCTTAAAGAAAAATAGTAGAAATTGTCATTACAAAACGTATCGCATGACAAATGTAATGCTCACTGCGTGTATATGATCATTTCTTCGATTATATTTTATATTTAATTGCAATACCTTTCGTGGACCTGTCACAGCATCGTAATGCTTGTTTACTTTGCACGATAGGTAGCCGGTTTGACAGTTCAATAGGTAGACTTGGCTTCACTCTTGGCGTTACTCATTATACACCGACTCTAGTAAGGATTCATTCACTTAAGGTGACATTTCTCTCCGAACGTTTTTGTTCTGTTAGAAACGTGTTGGAATCATTCTCATTTTTTAGTGAACACCCGTTATAGCATGAAGAGCTTTGAGTGGGTTGGTTTATTTCCTTTAAATTCCGTTATAATTGCTTATCTTTTGACAGATACGCTTATTTCGTCTACTACTTGCAGACTTCATCAGTGCCAAGTACTCAACACCACTGAAGAATCGATCTTTTATCTACGAGCGTATGCCTAAAATAATCCCTTGTTCTTTTATCGATTACTGCTTGAATTGTTTTTTCTTGATACCCATTAAGTCTAGCGATTGCAGAAATGTGAGTTATTTCCTTTGATTTGCCTGTATCGCTAAGAGGAAGAGTTTGCATCCTGTGAACCATGTGGTGAAAAGCGGCCATTTTGTGTTGATGGGAATGGTTTGAAGTGCTTGGTATTACTCTCTTTGTGTTTGTTGGTTTCCTATAGATTTCGAAATTGAACGAAGACGTTTCCCTGATGATGAGAAGATCTAAGAAGGGGAGTTTGCCGTCTCTCTCTTCTTCGTGAGTAAATTTGATGTCCTTGTGAACGTTGCTTATGGCCTCAAAAGTTTTTGATAAATCTTCCCTTTTGACAATGCTAAAGATGTCATCCACGTACCTATACCAACATTTGGCCATGAACAATTCACATAAAAATGGAGAAAGCGGGTTGCCCATAGGAGCGCCTTTAGTTTGTTTATAGAAATTTCCTCTGGAAATGAAATAATTTTCCTCCATACAAAGACGAGTAAGCTTGAGATATGACCGAACTTTGTTTTTCCAAGTAGAATCCTCACGTTGCTTCAGAAGCCAGTCCTCTAAAAGGCTGATGGCTTCCTTTACTGGTACACTCGGAAAAATTGCTGTGACATCAAATGAAACCATGACTTCATCTTCCCGAATCTCTCCTGATGCCTTAAGCTGACTTGCGAATTCCTGTGTGCTGTTAACTGAGCGAGTGGAAAAGGGTTTAGGCATATTTTGAAATTCCTTTACTAGACATTTGGCAAGCTTATGAGTGGGGGATCCTTCAGCCGAGATAATCTCCCTCATTCCGTTTCCTGGTTTGTGAATCTGTATAAAAATATAAAAATGATGTATAAAGCTTTTGTAGGTTTTGTTATTAGCTACAACTTTTGCTCATATCTTAAATCTGTATCTCTTATGCATCACGAACTAGAGCGAGCTTGTTACTGTTTTTTAGTGAATGTAAAATACATTCACTGAAAAACAGTAGTGGCTTCTGTTCGCTCTGGTTCGTCATGCATCAGAGATACGGATTTGACTTGGTGACAAAAGTTGTAGCTAATAACAAAACGAACAAAAGCTCTATACATCATTTTGCGGAATGCTGTTGATGAAAAACATTTAGAGTCAAATGAATGCACGAAATAAATGCAAATGATTTTCAATGCCTGCCTTCGTTATGCGTTGAAACGGATTTATTTGATTGTTGTTAGCAATTATTAGAAGAAAAATCTCAATTAGCAAACTACGAATGATTTTTGGCTTAATCTGCACTATCACACTTAAACAGAGACTCTGAGTTCGGTAAAAAAAATTACCGTCTTAGATCGGTAATGCTAAAAATTACAGATGTTTCGGTATTTTCTCGGTTTATTGCTGAAAACTGTAAATGAAATGACCGAATTTCGGTGTAATTTTATTTTAATTTACCGCAAACGGTAAACATTTTTAACGGCAGGTCTGTAAATCAGCTTCATCACTGACTTCGGTGAAATATTTTACTGAAGTTTCGGTAAACAAAACGTTCTATTACTGATTTTGGTAACGGTCTAGGTAAACGTCAAATCCACCATATTGTTAGTTTCGATCGACATTAAAAGCGTTCGTGCTTGTGAAAAATAAAAAAAGGTGAAATTATGGAGGCTGTTATGCAACGCCAAGATGAGCGAATCGTAGATATTTTCCGTAAATAATTAATTTTCGTTATCTAAATAAATACCGATTACAGATGACCGATGTTTGTTGCTTGTTTTTTCCTGTCGGTCGAAGTTCCATTCCCATTTTGCGACGATCTGAAAAGAGCATTTGGAATCTTCTTCCAATGCTTCCTTGTTTTCAGTGTAGCGCCGAATCTTTCCGACAAAAACTTAAGTTTTCAGATCGTCGCCAACGGTTTTGTTCATTGGTGGTGCAATTTGCAACACTAACTTATTGATCACGACTGCAGCCACCTTGGATTGCAGCATGGGTTGCAGTGACTGCCACCTTGAAACAATATTAAAGCAAATAACAGTTGAGCCGGTGACCTTTTTAAAAAAATACAGATTTCTCGGTAATTTTCGATTTGCATATCGTCCTCAAAATTACAGTTCTCCGGTAAAGTCGACTACAAATCAAGCAATGCACATCGGTAAACGTTACCGATCGTTCGGTAAATTTGACAGCTAATTTTGCTGATCCAGTCTACAGATATTTCGGTAATGTTCTCGATTACCGAAAACATTACCGACCGTTCAGCTGTTGAGAATTCGGTAAATGAATAAGCGATGTCGGTGATTTTTTCTAAGTGTAATGCCTGTATACCAATAGAACGCGAAATTTTTTGACGCTCTGATTCCGAGGTATCGTCACTGAACAACTTTCCCCTATGACCAACTAGCCCCGCTCTAGCCTATTTGAAACTTGAAATTAGCAAAAAAAAAATAACGGAAAACAATTAATTTTCCATAAGATTTTGACTGCTTTGCACCTATAGTTGCGGTATATATACAGGGTGTTTGGTTCCGGGTTTAACATATTTTCAGGGTAGATAGGGCTTCTAAAGTTATGAAGAAATTCCCATGAAACTTAGGGTCGGAAATGGCTGCTAAGTGAGTTATTCATATCTATGAAATTTCACCAGTTTTTTTGGTACTTTCAACATACTTTTCAATTTTAATGTATGATAATTAACCTCAATCGAGTTCTTTTTCAAAGAGCATTGATAGCTAAGACTTTCACCTTTCATGTGGTATGGTGAAATCAGAAAACCACATTAAGATTAAAAAATATAGCTAACCAAAGTTGGCAATACAAAAAAAACATAAAATGTTGAATAACTCACTTAGCAGTCATTTCCGACCCTATGTTTCATGGGGATTTTTTCATAACTTTAGGAGCCCTATCTACCCTGAAAATATGTAAAACCCGGAACCAAACACCCTAAATAAATAGATATTGAAAGCAATAGATTGACATATACAAATTATATGCATAACGATTATTTATTTTTAAGAAAATAAATTGTCCTAATCCTACCCTGGCTCGCTGACCCAATGTGGTTTATTAATTTTATTAAAATAGTGTTTTTAAAAAACAATTCCACATAATATCAATCAGGTACAGGTAGAACACGCATCCAAGATAAAACTAAGATAAAACTGTTACCATACGCTTTCACTAAGCTCCCATTCGAACCAAATGGCCAAACCTCAAAGCATCACGCATGGTCACATAAAAAAAAAAACCGATCGAACCCCGAAAACAATCGTTTGGCCCGGTTGCTGACGTTCACGAGGAACAGGATACGTCAACAAACGCCGACCAGCTGATTTGATGGTCGTTAAATTTAGTCGAAAATAAGGTCATAAAAGTTCGAAAAAAATAATAGTGAAATGGACGTTGATAAAGCTCTTCTTTAAATTTAGAACCATCTCAAGAACGCCCCAAGCAACCACACAAATTATGCAACCAAATCGTGAACGATCCACAATGTGCAAATCATGCTTAGTCAGCAAATGCGAAAGATGCGTCCAACGAGTTTCGCCAACTCTCGACTCCTTTACCCACCGAGTAAATATTTTGCAGCATCATTACAACTGGCCAAAAAACTTCTTCAATCATGTGCCTGCACCGCGCCCTCCTTTTTCCGTTTTTTTTTTTTTTGCGATCATTTCACGTTGTTTATTTCCATCCGCAATTCCGTTTTCCACCTTTATTTCGCATCTTTTACTTCTTTATGTATTTCTGCTGGCTTTGGCTGTGGGTGTGTTCTGTTTGGCAATAAGCGTGTTTTTTTATGGAGGGGTGCTAATTTTGTTTTGGTCGCCAATAGTTCACTATAACAATTGAAACGTAGAGCTGGAGCCATACTTGAGTTATTGTGCATTATTCCTATAATTAGATTTTTTACGAAAAATGTAATATGTATTTAGATGCTATGGTATGCAGAATGATCTGGAAGTAGACAGGATATTTTGGTTAGAAGATTGTTTATTTTTTTTTTTTTTTTTTTTTTAAATCTTTATTTGTTCCAAATTCAAAATAAATTACATTTCATTTATAACCTAGGTGCTCCAGCTACTACAGTAACTTACCAGCCTTAATTGTTATGATATATATCTAAGTGTTTTTACATTGTTCCTGTCTTGGCAATTCAGTATTTTAAACAGGTTTTTTAAACCTGCATGTCAGTATAACAATTGATAGCTTAAAACTAAATAACTAAAACTAAATCTTATCTAAGTATAAAGGGAATTTATCGTTGCAATTGAGGATTGTAACGATTTTTGCCGGAAATTATTAATTATTTTGTTGGACATTTGTGCTAAAGTCTCAACATTCGAAATTCTATGTACTTCGGTAGTACTGTACCAGGGAGGCAACTTCAAAATCATCTTCAGAATTTTGTTCTGAATCCTTTGAAGTGCTTTTTTCCTGGTAGTGCAACAACTAGACCATATTGGCACAGCGTAAAGCATAGCCGGTCTAAAAACTTGTTTAAATATTAGAAGTTTATTCGTCAGGCAAAGTTTGGATTTCCTGTTTATAAGAGGATACAAACATTTAATATATTTGTTACATTTGGCTTGAATGCCCTCAATGTGATCTTTAAAAGTTAATTTTTGGTCAAGTATTAATCCAAGATATTTCACTTGGTTTGACCAGGAAATTGGAACTCCGTTCATAGTGACTATGTGACTACTACTAGGTTTCAAAAAGGAAGCCCTGGGCTTATGTGGAAATATTATAAGTTGAGTTTTGGAAGCGTTGGGAGAAATCTTCCATTTTTGTAAATAAGAAGAGAAAATATCTAAACTTTTCTGAAGTCTGCTGCAAATAACACGAAGACTTCTTCCTTTAGCGGAAATGCCTGTGTCATCAGCGAACAAAGATTTGTGGCATTTGAGGCAAATCAGGGAGGTCCGAAGTGAAAATGTTATACAATATAGGCCCAAGAATGCTACCCTGAGGAACTCCTGCTCTAACAGGTAGTCGATTAGATTTGGAATTTTGATAATTTACCTGCAGAGTTCTGCCAGTTCAATAAGTTTGATCTAATTTCATATTATAGAGTGGAAAATTAAACTTTTTCAATTTAGCAATCAAAGCTTCATGCCAAACCCTGTCCAATGCTTTTTCTATGTCTAGAAGAGCAACTCCAGTTGAGTGGCCTTCAGATTTGTTTGAACGAATTAAATTGGTAACTCTCAAGAGTTGATGAGTAGTTGAATGCCCATGGCGAAATCCAAACTGCTCATCTGCAAAAATTGAGTTCGTATTGATGTGAAGCATCATTCTATTCAAAATTATTTTTTCAAAAAGTTTACTTATTGAAGAAAGCAAACTTATTGGACGGTAGCTAGAAGCTTCAGCTGGATTTTTATCCGGCTTCAAAATTGGAACAACTTTTGCATTTTTCCATTTATCAGGAAAGTATGCCAAATCGAAACATCTGTTAAATAATTTTACCAGGAAAGACAAGGTACTCTCTGGGAGTTTTTTGATGAGGATATAGAAAATTCCATCATCACCTGGAGCTTTCATATTTTGAATTTTTTTAGTTATAGACCTTACTTCGTCCAAATCAGTCCCCCAGGAATCATCAAAAATATTTTCCCGAGAGAAAATATTCCGAAAATCCCGAGCAACCTGATTCTCAATAGGACTAGTAAGACCCAAACTGAAATTATGGGAACTCTCGAATTGCTTAGCAAGTTTCTGAGCTTTTTCCAAATTTGTGATCAAAATTTTACCACCTTCTTTAAGCGCTGGAATTGGCTTTTGAGGTTTTTTCAAAATTTTTGTGAGTTTCCAAAAGGGTTTGGAACTCGGGTCTAATTTAGAAACATTATTTTCAAAAGTTTTGTTCCTCAGGGCAGAGAATCGCTTTTTAATTTGTTTTTGCAAATCCCGCCAGATAACTTTCATGGCAGGATCGCGTGTTCTTTGAAATTGTCTCCTACGGACATTTTTAAGACGGATCAAGAGCTGAAGATCATCGTCTATTATAATTGAATCGAATTTAACCTCGCATTTTGGTACTGAGGCAGCTCTTGCTTCAACTATAGAAGTAGTCAGAGATTCAAGAGCATAATTAATTTCATCTTTGGTTTGCAAAGGAATGTTTGGATCGAAGTTATATTCCATAAATGTTCGATATTGCTCCCAATCAGCCCTATGGTAATTGAAAGTAAAGCTGTTGGGATTAGAAATTATTTCTTGGGATATTTCAAAAGTTACTGGAAGGTGATCAGAACCGAAGTCAGCATGGGTAACCAATTGGCTACAAAGATGACATGAATCAGTTAAGACCAAATCAATAGTTGAGGGATTTCTTGCAGAAGAAAAGCATGTTGGGCTGTTTGGATATTGAATAGTGTAATAACCTGCAGAACAATCATCAAACAGAATATTACCATTGGAATTGCTTTGAGCATTATTCCATGAGCGGTGTTTTGCATTAAAATCACCAATAATGAAGAATTTAGACCTATGACGGGTAAGTTTCTGGAGGTCACCCTTGAGAAAATTCTTTTGCTGGCCTACGCATTGGAATGGCAAATAGGCAGCTATAAACGTAAGTTGTCCAAATTTTGTTTCAACAGAAACTCCCAAAGTTTCAAAAACTTTGGTTTCAAATGAAGAAAGAATTTTATGCTTGATTCGTCTATGAATAATGATGGCAACGCCACCACAGGGTCCATCAAGACGATCATTTCTATAAATCAAGTAATTTGCGTCCTTCTTAACCTTATGGTCAGGTTTAAGGAACGTTTCAGTTATAACGGCAATATGCACGTTATGAACTCTCAAAAAATTAAATAGCTCGTCTTCATTATCTTTAAGAGATCGAGCATTCCAATTTAAAATGTTTAATGCTTTAAAATCCATTACTGAATTTTAAAGTCATGACAATATTATTAGCAAATTTTACTCCAGTTTGAATAGCATCAAACATGGAGTTAGATTTAAGCATATCAGAAATCATGTCAATTAATGAATTCTGTAAAAATTCCATTTTAGGGGCAGTAATGCTTCCTAAGTCAAAATTGTCAAAATTTCCGTTAGAACGTTGGTTAGTATTTTGATTTCTACCCGCTGCAATAGCAGCATAGGTAGCTCCATTAACTCGCTGAACATTGTTAGCAGCGAGGGGAGTAGGTACAGATGAAACATTTGAAGCAGGGGTGATATTTGTACCTACGGGTACGAATGTAGAATTTGTTCCTCGCTGACCGTTGTTAACAGCAGAGGAATTTGTACCTGGTCGGAAACGTGGAGCGTTTCCTACCTGTCGGTTAGAACGAGATTGTAAGATTGCTTTGCGAGTCTTACATTCCCAAAAATTGGATTTGTGGTTTTCACCACAATTTGAACATTTAAATTTCTTAGGATCTTCCTTCACAGGACAGTCGTCCTTTGCGTGAGAGGAATCACCACAATTCATGCATTTAGCAATTTTTAGTTCCGTGACCCCATCCCTGGCACTTACGGCACTGGGTGAGGTTTTGGAAATTTCCTCCAGTCTTCCTGAAGTGTTCCCACTTCACTCGGACATGGAGCATAAGGCTAGCTTTTTCTAAGGCCTTAAGGTTGTTTAGTTCACTAGACTTGAAGTGAACTAAATAAAAATCATTAGAAATCCCGTTGCGCGAATCGCCAGGACGGGATTTCATTTTCATTTTGATTACTTGGAGTGGCACAACTCCAAGTAATTTTGCCAGTTCATCTTTGATCTGATCCAGGGATTCACCACTGGGCAGTCCTTTCATGACAACCTTGAACACACGTTCAGTTTTGGTGTCGTAAGTAAAAAATTTGTGCTTCTTCTCAGTAAGATACTTGAGAAGACATTTAAATCCGTCCAAGGTTTCAGCCAATACACGGCATTCACCCCGACGTCCAATTTGTAGTGAAAACTTAACTTTCACGAAATTCAAAAGTTCCATGCGAAGAGCATGGAAATCGGTAGTGGTTATCACAATAGGGGGAATCTTTTCTTTCTTGGCATTAAGCCGGGAAAGTTTACTAGAATTTTTCTTGGATGATGGATCATTCTCATCATCCGTGAGCAAATCAAATTGATTACTCAAATTAATTTCTTCAGAAGGGGGGTCAAGAGTTTGCCCCTTTCTTTTGCGTTTAGGCGCCATGGCGGCAGTAAATTTTTTATCCAAATCGACTTCCAAGCAGATTACTATAAGAATCTGAAGGATCGAAGAGGAATTTTCCAAATCGATATCCAAGAAGGATTACCTCGGGTAGGGTCCAAACAAGGATCGAAGAGGAATAAGAGGACTTGAACAAGGTAGAAAATTTTTACAGGTTGAGCACTGAAAAGTGCTGTTTAAATTTGTTGTAGCTTTAGGTAGTAGTAACACTTCCTTAAGCAAAAAGCAAATAGATCCGCACGGCAAGAGAGCACGATGCGGAGAAGATTGTTTATAATTAAACAAATTGCTACATGATAATTTTCAGACAACCATCTATCATATGTCAAAACTTGTTTTGGTACTATCGACACATATTAAGTATCTGATCGCATCTTCCAACATATTTAATCTGACCTTCGTCAATGTTTTAACTGAATTGCTAAAATAGGTTCCATGTGCAGTTTTCTATAACATTTTTGAGAAGCCACAGTCAGTCTTTAGGTCAGAAAAAGAGATTAAACATGCGAAAATTAATGTTTTGTCAATAGCATAAAAATAAATGTTAAGTTATAGTAACTGTACGAATCACAATCTAGTACAACAACTAAACGCATTTGCATCCTTGCTGCAACTGTCAAAATGCATATAAATATAAATATGTTCCAAAGATTTTCATGATCACCGAAATAAGTAGGTATATAAACTCCTCGCAAACATATGTGTGCCATCATGAAGTATGCAACTGTATTTTTTATGATTTAACTCAGGCCACGAAGAAGGGATCTGGTGGTAAAGAGAGATGTAAGAAGGGGACAATAAAAACATTCACCTCACCGTGACTCAGCAAAAATCTGTTTTTTCGCGCATTGGAAAACCGCGAACAAATTTTGAAGGAAGGAAACACTACGTGGATTCCTCATAAACAAACTGGTACGCGCTGGTGCGGTTCATTATTAAATAATTTTGCAGTTACATTAAAGACATGACCGCTAAAAAAGGAAAAGCGAAAAATGCTTTTCGGTTCATGATCCGTCGTCAGGTGGTTGTTGTCGGAAGGTTACTGTGATACGACTATCAGCGGTAATTATGCATAATGATTGCAGCAACGATCGGGTCAGTTTTGACTTATAGAAGCTACTACATGCAAACTGTACCTACCTACACTTAGCATTTTCAAATCAACATTTGACGTTCTGGTACCTCTGGGATTTGAAGTTTTGGTTCAGAGGCATATTCTGATTCAATGGCAAAATTAGCAGGTTGCTTCGATGTTCCATCAACATGAAAGTTTCAAAATGCAGAAATAGCTGCATCAGACAAATTATAAATAGCCTACCCAGAAACAAAACTTAATTTTCCTGTCTACATCCAATTTTCGTTCTACCTGATTATCACAATAAAGTAGGCCTTGCCCTTGCCTTAAATTTTATACAATTTAAATACCATCCGTACACATTTAGAACTGTAATACAATTGATGTAAGATACAGTTGTACCAATGTCAATGTCAATCGCATCGTTAACCTCTACTCAACATATGGGAGCCGGCAGTGTGTCGTTATTATACAATATAAATAAATCCTGTAGGTAACCGACCTGAATGCTGAAACAGGTTTCTTAATTCATTATCACATTCATCTCAGGCTGGGGGATCATGTTATGCTGATCGTTCTGAGTGCCGGTAAAGTGCCGGGTAATACAAATTAAAGAGAAATCTTACGTCACAATCTAAGGGTCTGTTGGTAAACAACGTAGACACTTAAGGAGTAGAAATTATAGTCGCTATATTCAGATTCTGGCGGATAGAATTTCGATCTATCAGAAAGCGGAACCAGTTCAATATATTTTAGACCAACAATTGAAAAGGTACTATCAATTTTTATACAGCTTACCAATAGAACGCAAATTACCAGCATCATCGGATAGGGGAAACTTTCCACAACCTACAGATGGTGATAGTTTGTGTAGGCGAGCCTTGAGTTACGAGAAAACGGTTTCCGAAATTTTGTTCGCAATAGCTGATGTGCTGTTGTTGGTCGTAATTTGCTCGATTGGTTCCGCTATTTGACAGCTCAGTTGGTTCTAGAGATTCTATCCGCCAGACTATGAATATAGCGACTATAGTACAAATAGGAAGCAAGTTATAACAGAATTTAGAAGAATCAGAAGAAACTTCCGGATAAAGTCAGGAAATTATTCTAGAAAGTGTCGATTACTCTGGTCCAGGCCAGGGGATACACCAAGGTCTCTTTTGCTTTCTCGATGGCTAAAGTGTAATGTTTTCGAAGTTTTTGGATATGTGGTGGTGTGATTGAAAGACCAAAAAATTTGGAATCTGGCCAAATTTAATGAGATGATTCTTTTAAATTAATAAAAAATATCACAACATCGGCCAAAGAGGCTTCTCATCTTGTTGGATTACATGTCTGGAATGAGGCAACTCAACATTAAAATCACTAAGGTGTACCGTGATCAGCAAAATTATATTTACAAGCTCCATAACGGAGGAACCATTTAAATTTCAGAGAATATCTAGCTAGAAAAAGTTAGAGTAATGGCCAACTGTTACCGGAAACTTCCGTTGTTTCCCCAGATACTCCTGGAAAAGACATCGATAGACACGAGTTGAAAAGGGTGAATAGGAACGGGTTGAATTTTCATCGTCTGGTGTTGTTGTGATGATCCATATTTAGCACAAAAGGACTATTGTTGAATGCGGTCTTTCCAGCAAACTTCATAATTGATTCTATTCTGAAACTTATATAAAGTTTGTCAATGAGTGATCATCGGAGTGTTGCAGGAACCACCACTACGTCTACATTAAAACAAATTCAAAATTAAGACATGTAACGAAAAATCCCAAACACGGACGCAACGATAGAGCGCATTTCGAACACACGACCCATTCCCCTTTCTCACATGAGCGAGCTCAACCGCACACAATTTCACCAATGAAAGGAAGGGAGGAGAAAAACAGCGGTAATAAAAACGCTTGCCATATCGTTTTCTTCGTCATTTGCTTTCAAGCAACGGACGGATAAGCGTCAGACACGACGTCCGAGTGGAACAGCACGCATCGCACCAATACGAAGATGACGACCACGACGAAAACACCCACATCGGCCGGAGGAAAGCCTTCCCGCAATAGGCAGCATGACTAGGCCGCCGTCATTCGGTCGGCATTAACTATTGCACTGATGTGGCCACCATTAGAAAAAAGTGGTCCTACGTCAAGCTTCCGTTTGTGCCTCTAGGCACAGACCCTTCTACTATTTTCACACTGAGAATCCCAGAATCCCCCTTTGGAATGACTAGAATCTGCCCTGTTATTGTTCGGAATCCTCCTGGGATTGATGAAATTCGAGCTGGGATTGTTCGAAATCCCTTCTGGGATTGTTTGGAATCCCCCCTGGACTGTCATGAATCCCCCTGACTGATCCTCTCTGGGATTTCCAGAATCTCCCCTGTGATAGTCAATAATCTCTCTTTGGATTATCCGGAGTCCCCTTTGATTCTGTTGAGAGCCGCACTGGGATTATCCAGGAATCGTCCCAAGTCATGCTTGGAATCCCTCCTGAGACTATCAAAGATCCCCTTCCAGGAATTGTCCGAAAACCTCCATAGAATTTCCCAGAATCCCCTCTGGGACTTACCCACCAGAATCCGTACTATGCGGTTGCTAATGTTGCAGCACTCGATCGTCATCGGCATGGCAGTAAAGCAAAACATCTCTGGCTTTTCCGTAAGGTCACCATGAAAATCTTCCACCAATTTACGCTTGCTATACGAAAGTACCACCAACAATCAATTCGAAACTAACGATTTTAAATTGGCTCACTACTTGACTAGCCTATTGGTCCCAAGCAAATCGATTAACGTACCCCATTCTAGTATAAATTCCAGTTCTACACTATGTTTGTTTTGATTCGCTATAAAAGTTTGACAGATAAAATGAGGGTTTCGTGGATTTTCTTATGATTCGAGGGGTGCATCGTTTAGATTGGGACCGAAGAGAGTACCAGAGCTGAGCCAAAAGTCGAGCACGTTTCTTCGGGACCTTCCGGTCTTAGAGTTACATCTATGGTACAACTGCCCTTCCATTGCCGAAACATCTTTCCGGTTCAGCATTGCAAGCCAAGCGCACCGTTTAAAATGTTCTTGAAATACGTAAATTTGCTTTGCTTGGCAGTATCGGTTCCAACACAACAATCAGGTTGCTCAAAATTAACTCATGATCAAAAGCTGCCTTGCCCCAAGGAAATAGGAACTAGCTTCCGGGAAAAGTAAGAAAAAAGCATCTAAGGCTAGTTGGAATACACTTCGAGGGATCGTGCCAGCCCAGTATGAGTTCGATTTTTTTTTTTTTGATAATCTAGGCCCAACAAATCAAAATACCCTTTATTCGAGCAACCGCATGCTCGCAATTCCACTGATATGATTTATTTACAAACATCCTCAAACATCACCCAGCATTTATATTGTATGAGACTAGTCTTTTTTTTTGTAGACTACTGTAGCATGTTGCAGCGCTTTTGGGGCTCATTGGTCAAGGGCTGCTCTATCCAAAAATCCACTACTCGAATGCCAGAAGAGATAACCAATGGTGGTCGAATAGGCACTGCTAACACATTTGAGTAGGAACCTATTGGGAAAGCATGTTAATATAACGATTGTGTGAACTTACCTATGAATTCTGGGTTTACTTGTGTTGCAGAATCATCATCGGTTGACTGGGGATGCTTTGTGGGTTGTTATTTGCTGCATCATCTGTTGGCTGGGGATGCTTTGTGGGTTGTCATTGTCGTTGCCTCGGACCGACCTCGTCATCAGAATCGGATCCTCTCATGATGGGGTCCTTATCACTAAATCCGAGGAAGTCTGATGGAACTAGGTCTTCTGAATCACTCTCCCAGTCCGAGTCGCTGCTTGTCTCGAATTCCGACTCCACCATGCTACTATACAGGTTTTTAGTGTGGTTTAGCCATACTTCAATGGGAATTTTGCTCCTCTCCATGTCCTGACGAATACAGGTTTTCCAGGTATATGCCGGTCTTCCAATTTTCTTGGGTTCTGGTATTCTGTACTTAGGTGCCGTTTTCAAAATCCCGCCTGGATCGCTCCTGAGGATAGTAGTAGTTAAGCCTTGCTATTCTTATTTTGTTGTTTATCGTGTATCCACCCAGCCACTCGGGGGCAATGTGGCCTGTTCTACTACTCCCTTGTGGACGCTCTTCGTGATGATTGTTGTCGTTTGCTGAATCGCTAGACTGCTAGACATTATCAGTATCATTCATCGTAGGCACGTCTGTGTCGTCATGACACAAATTATGAAGAGTCAGTAGCATCTCGTGTTCCATTCTCCGCAGTGAATTACGGTTTCTCTTCAATATTGTGCTAACCTCCATGGAGTAATTAGACAATGGTAAAGCTTTCTTACTACGCTCCATTTAAGGAAAGAACATAGATGATGATATGCTTTGTACACCTTTTTTTATGCGTTCTGAAGATGTAGCTCTTCTCGTAAGACACCTGGTCAAGTATGCTCCCAAATATCTACTAGGATCACTCCATTGTCGTATCGCATGTGTTCCATTTTGCTACTTGCACTTGGCGCCTTTTCTTCGATGACTCCGCCGTTGACACAGGAAAAGATACAGATAAGTCCAATGTTAGCTTTATTGTGATAAAAACACAACGGGATGACCATTCAGTATGGTTCAACGGATGTGGAATGAGGGAACATCTCAATTTAACGCGACAAGGAGCAATCGTTGGAATATTAAACTACACGCATTTTCTACAAAATCCAATATCAAGAACAACATTGATTTCCATTTTATCAGTAAGAATGTTCCGTCGTACCACATCTTCAAGTGATCGACGCAAGCGTCATATTTCATTCAGCCGCTTTTGAACTTCCATATGATGAAATATGGAACGCACCCTTTCACACAAAAGATCAAAGTATAGATCATTAATTAAGAGTGAGTTCCACATAACAACCATTCGTGACCGGCTCACACTTGAAATCGTTACTGAACTAAAGGGCAGGGAATTATATAGGGGAAATGACGGCTTCGGCATGACATACTATTTTCGGCAACCCAAATTGAAACACTATTTTCACTGGATTTTCTTACGAAAACACTTCGCTGAATGCATGCAAATGATTCTTTATGCTTTCAGCTTCAATTTGACTATATTTTTACCACTGAGAAAAAGCAATCTAGCAAGGTTTTCTTGAAATGCAAAACACGAACTACAAATTGTAGCTGATTTCGAGTTGCCGATAATAGAACAGCAGATTTACATGCAGTCCAAATGGAACGGTTGCCGAAGAAAAACTGGTTGCCGACAATACTCGCTCTCACTAGAGAAGATTGGAGCTTTGTAAAAGCGTTTCAAAACAGTTTTTGACAATTCTTTCGACTGAAATTGTTAGAGCAGCTGGCAGCAAAAGATTGTAAACAAACCAATACTGCATATGCGTGCGTTCCTTAGAGAAAAAGGCTATAGAAAGAAGGTCGCTGCTTAGGTTGCCGAGAATACGTAAATTCCCCTAGTATGAGACTAGCCATACTTTTAAGTAATGAAAGAAAATTAAGAAATATTTCTCAGAATGTTAAAGGAATTCCCTGATTTTCCAGGATCAACATGGAATTCCTAGAAAATCCTTGATTTTCAAGGTTTTTCTAATGAGACTAGAATATACTTAGAGACACCATGTTCCTTTCATAATTTCAATGTATCTGTCAGTGTCATCCTAATTGAGCACGAGACTTGTTAAACCAAAACAAAAACTGTTAATGGTGGTGATTGGAGAAGTATTGCTATCTGCTTCATCAAGCTTTTCAGATACAATCTCTAAAATCAAGCGCAATGAAAAGATTAATTCGTTTGATTTAAATTGATTAGGTAAGGGAAATGGATGTAATGTCGGCCTAAATGCCCCTAATTAGGGCCCAAACATAAATTCAGCAATCGACTAAATTTTCAATAGCGACCCAAAATATCCATTAGCAAATTTTTAGCGATGGGCCCAATCTTAGATCCATAGGCCAACATTAGAGCCATTTCCCCTACCAACCTTAAATCGTGACCAAATCAAAAATAAAGCGAAGTTTTTGAACAATGACAGTGTTGTGCGCATCTGCTACTTTGGTTGCTAGTAAAGAGGCTGAATTGGGTAAAGAGGCGACATCTTGTCCATTTGACAGGTCTTCTGCTCGATTGGAATAACTTTTCCTATGACTTTAGCAGATAAGCGATTGTTCAAATTTTGACAAGTCTTCTCTTTATTAATTCAGGCTCTTTAGTTGCTAGATGATTTGTTTTCACAGGGTTCAGATGACGTCTTTTTGTATATTCTACTCTCTTTAGATTTTTCTAGCTAGCCGACCCCTTGCTGTCGCATGATGGGATTTAGATCAAATTAATTTCTGGTCACCCTTCCGGGGGACGCCGGAACATGCCCGAGAGTGAACAATTGTGGTCCTGAAGAATCAATATGGCTACCAATGATCTTAGTTTTGAATTCACATGTGATTTGACGTGTCGGATGACGGGTTTCGGATCAAATCATATTCTAGTGACTTCTCCGGGGGAACCCGGAAAATTTACGGTTGTGGTCAATGTGGCCTTGGACATTCTATAAGACTACCTAAACTAATTAATTTTTAGGGTTTTAGTTGAAGTGAGATTTTGGCCACTACCCCGTGGTAGCCGGAACTTATCTGCGTGTGGTCAATGTTGTCCTGACGAATCAATATCATATTACCAATGATCTTTTGTGATTTGAGGTGTCGCAATATAGGTATTACTTCAAGTCAGATGTGATTCTGGACAGTCAATTAGACTTCCAATTATCTTTGTTTTGAATTATCATGTGATTTGATGGGCTAGTTTAATAGCAGAATCTGGACACATCCCCAAGGTGGCCGGAACATGTCCGGATGTGCCTAATGTGGTTCTGGACACTCAATAAGACTACCAATCATCTTGTTTCCGAATGATCATGTGTTTTGCTGTGCCCATGAACGGTTGTAGTTCATGTTATTTTCTGGCCACTTTCCCGGAGAAACCAGGAACATGTCCGGGAGTGGCCAATGTGGTTCTAGGTACTCAATAAGAATTTCCATGATCTTATTTTTAAATTCTCATCTGATTTGATGTACCGCATGATGAGTTTTAATTAAACTCCGATTCTGACCACTTCTCCAGGGGAACCCGGAACATGTCCGTTTCTGGACACTCAATCAGACTTCCAATTACTCTGGACACTCAATAAGAATTCCAATCCTTTGAATTAACATGTAATTTAATGTGTCACTTCCCCCGGGGAACACGGAACATTTCTGAGTGTGGCCAATGCGCAGTGGTCTAAAACCGAAAACAAACGTGATCGTTTGAGGCTTCATTAGGATAACTTGATTTTAAGTATGCAGTGTCTTGGGGAAAGTTTCTTGAAATTGAAAGATCTAGCTTTTGAAGATATGCGTTTTATTGATTAATCTACCTAAAAGTGAGATGACAAATCATTTGTTTTTCAAATGTCAATATAATGCAATGGTGTCTTCAGCAAATTTGTAGAACATATTATTACAAGAAATTTTGCTAAATACACAAATTATCTAAGTGCTCGTTTAAGTTAGTTAAATTTTATTTTTCGCATTAGCGGGTCAAAACAGACCCAAACTGCAACTCGCTCCCAAAAATCAATGTTTGATCTACTGACCTCAAATGAAAGATTAAGCTGTTTAGCTACACGCTTCCCAGTATTTCTCTAATTTTGCCATTTAGGCTACCGGTCACCGGTTCCGGTAGGGCTCAAAAAGGACATTTACTAAACCTCATGTACTACTTCGACTATATGTTTAAGTATTACTTCTACGTGAAGTATACGATTTACATTGTTTGACGATGCTAATTTCAAATAACAGACTGTAGTGGTAATTTTTATACGATAGATGGAGTAGATGAAAGCATGGAGTTGGTAGTTCCGTTAGAGTACGGCAGTGTGAAGATTGCATATAGATACTAGAATAGCGAGGTAGGACAACTTTTAAGGAATGTACAAATCGGTTTTTTCATCTCTCCAAACCATCCCTCTCCAAAGGGGGAGTTTGGTAAAGAGAGATGAAAAAACCGATTTGTACCTTCCTTAAAAGTTGTCTTAGCTCGCTATTCTAATATCTATATGCAATCTTCACACTGCCGTACTCTAACGGAACTATCAACTCTATGCTTTCATCTACTCCATCTATCGTATAAAAATTACCACTACAGTCTGTTATTTGAAATTAGCATCTTCAACTCATGTACTAGAATCGTCCGACGGCTCAAAATTTATGATTTTTCATCTAGAAGTAAATAAACAACATGCCATGGACCAACAGGTAGATCTAGCCACCTCCAAATACCTAGAATTGGTTCCAGAAGGGTTCAAAAAAGAAACTTCCTAATCCTCATGTACATTAGGTTTAGGATGTGACCTATTTAGGGCCCTGCCATCTCTTTGTTCGTGGCATGCTGTCTACTTACTTCGGGATGAAAAATCATTAATTTTGTGCCATCGTACGGTGCTACTGTGTTACCTGACTTATAACGAATATACCACAGACAAACAGACGTAACTCTTTGAAAAACTTGTTCTTGAAAAAAAAGTATCTCAAAACATATAACCTCAGTAACGACATCTCTCTGGCTTCTCGCGGAATACAAGCTTGCTCGCTAACTCGTAAACAATATTGCATAAAAGTTCTATAGAATGTATAGAAACGTCAAAGTGATCCGATGCCAGCGCTGCGGCGAGTAGTTCGCGGAACTGATAATATTCAAATCAACCGTTAAATGCATGAACGAAGATACACAATGAAGTGTTACGTCTGTTTGTCTGTGAATATACGTTCTATACGAGTACCCCGAATACAACGTATGACTCGTCTAATTTTGCATAGCATTTGCAATGTAAAATTAGACGAACTAAACGTTGTATTCGGGGTACTCGCATAGAACGTATATTCGTTATAAGTCAAGTAACACAGTAGTACTTGAGGTTCCGGAAGTGTCCTTTTGTGTCCTATCGGATGCGGTGGCAGGTAACTCAAGTGGCCAAATTGGAGAAATCCTAGGATACCCTAGTGGCCCGAGGTAGACAACCCTACCGTGAAGTAAGAGATGTATTGGGAACCCGTGATCTTCCCTACATGCAGGCCATCTACGAATTCCTTTGTTTGTCTGATGTTAGAGTTTGATGTGACCATCCCCTCCTTTCCACAAATTTTCCAGCCATTGTGTCTCAGTCTTATTATCTACCTGTTTCTGTGCTACTTGCCCCTGCCCAGCCAGAATTTGGTCAACCGTTCGAGAGTAGTATCTGAAGGAGGCTTCAGAAACCTGTTTCCTACCTAGCTCCTTCCAATCGAAATTGTTACCAATTAACCTCGAGCTCGCCACAAGTAATTGGTACTCAATACTAACCTAGAATTACTGGTGTTTAAAATGTTAGTTAAAAAATTACGTATTTTTGGCTCCGCAAAGTGTCACAAACGACTGAGCCTAGTAAATAAACGAACCAGTTAAAAAAAATTGGAGAAATCCTGGGCAAGGTGGGTGTATTTAAGGAACCATTATCTTTCATTTGAGGCCAATAGATCAATAATCGGATCAGCAATTGATTTTTGGGATCGAGTTGCAGTCTGAGTTTTTTTTTTACAAGCTAATGCACAATGTGTCAATTTTTTTTGTAGCTCCACTCCTAGAGATCGTTGAAAGTTTCTATTTTTTGTGGTTATAAAAAAATTGGTATGCCCTACAAAGGTTGTGCAGAAAGCAAAACAAATACAACTTTGTAAAATATAGTACGTTGTCAGTGAGTTCCGCTATGATATTTTTAAGGAAATAAATTGAAAGCAATACGTCTATTTGTCTAATGGGCATACTTTTTAAATTTTCTATTACCTGTCGTTGGATGCAACTAGATACAAATGAAATATTCTGGATTTTGTAGTATTTATCATCTAGTTTCATATCCACTTAGTTAAATCTGCTGCCGTTTGTTGCCCTTCGAGTAATTTGTTCTCCAAAATGGGTTGTTTTTGGATAAAAAAGCGATATATTTTTGAAATAAGTAAAGATATTTACTAAGAGTTCACTAAGAAATTTTCGAAATTTCCTTTACAATTTCTCTTAAATTCCCAGAGTATATGTCTAAAATTCTTAGAACCTGTCGGAAGTGTTCTAAGAACAACTCTAAAGTTCCCTTAGAAGCGCAATGAAGTTCCAGGAGTTCTCTGAAGTTGTCTAAAGTTTTCTGTGAACTTCTATGAAGGTACAAGAAAACTTCTTTGAAGTTACCTGAGAGAACTATGAAGTTCCTTTAAAATTTATCTCATGTTCCCTGGAATCATCTGAAGATCCCTTAAGTTCGTTGATATATTATTTGTGAACTTTGCTGACGTCACTTTAGAACTTTTTTGGAGTTGCATGATACCATAGAGGTAACTCTGAGACTAGAAGGTCCCGAAGAAACGTGCTGAACTTTTTGGCACAGGAAAATCCACGAACCCCTCATTTTATCTGTCAAACTTTCATATCGAATCAAAACAAACATAGAACAAGAATTTTGCCCAGAATGGGGTATGTTAATCGTTTGGTTGGGACCAATAGGCTAGTCAAGTAGGGAGCCAATTTAAAATCGTTAGTTTCCACCGGTTGATGATACTCTCTTTGAAGTTCCTTAAACAAGCTTACTCATTTCAGCTAAAGTACTATTTTTCGAAATTATTGAGCTATGAGATATCCTATGGGAGGGGAGGGGGTGTGTCATTTCGCACAGTGTGCCAAAAATACAGTTGGGCACACTTGGGCACTCTCATTGGCACTGTTTGGCACCCATGGTTGTAAATGTTCATGATCTTTAAAGTTGCTGGCAACACTGCACTATATCTGTGCCTGCGCTGTACATGTGTCAAAATTTCAATCATTGTTGTTGACACAATTCCATTTTTGGTTTCATAACTTCAACCCCTAATATCCGGCCAACTTACGCCATGGATTCCTCAACAGCGCATATACTAACCTACATACCTGACCAAAGCACTACATCATTTGTATCGGAATTATCCTTTCGGTTTTAAAGCTTGGGAGCGGGGGTTCGTACATTAAATTAAAAAAGGCAACTCCTCTATATTGAAATCATCTATAGGCTAGTTTTAGTTGGCTTTTATTTTGCGGAATGGTGGCTTTCGATGACTGTTACTCCACCGGGTACATAACCGTTCTGGTGATACTGGTAGGGCGGTCGCTGAAGACGCCAGCGACGACGACTAGGTAGTGGTGAGAGTAGCATAATTAGCGAACACAACCACATCGGGAGTCGCAATTGGCAGCGCTTTGTGAATGTATTCACCTGCTCACCGCTAAAGTAGCCAGCCTTAACTTAAGCACCTCGAACATTTTTGTCGCATGCTCAACTTAATCGCTTCGACCCGTTTCCTGTCTTCAGTTGGTATATGACCTTGGTTACCTCGAACCGTGCATCCGTGTTGTCCCAATTGGGTGGCATCGAGAGCGTGCCCGTGCCCGTTCCAGCGGTTGTAGATTTCGGATGCCATCAGATGCGTTTCGATGATGTCTTTGCCGTGCTCGTTTACCAGCGGGCGGAGCAATGCGATCACGTTCTTAAGGGGATCCTACGATTTGACCAGGTTGTCCTGTATCTGCTTATCCAGTTAGGGTACCTCTGGAACATCGTCTTGGTTAGGATGGTTAGGATCTGGGATAGGATTCCACTCACAGGACTGCAACGTCTGTCATCTGCGAACAACTTCGAGTGAATGCAAATTTCTCTGGTGCTCTGGTGCTAATTTCACAGCTCCTCCTTTTCCTCTATGATTAAGCTTGGTACATGTCGCACCGCGTAGCGGAAAATAGATAGAGTTTTCTAGATAACGTTATAGGAAAGCATGGTTTACGCAAATGGTGCTCGTCAGTTCGAAAACAACTAAATCATTTTTTAATTGTCCATTGCGGGGAAGTAAGGATGGTTTTGAAGGCATTACATTTGTTGCCACTTTGCCGCATTTTATGTTACATGGTTGGAGCTTAAATATGTTATGGATCACCAGCGCTGCTGATGTTTTCGGCAGTTTCAAGAACTGGATCGCATTGCAGGGGGTTGATTCCACTGCTTGTTGTTTTATTTCTTCAAAACAAAACATGTTAACTGTCAAATTAGCCGGGTTGTCATACATACCATTATACAAGCAAGCAAATTCAGTCTTATGATGACCGACATTCTCGGTACAGGTGCGGCACACGTGAGGCACACTAGGAAAAAAAAGTTAGCGCGAAATAAGTGCGTAGAGTGAACACCCCTTGAAGATATTATAATGATAATTTGTATTTGTAAAATGCAAGAAAGGATGTAAAGTTTGTGTATGACTTATGAAAATTTCACTTCCAGAGTGTCACAACTAGTAATTTTATGAGGGCTAACTCATCGCTCATTACCTGAAATTCCCTGAGAACTTGTCCTAAATCCTCCGAAGCTCTACAAAGTTCCTTGAGAAGTTCGCTGAGAACGTCATCTCAAATTCATAAAAAAAAATCACGATAGGGTAACTGACGACTTCGGCAACACCTTTACCTATTATCGTCAGGGGTAAATGAAGTCCTAGCGCACTCATTATTTGCATGACTGTACCTCGGATGTTTTCTCGTTATAAGTCTATTTTTGATTTGACTCTCTGATTTTAGACACAGCTCTCTGTTCTGCTAGATGAAATTCCCCTCATGAAATGGTTGGGATTAATCGCCTCAGAATTTCTCGGTTCTTGAGGAACGTAAGTTAGGAGTCTGAAGTTCACCTGGTCCTCTGAATCCGCCAAAGTAGTTTTGAGAATCTCATCCGCCCATCGTGCAACAGCTTTGTTGCATCTTTGACTGAGTCGTTCTCATACTCCTCGGAGTTGTGGTGCCGAAGATGCATTGAAGTTCCATTGGATTCTTGAAATCTTGAACTCCTCTCATCCTTGCTTGCACTCACTCAAGTCACCATTGTCGGAGAAAATCTCATTGGAAATTCCACCCCTGCAAACGAAACGCCGGATGGCCATTAGACATGCCTGCATGACTTCAAGGATGGCTCACCACAGATCTTGAAGATGGCTATAATGCTCCGCAAATTGTCGTAAGATTTGATCGATGAGGGTGTTGATTATGGGTAACTTCTGCGTGAATTTTAAAAAAAAATTTGGACCGCTCATCAATATGCACTTTATGAACAACAAATGAGCTTTTCAGTCCTAAAAAAACATGCTTGACACATCTAGAAAATAATTATTACCAATACATAGTCATCATGGCCAACTAGGTATATAGATTTGAAGCCAGTTTGTGAATTTTGATTTTTAATGATTCTCCGCATAAACAATAGCCATAAGAAATGCCTAACCACCAATTCAGGATATCCTCACAACTATATGCGATATGGTCGCACCATCTATGATATCGTTTCTGTATGGTAAGGGTCGTAACGTAAGTTTACGAGATTTGGAAATTTACGAGTGTGGGCAAAAATACCGTCGGGACTGGTTCAATGCAACAATTTTCAACATGGCCCCAGAAAGTAGCATGTTGTTCCGTCTTACCGTGACAATTACCAAGCGCCAGATACTGAATATTCAGCTGTTTATTTACTACACAGGCAGGTTTTATCCGCTGCTTAGACATTCAGTTTTATGGAAATTTGTATGAACCATAGATACTCACCAAACCCCCCTAAAATGCCGACGTGGTTTATGGACAGCCCCTTGATTTTTTTCACATAATTCACAAGTTATATCAAGCTCATCAATCCTAAAAAAAAACGAAAGTTTTATGAAACATATTACTTTCGACGGTAAAACGATTCATATAAATTTTGAAGCAATTTTCATCAGCTCATAAAAGCTTCAACTTGGTACCTGAAAAGCTTAAATTTCTCCTCCTATCACCAACGACTGATAAAACGAATGAAAATAGCAATAACCTCAACCGTTAAAACAACGACTAACCGTTACAATCAAAATTGATCTCCGCGACCAATCCGACCACCTGCAGAGGGCTCGTTTACCTACACAGGACTTCATGTCACTGATAAGATAGCATTCCGCCCATCTTGCCCACCGAAAACAAAAAACATTTTATAGTCACACTAAAGGTATAACCGTTTCAAAGTGCAACACGGTGGTGCGAACTTGCAACCCGGATTCCTGTGTCCGATAACGATCCAATTCCTACCCTTTCGTCCAAGAAACGTAGATCGGTTTAATTCTTGCATCATCTCTCCATTGCTAATTCAGGATCTTGTTTGGGACAAAACTCCTATCGTCTTATATACTCTACTAACTAGCATACACACCAACCACCAACATTCGCGGCTCACCGGGTTCTTTTGGGATATTTTCCTCTTTCGCCGTCTTTTACCGCGCGCGCTCACACTACCGCACTACCGCGGATGATGGTTGTTGGATGGTTTTAGTCCGAAATTTTTTAGCAACATCATCGTCGATTATAAATTGATTCACACCACCGGTCCGTGGCATCAGTCTTCGGTTGACATCGGTTCGGAACGGTCACAAACGGAAATCGCGGCGAAAAGTGTCCTAGCAGAAGGATTTTCAGAGAAAGATAGTGATTTAGAAGTTAAAGCAAACAGTGAACAGCAATGGCTCACCGGAATTGTCCCATGAACGGAAAGGCGGCCCCCCACAGTGACTTCGAGTCGTACTTTGTGCGGCCGGATTTGGGTTCCAAGTGCACCTGGAAGCCCGGCACCACCGAAGCCAGCCCCCATCAGAACCGTGCGCCGTAAGTGTTGGTGGTTCTTGTTCGCCGGAGATAATCTTGAGCGATTGTGTGAGATATGGTGTGTCTGAAACTGGAATTATATGAAGTGTGGAAAAATTAATGCAGTGCTTAGTGCGAGCTGGTTCGGTCATTGGTGTTAAACTTTAATGTTACAGTTTCAAACTTTCATTAAGTTTAAGTAAAGGCTTAATAATATTTTTTAACGATATTGATTAACTTGTTGAACTACGTCAATCAATAGACCTAGTTGGAAAATTTCTCGACAACTGTGGAAATCAAGGTTGCAGAAACTCATTTCAGACATTTTTTTTTACAATAATAGAAGTAAAGTATGTGTTTGACACATCATCTTATTCAATTTAGCTTTCTGAGAGTCGCAATCAATTTTCAGTCGATCATAAAATCGCCGATTTTAACTCTTAGAAAGCAAAATTGACAAACGTTGTAACGTTGTCAAACACATATTTTGCAACCTCTTCTTGTAACTAACTAGTAAAACATGTGATCATAACATCTTTTCATTTCATTATTACGAAAAAATATGATTTAGTGTTAAATGAGCATTTGCAACATTGGTAGAAATATTCAAGGCAGTTGGGATGTAAGACATTTTCAGTTGGGATGTAATAGCCAAAGAAATAGTAGAAGCCCATACTGCTCATTAGAAGTTCAAACAAGAGGAAGAGCAATAAACGAACAGAATGGCATACGAGAGAGTGTCCGCGTGAGAATTATGATAGAAGTTGAAGATTAGTGCCGATTATGTCATAACAGCTTAATCAAATGATCATCCACTTATATCTGGTGATAGGCTCGAAAAGAACCGAAACGACTTCTGAGACAAGCGAAAAGATTCAGCGTGAAATTTTTTCATTTAACTTTTATATCGCAGTGCCAAATCGATTATGTCTGTCACCGTGATTAGCATTTCTATGTGGATTGAAAACCACTAAAAAATTTCTCTTCAAATTGTTGTACTGGTGCTCTCTTGTCAATCCAACATGTTCGAAACTCGATTAAATAAAACTGTGATTTATTAAACTGTCTAGAGATTAATCCACCTATGATGCCAATAAAAGTTGGCCTCTCGCGGCCTTCTTAAAAACCATAAAATTCCCAACCATAATTTTCAAAAACATTCGCCGAAACTGGTTACGATCAACAACAAACAACAATCAAATTTCTTTAAAAACAAATGCTTTATTCGTGAACTAGAAGCGCTTTGAAACTTCTCTCCCATACCCCACCAGACGAAATTTAGATGCTCGCCAATGATATACTGACGTACTGTTGGCGAAAACAATCTTCCCGAGGTTCATGCAAGTTCGATAATATGCGTGTTCCAAAGCGGGTTGTAATCTAATCTACTGTTTTTGCTTAATTGTCACAGCCTGTGTGGCTTACCTGACCTAGTTCAACTTCTTCTGGCACATGGGCGATTTGAGGCATATGAAAAAAGGATTAGCTTTTTAAAGGTAAAAAGATCTGAATGAATCATACAGAAAATGTATTCTATTATCTGATATCGTACTCCTAAGAGCACCTGCACCGATGGGTTGCTATTTTGATAACTTCAGTCGTTGCTATTTTAGTTAGCAACGAGTTTACGCATCGATTGTTAATTTGTGTTTGAGACTTTTGCACCGGCCGGGGAAACAGTCCTATTGTTGCGATACGTTAGAAGCGTTAGGAGCCTATTGTTGTGTATGGAGACCTCCATACACAGCAATAGGCTTCTAACGCTACAAACGTACCGCAACAATAGGACTGTTTCCCCTAGTAGCTAAACTTACCATCGAACTTCGAGCTGAAACTGATCGCAGAACTTCGTGGTTATTTTTTGGACAATATTGATATAGCGGAAACGCTCTATAGGAGCGGTACGTTAGAAGCGTTAGGTTTCTATAGTTGTGCATGGAGACTCAATACACAACTATAGGAACCTAACGCTTCTAACGTACCGCAACTATAGGAGCGTTAACCTACCTAATCATGAAGACTGAAAATTCAAGATTGAGATCCAACTACAGACCCAGAGATCGAAGAAACGGTCCTCCGGAAGATCCGAAACATTCGTAAAAAAGATCCAAGATCGCTGAGCTAATTTTTTTTTTTTAATCAAATGAATGAATTTGGATCTGGGATTAGCACACTTGTAATCACGGAACAGTCCTGTGAAAGATCCGGAACATCCGTAAAAGTGGTCAATTCGTAAAAATGATTCTAAAGCTCCGATTTTTTTAAATCACGTTTTGCTACATGAATGAATTTGAATCTGGGATTAGAATGCGCACACTGGTGATCACGGAACGGTCCTCTGAAAGATCCGGAACATCCGTAAAAATGGGTCAATTCGTAAAAATGATTCTAAAGCTTCGATTTTTTTTTAAATCACGTGTTGTGATGGTACGAGAATGAATTTGGATCTGGGATTAGAATTCACACACTGGTGATCACGGAACGGTCCTCTGGAAGATCAGGAACATCCGTAAAAGTGGTAAATTCTTAAAAATGATTCTAAAGCTCCCATTTTTTTTAAAATCGCGTGTTGTGATGCTACATGAATGAATTTGAATCTGGGAGTAGAATGCGCACACTGGTGATAACGGAACGGCCCTCTGGAAGATCCGGAACATCCGTAAAAATGGTCAATTCGTAAAAATGATTCTAAAGCTTTGAATATTTTTTTTAAACACGTGTTGAAATGCTACATGAATAAATTTGAATCTGGGATTAGAATGCGCACACTGGTGATCACGGAACGGTCCACTGGAAGATCCGGATTATCCGTTAAAGTGGTCAATTCGTAAAAATGATTCTATAGCTTTGCAATTTTTTTTTAATCCCTTTTTGTGAAGCTATATGAATGGACTTGAATCTGGGATTAGAATGCACACACTGGTGATCACGGAACGGTCCTATGGAAGATCTGGAACATCCGTAAAAGTGGTCAATTCGTAAAAATGATTCTGAAGCTCCGATTTTTTTTTAAATCACTTGTTGTGATACTACATGAGTGAATTTGAATCTGGGAGTAGAATGCGCATACTGGTGATCACGGAACGGTCCTTTGGAAGATCCGGAACATCCGTAAAAGTGATCAATTCGTAAAAAATATTCTATAGCTCCGTGATGACAACCGTATATTTTAAGATTGATTCTTGCCAATGTTAGAGTCGGTGTATAATGAGTCACGCCAAGAGAAAAACAGTTGAACTCGCATCACGGTTTTCGGAAGATTCCCATTCTTTTCACTTGGCAACTGAGGACTTCTACAACAACTTCAAATGACTTCTAGCGAGAGAAAAATATTGCGACTGTAGTAAATCATTATATCAGTGATTTTGTCAAATTATCTTAACAAAAAATAGTAGAAATTCTCATTACTAATCATTACCGAGCGTATCCCATGACAATTTAACGCTCACTGCGTGTTTATGCTCATTTCTTCGATTATATTTTATATTTTATTGCAATACCTTTCGTGGACCTTTCATAGCATCGTAATGTTTATTTACTTTGCACGATAGGTAGCCGGTTTGACAGTTCAATAGGTAGACTTGGCTTCACTCTTGGCGTGACTCATTATACACCGACTCTAGCCAATGTGAATATCTCGACAATCGCTTTGCCCACCCTAATAAAATTGTTATGGTTATTTTGCTTAACGACGTGTTCTGGGAATCTTCCAAACCATTAGTGGAAAAGTTCAATGATTTGGGTTATCGTTCGTTTATGGTTATTTTTTATTAGGGCAGGCTTGGCAAAAAGACTTAGGGTATAGGTCACAACTTCAAAATTAATTTTAAATCTCATTTACTAATCTTTTCTTAAAAACCAGGAAGTTTTGGATACTTAATTAATAAATAAATAAAGAGTAAATTTGTTACCCAATTAATAAATGTTGTAGAGATAAAAGTTCATGCTTTTCCGTTGATTATGACTCCAAACCCGTTCGAACCACACTCAAATTCAAAATGCACCAATACCAACAAGCATTGCAAATTAGAAAATGGAGTTTTGACCATATTCGTAAATACAAAATTATTGTTCAGTTATAATAATTCTACTACTTCAATTCCAAGATTCCAAGTTCTGGGAAGGTCTGCCGAAGGACAGGTAAGTCCTACTGAAGTTCAGGAAAGTTCTTCCGAAGTTCAGGGAAGTCCTGCTGAAGCTCAGGGAAGTCCTGACGACGTAAAGAATATTCTTCCAGCAACATGATCGCACAATTGGTCGAAAAGACGAGCCCCTGAACAGGATGATGCCCAATAACCGGAGGGAAGAGCCCGCCCTTCATCCATGAAATGTTATAAACAGGGAGTTCGAATTGCCACTTTTTCCGTCCAAATTGCTTTAAACAGGTGCCGTGATCTTCTTTTTCTTTGCATTTAAAGCTTATTGCTTATCGCATATTAGCTTATTGCGTACTCTCAACTTAGTGTTTTAGAGGCACTTCCACAGTTATTAATTGAAAGCGTCCCGAGGAGCTTCCATCCCTATATCATTTTGGCATTTGTATAATTGTGTGGCAAGTCCTCTCATACTCTATGCCCAGGGAAGACGAGAAATTTCCCAATTGTAATTTGTAATTGTTCAGTGCATAGGCTGTGCCTTCCGCTAAGAAGGCTTATCTAGGGACCAAACCCCTAGTCTATACACCTACTGTCCTTCCCGTTGCACTCGTCAGCTCGTGCGATACTCTAGACACACATGGGTGATCGTATCCGGGTCCTCCCCTGGGTAGGCTCGTGTCCGTCCAGGTTCTGGTACATTAACTTATCTATATGCATGGTAATTATACTTTTAAATCTCACCTTTTTTTTTTTCGAAAATGCTGAAACTAAATAAAGGTTAGCGATCCATATAAGGTGTGTGCTGCGACGGAGTAGTAATTGAAGGAAATGAGGTATAGGTAATTCTAAAATAGATAAATCAATGAATCATTAGCTGCTAACAGTTACTAATAAATGGGTACGATAAATCACTCATCAATGAGTATTGCCACTCCCACTGAAAAATGGGCAAAACCTTAATCATAAATGGATATTCGATTCCTACCGTGTAGTAAAATTAAGTTAGGATCTTATCAAGCAAGCACACACCTTTTACGATTCTTATCCTACTTACGGTTTCCTGCACATACGACTTTTCCTAGATTCAAGCTTCGTCCAGTATACATTGGCTGTCTCCAACCGGCATGATCCTTTCTGTCTGGTTCCTCTTGCCGGTGCAAGTTTAATTCTTCTTTTCTTGTTCGAATTTTCTCCTATTGAACTTCTGGTCGTGCTCCCATTTGTCCTCAGGCAGATAATATTAGTACATTATAGGAAGAAACTTGACAAGACATCGTCAATCCCCTTATTCTTGGGCAGGGTCTGACGATGTGAATCTGATTTTGATCAGTGAACGGGCCCCATATGGTACATTTTCTCACTATGAACCTGTCATTTCCAGCCTATCTGAACTATTTAATAAATGGAAACCATAACATGGGTTACGCTTCCCCTAAGCGGGCCCTCCGCATCCTATCTCTGTCTTATCTCAAATGCCAATGCTTTGAATGTATCAATATATACATTGGAAATGACGTTCAATCAAATAAACCCATACCCCACTCACTTGGCCAGGCTTCAGAATCGTCCAGTGGGCAGTGCGCTCTACACTCCAAGTTCCCTTTCTTTCAAATTCACCCCAAATTTGATATTTTACCCCTTTGAGTGTTGATTAATCACAATGAAACATTGTGACTGAGCACGGACTTGAGGTTACTAGAGTATTAAATAATCTAGGTCCTATTTAGGATTATATCTGAAAAATCCAAATTTGGCCAACGCCCACCAGCGATAACCTACCTAATCATGAAGACTGAAAATTCAAGATTGAGATCCAACTACCGACCCAGAGGCCGAAAAAACGGTCCTCCGGAAGATCCTAAACATTCGTAAAAAAGATCCAAGATCACTGAGCTAAGTTTTTTTTTAAATCACATGAATGCATTTGAATCTGGGAGTAGAATTCACACACTGGTGATTACGGAACGGTCCTCTGGAAGATCCGGAACATCCGTAAAAGTGGTCAATTCGTAAAAATGATTCTAAAGCTCCGATTTTTTTAAAATCACGTGTTGTGTTGCTACATGCATGAATTTGAATCTGGGAGTAGAATGCGCACACTGGTGATAACGGAACGGTCCTCTGGAAGATCCGGAACATCCGTAAAAGTGGTCAATTCGTAAAGATTATTCTAAAGCTCTGACTTTTTGATGTGATGCTACGTGAATGAATTTGGATCTGGGAGTAGAATGCGCACACTGGTGATCACGGAACAGTCTTGTGGAAGATCCGGAACATCCGTAAAAGTGGTCAATTCGTAAAATGATTCTATAGCTCCACGATTTTTTTAAATCACTTGTTGTTATGCTACATGAACGAATTTGAATATGGGATTAGAATGCGCACACTGGTGATCACGGAACGGTCCTCTGGAAGATCCGGAACATCCGTAAAAGTGGTTAATTCGTAAAAATGATTCTATAGCCCTGCGATTTTTTTAAATCACGTTTTGTGAATTGTAATTGTAATTGTTCAGTGCATAGGCTGTGCCTTCCGCTAAGAAGGCTTATCTAGGGACCAACCCCCTAGTCTATACACCTACTGTCCTTCCCGTTGCACTCGTCAGCTCGTGCGATACTCTAGACACACATGGGTGGTCGTATCCGGGTCCTCCCCTGGGTAGGCTCGTGTCCGTCCAGGTTCTGGTACATTAACTTATCTATATGCATGGTAATTATACTTTAAAAACTCACCTTTTGATTATAATGTCGACAATGCTGAAACTAAATAAAGGTTAGCGATCCATATAAGGTGTGTGCTGCGACGGAGTAGTAATTGAAGGAAATGAGGTTCTGTAGTGAAGTATAGGTAATTCTAAAATAGGTAAATCAATTAATCATTAGCTGCTAAAAGTTACTAATAAATGGGTACGATAAATCACTCATCAATGAGTATTGCCACTCCCACTGAAAAATGGGCAAAACCTTAATCATAAATGGATATTCGATTCCTACCGTGTATTTAAAGTAAAGTTAGGATCTTATCAAGCAAGCACACACCTTTTACGATTCTTATCCTACTTACGGTTTCCTGCACATACGACTTTTCCTAGATACAAGCTTCGTCCAGTATACATTGGCTGTCTCCAACCGGCATGATCTTTTCTGTCTGCTTCCTCTTGCAAGTTTAATTCTTCTTTTCTTGTTCAAATTTTCTTTTTCTCCTATTGATCTTCTGGTCGTGTTCCCATTTGTCCTCAGGCAGTTCATATTAGTACATGATAGGAAGAAAGAAAGAAATAGAACAAGTTAAGTGTGAGCCGCATGCATTGGTTACTTATTTGGGTCATGGTGTTGTCTTCCCTATTTATTTGCCTCTATTCGCTCTCATATCGCAACGTTTAACTCTGGATCAACAATAGAAAAGGGCCCATCAGCACTCGTAAACAAACCGCTCCAAAGCCCCCCACTCACAAAGCGAAGGCCACCCACGCAAACCAACACCATCATCGGATAGGGGAAACTTCCACCTACACGAAGACGGTGTTGGCCCGCGTGAGCAGCCCCCGATCCGTGAGGAACGGGCCCTGGACGGTCTGCCCACAAATGCCGATGGGCCCCCCTCCATTGTTGATCCAGAACTCACCCCCTTCCCTCACACTATTATGGTCGGAAAAGAGAACCCATATTTAGTAATCTATCGCGAACTGCGATGCAGAAGATATTAATAGCAAACTAATCTGGAACTGGTCTAAGACATATGACCCAGTGAGTATTGACACCTAACACTGTTGTGAATGAGCACGGACGCGAGATTTACTAGAGTATTAAATGCAAAACGCAAATTCAAAATAAAACTTGACAAGACATCGTCAATCCCCTTATTCTTGAGCAGGGTCTGACGATATGAATCTGATTTTTGATCAGTGAACGGGCCCCATATGGTACATTTTCTCACTACCAACCTGTCATTTCCAGCCTATCTGAACTATTTAATAAATGGAAACCATAACATGGGTTACGCTTCCCCTAAGCGGGCCCTCCGCATCCTATCTCTGTCTTATCTCAAATGCCAATGCTTTGAATGTATCAATATATACATTGGAAATGACGTTCAATCAAATAAACCCATACCCCACTCACTTGGCCAGGCTTCAGAATCGTCCAGTGGGCAGTGCGCTCTACACTCCAAGTTCCCTTTCTTTCAAATTCACCCCAAATTTGATATTTTACCCCTTTGAGTGTTGATTAATCACAATGAAACATTGTGACAGAGCACGGACTTGAGGTTACTAGAGTATTAAATAATCTAGGTCCTATTTAGGATTATATCTGAAAAATCCAAATTTGGCCAACGCCCACCAAATCACGTTTTGTGAAGCTACATAAATGTATTTGAATCTGGGAGTAGAATGCGCACACTGGTGATAACGGAACGGTCCTCTGGAAGATCCGGAACATCCGTAAAAATGGTCAATTCGTAAAAATGATTCTAAAGCTCCGATTTTTTTTTAAATCACGTGTTGTGATGCTACGTGAATACATTTGAATCTGGGAGTAGAATACACACACTGGTGATCACGGAACGGTCCACTGGAAGATCCGGAACATCCGTAAAAGTGGTCAGTTCGTAAAAATGATTCTATAGCTCTGCATTTTTTTTAAAATCACTTTTTGTGAAGCTTTATGAATGGGTTTGAATCTGGGATCACGGAACAGTCCGGAAAATCCGTAAAAGTGGTAAATTCGTAAAAATGATTCTAAGGCTCCGATTTTTTTTTAATCACGTGTTGTGATACTATATGAATAAATTTGAATCTGGGAATAGAATGCACACACTGGTGATCACGAAACGGTCCTCTGGAAGATCCGGAACATCTGTAAAAGTGGTCAATTCGTAAAAATGATTCTATAGCTCCGTGATTTTTTATTAATCACTTGTTGTGTAGCTATATGAATGAATTTTAATTTAAAACAGACAACCGTATATTTTAAGATTGATTCTTGTCAATGTGAATATCTCGACAATCGCATTGCCCAGGCTTTGCAAAAAGGCTTAGTGTATAGGTCACAACTACAAAATTAAATTTAAATCTCATTTACTAATCTTTTCATAAAAACCAGGTAACTTTTGGGTATTTTAACGAGATTTTTTTTTACGAATAAAGTGGCCAATAAATAAAGAGTAAATTTGTTACCCAATTAAAAAATGTTGTATAGGTGAAAGTTCATGCTTTTCCGTTGATTCTGACTCCAAACCCGTTCGAACCACACCCAAATTCAAAATGCACCAATACCAACAAGCTTTGCAAATTAGCAAAATGGGAAGTATTGAAATTTTAACCATATTTTTAAAAACAAAATTTTTGTATAGTTATAATAATTCTACTAATTCAATTCCAAGATTCCAAGTTCAGGGAAGGTCTGCCGAAGGACAGATAAGTCCTGCTGAAGCTCAGGGATGTCCTTCCGAGGTTCAGGGAAGTCCTTCCGAAGTTCAGGGATGTCCTACCGAAGTTCAGGGAAGTCCTGCTGAAGTTCAGGGAAGTCCTACCGAAGTAAAGAATCTCCTTCCAGCAACATGATCGCACAATTGGTCAAAAAGACGAGCCCCTGAACAGGATGATGCCCAATGAGCGTGGGGAAAAACCTGCCCTTTATCCACGAAATGTTATAAACAGGGAGTTCGCAATGGCAACTCTTCCCGTTCAAATGGCTTCAAACAGGTGCCCTGGTTTTCTTCTTCCTCTCCGCATTTAAAGCTTATTGCTTATCGCATATTAGCTTATTGCGTACTCTCAACTTAGTGTTCTAGATGCACTTCCACAGTTATTAATTGACAGCTTTCGATGCCTGTACCATTTTTGCATTAGTATAATTGGGTTGTTCGACTTTGAAAAATATTCAGATTTTTATACATCATCTGATAGAGCTTCGTTTTCTGAGCCCAACGATATTTTTATCAATCCCGTAGACATTCATCTCGATTTTTAAATCAAGATTCAAATTCTTGATCGTTGACACTAATGGCGGTAAGCTTCAATCGGTATTATCCGCGGATTAAATCCCGGTCCAGAATGTCCGGCTGCTTTGATGTCGACATCAGAGTTATTCAGCACGATTCTATGCAAACAATTCGCAGATTATCCAAACAGGCACAGTATTAAAAGTTAATCCGAGTTGGAGCTTACCGCCATAAATCTTTTCGTTGACAGCTCGCTCCCATCCAGTATTTTACGATCGATTATGGCCGCCATAAACTGGCTGAGTTTCTGGTAGGGAACATAAGATCTGAAGTTTGGGTTGTGTCGTTTGACGTGTAAACGATCAAATTTGAACGTTTATACGTCAAATGAAACAACCCAAACGTCAAATCATATGTTCCATACCAAAAACTCAGCCAGATTGTGGCGGCCATAAGCACTCGTAAAATGCTGGATACAACATCCCACCAAGGGGCGCTAAGATGGTGATTTTTGCTAATGTAGTCGTACTTATTTAAAATAGTTCCAGTGTACCAAAATTGATGAAATTTTGGATTTCGGTTCCATTTTTAATGCAGATAACGAATATGTATTTATCTCAATACCCATAAACAGCCCAATTGTGTGGCAAGTCCAATCATACTCTATGCCCAGGGAAGACGAGAAATTTCCCAACCCGAAAAATTCCTAGACCGAACCGGGAATCGAACCCAGTCACCCTCAGCATGGTCTTGCATTGTAGCTGCGTCTTTACCGACTGAGCTAAGGGAGTGCCCTGATGGTCCCTCGCAATTCCAGCATTGTTTTGTAATAATATGAGCAATAATAAAAAAAATAAAATTTAAAGCGATCTCTCCAACTTCCGCTGTTTCTTCACAATTCTGTCTAATTTTCATGCTTATTGTACGGGTACTAGTCTCCCGAAAGTCTCCCATGTTATTTCTGATGTGTTCTACGGTATTTCGACGCCCATTATCTTTGTATGATGATCTTGAGTTCCTAGTTGCTCTTATAAAACCGCAACACCAGTGTGGAAAATAGACAGTGTCTCCGGATGTTTTCTTAACGAGAATCACTCCATCACTCCATCGTATCGTATATGCTCCATTTTGCAGCTCTTCTTTCACTTTTACTTTGTTGACTTCATTGTACGGGGAAAATATGTAGGTAGATATATACATTATTAGCAATGGGCTGTGATATAACTACAACGCGATGGCTATTCAGAATGGTTCAAGGGATGTGAAATGAGGGAATATTTAAATTTACCACAATTTAAAGTATTCCAATGCAACAGTAAATTTGTTGAAAATATGAAACGCACCTTTGAAAAGTGAATTAAAAAGTGAACAACGTCCAGTATCATCACTTACTCCCACATGCAATCTGCCTCGACCAACCTGGCACAACGCACCCTAACCCTCATTCCTACAGTAAAATATTCCGTTCTATTCCCGCAGAGTCTATCACGCGAAAGCCATCAACAACATTTTGGACGCCATCGGCAACACACCCCTGGTCAAGCTAAATAAAATTCCCAAAGAATTCGGCGTGAAGTGCAATGTTTGTAAGTAGAACCTCTATTCATACCGACCTTCCGAAAATGCGAATCCTTATCCCTTTCTAATCCCTCTAACCAGACGTCAAATGCGAATTCCTCAACCCGGCCGGTTCGGTCAAGGACCGCATCGGTCTCCGGATGATCGAGGAAGCCGAAGAGAAGGGTCTGCTGAAACCGGGCGCAACCATCGTGGAACCAACTTCCGGAAATACCGGCATCGGGCTGGCCCTGGCGGCCGCCGTCAAGGGCTACAAATGCGTAATCGTCATGCCGGAGAAGATGTCCAACGAAAAGGTCGACACCCTGCAAGCGTTGGGCGCCAAAGTCATCCGAACACCGAACGAAGCTGGCTTCGATCAACCGGAAGGGCTGATTGCCGTTGCCCAGAGACTGCAACGGGAACTGCCCAATGCCATCATCCTCAACCAGTATACCAATTCGGGCAATCCGCTATCTCACTACGATGGAACTGCGACTGAAATCATCAAACAGCTGGACGGAAAGGTTGATATGGTGGTTATGGGAGCCGGAACCGGAGGAACCGCCACCGGACTGGGTAGGAAGCTGAAAGAACACAACCCGAAATGCAAGGTGGTATGTTCGGATCCGCTGGGATCGATCATGGCCTTTCCGGAAAGTTTGAACAAGACTAGCTGCAAATTCTGGGAAGTAGAAGGCGTGGGATACGACTTCATTCCGACGGTGTGTGACCGCGGTGTGGTGGATGAGTGGATCAAGTACAACGATAAGGATGCATTAACCACGGCCCGCAAGCTGATCGCCGATGAAGGACTTCTTTGCGGTGGAAGCGCTGGGGGCAATACCTTTGTTGCATTACAAGCTGCCAAGCAGCTCAAGGAAGGCCAAAATGCAGTAGTTATTCTGCCGGATAACATCCGTAACCACCTGACCAAGTTTGTGTCTGACAATTGGATGGAAGCGAGAAACTTCATGGAATCCGTCAATGTTCAAAATCACAAGTAAGTTTGAACCATTTTCCAGCGAGACAACGTGATAATATATTACCTAATCATTTAATCTCGAACCTAGATGGTGGAATAACCAGGTATCAACGCTAGACCTGGCCACGCCGGTCACGATCACCGTGGACGTTTCGATCAATGAAGCCGTAAGAATCATGAAGAGCCGCATGTTCAACCAACTTCCTGTCATCAATAACGACGGTTCGATCCGAGGTGTGGTGTACCTGGCAAATCTGATCGGAAAGTTGCTGAACGGTATGGTTCAACCAACGGATCCGGTTTACCGTGCCATCTTCAAGCAGTTTGTCAAAATTGGCCGCAACTGCACGATGGGACGAGTTGCTCGCATTCTGGAGAAGGATCCGTTCGTTCTGGTGACGGAATCGAACATCATAAGTAATTTTGATTGGAAATTGTTTAAAATATGAAATGCCTAATTTTTCGAAACTATAATTTTCAGATGGCAACAAGGAACAGACGGAGCTGGTCGTCGGATTGATCACCCAGAGGGATATTTTGCATTACATGACCGATGTTTGAACACCGGAATCAGTTTTTTATTTAAACTACATTAGTAATAAGCAACAATTTTTAAGTGATAAGTAAAATAGTATGAGCTTAATATATGTTATGAAACAAATCTTGGAAATAGGTAATTGATTCGAAAATATCACGACTTACCTTAGTGATGCTGCATTTTCAATTAATTTGAACACTAAATTTCAATCACTATTGGTATTTCTTTCCAAAGCTAATGCACAATAATTGTAATTATTATTATTATGTATAATTATTACCTAAAGCTGACATATTTAAAAAACAACATCCGGACACCAACAGAAAAAAAAAAACTTCCACGCACAGTTTTTTTTTCAAATTTCCACGCGCTGTAAAGCTAGGATTGGGCGTCTCCGAGGTCGAGATCGATTTTTTGTACACGCTCTCCCGGGGGGAACCTCTCGATTAAAGAGCCTGAATTTATAAAGAGGCGACATCTTATCTATTTGACAGGTCTTCTGTTCGTTTGGAATGACTTTTCCTATGACTTTGACAGACAATCGATTGTTCCAATTTTGACATGTCGTCTCTTTATAAATTCAGGCTCTTTACTCTCGATTAATTCAGTGCCAACATTTCAAAGGGGCGTAATTGCATTTGTAAACAATGGCTTTAGCCGTCGATTTCTCGTAAATAAAAGCTCACTCCTCCAAATTAACAATGCTAGTTGGTAGAGGAAACATTCTTCTATCTGTTGGTGCAATTAATTTTCATGAGTGAGCTTTTATTTGCGAGAAATTGACGGCTTAAGGCATTGGTTACAAATGCAATTACTCCCCCTTTGAAATTATGGCACTGAATTTTTGATTGTCCACTTCAAGCTGAACATTGCATTAGGTCCTAACTAACATTGGCAGATTCTCTTCGTAGACTTTCTCTTTGCATCCTCACGGCCATGACATTCCCAGCTATTTTCAGCTCACAGGTCGACGAAAGAAGCTATGAAGCTATTATCTACACGGATAGAAATCTCCTTATACCTTTTGGAAAATTTCCATTGCTGATTATTCATAAATTGTATAAGTCAACTAATAAGCAGACGCCATGCAAAAAGTTAATAAAGATCATGTGTCAAATGAAATGTATAAGCGGTCACACATACCTTTAATGCATTCTAAGAGGACCTATGTGGTTTGTCTAATGGAATGTATAAGGCTGATGCTTTGGCAAAAATGAATAAGTGAAACACATTAATCAAATAATTGATTTTCGTTTCGTGTATCTTCTAATACGACAAACATGATAAGAAACGGTTCTGTGCTCAAGTTATTAACGAAATAGGAAGTCGATGAAGAGAATCGATCAATGCAAGACCAACCATTTAAAATGGCCTTGACTCCATTTTGTAAACAAACCTTGTTAGGCCATTTTCTCGCGAACCGAAACCTTCATTCGCAAACCTAAACCACAATCGGGTAGAGGAGAATTTCCCCTACCTGTCCATTATGTTGGTTTGCCTTTGCGGACTTCGGTACGCGAGAAAATGGCCTAACAAGGTTTGTTTACAAAATGGAGCTAAGGCATTTCAATTGTTGGTCTTGAATGTTACTTAGGACGTAATGCAAGTTCAGCTTGATTTTCCGCTCAAAAAATCGATTAACTTGCTGCGATTATCAGATAATCGCAGCAAGTTAATCGATTTTTTGAGCGGCAAATCAAGCTGAACATTGCATTACATTGCATTGCATTGCATTACTATTGAAGAATCAAATAGACGATTGACTCACAGATGGCGAGTGGGTGAAAATGGGAATGAAGTTTTGATATCTGTTTATGTACCTGATTATTTTTTACTGAAATGGTTATGGAACTTTATATGAACGTTTGTGTGAAAAAGTTTTAAACTTATGTATTATGTTCTTTTTTTTTTTTGGAAATGAGCCTTACAAATAATGGGTTGTCAACTAGGGGCATCCCACTCTAAACTTTGTATTTTTCCTAATATACATATAAAGATCTTAGTGATATCTAAGATACCCAAAAATACTTAAAATTACTTAAGAAATATCTAGCGTTAGTTTATTTGCTTGGTTGCTATGTCAATTTAATTTGCTTGTTTATCCAATGTCAGGCGTTTTGTGTGGATATTGGTTAAATTGTTAAACAATTAACATTCATTTGATTAAGAGCGTGAACAGCTTTAGGTGTTCCGAACCATCTTCGGTGTAATCTGTTCACCATGTACCAGAAAGAATTAATTCTGATAGGCATTGGAACCTTTGTTGTTACTCGTTCCAGTTCCATAATTTGTATAACCAATCTAATAGTGAATTTTGTGTTGTTCTTTTTTTCCGCTCGGTTCTTGGCTATGTGACCATGAAAATGCCTGATAAGAACATAATTGGATGTACGAAACCATGTGACCATACTATCACCTATATTCTCGTTTACGTCCAGACAGTATGTTAACGAGAATATGGGCGTATTGCGGAAACGCAAATCTCTTAGCTTTCCACCTTCTAAACGCAGATACTGTTTATTACAGTAGATAGGGGTAAGAGGGGCATAGTGAGCATCCCGTGCTCCAGCTTGAACTTCCGGCCGTTCGGAACAAATTGGTTAGTGGTAGGATCAATATCATAGTGATATTGAACCTACTACCAGTTGATTTGTTTCATGCAGCTGGAGATCCAGAGCCAAAGTGTGGAATGCTCACTATGCCCCACCTGTTCACTATGTCCCTTCTTCCCCTAATAAACCATAAAGGCCACTAGACACAGTATAAGCAACATAGTCAGAATTATTTAAACGAATGGATTTAGTTTTCGTTGTTTTCCTACGTATAATTAAAACAAGTAAAACGTTGTGTTCAATGTGATATAATAATTGCATTAATTTTTCAAAGTAAACATTATAGTAGCTTATTCAAAAGGAGAGTTAAAACGGCCATTCCCATTCAACACCCAGTAGATCGACAAACTTTTCTTCCTGCATTTGCTCAGGCCTGCACGTTTTCACGGCAACAGTTCCTCGATACTGCAAAAACAAAATTGTAGTCAGATGATTCGCTGCTAGGTAGGTCCACGGTACGAGAGGGAGAGAAAGAGAAAAGGACTAGTTGTCATTCATATCTGAATACACCAATATTCATCATCGCAGGATCTTTGTGCACCGAGCGGTTATATGTGAGCCAATACACATTTTGAGATCAGTCGGTCGGTAAATATCGTTCAACTTGTACTGAAAATATCATTCTTTGTAACTAGCTCTTGAAGCATATTTACAAGCTGAATCGCTGAAAAATATAAATTAAATAATACTAATTCCAACACATAATAAAAATACTTAACACTCCTATTTGTATAAATACAAGACGACCGACAACAACAAACACATGCTTTAGCAACCGGTTATCAAAAAATAAGTGTTACTTCGATGGAAATGTATAGCCATGGTTGAAAATACTTAAAAATACTTAAGAATACTTACGCGGGATTTACAAATATTTTATTGATATTAGGTACGAAGTTTAGAGTGGGATGCCCCTAGGTTGTCAAGAACATTAATAAAATTCCACACATTTTTATTGACGGATTTCCATGTGAAATTCCACATGATTTTGATGTGACTATACATAAACAGAATCCACTCAGAAGCACACATGAAATTTATGAGTCATGTGTGGTTTGAGAATTTTAATGGGAAGTCAGTAAGGTCCATGGATGGCTTTGTATTGTCGGTCAAATTTACGTGGAATATATCGCGAACTGGAAATCATTAATTTAAAGCAAAGACAACAAATCAAGAAGACTGGCAAATTTGCCAGAATCTAAGCGACAGATACAGTAGCGCTGCACTTGACTGAAGGTGGAAGCAACGCATAGAAAAATGAACAAATACACAAACCCTTCTTCTGAGGATGTAATCTTTGCTATCAAATTCGTTCGAAGCATTTACCTTTGAGCGGCAGATGACGCGATTGTACCTGTCTCATAGCGTTTGTATGAGAAAATGGAAGAGTTGCCAGTCTTCTTGATTTGTTGTCTTCGTTTAAAGGCAACCTATTCGCGATATATTCCACGTAAAGTTGATCGATGTTACAAAACCATCTATGCACCACATACATACAGACATACACACTTAATCTAGCTCGATAAAATCTCCAAAAGCCGATTACCTCGGCATTTACTTTTGATGATATCTCTGCAAAATATCTGTATATTAGCTGATATCGCAGTAAAACGTTTTTGCAAAATAGATCGCAGAACTACTCGACTGTTGGAATCTCGGTGAAAAAATTTAAGTGTGTAACACATTGAATTTTTCTCACTGTAAAACATTGCCGCTGAAACATTACCGTCATCTGCTGAGTACACTGTGGTGGGCAGTACGCTGAACGGATGGCGGTAGTGTGTAAACGTCAAACGCAAGGGAATTTTTGCTAAGATACTTTTGAATTGACCGTTAAATACTTGTTCGAAGAACAACTTGCCAGTGTTATGTCTGTTTGTCTGTGTATGAACCTTACCGACTACCATAATCATTACCATTAAAGTTCTCAAATCATAAATAAAATGGTTCGAATATAATTCGCTTCCTAAAATGAAGAATGGAACAAAATCTAGTCGAGCATGCAAGCAATCGAAAATATCCGTATCCCCAGATGGATTGCAAACCATGGAGGAAAAATGCAACTGTTGTGTGTGTGTATGTATGTGTGTATTCAATCTAACCCCCACTGGCCGGCAGTGGTATTATGGAAGAAGTTTGCTTACAACAATCCTTGATGTAATAATTTAAAGCAAGTTTAGTCCGGGAGTTAGAAAGCGATAGCTCTACTGCAGATTCACCAACCCATTTCAGAGTGCCTGGTAATTCACGTCCATTCCGAGGTTACTTTCACATACAATATGATTGATTATAAATCAGATGGATCTCACCAAATTCTGCCTCCGAAAAAGGACCGGTTAGTTCACTCGCGGTAATCAAAAAAAAATCTTCCGCGTTGTTTTTACAACCCAACACGACATTTTGAATCACATTCGAAGTTTTTCATTTGCACCGAATTTTTGCTTGGAAGGCAGAACGCCAGCACCAAGAAAAAAAACCACAAACAAGCGAAATTAAAAACCGACCGACACCACAGCAACACAGCTACTCGAAACAAATTCTTGTCCCAGATTTTTCACGTTAATTACAATATCACAAAAAAAAACTTCTTAAGACGTGATAAATCTTAATTTACACTTATCCACACGCGAAAACTAATATTTGTTTGATTTGGTACCATTGAGGAAAAATGCAACTGTTGGAGTTTTATGGTACATTCGAGGCTGCGTACGCGGCAGTTGTGTAGGTCAGATCAATCGATGAAGAAGGTATCTTTTTTGTATCAGTTGTTGCAAGCAAGACCAAGATGGCACCAATCCAACTAGTGTCTGCTATCACATTTGGAGGTTAAGTGAGACGCTTGGGCAGACTCAGAAATCGTTCTAGGGTGGCTTTCATCGCACCCGAGAAAATGGAAGACGTATGTGGCGAATCGCACTTCGACTGTTTTGGGGCTACACAGCAAAAAAAATGTAATATCGATCAATGTAATTCAAGCTGATGTATGAAATAATGATGTAATAGCAAAAAGCAGATACAATATTACATCAATGGATGTAATTTTGTTCGCAAAATCGATGTACATCGTACAACGTTATATTACACAACCGATGGATTGACCTGGTTGCAGCAGTTTGGATGTAATATTCAACAACTTTTTTTTCTGTGTACTACCCTCGTTACTACCAAACGGTGGAAACTAACGATTTTAAATTGGCTCAATACACATGGCTTTTATGTTTTCACATAACCATACACATTTTTTTAAGGATAATGCTAGGGGAAAGCCAGCTGTACCGAAAGTTAATATTTTCACTCCGAGTAAACTTGAGTAACTCATAATTAGTCAATAATGATCAAAGTAGTCTGGCCTTACATACATCAACAAATACAAATTACAGTGTGAATAAACATTATGTGTCAGAGGAGAAGGAGAATCTGAATTATTTTTATTAATTTCTTGATGCAAATCGTTATTTAATTAATTGAATTCATTCACAGCATGACATCTAAGCGAAATCTAAGAACTTTGCTTTGAAGGGAAATAAGGTAAAAATGCTTTATTGCAAATTTCATCATTTCAAATAAGAATGAATAAGTTGCGAATTCAAGATGGATGAGAGCTTGATTTGGTTCCATAAAGGAAACATAAAATTTTAAATATGGCTATACGATGACAATGTATAGTTATTATAGTTATTTTTTCTGAAAACCATGACAACCAGCATTATTTTCTAGACTTCTCTGAATGCCCAAGTATTATTGCAGAACTATTAGGTTATTGCCTCAAAGTTCTGCATTAATTCTTGGACATTCAGACAAAAGTAAAAGAATACTATTACAAAGTAGTAGTCGTAACATTGATGCCTTTCGAAGATTCAAATTGTGGTTAATTTAACCAAATGCACTTCGACAAATTTATCATATTTTGAATCTGCAAATGCTATGGTCAACGTCGACCGATAACAGCCTGCACTAGATTCGGATGAAAACGGCTAACAAAGGATTGGCACGAAGCAGTAGAAAGGTCATGGGATCTATCTATGGATGGTTATCCAGTGTAAACCACCATTTTTTCTCTTTATTTATACAGCTATTCCACTACGACGCCCACTTTCATCAGGATTCACCTTTCGACAATGGGAAGCTGCAGAATTTAGAAATATTTATCACCGTTGAACGAGGGGGACGACTCTATCTACGATGCAGAAAAGATTGTGTTTTTCTGTGGCTAGCTGCACGCACGCGGAGTAGATTGGCGTTGACGGCACCGTCGAAAAATTTGCGCTTTCAGCAAATATAGACAGTTTCTTATAGAAATTTTCGGTGGAGTGAAAGGATAGTACAAAGTCCGCCATGTTTCACGCACAGTCTGACGTTTGCTTATGGATTTTCTCATAGGAGTAAAGAGCTACAGAGTCGCCGTCAACGCCAATAGAAGGAAGATTTACGTCTATTTTAAGATTTCCTGCAAAAAGATGAAGCACGATGCAAGTAGATACGAGAAATTAAAGATGATTTTTCGAAGATTGATTCGCTAGTGTGAGATTTTTTGAGCATCTAGAATTGAGATTTAGATGTGTCGCCCCCCTCGCCGTTGAACGTCTTTCTTTGACATTTGGGGAATAAACACAACAAAGTTGCTGTGTTGCCGTGCATCGCATGTTGGGCAACTCGAGTTACTCAGAGTTGCTCAAAATTAACTAAAATATTACTCATCATCAAAAGCTGTCTTGCCCCCAGGGATAATGCAATGTTCAGCTTGAAATGGTTGATCAGGTTTTATACACTGATAAAATTTCAAAGATTGTTTTTATGTGTCCCACACATGAGTTTTTGCAATGTGATCAACAAATGATAGTTATGTGTCGGACACATACTTAATACAAAGATGAATAATAAGATGAAACTGTCGGAAGAAAAACTTTCTATTTTAGTGTCTTCTTTCACGGTCCCTTTCATCCAATGAAAACCCCCCGTATTCAAGGTAATTTTGTGGTTTTGCTGCCCCCTCGGAAGAGATGAAATTTTGCGCTCATTTTTATCAAAACAATCAAACCAAAATCAGAGATGTCCCATTTTTTAATTACTCGATTAACAACTAATCGATTATTTTTTGTTCGCTGTGCTGCAATGAGAGTGCAGCACATGTTTGAAACGATCGGTGATGATCCTGTGGAGATGTTAATGCTTATATCGGCATGATCTAACCGATTATAAATAGTTTACTTTTCGGTTCGTTAATCGATTAAACGATTATTCGAATGAAAATCGGACATCACTAGATGAATGTGAAACGTCATTTCAAATAAAAGGCCGTTCATAAATAATGATACAATTTGAAAGGGACCGGGACTAATCACAAATTACGTCTCCATGGTAACTGAAATAAACACGAGTGTTCACCGGTTGCTTAATATGTGTACACATAAAAGCCATGTGTAACAACACATACTATTGATTTAACTCATAAATTTCATGTGTGCTTCTGGGTGAATTCTGTTTATGTGTGGTCACATGAAAATCATGTGGAATTTCACATGGAAATTTGCCAATAAAAATATGTGGAATTGTATTATACCCCGTTCACATTACAGCCTATATCACGTAATATAGGCTGTCTTGCAATGAGCACTCATACATAGGATTTCCAGTGAAAACTAGATGTATAAGTGCTCATTGCAAGACAGCGTATATCACGTGATATACGCTGTAATGTGAACGGGGTATTAGTGTACCCTCTCTAGTTCTTATGTTGGCCGCGGGGGTTAACTTTACAGACTTTACATCTCGAAATACCCTGGTGAATACCTCCCTCTTGATTGCATCTAACGAATCACCCCTCGATAAAATAAAATCTTGTTCATCGATTATTTTCGTTGTTTTCCGACTAAACTCGACGAACACCATCAAACTGTCACCGAGCGTCGCGACGCCTCCGCGAACCGAATTTTGACACATCAGCTAATCATCGAGCAAAACGCGAAGGGAGAAAAAGTGCATCGCAAAGGAAAACCGATCGCGAGTCAAATTTTTTCGCTGTATGTTTATCGCGAAAGTTGTGTCCACCGTCGTCGCGAATTCGTGCGAGAAAAAGCCTGCAGATTAGTGGTTTCCAAACGGTTACAATATTGACCAAACGGGAACCGATGATGTGCTGAGTGTTGTGTATTCTCTGCATCCCCGCTGCAGTTCCTCTTTCAAGGAAGGAAGGTGGTAGATGTGGCGAAAGTTAAGCTAGCTGCTGCTGCTGCTGGCTGCCTCATCTTTCACTTTGTCGTTCTTGGTAAGCGGAGCAAGAGGAAGAAGTGAAAGAAAGAAGAAGATAATCGGTACTAGCGGAGCGGCTTAAGTTTTGAGTGTTTGGTTGAACGGGAGAAGGGGGGCGACTACTCTCACACTCTCACCGTCGTCCCCAGCTGTCGGCAGGAGCAAGAATGGCCCTTAAAAAGGTGAAAGGTAACTTCGAGCGGATGTTCGATAAGAATCTGACGGACTTGGTCCGAGGGATCCGCAACAACAAGGACAATGAAGCCAAGTACATCGCTCAGTGCATGGAGGAGATCAAGCAGGAACTGCGACAGGACAACATCAACGTGAAGGCGAATGCCGTGGCCAAGCTGACGTATCTGCAGATGTGCGGATACGACATATCGTGGGCCGGGTTCAACATCATAGAGGTGATGAGCTCGAATCGGTTCACGTGCAAACGGATTGGATACCTGGCCGCTAGCCAGTGCTTCCACCCGGACAGTGAACTGCTAATGCTGACAACTAACATGGTCCGGAAGGATCTGAGCTCGACGAATCAGTACGACGCGGGCGTGGCACTGTCCGGGCTGAGTTGTTTCATTTCCACCGATCTCTCGAGGGACTTGGCGAATGACATCATGACACTGGTAAGGCGGAGTTTGTTTTGGGATGGCGTGACGCAATTTGAACAATAATTATTCTCATTCGTCGTTTTAGATGAGTTCGACGCGGCCGTACCTTCGGATGAAGGCAGTGCTAATGATGTACAAGGTGTTCCTGCGGTATCCGGAAGCACTGCGTCCAGCTTTTCCGAAGTTAAAGGAGAAACTGGAAGATCCGGATCCGGGGGTGCAATCCGCCGCGGTGAATGTCATCTGCGAACTGGCCCGTAAGAATCCGAAAAATTACCTCTCTCTGGCACCGATTTTCTTCAAACTGATGACCACTTCCACCAACAACTGGATGCTGATCAAGATCATTAAACTGGTAAGTGTTTGTTTGTACGGTTTGACCCCGCCGGGTGCGTTTGGGCACTTTCTCTAACCACAACGATATATTTTTCACGACACAATTACGCATGAAAACTACGACGACGACGACGATGACGACGAGGGTAGTTTGCCAGCCTGACGGCTATCGAACCGGCCCTGGGGAAGAAACTGACCCATCCGTTGATTGAGTTGATTTCCAGGTTTCTACCATCACGAACATCCCAAGCTATTTAACTCATCCGTCTCGTTTGTGTTTCTGCTTCTCTTTCTTTCCCATTGCAGTTTGGTGCTTTAACTCCGCTAGAACCTCGATTAGGCAAAAAGCTAATTGAACCGTTGACCAATTTGATTCATAGGCAAGTTTTAGAAGGATGTTTTGGTTTATGTTTGTTTATGTCCTGTAGCTAGAATTTAGTAGATAGATGGGCGAGGCGTATGTGGGGAAGGAGTTGAGCAAACGCGAGAAGCTCGAGGAATTCCGGTCTGGTCAGTAGATGTCATACTTTTGCTAGATCAGGACCAAATGAAGTGGATCAACTAAGGAATCGTGAAGACTGATGGAGTTTTCATGTTTTCGAACTAAGCAGAGGATTTAGAAAGTGTGCAATAATCTATCACTAGCCGTTCAACGAGGAAAAAGCAAAGTAATTCCATAAAATGTGAGTGATAGTAACAACAATGTCACAGGCGAACTTACGGAATACGAAGTTAAAAATTTTGCTAAAGAAAGGGTAGTTGTTCCCAGATTCCCTCCTCGCTGCTTTTCCTCAATCGGAAGGGGGAATATGTTTTATGACGAGAATAAAAATAAATGCTTCTTATGCATTTTGGAGGGGCACTGGATGAATTTCTGCCCCAGCGGAAGGCAACAATGGAACGAAGAACAGTGTATATGGCTAACGCGGATGAAGTGATAGGGGTGCTTGAGAAAGATGTAATGGAAATGGACATTATGACCGCGAAGGCCATTATGGGGCCTCCCTTAGCTCAGTCGGTAAAGCCGCAGCTTCAAAGCAAGACCATGCTGGAGGTGACTGGGTTCGATTCCCGGTCTGGTCTAGGAATTTTTCGGGTTGGAAAATTTCTCGACTTCCCTGAGTATATAGTATGATTGTACTTGCCACACAATTATACTAAAGCAAAAATGGTACAGGCATCGAAAGCTCTAAATTCATAACTGTGGAAGTGCATCTAGAACACTGCGAAGAAGAAGAAGAAGCCGAAAAAACACCAACTTCATTTTTAATTTTTTTAACTTGCATATAATTGCAGGATTTTTAGGGAAACATGTTTATTCGGCTACATAAAACTAATTTTAAGATTCCTGTAGTGTAGATTTGGTCGTGCCGGATTCTTATAGCTCTCCGAAAGATCTGATGGAACATCCGTAAAAGTGGTCAGTTATTAAAACTCATCCTAGAACGCCACGCTTTTTTGGAAAATGCTTGTATTTGCGTTATCAAACCAATTTTGGACTTGTGACCGGAATACGAACCCTTGGGGTTACATAGTGGTCCTCTGGCGGATCAGGAACAACCGTAAAAGTGATCAATTCGTGATACTCATCCTAGAGCGCTGCGATTTTTTAGAAAATATATTGTCAGAACAATTTTTGACTTGTGACCGTAGATGTGTTATCTGATAAAATTTGGACTTGTGACTGAAATATGAACCCTGGGGCCAGAGTGGGTCTCTGGAAGCTTCGAAACAATTGTAAAAGTTATCCATTCATGATACCAGGGCTGGTAGCGATCACTGCTGTCAAAAATAGTGATTTTTGTGATCATGTTGAAGAAATAAGTGACCAAATAGTAATTTATAGTTGTAAAAATAGTGACTAAAAAGTGACCTAAGAGAAGAATAGACCACCAAATAAATGTTTGATGTTTTAGACTTATTCAATTAGTAGATAGAATAGAAAGTGTATGGCCAAATTAGTCGGGGTATCTACTAACTGCAAAAACCTGGAAACCGGGAATCCTCAGGAAATTTTATATTTCCTTAAAATACCTGGAAGTCTCAGATAATTTAATAATTTTCTTACTAGTAGTGGTGTAGTGGTAAGTGTAATTGCCTCTCTCACCCCAATGGGCCTGGGTTCAATCCCAGTCGTCGCCGTCGGGATTGTCTGAGGCATAAAATCTCTGGTCAGTAAAGTAAAGCCATTGGTCCTCGGTCCACGAATGATCGATTCGGTACTTTTTAAAATATGTTTATATTAGTTGATTAAACACAATATTAATAGAAAATATCTACCTATTTAAGTCTTTATTACGACTTTCTTGCGCCTCTTCTGACAATTGGCCTATTGGAACTAGAAAGCTTTCTACAACTTTATATTCGTGAATCAGAATTTTGTGAACAGCAACCGGTCTATAATACCAGCGGTACAATTCCACAAATTTCTCAGCAGTTGCTCGGCAGTAGCTATCAAACTTTTGACGTAGGACTACGTCTGTGATTTCTATATACACTAGGTACAGGCACACTTTGTGAAAACCAAAAATGGAACGTGTAACGAAATTATGAAAGATTTTGAACGTTAATAACTCAGCTGCCCCTGGACCAATTTCAATAATTTTATCACCTATCGATCAGAAATCTACTCATCAACAATGCTTCCGACTGTTGATTTTAAACAAGAAACTATCGAAAAAGTGGTAAATGTCAAGCATTGTCCAAAAGCGTCGAAATAACTAACAAATCCACCAATAGATCAATGAAAATGCTGAGGTTTTGACAGAACTATGCTGTGGCTACCACAGTATTTTACGTTTGATCGTCCATATACAGTAGCGCCAAAAGCATGCTGTGGGGGGTTCAAAACTTGACCATCTGAAATTATCAATTACATACATGCATATTCTGCTTCCCCAACACTGTCACCAGAGAGCCGTTAGGAGACGAAACAAGTAGAAGTGGAGGATGCAATTGCATAACATTTTGCACACTCATCGTCAAATTCAGAACCACACGCCCCCAACGACCACACAAAATGCTTTCCAGAGTTGTAATCTTGTAACCAGACTTGGCAGAAGGGGTGCAAGTGATTTTGATCGATTATCTTCATCGACTTTCTGTTTCGTTAATAACTCGACGGCAAACACATTCATTGATACATTTGTTATTCTGGATGACATTATTATATAAGAACACGTAGTCCTACGTCACCATTGCGTACAACCCCATAGGGCTGTCCCTTGTAGTTTTTAGTATTTATTTCCATGCCAGATGCCAGAGTTTGAAGGATTGCAGCACATCGTCGTATTAGCTCTAGATCAAGCCCAGGGATATCAGCTGATTTTCTGGATTTTGGAGAAACTTACGAGCGGAATTTCCATCATTCGACGTACCTGCACCTTCTGAGCGCGGCTGATCGACCATTAGACCCATTTCTGTCTTAAACCTGTGCTGAATGTGTTTCTTGCGAGCTTTCACTATGTCCTCGCCTCTCCACGGGCTTGTCATTTCTTCACGGGTAATTTAAAAGAAATATTAATAAAAAGCTCAAAGAATCTAATAGATAGTCCATTATGAAAAGTGCTGACGTCGATGGTTTTACTCTCAACTCGCTTAATGTTGTTCATTTCCTCTGGCGTAGCTTTACAGATGTAACAGGTCTGCGAAGATTTTGTTAATGTTATCGCATTAATGGCTTTTCCATCAACCATGCTTGGTATGCACAGTTGTACACACCAACTGCTCATTTGTTAATTTGAAATTAGTTTTTCTTTAAAGTAATTGATAGATTAGGATCATACTTTACTATAGATATGCAGTAGGAGTAGGTAAAGCTTAACATTTGAATCAACACCAATGAATCTTTGCACTTAAAGTCCAAGATGTGCAGCTTCATTCTCTACACAGATAAAAAATCTGAATTTTAATTGTGATGTAAACATCCATTCACGTAGACTTGTATTTCATTTCACGCAACCGAGCAACTTGCAAACAATGTTGTTTACAAAGATTGGATTTTGTATACAATATTTGCTACATTGCATGAAATGTGTCAGAACTTTACATGATATATAATGTAAACGTATATGATATGTGACGCTCCATTTATGTGCATCGTATTGAACAGCCATTTACACTACTTTTTCGAACTGTGTATAAAGAAATCCTGCCTTCTTTTCTATTTAATATTGGTGCGCCGCGGCTTTTTCAGAAAATTTCAAAATGCGCCGCGGTAGCAAAAAAGTTGGGAACCACTGCTGTAGTCTCATCAAATCCCCATTTAGCAGTCAATACAAAATTATTGAGTTCGTCATCTGTGAAAGTATAAAGCATCTCAATATTTGCTTCTATTATTCTACGGCTTGTGTGTCTCAAAAGAGCCCCAAGTTTTACTTCAACTGAAGTTTCTGAGATCAGCAAGGATTCTTTTTCGGGGTAACAACTTCTCTTTGCATCCAACACTTTGTGGTATGAAGGATAAAGGTTTACCGTTCAGCGCACCTTTACGCAGCTTTCATATTGATTTTTCGTTAGATTTAGATCCAATATCATGGCAAGAGCCTTGAATTAAAACTTAACTTCATTCAATGGGTCTTGTCATTTATAAAAACTCTTTTGAAGACACCCCATTGAAAAAATCACTGTGGAAGTGCTAATGAAAAAAGTTCATGGATTTGGCCTTTCGCACCACTGTGCAGCCCTATGATACTCATCCTAGAGAGTTTTTTTTTTAATGCTTGTATATGTGTTCAGTCCAAATTTGGACTGTGGCTCCTAACCATGGGCCCACAGTTCAGAACATCCATACAAGTGATTAATTCTTGAAATTAAGCGTAGGGTTGTATTTTTGACGGCAATTCTTTCAAACCTTGTCCATTAGACAACTGCGGTGTAACTTCTTCTTCTTCTTGGAATCGATTCGTTAAACGGAAATAGATATAAATTTCCACAGTTTGACTATGCTTTCCACATAATTGCTTCGTGCAATTCTAAACGTCACGTTCTGAATATTGGCTGAACTATGTCCGATACTACACTCTTTCCTTGTCCTTGTTCTATGTTTATTATAGTGCAAGATCGTATTTGAATGGTAGCAGCATTGGGCCAAGCATTTATTTTGTCACACGAAATTTAAGTTTTGTTTGCATACACATTAACATATTGAAGATCATTCATTACTTGCCCACTGATGAGATTTGAACTTGTGACCTTAAGTGTGAGAGGCAGGGATGCTAACCACTATTGTCGCCGCCAAAAACTACTTTCTTCTCCGGTTAGAGAGAGTCTTTCGCTTACTAGGTCAGACACTGTTTCTCGATTCTAGGAGCTACTTTTTTCTCCGGTTAAGGAGAGAAGTTTTCACTTCTAGGCTGAAAGTTTTTTCGGATTCTTAATTTTATTCAACAAAATTGTACAAAGTGATCTTACGGCTGTGTGGTGCATTAGCAACTTATAATTATGTTAAAAAAAATTTATGATTTGTCCAGGGTTTAACATATCCCTTTCAATACCGAACTTTAACCTAATTTTGCATATTCTAATTAGCTAGGATTCCGATCGCCCTTGAAAGGGTAAATTTGTGTTGTTTAGACCTTATATACTATGCCCTCTCAGATCTGGGATTTGTCAGATATCTTGTAAGTTTATTTATTTTTGTAACTCAGATCTGATATGGCTCTACAAATAAGAATGTGACATTTGTAACGTTTAAACATTATAATTATATCCTTCGTTAAGGATAAACAGGGAGGGAAAGCTAAACTTAACCTAAAGGGTGATACGGTCAAAATTTGGTCAAGGGAAAACGCGTGTAAATCGGTGATATCGTTTATTTAAAAAATCAAATTAAATTTCTTTTTCAAGTTCAATTAGTATAAAATTCAGGAAAAATATTCAGTTAGGCTTCCGCTTTTCCAAATCCGAATTGCCGGGCCTTACGCTTGACCCCTGCCATCAGATTTTGTACAGCCACCTTGTCCACCTTCTTCGCCGCAGAAAGCCAGTTTGCCTTGAACTGCTGCTCGCCCTTAGCAGTTTTTTTGGTCTTCTTTAGGTTCCGCTTGACAATAGCCCAGTATTTCTCAATTGGGCGGAGTTCTGGCGTGTTGGGAGGGTTCTTGTCCTTGGGAACCACCTGCACGTTGTTGGCGGCGTACCACTCCATGGCCTTTTTACCGTAATGGCAAGATGCCAAATCCGGCCAAAACAGTACGGAACAACCGTGTTTCTTCAGGAAAGGCAGCAGACGTTTATTCAAACACTCTTTCACGTAAATTTCTTGGTTGACAGTCCCGGAAGCTATGAAAATGCTGCTTTTCAAGCCACAGGTACAGATGGCTTACCAAACCAGATATTTCTTTGCGAACTTTGACAGTTTCATGTGCTTGAAAACATCTGCTACCTTTCCCCTTCCTTTTGCCGTATAAAACTCCTGTCCCGGAAGCTGCTTGTAGTCGGCTTTGACGTAGGTTTCGTCGTCCATTACCACGCAGTCAAACTTCGTCAGCATCGTCGTGTACAGCCTCCGGGATCGCGCTTTGGCCGTCGTATTTTGTTTATCATCGCGATTTGGAGTCACTACCTTCTTGTAAGTCGATAGTCCGGCTCGTTTTTTGGCTCGATGCACGGTTGTAGACGATACACCCAGCTTATTTGCGGCATCTCGGAGAGAGAGGTTAGGGTTTCGCTTGAAACTACCGGCAACTCTCTTTGTCGTCTCAGCGGCTTCCGGTTTTCGATTTCCCCCCGATCCAGACTTCCTGGCTGTCGACAAACGTTCCCCAAACACTTTAATTACATTTGTAACGGTTGATTTGGCAACTTTTAGCGATTTTGCCAACTTTGCGTGCGAGTAGCTCGGATTTTCGCGATGTGCGAGCAAAATTTTGATACGCTGCTCTTCTTGCTTGGACGGCATTTTGACAACTGAAGAGTGAATTCCAAAATCAAAATAGGAGCAACATTCTACACACACACACCTTCAAAATGAGGGGTGTTCAGGTTTTTTAAATGCAAAATTGAAAGAAATACGTCAAGTTGATATTGACCAAATTTTGACCGTATCACCCTTTAGATGCGCAAGCATGCCATGCGTGGGCGTGTTTATCCCACTTGAACGCAAAAACATTCCTAAGTAATTACTGCAGTTAGATTATGTAAAACGAGCTCTCGCTCCTTTTGCCCTACTTTTCATTTCATATTCTTGGCCTTGGTATCCACGTCAGCTAGGGGGCTATGCGAACGAGATACAACTATGTGGTTATCTTATGGTTTTGGTTTTAAATTAATTGCCTCGCAGTAACAACTATGCAACGTCCATTCCCAAAATTGAGAAAAAATGACCTTGTCACGTTTTTTCCATACATAATACATATCTTGTCACAGAATCTGGAACCAGTGCTGATAAAAATCATTTCTTCTACACTCAAATAACCTGAAAATGAAGGCAACCTTGAAAGATAAACCAATTAGGTAGAATGCATTTGAATTTTGACATGATAACATGCTCTTGATCAAGGCAACCGCTGAGTTTCAAAGTCAACAGCTATTGTTTTTGTTCATTCAAAGATGCGTATTCATTATGGGGCCTCATAGCCTAGTCAGTAAAGGCACGGTATTACCAAGCCGGAGGCGGCGGGTTCGATTCCCGGTCCGGTCGAGGGAATCTTTCGGGTTTGAAATTTTCTCGACTTCCCTGGGCATAGAGTATTATTGTGCTTGCCACACAATATACAAATTCATGCATTGGTATTGGCATCGAAAGCTCTCAATTAATAACTGTGGAAGTGCATTTAGAACACTAAGTTGAGAGCACGCAATAAGCTAATATGCGCTAAGCAATAAGCTTGAAATGCGAATAAGAAGAAGAAGTATTCATTATCGTCTGTTCATAATAATCTTGGTGGGGATGATTTTGATTATCAAATGCACATTCGCGGTTCAGCCAGCGGCGAGTTTACACGTGTTGTTTTAAGCCGACAGTTTGTAATTGCTGGTCGAGCTGTAATTAGGTAGTTTGGTAATTTTGGTTTCGACTGAAGAAAAGTTTTGTTGAAAAGATCGAAACTTTTGAGGGAGAGCTGTGAGTAGAAAGACTGGACAAATTACTGGACCGGGCGATCCGGATCCAGGAGGCGGAGGCGGAACGATGCCGAGCGGCTCTAATGGAAAGCAATGGCTGACCTACGAATACAACGAATCAATCTAGGCTGACAAAACACTACGTGCACAAAATTACAAGGCGTACATTCCCAAGCACTTCATGACGGTATCAGGAGTTGTTACTGGAGTTCCATTGGAAATGACACCGGAAGAAATCTTTGAGAACATAAGCTGCAATATGCCAATTCTGAACGTAACACGACTGCATAAGTATGAGAATGGCAACAAAATCCCAACCACACGGATTGCTGTGACATTGAGATGCAACCAGTTGCGATTGGAAGTTTGCATGTTCTGTTGTACAAATCAAGTTAAGCCATTCGTTAGCAAGGCAGTTTTCTGTCAAAACTGTCTAAGATATACACATATTTTTTTGTATGAGAATTTCGTTCGAAACGAAATACAGAATAGGGGTGATAATCACAGAGGTAACTCTAAGACTAGTAGGTCCCGAAGAAACGTGCTCAACTTTTTGGCTCAGCTCTGGTACTCTCTTCGGTCCCAAGCTAATCGATTCACCAGGAAAATCCAATAATCCCTCATTTTATCTGTCAAACTTTCATATCGAATCAAAACAAAAATTGTGTAGTACTAGAATTTCGACTAGAATGGGGTACGGTAATCGATTTGCTTGAGACCAATAGTCTAGTCAAGTAGTGAGCCAATTTAAAATCGTTAGTTTCCGCCGGTTGATATAATCACCGGACGAACAACCAACAATCAATACGAAACTAACGATTTTAAATTGGCTCACCGCTTTAGTAGCCTATTGGTCCCAAGCAAACGATTAACGTACCCTATTCTAGTTGAAATTCTATTACTACACTATGTTTGTTTTGATTCGCTATGAAAGTTTGACAGATAACATCAGGGGTGTGTGGATTCATGCAGAACATGCAGGGGTGAGTGAAATAGCTTGGGACTGCTTGGGACCGTTGTTCTGGTACTGAGTGAGCCAAAAATAATAATGATTTTCTTTGGGACCCAGTGGTCTTAGAGTTACCTCTATGGAACAACTGTCAATCTAGACAGAGATGTGAAACATGTGGAAGAAATCACGACGAACAAGGTTATGAAAAATACATCATGCCAGAAAGATGCTTGCACTGTAGGCAAGAAGGACACAAATCAGGCGATGCTAATTGCCCCGAACGCGAACGTCAAAATAACCTGAAAGTCATAATGGCGAAAACAAACCTCACGACACTGGAAGCACAAGAACAATATCCTATTTACACTCAAAACCAATTCAGCCTATTGGAAAACAATGAGGATTTCCCAACACTACCTAAATCATATGCGAAGGTATCTCAAGAGACAAGTAACCAAAACCAGACAAGACAGATCGAGCGAAGCCGCAAAGTGCACACACCTAAGCGATCGTCAGGAGAAGCAACGAACACGGAAAACATCGGAAACCAGCTAGAAATGATCTACGACAAGAAGCGAAAAACGGATCATGAACGAAACACGAACGGAGTGGCGCTGTTCAATCACTACAGGACGGACGAGTTTGAAAAATTCCAATGGAAGTTCCGGACCTTCCAGAGGACCACTCTGTAACCCCCAGGGTCCGTATTCCGGTCACAAGTTCAAAATTGGTCTGATAACACAAATACAAGCATTTTCCAAAAAAGCGTGGTGCTCTAGGATGAGTTTTAAGAATGAATCCTTTTTATGGATGTTCCGGATGTTCCAAATCTTCCGGAGAGCTATAGTTTATAAAAAAATCCTTCAATTATATGCAAGTAAGTAAAGTGAAAAAGGAAGTTGGTGTTTTTACCCTGTCTGATCCAGGTAACCACCGGTGAAAATCCGGCCTGGTGGCCAGAAACAATTTGACCATATTTTTCCTATAAACTATATACTTGAGTGAGTGCTGAAAATGAACTACAGGCGATTAATTTATTTTATTTTTTACCTAGTATTATACGGGTTAAGGATATAGATGCTTGTTCATTTTAACGGCTCCATCACTGAAAAAAATTGCATAAGGCTCGACTTATGAACGACACGTCATATGAATTTCATAAGCGTGACTTATGAATGATTTTCCTCTAACATGAGGTCGTTATTATTCGCCTTTAACCAATTCATTTTCCCAAGCGTTGAATGACGAGAGGTCAACACACGAGTCCCGTAATCTCAACGTCCATGGTTCGGTTCCAATCTGCTCCTTTATATTATTTTTTTGTCAACATTTTTTTTCATAAGGCAAATCAATTAAATTCACTTCGGCACACCCACATTAAATCAGTCCTCCGACAGCTTCGTAGAATTGTTTTCGTAATTTAACTCGTGAGCAAAGAATTTAGCTGTTGTAGATGTAGCTGTTTGTCTTCATTCATTCATTCATTGTTTTAACGCGTATGACGGAAAAGGATGTCGTATGCCGAAGTAGTGCTACACCCTACACTCTAAGATTTTTTTACAGGAGTCAGTATTTTTTACTGGGTTTTTGAATTGCTGAAAAAGTCGGTAAAAATTCAAATGACCGTTATCGGTAAGGAATTAATGAAATCGACCAATTTTATTTTCTATAATTAAATGGGGTTAACAGAACTAAGTATGCACAAGTTCAGAACAAATTTTCTCATTAATAAATTTCCCACAAATTTTTAAACTTTTACCGAACAGTTCCGCAATTCAAAAACTCAGTAAAACCGTACTGACTCGATTAGTGTGTACGTCGATTCGAAAAGTTACGCTTGAGTTGCTTACCCACTCTACTGACCAACTGAAGCGCTGGTTTGAGCAAACTTCCTCAAGTTTCGATGGCCAGCCACCGTTCAATCTCTCGACAAGATCTGCCCACATCCCTCGCGTCAAACTTCGAGGCTCCATCCAAGCCTTAAACGGAGACAGCTATTCAAAGAATAAACTCCAGTTAGCCTTCACAGGCCGACCGCATATCCATCAATTCTGACCATTTTGTATCCACACAAATGTTGCCTCAAATAATCTGTCCGATTTGACGCAAATTTGGTCAAAAACCTCTCGAGTTTTTCGCATTTGCGCACGCCATTCCATCCCATAAGTAGGCTCAAATTAATGTACATCTTTATCATCCGTTAGATACGGTTCATAAACCCTGAGTTAGTGTAGATCTGTACTTTCCCTTCCACATGGTCTCGAGAAACTAACCTTTCACCTCTTATCCGTTTTCCCCGAACTCGGAATTCCACAGCACTTCTGCCATGAGCCTTCTGTACGAGTGCATCAACACGGTGATCGCGGTGTTGATCAGCATCAGCAGCGGCATGCCCAATCACAGCGCTTCCATCCAGTTGTGCGTCCAGAAGCTACGCATCCTCATCGAAGACTCCGATCAAAATCGTAAGTCCCTTTTTCGGTCTGTGCAAATTGGATTTTTTTTTGACTCATTCACCCAATCCCCCAGTGAAATACCTTGGTCTGCTGGCAATGTCCAAGATTCTCAAGACGCACCCGAAGAGCGTCCAAACCCACAAGGATCTCATCCTGGCCTGTCTGGACGATAAGGACGAATCGATTCGGCTGCGGGCGCTGGACCTGCTCTACGGAATGGTCTCCAAAAAGAATCTGATGGAAATCGTACGCCGCCTGCTGGGTCACATGGAACGGGCGGAGGGTTCGACCTATCGGGATGAACTGCTCTTCAAGGTGATCGAGATCTGCTCACAGGGTTCCTACCAGTACGTGACCAACTTCGAGTGGTATCTGACGGTTATGGTCGAGCTGATTCAGCTGGAATCCGGTTCCAAGCACGGCAAGGTAATTGCTACCCAAATGCTGGACGTGGCGATCCGTGTCCAGGCGGTGCGAACCTTCGCGGTCAACGAAATGTCCGGTCTGCTGTCCAGTTATCCGATTTCCGCCCAAAACAGCACCATGCATGAGGTTCTGTACGCTGCAGCGTGGATCGTTGGCGAATTTGGAAGCCATTTGGACAATCCGGAGCAAACGTTGAGCACACTACTACAGCCACGGCAAGTGCCGGGTCACATCCAAGCCGTGTATGTTCAGAATGCGGCCAAGCTTTTTGCCAACTTGGTGCACGATTGCCTCGAAGAGGACAATCTGGTCGACATCCGGAAGTACTGTGACCTCCTGTTGGAGGGACTCCCGGTTTACCAGAGTTCCGGAGACATCGAAGTCCAGGAACGTGCCAGCTCGGCGTTCATGATGGTGCAGATGCTCAAGGGACGGCTCGGAGGAATCAGTACCGACATTCTGACCGACATCGGCCCGACGGTGGATGAAGCGGAAGTTCTGGGCAAACCGTCGATTCCTTCGGAAGTGGCCGAGTTGATTCAGGAGATTCGTGAGCTCTTCGTCGGAGATCTCAATCCGGTTGCTCCGAAGGCGCAACGGAAGGTTCAACTGCCAGAAGGTCTGGATCTGGACGAGTGGATCAACGATCCTCCGGAAGCGAGTAGTGAATCCAGTGACGAAGAGAAGTTTTCGTTGTTCGTCGGAAATAGCGAAGATCGCGAAGCGAACGGTGAACACAGAAAATACAAGAAGGAGCACACACAGGAAGAGCTTGGGCGGGTAAGTGTCGAACGAGTTCCATTTAGGGGGGTTTGAACGAATGTTTTGTTTTCAGATTCGCGAAGCCCGCATCATGGAGCAAACCAACAACCCCAATTATCTCAAACCGGCCAAAAAGAAGGAAGCTTCCTCGGGAGATTATCAAAATGTGGACGAGAACTACGAAGATATCCCGATTGCCGAGATTGCCCTCGAGGTTCCTCTTCAAATACATTGTAAGACATTTGCCATTGCGAATGGGTTTGACTGGTTTTTAATCGATGACATGAAATTTTCTAATCGGCAGCCACTAAAAGATCTGACAAGTACCTGTTGGAGCAGAAGAAATCCATCAAATCGGGTGGATCCAGTAAGAAGACGGTTGGTAAAAAATCGAAGCGGCATAAGAAGGGTACCAGTAAGCAACACTATGCGGAAAGTGATTCCGATAGTGATGGTAAGTGCCGGGATGGAGGGTGAGGGTTGAGTATGGGAATTTGTTGTTGATTTTGATCGTTGCAGATCCTAAACCGCTACACGTAGTGAACACGGTGGTGGAACTGCCGGAAGGTGCAATCATGTCCGACACGGAGGACAAGGCGACCGATGATCTGGATGATCCCCATCGGGCGCTGGACATCGATTTGGATGTGTAAGTATTGATGGGAAATTTTAAGACTTTGTAGTTCACGGCCAATGCGATCAACCCACATTTGAGTTCAGTTTACTCATAATCGTAAAAAGTGCGGGAACTCAGCCATGAGTAAATTTGACTCATGTACCTCAAAAATTTGCCTCAATATAAACCATAGCCCACTAAGTGTAATGCTTTCGTTAGTTGGGCTGAGCTGTCAAAGCTGAAAATTGCTTGGGGATACACCGATTGTTTATTATCATCATGATCGTTTAGCCCAAATTGTTCATCCATGAGCCCTTTTGAAAAGAATCAGTACTAACGAGCGACATTCGACTGTACCAATAGACCCAGTCTTTACTTTTCTCATATTCGGGATTTTTTTCCCTGGAAAAGATTATGCAAATTTACTCATCGCTGAGTTCCTGCACTTTTTGCGATTACAAATTTAGGGTTGATCTGGGCGTGTTGAAGATGAGTTACAGGATATTTTCAGAGGACAAATCCAAAGGGGTTTCATTACATGTTCAAATGACGCTGGGAGTAAAGCGGGTTAGTTAACTAAACATTCTTTCCCACAACAGACCCGTCGAGACCGCGCGCCCGGTGCGAGACTCTCGCAAGTCAACTGCCTCCGCTAGCAATCTTCTAATATCCCGGTCTTCGGAGGCGCCTGCATCCGCCTCCTCCGGTGGCAGTAAATCCACGAAACAAAATCTTACGAATGCCGAACCGGAAGAAGGCAAGCCACCATCGTCGCATCGTCACCACAAGAAAGATAAGAAGAAGAACAAAGACAAGGACGCGGATACGCGAGAGAGGCGAAATCACCACAAGGACGAGCATCAGGTGGTGGCGGCGACGGCCAAGGAACGGGTAAGTAAAACTTCCTCACATTCTTCCAGTGGGACTCGAACGGTTGTCGAAAGTCAGGTGAACCTGCTCGTCGAAGAGGGGGATCCTGTGAAGAAGAAATCCCACAAGAAGAAGCACTCGCAGCACGCTGCCAATGGAGGGCAGCAGGAACCGAGCGAGCAGTCGGTCGGTTCTGAGAAGGTCGCTCACAAAAAATCTAAGAAATCAAAGAAGGAAAAATCGAGCAAAAGCGAGAAGATCAGCATGAGTGGTTACGAGGAAGCGCTGGGGATTTCCACGCCCAGCAAGGAGGTCATTTAATAGAAACCGTGAGGTGTGAAGCAAGTTTTCCTATGAAAAGCCTTTCTCTTCGCTCTTCTCGTTACCGTTGTTTCCTATTTTCCTCCCCCGGTAACATCCGCCTAGCTCTACCATAGATAGAAACTCTCGAAAGTACTCATCCCATTTTTTAAGCCTAAACTACGTAAAAGAAATCAATAGAATAAACAATTACGAAGTAAAATGCTACACTCTGTGCTGTTCCAATTGTGAACAAATTACGAGAGAGCCAACAGACTAAATAATACAGAAAACAAGATTTTACCCATCAGTAAAATGGAAGTGTCCCAGTTTAGGAAAACTAAAAACATATTAAGAGATTCGATAAACGCCAGATTTTAAGCAACTTTTTTGGAACATTTGAGGAAAACGTAGTGCGCGCGCTTTGCTCTAGACTAAAGCTAAACATACTAATTGTAGAATATTAACGTTGTAGAGAGAGAGACAGGAGAAGATTCAAAATGATGGAGATTTTACGTCGCGATGTATGTGCTTTTTACCGACCGTTGGTAAATGCGGGATTGATGGTTGGCGTAATGTAGTGAATAAATGAAAATATTGGTCGATCAAATTGCGAGGAAGACGGCGGTATGAATATTATAGACAAAGAAAAGAATCATAGGGACCGCCGATGTCTACACTGTAGTGGGAGCAGCATTCTATTACGATCGATCCCGGGCATCCGCACTTATAGGTGATTATTGTTAATTAATCAGTAATTATATTGCATATGATCATTATATACTATTATTATGATTATTATTATTATTATTATGAAAGCAGGAAAGCCGTAAATATATAATTTATCTAATAATTAGCGTAGGGTAGAACATTTGCTTAGGGTAGAATGAAAGAACCTTTCTTGAAGTGATATTTGAAACGTTTACTGCTTTCGAATGCGGCAGCAGCAGCTGTACCCCATCGGCGTTGATCTCGCGGTTGACATTGCTACCATAGACAAACAGACATAACATATATAATCTGTATCACTGAAAAACATCGTCGCTAAAACACTACCGCCATCTGTTGAGTGCACTATCGTTTATTGTTTATTGTTTATTGAAAAATTCAACTGACAATTATTGTCTAAATGAATAGAACTTAAACTAAATAGTTACGGTCAACGGTACGGAAAAGGCCAAGTAGCCGATGACGAAACACGTCAGCTGATACATTGAAGTCGAACATATAAAAAAAGTTGTTGAATTGCCGGTTGATTGCTCGAATTGGCTCGCGTTGTGTATAATTCCGGCTGTGACAGCAGTGTTGGACAGTCAATGTCACCTGTAAGCAGCTTTCCAGCGAACATAGCTTGAGCGACCGTCCGTCTCACCTCTAATGACTCGATTCCCAGGAGACGGCAACGCTCCTCGTACGGTGGCAAGTTCTTTGGGTCACGCCAGTTGAGGAAACGAAGAGTATATCTCACAAACTTGCGTTGAACGGATTCAATTCTAGTGATTCAGCTAGCATGGAAAGGGCACCAAACAACTGAACTTGACTCCAATAATAATCGCACAAGCGAGCAGTAAAGTGACCTGAGGCATAGCGGGTCACGAAACTCGTCGGCAATTTTGAAAATAAAGCCCAATTGTCGATTAGCTCTGGAGATGATGTCATTGTAGTGGATTCTGAAAGTGAGTCTGCAGTCCAACACGGTGTTTCGCGAAAACCCATTAATGGGTAAAAAAATACCCATTTTCAAACCATGTATGCAGCTGTCAAAAAATGGGGGAATTTTGAAATCATAAAATGGGTGAAAAAATACCCATTTAAAGAATCAGTTCACGTTTGAATAATGGGTATATTTTTTACCCATTAATGGGTGAAAAAACACTTCGAAATTTTATCGTCTCATTTCCGTCACCGGCTCATTGGGAATGCAAACCTCGATGCAAACAATTACTGTCCGCAGCATATTTGGCGAAAATAGACGATCTCCTTAAAATGTTAGAATCCAAAACGTTGGAGAGGCTTACGGATAAGTCAATACAATGGTTAATTTGTATTATAATGTTTCATGCAAAATTTGAGCGGAACACCTGCATTTATTTTCAATGTTCTATAGAAACATTTTTACATCAACGAGCGCTTGCATCCTCCATTTGTAAAAATGGGTATTTTTTCACCCATTTTACGGTAAACACAATATAAGAAAATGGGTGAAAAAACACCCATTTATTGACAGACCATCCATTTACCCATTTATGAGTAAACCATAGTTTACACATTAAATGAGGAGGGGCACTTTTAGCGGAAATGGGTATTTTTATACCCATTAATGGGTTTTCGCGAAACACCGTGAAGGTAACGCCGAGATCCTTTATGTGCTCTACACGAGCAAGACTGTCAATAGAGTTGTTGCTATTCAATGACGTTTATATAAGGTCTGGGCCAAAGGGCTTATTGGTGTTTGTGAAATGTGCAAATGTTTAGTGGTGTTCGTATTTTATTGCAATGTTTATCTTTTTACACGAAACAGCTGTTGGCAGTGACGTATTTCTATCTGTTCTCAGTATGTTGGCAGTGACGTATTTCTATCAGTTCGGAGATGTTCAGCAATGTTTACAACATTTTTGCTTCTAACACCAGCAAGCTGCCAGTTGGCCCAGACCTTATATAAATGTCATTGGTTGCTATTCACATCGTCGTGATTTTGCGCTGCTAAATGTCATTTTTTTATCACACGGGCTATCGTTATTCGTGTTTTTCCGTTCGGTATACTTGTAATATTGTACTGGTTGTTAGTGGAAAGTGTAGTTCGTTGCGATAATCGGCCAATTAGAGCATATTTTGTGTTGTGAAAACAGTGAAAACATTATCCAATCGGACATATTGTACACGACTAGAATTGGGCGATCTCGAGAATCCAATTCCTCTTTGCGTATTAGAGCATCTTCACCGCTGTTTCTAAATCACTTTTGGAAACTGAGTCAGCATGACTTCCGCCTGTGACCAATGCGCTAAGCCAGTTAAAGGCGACGAAGAATCCGTCTCCTGCATGGCTTTTTGCGACAGGATGATTCGCCTAAAGGGTGGCGGAACAAAGCTGAATAAGGCTTTTCTGAACATTGTCCATACTAGCCCGAACCTGTTTTGGATGTGTAACGAGTGCGCGAAGCTGATGAAATGTGCTCGATTCAAAACTGCCGTCTCGTCGTTTGGCAGTGTGATTAATTCTATCACCGAGAGACAGGAAATCGCACACGCTGAGCTTAGGAAGGAAATGGCTAAGCAAGAACAGCAGATCGCTCAGCTATCAAAACGAATCGCATTGACAACTCCGACAAACTCTGATTTCATGCGTCAACCGCCATTAAAACGGCGCCGCGATGAAGGCTCGCTCACAGGCAAACCATTTGTTGGTGGTTCTAAAGCAGTAACAGGTGACAATGCCTTTACCGAGGTCCTTACTGTCCCTGAACCCACCGAGCTGTTTTGGCTGTACCTTTCTCGTATTCATCCTAGCGTGAAATCGGAATCAATCGAGAAGCTGGTGAAAGGTTGTGTACAGTGCGAAGATCCGATTAAGGTTGTGCCGCTAGTCAAAAAAGGATCCGACATCAGCCGTATGAGCTTCATCTCGTACAAAGTCGGAATGGATCCCAAACTACGCGAAGCTGCTCTTAGATCGGATACATGGCCGAAAGGAATTTTGTTCCGTGAATTTGAAGACGGTTCAAAAAACATGTGGTTGCCTCGTTTGAACACGCCTACCATCACAATCTCTCCTATTAAGGGACCTTCCGAGTTCTCAACTCCCATTTCCGGACTAGACCCAGTCTGCTGATTCAGAATTGGATTTTGCGTTGTGAATCGGAGCGCTGTAGACCAGAACGCAATGCCTGTCGCATTATGGGAGACCTCGAACCACTCGATCCAGTCGCGCTAGCTGTTTCCCGCCATCAAAGTCGTTCTATTTCCTGCCATCAGAGTCGTTCTGGCCCTGCGGTCGAGTTCGGTGGTGGGGTCTCCCAAGCATCGTCTTCAGGCAAGTATGCATACATTAGTTACAGTCATTTGCCTGATCAGTTTCCGTGTTCCAGTGCAACGCTTCAAGCACCTGCCGGCTGTTTCCAGTTGAGAAGCACTTCTGATACTGCTCATTCACAACATCCGCTTTACTGTTCGAACAATCCTAATTCATCTCCGGGACGCACAATAGACCGCTCTTTGGAAGCTCCTGGTTACTCCAGCCCAGTCGTGCCGATTCCCGCCAGCGTTCTGCATAGTCGTCCTGGACCTGTGGCTGGATATGAATCAGGAGCCTTCCACCTTGCCTCTACAAGCAAGTACAATCAATATATTAACTATTCACTGCCTGATGCCGATCAAATTTTCAGCAATTCTAACTATGTTAGTCATTGTGATGATGCCTCTGTAACTCCTAATCCTGGAAACCCGGAACGCGCCGTAGAAAGCCCCATGGAAGCCCCCAATCCCTCCGTCTCAGTCCTGCCATCAGCAGCCTTCGTTCATCATAGTCGTTCCGGACCTGCTGTCGGATGCGGAGAGGGGGTCTTCCAACCCACTCACTATGGCGAGTATCCAATGAGACTTGATGATGGTCAGTTATTGCCTGATGTATCTGTGATTTTCAGGGAGAACAGTCGTTCGATTCCTTGCCGCAAGCAGGACGTCGTGATCTTCTACCAAAACGCCGGTGGAATGAATTCTGATGTTGAAGAATACGGTTTAGCGACTTTGCAGTCAATTTAATTGTTTATAGGAAAGTTTGAACATACTGAGAGGTAAGCACATATCATCGGTAAGAGACATGTGTGTGAGAAAATTTGCGAAAAAATCTAAGGGCACCGGTGGGATTCGAACCCACAATTCCCATTCAGTACACGGGTGCATTGCCAATTATACAACGGTGGACCTATGGTCTACGGATGTATTTGGCTAATGACATTTGAGTTTCGAATCCGTTCCCCACCCTAGTCTTTTTGCGCAAGCGTTCTCTGATACACAACAATCGTCTATTATCGACGATATGTGCTTGTACCGCAACCAGTCAGTATCAGTCGATGTGAACAAACACAGCTCATTTTTGTTGTTCATCTTACATGCTGAAATATGTCCAGTACAGTATGACTCTAACATTTTGAGCTGCCGGCCTCACCTCCTCTCAGTATGTTCAAACTTTCCTATAAACAGTTGAAGAATACCGCCTAGCTGTATCGGATCGTTGCTACGATATTATTGTCCTGTGCGAAACGTGGCTCGATTATCGAACGCTTTCCAGTCAAGTCTTCGGTCCTGACTACGAGGTCTTTCGTTGCGATCGGAATCCTAACAACAGCCGTAAATCTACTGGTGGAGGTGTCCTTGTAGCTGTCCGTAGCGGGTTGGAGGCAAAGGCCATCGAGAACGATTCATGGAACAATGTGGAGCAGGTTTGGACAGCCATCAATCTGGGTGATCGCACACTATTTCTATGCGCTCTGTACATTCCACCTGATCGAGTCCGCGACAATGAACTCATCGATACTCACTGTCGGTCAGTTTTCACAGTTGTCGAAAGTTCCACTCCAGTTGATGAGATATTCATTTTTGGTGACTTCAATCTGCCAGGCGTTTCGTGGAGTCCATCTCATAGCGGATTCCTGTATCCAGATCCTGATAGCTCTACATTTCACGCAGGAGCTATTAGCCTTCTCGACAACTACAGCGCAGCGACGCTTTCTCAAATTAACCATGTAGTTAATGAAAATGGTCGTAGTTTGGACCTCTGCTTCGTGAGCACACAGGACAGGGCTCCATCAACTTCCTCGGCTCCTTGTGCACTAACTAAGCTAGTTCCACATCACCCTCCTCTAATTGTCACTGTTGAGGACAAACTCGTGCGTGATTTTGGCGACATCGCTTGTTAATTCCGCTTCTTCGCCTGTTCCGAATGTCTCTCAGGTGGCATATTTCCATCTTGCTGGAAATTTGCGCACATGTTTCCCGTCCACAAAAAAGGAAGGAAACGAGCTGTGGATAACTATCGAGGAATTACATCGTTAAGTGCCGTTTCGAAGCTATTCGAGCTAGTGATTATGGAACCGTTGCTGTCCCATTGCAAGCAGTATTTGAGTGCTGATCAACATGGGTTTACTGTCGGCCGCTCTACAACTACCAATCTGCTGTGTCTCACATCGTATATCAGTGCTAACATTTGAAAACGGCGCAAAAGCCATTTGTAAACAAATGGTTTGTGGGCCCTTTACTCGCTACCCGAAGAACGCCCACGCAAACCAACAGCATCGTCAGGAAGGGGAAAATTTCCCTACCCGATGTTGCTGTTGTGTCGCGTGGGTGTACTTCAAGTAGTGAGTAAAGGGCCCACAAACCATTTGTTTACAAATGGCTTTTGTGCCGTTTTCAAATGTTAGCACTGATATAACCGAAAGCATGTCGGATCGGGTTCAAACGGACGTTATTTATTCAGACCTATCCGCAGCATTCGACAAGTTGAACCATGCTATTGCGATTGCTAAACTCGGCAGGCTCGGTGTATGCGGTAATCTTCTGAGTTGGTTTCGATCATATCTTACCGGTCGGCAACTAAAAGTTGCCATAGGAGATTGCAGATCAGCTAGCTTCTTCGCCACATCAGGTATACCTCAGGGAAGCCACATGGGACCGTTAATTTTTATACTGTACTTCAACGACGTGCATCTGGTCATCGAAGCTCCTCGGTTATCATATGCAGATGACCTCAAAATCTTCCTACGAATCTGCTCCATTGCTGACTGTCACTTTCTTCAACGTCAACTGAATGTATTCGCTAGTTGGTGCAGGTTAAACAGAATGGTAGTGAACCCAGCCAAATGCTCCGCTATTACGTTCTCACGAAAACAACAACCGATAATATTTAGCTATGACCTGCTTGGCTCGACAATCGAACGCGTGAATCAGGTGAAAGACTTGGGTGTGATCTTGGATTCGCAGCTTTCTTTCAAGCAACACATTGCATATGTTGTTGATAAGGCGTCAAGAACTTTAGGGTTCATTTTTAGGATAGCTAAAAACTTCACTGATATCTACTGTCTAAAATCTCTCTATTGTTCGCTTGTTCGATCGACGCTTGAGTTTTGTTCAGCGGTTTGGAACCCAAACTACAACAACGGTGCCGAGAGAATTGAATCTGTTCAACGTCGCTTTCTTCGTTTTGCGTTGCGTAGATTGCCTTGGAACGATCCGTTTCGATTACCAAGCTACGAAAGCCGTTGTCAACTTATCGACCTAGAACTTCTCCGGACTAGAAGAGACACAAACAGAGCCCTTACCGTGGCCGATATCCTACAAGGAAGGACAGATTGTGAGGCTATCCTGAGGCAAATTGACCTGAATGTTCAACCCCGACCGCTTCGTAATAACCTTATGCTAAGACTGCCTCTACGTCGCACAAATTATGGAGCGTACGGTGCGATTTGCGGACTGCAGAGAACATTCAACAGAGTTGCATCTGTTTTCGACTTTCATCTCTCCCGTGATGCGCTTCGTCGAAAGTTTTCTTCTGTTTTTCGCCGGCAAGAGTTAAGATATTGACTATAAGATATACGTTTTTTAATGTTTTTTTATGTTATGACCATGCTTGAATGTATTTTTTTTTTACCATAGTTGATAAGGTTTAAATCATTGGGGCTTCATCCAGCCTGTTGATGTAAATAAATAAAATAACAAAATAAAAAAATAACAAAGACAGCGTCCGTAGAGAACATAGTCAAACATGATTGGTTCGATTTTTCGGTGATAGTTAATAATGTTACATTTTTCTATGCTTAGACTCATAAAATTTCTTGAGCACCAGTAAGCACAAATACCTAACATATTCTGGAGATCGCAGCAGTCCGAGAGGCTTTTAATAATTTTGTAGATTTTCGTATCGTCTGCATAGAAAACGCGGCATCCTGATGGTATCAGCAAGGCAACGACGTCGTTTAAAAATATCGAACATAGTAGCGGTCCTAGGTTGCTGCCTTGCGGGACTCCCGAGTTGTTTGAGAAAACATCCGATTCCGATGCGCCAATCTTGACATGTACATAGCGATTCACCAAGTAAGATCTGAACCAATCCACAGCAGTTGACGAGATGCCAAGTATCTCCAGCTTGGCCAGCAAGATATTATGGTCCACCGTGTCAAATGCAGCTTTTAGATCCATATACGCAGTATCGACTTTCCATCCTGAATCCATGCATCGCAGACAGTTAGAAGTGAACTGCACCAGGTTCGTGGACACGGAGCGCTTCGGGTAGAAACCGTGTTGTTCTGTATCGATATAATTTTTGCAGCGTGCGAACAGAGCACCATTTATGATAATCTCGAACAGTTTTGAGCAGGCACACAGGGAGGTGATTCCACGATAATTTATGGCATTCCGTTTATCTCCTCTTTTGTGCACTGGGAACAGATAAGAAAGTTTCCAGCGGCAGGGGAACTCACATTGGAATAGCCTCGCAAGTGGAAGGCAGAAATTGGCTACATAACGTTTTAGAACTGATGACGGAATGCCGTCAGGTCCGGCGGCGAACGAGAGCTTCAGTTTGCGTGTTGCGGCTATCACCATGTCTTCTGAAATGCGCGGAATAACGAAACTAAACACATCACGTGGCATCCCAACAGTAGCGTCCAGCACTTGTGTTGGCGAAGCGGAGAAATCGTGGAACTCTTGCTTGAAATGACGAGCAAACAAGTCGCATTTTTCTCTTTCTGTTATATCCGTAACCAAGGCCAACAAGTAAAACAAGCTATTGTTAAGAGCTACTATTTATTACGTCTATTCTTGGTTGGTGGTCGGATAAAGAAACAATATATAACCTATGACAGTCATGCAAGGCCTACTACATCTAGGCCCTGAGAGCCATCTTGGAATTCTTGATTCTCGTACAGAACGTCGAATAAAGTCTCCAACTGCTTCAGATGACACGGGCTTTTGTGCGGACTGAAGTTCTCCATCTTGAGCAGCAAGTTCATGATCGATTGTCGAAAAAGGATTTTCGCCAGACGTACTTGCCACTTGACCATCAGCTTCGAGTGATACGGAACCAACAGCAATAGGGACATCGTGATTGAATGGCACTTCTGGATCAAACGGTACAGCTTCATCTTGAATTTCATCAAGTAGGGAGGTAGGGAGCAGTGCGGAGATGGGTGATACCATTTGCACGGCAATACTGTTGAAACTGCTCGCTGGTTAATTGCGTTCCGTTGTCTGAGACCAATGTGTCTGGGTTGCCGTAACGAGAAAACGTTTCACGCAGCATATTCAGGGTTGCAGTTGTGGTAATGGATTGAGTGTAGTATCCATGGATCGGACCAGCAAATTCGATATGGACACGTTGCCATGGCTTGTCCGGGAGAGGCTATGACTCCAAGGTTGCTTTTGTTGGGGACTTCGCTGCTTCAGAACATGCAGTGCACTGACGGACAAATTGCTCCACATCGTCGTCAACGTTGCGCCAGTAAAGGGTGATACGGTCAAAATTTGGTCAATATCAACTTGACGTATTTCTTTCAATTTTGCATTTAAAAAACCTGAACACCCCTCATTTTGAAGGTGTGTGTGTGTAGAATGTTGCTCCTATTTTGATTTTGGAATTCACTCTTTAGTTGTCAAAATGCCGTCCAAGCAAGAAGAGCAGCGTATCAAAATTTTGCTCGCGCATCGCGAAAATCCGAGCTACTCGCACGCAAAGTTGGCAAAATCGCTAAAAGTTGCCAAATCAACCGTTACAAATGTAATTAAAAGGTTTGGGGAACGTTTGTCGACAGCCAGGAAGTCTGGATCGGGGGGAATCGAAAACCGGAAGCCGCTGAGACGACAAAGAGAGTTGCCGGTAGTTTCAAGCGAAACCCTAACCTCTCTCTCCGAGATGCCGCAAATAAGCTGGGTGTATCGTCTACAACCGTGCATCGAGCCAAAAAACGATCCGGACTATCGACTTACAAGAAGGTAGTGACTCCAAATCGCGATGATAAACAAAATACGACGGCCCAAGCGCGATCCCGGAGGCTGTACACGACGATGCTGACGAAGTTTGACTGCGTGGTAATGGACGACGAAACCTACGTCAAAGCCGACTACAAGCAGCTTCCGGGACAGGAGTTTTATACGGCAAAAGGAAGGGGAAAGGTAGCAGATGTTTTCAAGCACATGAAACTGTCAAAGTTCGCAAAGAAATATCTGGTTTGGCAAGCCATCTGTACCTGTGGCTTGAAAAGCAGCATTTTCATAGCTTCCGGGACTGTCAACCAAGAAATTTACGTGAAAGAGTGTTTGAATAAACGTCTGCTGCCTTTCCTGAAGAAACACGGTTGTTCCGTACTGTTTTGGCCGGATTTGGCATCTTGCCATTACGGTAAAAAGGCCATGGAGTGGTACGCCGCCAACAACGTGCAGGTGGTTCCCAAGGACAAGAACCCTCCCAACACGCCAGAGCTCCGCCCAATTGAGAAATACTGGGCTATTGTCAAGCGGAACCTAAAGAAGACCAAAAAAACAGCTAAGGGCGAGCAGCAGTTCAAGGCAAACTGGCTTTCTGCGGCGAAGAAGGTGGACAAGGTGGCTGTACAAAATCTGATGGCAGGGGTCAAGCGTAAGGCCCGGCAATTCAGATTTGGAAAAGCGGAAGCCTAACTGAATATGTTTCCTGAATTTTATACTAATTGAACTTGAAAAAGAAATTTAATTTGATTTTTTAAATAAACGATTTCACCGATTTACACGCGTTTTCCCTTGACCAAATTTTGACCGTATCACCCTTTAAATCGCCATAAAACAGTGGCAATCGATGTCGGATTCATCAATGGGGATCCACTGTTGATACCAGGACTACAGTGAAGGTGTGGTACCTCTCTTCCATAATACTACCGCAATGTATCCACACGGCAAAGCTGACAGCTGACAATGGGGACTTTCCTGATTGGCAGCACGTGTCCCAATGCAGCAGCTGGCGCGCAGTAAAGAGCATGGAGGACTAAAACCACCGACAAACCGACATGAATGATCATACAAAGTATCATCAAATTTTTGATCAAAGCACAAAACTGTGTTCGCGAAAAATGTGTATCCTAGCCACGAACACACATACTAAATGTATGAGTTGGTTCGGGTCTAATCTATTCCGGGCAAATTATTTTTATCTAGATAACAAATTTCTATGGTTTTGGCAGATGCGATCGCTGCACATTTGAATCCGCCGTTATGGATTCTCGATCAAGAGTTAAGTTTTAGTTTCATGTCGGTTTGTCGGTGTTAAACAGCAATTGCCAGCGATCAAGTGCAAAGCGCTTCTCGTCAATCGCCATCTTCAAGAGATCGATTCCCTTCCCTATTGTCAGTCCCTTCTCGCCCAAAATATTCCTCCCCCTGCCGATCTTCCCTGCCTAAAACTCCTCTCTCAGCAATTTTCCTTGTATCCCCACCACATCCAACAAAACCCCACCAGCGATCAAATTCATCAAGAAGACTGTTATCGAGCCAGCGTAGCGATCTCTACTTGCTAGTGTACGAAAAAACGGAGCACCGCAGACTGATGAACATCATCGGCTGTGCAAACGACCCGTATTGCCAGCACTGTATGGTGGTCACCGAATCTTTGCAACACAAGTTCAGTAGTGCCCCCGACTAACAACGGCATGGGCGTACGTGCAACGAAGGATGACGATGACTCTCGGTGGGTTCTGTCCAAATCAGTCCCCTGTATGGTGTGTTACATAGTTACATGTGTTCGTTCATACCCCCTTATTCTGCGAGTCACGTGACTCTCTCTCACCGGTGAGGTGACAATTGTCACCTCGTGTGAGGTGACTCTCCATGCAAATCAAATGGGAGAGAGTCACGTGACTCGCAGAATAGGGGGGATAGTTACAAATGTGGAAACTATGTTTTTTAACCTATCTCGATCCAGCAGTGCACACGACAAGTCGCTCTTCTAGATTGGTGGGTCCGGTTCAGTAAACCCATCCTACGAAGCATCAAGCGCATCATGTCGGGTTGGTGTCTGGTAGAAGTCCAGTTTTCTTTGTGGGAACGTCGAACAGAGCTCCGTTTGTCTGAAGGTTACATTTAACGGTTCATTTAATGATTTGAAGTGTTTCTCAATTAAAGGTGATTCAAAATCCATGCTTTCGTCAAGTGACGCCATGCCGTAGATCGAAATCATCCATCCGGATAATGTCTTCCTGGCGGTAACCTCCAACTCGGATTAATTTTTAATACCGTCCCTGTTTGGATGATCTTCAAAATGTTCACTTAGAGTCGTGTTGATTACCACACGTCAACATTAAAGCAGTGGGACATTTTTGATCGGGATTTAATCCGAGGATAATACCGGTTGGAGTTTACCACCATCAATGTCGATCAACACACAGACTTAAACCACTTCATGATTCCGGTATTGTAGGTCAACAGGAAGACGGCAAACGTTTTAGAACATAGTCCTGAGTAGGGAAATTATTTCGCAGACCCATCTAGATGTTAGTGTAGCGAACGCTACTTAGAAAGGTTTCGTCAGACACTGCCTAAGTAGTGTCTTAAACCTTTAACCTGTAGAATAGAATTCATCTTGAGCCGCCTCTAACCTGGAAAACATATCAAAACAATTAACAGGAATTTTCGAAGTCAGTCAACTGTTACACTGCTTAATAATATGTGGGAGATAAATATATTACCTATCATACGAGAAGTTTATAAAATTAAGGAGCTTGAACTTTCGACTGCTATTTGACGTGTCTGATATACCAATCATTATTCTAATTGTTTAAATAGTAGCAATATCCAGCACAGTACGATCTATATTCCCTTTCTAATTATTTCCTAACCTTTCGCTTTGCTACACAAACCTACAAACAGCTGAACTCCGACTTTTGAAAGCTCCAACGACTGCGTTTTCTTTGCGGGATTAAAAATGAACCAGCATTGGAAATGTGATGACAAACAAGTTTATCCTTAAAGCAAAACTTAACCGGCACTATTTACAACTTACGTGACGTCTCATTTTTTGCAACAAACCATTCACAATCCAGCAGAAAGCTCCATCTTTCGCTTTATTGCACCCTCGAAAGCATTCCACCGAGAAGCAGACGATTATCACATTTAGTAACACTTGCCACCACTCGCGTCATACCCACTACGACGATCCTGTCCCGACGTCAACTCCAGGGAGTCGTCCATAGTTGTAGTCGTCGTCGTCGTCGTCGCCACACGAGTCGACTACAACTGCTTCCCGGCGGCAACTTGCCGCAGCAGGTCGTCAATCTGCACCTTGTACATCTCCTTCACGTCCACCAGGTCTAGCTTCAGTTCTTCGATCTTCTCGACCGCCTCGCCGTATAGCTGCAGCAAGGCATCGTACCGTTCCTGTAGCTGTTGGAACTCTTCCTCCAGCTGGGCAGCGCGTTCCGATTTTTCGCGGATCTAGTTAGAATAGGGTACAGTGTTATCGATTAGAATTTAGGCAACAAGCCTCCGCAGTTAAACGGATAGTAAAATACTCACCATGTCCAGTTCCGCGGTCAGGTTGGAAATCTCCGCATTTAGTACGTTCCGTTCCTGCTGGAAGCGCGACAGTTCCCACTGCAGCTGGTAGACTTCACCGTCCCGTTGCTTCAGGGTGGCCTGGAGGTTCTCCAGCAGTGAGGTTGTATGCAGAAGCGGAGCTCCTCCGATCGTTTGCCGACCGCTGTTGGATCCGGCGTCGTCATCCATCTGATTCCACGGGATGCTTCCGATCGATTCCGGCAGCGACAGGTTTCCCATGCTGGGTGTCGGGGAAGAAGTTCGAGATGATTCGCCGAGGATTCCGAGAGCCTGCGACGGTGACGGAGGAGACTGCCGGTTCGCTTCGTGCTTGGGGTGGTGATGTTGGGACGCTTGGTGCGGCTGCTGCTGTTGCTGTTGTTTGATGGTATCGAGTTGTTCCTTTTGCTGCGCTATCTTCCGGTCCTGTTCCGCAGTATTGGACTCCAGTTCCAAAAGTTTACCACGGTAGGATTTCCGTTCGTCTTCGAGGTTTTTCAGCTTGAGTTTGTGATCACTCTCAAGCAGGTCCATTTCGATCTGCTTCTGCTGGAGGTTGTTGGTCAGCTCTTCGGATTTGAACAGGGCGGCAGTCAGCCGTTCTTCGAGATTGGAAATTCGTCCGTTTAGGGTGAAGATCTGCTCCTTCAGCGTTCGCTCGTTATCTCCGAAGGCTTTGGACTTTTCCAGGGATTCGTCCAGTTTGCGAATGATGTCCGATTCGCGTTGCTCCCAGAGTCGTTCCTTATTCCGGAGGCCATTCTGGAGGGATTCGATCTGCTTTATTAAAGGAACGGTGACCATTGCAGTGGCATTCTTCTCTTCCTCAGCTCGAGTCTCGGTTTCCTCCACGCGCAACAAAAGATCCGAATTCTCGTTCTTCAACCGCTGGATTCGATGGGCGTGTTCCGCTTCCGCTCGCCGTAGCTTCTCCCGTAAATCGTCCAACTCTGTGCTGATTTGTTCGTTCACCCTCTGGATATAACTGTGTTCCGATTCCATCGTGGCCAGCTGGGAAGATTTCTTCACCAGATCCTGATAGGCTTCCGACTTTTCGGTGAGTTCTTTCTTAGCAAAGTCGAAGCTTTTCTTCAGCGTCTCCAGCTTCTGAGTATGATCATCCAGTTGGCTCTTCAGCGAACCGTTGTCTTTTTCGAGTTTTCGCTTCTCCGAGGATAGTTTGTGAACTGCATCGATTTGGGATCGCTCGACCTCCTCTTTGGCGGACAGAGAACGCTTCAATCGCTCCGTTTCATCTGTTAAATCACCAATGTCTTCCTTAAGCTTCTTGATCAGTGCTTCGTTGTCCTTCTCCTTGAGTCGAAGCTTCTTGATAATGTTGGAATGGTTCAGGACTTGTTTGGACAGATTCTCGCCTTCCTTCTTGAGTTCTTCGATCATAAAGTCCTTATCGCTAATAACCTTGTCCATCTCGGATCGATTCATTTTTCCCTGGGCTTCCGACCGGATTGTGTCCACTTGACGCTTCAAAGCCTCCCGTTCCCGAATCGACTGCTGGAACTTCTTCTCCAGTGCCGATAATCTCTGCGTGTACTCATCCGATTCTGTACTATCGGCACGTCTCTGTTTCGATTCCAGTTGAGCAGTCAGCTGACAGTTCTGTTCATGCAGTTCCGCATTCTGTCGGCCAAGTTCCAGCAACCGAAACTCCCTCTGTTCCAGGATCTCCGAGATTTCCGTTATCCTTCGCATCAACTTTTCCGCCTCGCTCAAATCGTCACTGTTTCCGCTCTGCACTGACACCTCCGACGGTTCCCGCGTATGTCCTCGTTTCTTGATCATCAATATATCTATGTTGCTCTTACCATCAGTGATCTTTAGAGGACTGGCCCGGTAGGCGCCACTATTGGTGCTGCTAGAATCTCCATTCGGGCTCGATATGATCTCAATATCCGACGACGTGGCCGTCTCAATCTCATCCCCGGAATTCTGCGATGATGTTCCTTCCTGCTGTTTCGGTTCCGCTAGCAACGGTACCTGTGCAGCTGCAGGAATCTCTTCAAAACTATGCGTTGAGTCGGAAATCTGCGTCTGAATCTCTACATTCTCATACGACTTGTCCAGATGCTCGTCAGACTGTCTGCTAAGCTTCTCGATCGACGTCAGCGTCGTTTCCGAATCATTCGACTCTTCCGTTTCGCACCCGGATACTTCTGAGAATGTCATCTGCCTCGAAATTGTCGGTTTCTCCAGACTCAAATGCAAACTACTTCTACTCGGGGCCACCGTTATGGGAACTCCTCCCTCGCCCGTTTCCATCACCGTAATTGGCTGTTCCGACAAGGTGTACGACACCTCGGAATCTTCCTCCACGCTGATGTCATCATCGACCAGCTCCACCGAGGTAAACTTCATATCGTCGCCATCAATTGAGCTCCGGTCCATCGTAGTTATCGAATCCGGAGTCGAAACACTGGAAGGCGTCCCTTGAACCTTGATCACCTCCACCGATTCCGATTCCTGTCCAATGGTTGGCCCCGAACTGGGCGACGTTAGCGCCGATCCCGGCGTCGTCACCGGACTCAGCAGTTCAATCGACTCCGAACTAGCCTCCGGTGAGCCAACCTTCCCGGGAACCTCCGCTATACCTGAGTCTTCGAAGCTCTTCCGCTTCAAACTGGAAGGAGCCTTCGTCACCGTCATGTTCGCAGTCGTCACTGGCTGCTCGAAAAACGACCCCGTGAACGATCCCCATATACTATCAATCTGTCCCTTGCCAACATTGCCGCCTCCCTTCGCCTCGACACTCACCGGAGTACATGGTTCCGTTTTGCTCTCGCCCCGATCGACCTTCGTCCCAGATTCCTGCTGCCCATCCCCGGCTACCTCCTCCACTGCATCCTCTTTGATGTCCAATGCCTTATCAATTTGCTTCTGAGCCTCCTTCAGGGCGTTCTTTGCCAGATTGGCTATGCCCGTCGTATCGAACCAGCTCATCGTCGTCGTGTCTTGTAGTTCCTCCACCGTGACGACCTTGAGTGTTTTACATCACCAGAACGGAAACAACTGCTAACAGCACAAAAATTTTCACCTCTTTGTTGACTTTTTACAGCAGAAAATTATTTTCGATTGACCACTTTTTCCGTCTTTGCAGGAGACACGTCAAAATTTATGTTCGGTCTTCTTCTTTGGAGAAGTTTTATCTTCTTCTTTTCTACTCTGTTTTGATGGTTTTTTATATGATTTTTATTGACAAACAGAGCACAGGGCCCGACTTAGGAAGAAAAAAGATAGGTTGGAGATTTTGAAAAGATCGATGTAAAATTTCGATATTTTAGGAGTAATTTTTGAAAACGGCACAAAAGCTTTTGGAAACATAAGTTATAAGGCCCTTTATATTAGAAATACTCAGAGGGAGAGATGCGCGGAGAAAACAAAATACAATTCGGCAGCAGGAATTTGTACCTAAATTATCTCTAACCCTTGCTAGAAGCTAGCATTTCACATGACTCTTATTTTTGATTCGATTTATTTGCAAATATTAATTTATTGCATCGCAATATTTTGCACATTTCTTCCCTAATAAATTTGTTATGAATCCTGATGAATGTGGGCGTCTTAGTGGAATACCTGTATAATGAGAGAGAGAGAGGGATTAGTATTTTCCATTTAATTCCACTACTTTATTTGCTTATCATTGACAGATACGCGTATTTCGTCTACAATGTGCAGACTTCTTCAGTGTCTTGTATTAATACTCGACTAATACGAGTCGAGTATTAGTACAAGACACTGTAGAAGCATAGAGGTAACTCTAAGACCACTGGGTCCCGAAGAAAATCATTATTATTTTTGGCTCACTCAGTACCAGAACAACGGTCCCAAGCAGTCCCAAGCTATTTCACTCACCCCTGCACTACCCATAATCGCATATCAGTCCCATCTTTGCTTGATTTCCTATCCATATGGGACTGATATGCGATTATGGGCAGTGCATGTTCTGCATGAATCCACACACCCCTGATGTTATCTGTCAAACTTTCATAGCGAATCAAAACAAACATAGTGTAGTAATAGAATTTCAACTAGAATAGGGTACGTTAATCGTTTACTTGGGACCAATAGGCTACTAAAGTGGTGAGCCAATTTAAAATCGTTAGTTTCGTATTGATTGTTGGTAGAAGTCTGCACATTGTAGACGAAATACGCGTATCTGTCAATGATAAGCAAATAAAGTAGTGGAATTAAATGGAAAATACTAATCCTTCTCTCTCTCATTATAAATTTGTTATGGTTATTTTGCTTAACGACGTGTTTGGGGTCGAGGGGCGATGATCAAATCATCAGCTGAATTGGAAATATATTTTTTATATATCTTTATTAAGGAGAATTTCAGCCCTAGGCTGGTTTGTCTCTTAATTGGAAATACACACTTTGGAAAATACATAAAAAATAAGTAAATGCGTACATGCTGAAACTAAAATACCCTGATAACAATGCCTCGAAAATACTTTGAAAACGAAAAATACATTTCATAATGAATTTAATACACTTTAATACAAAAATACACAAAACTTAAAAATACACGAGGGGGGCGACTCTATCTACGATGAAGGACAATTTGTGTTTGGATGTGGTTAGCGCACGCTCAGTTGATAGAAAGAAGATTAATGACGATTCTGAAGATTTCCTGCAAAAATATGATGCGCGATGCAAGTCTTCTTCTTCTTCTTCTTCTTCACATTTCAAGCTTATTGCATATCGCATATTAGCTTATTGCCAAATATTATAAATTAACAATATGGTTCACTTCCAGAATTCCCATATATTTCTGAAAAGACGCATAAGTAATACCCTCTCCCGGTGAGAAAGGTGACTAAAACATTCGTGGCCTTATTATTTAAGCGTGTAATCAATTCATACGTTTATTCAAATAAAAGGTGTGGCAAACAGTATAAGCTTTCTCATGCATGTTACACGCCTACCCTGACGTCATGACATTGTACTACGTTCAGACTATAGTTGATATTAATAACGTAATAACGTTATTTAATATGATATCAAAAGTGCCTAAATAACGTTATATCTGCTATAGTTTGAATGTACAATAAGCTTAGAGGTAATCCAAACAAACAAAAGAAAATGCAAATTATATCTGCCATCCCTCTTTACATACCACGTTGGCAACTGACAGGAGGAAAACTTTCAACACGGTAATAATCGTTAACCCAATTTTGGGTAATAGATTAACAAACACGATAAGAAAAAACACTCAAAAACACTTGATTTTAAAAAAACCTCAAAAACAAACAAAAATTAAAATGAATTCGATTTTAAGTTATAAGTACTCAACCGTCATGTTTTCACCATTGGGAAATTGTAACTTATTTTTGGATGAAAATCATAGCAACCTGCGCTGCCTTTGATACTGTCATTTTTGTGTGCTTCATCGACTTCGTTCGTGCTCCTTTATTGGCATTGACGGCACCGTCGAAAAATGGTCTCTTCTAGAAATGATTGACAGTTTCTTAAGGTATTTTTCAGTGAAGTGAAAGGATAGTACCATAGAGGTAACTTTAAGACCAGAAGGTCCCGATAAAATGTGCTCAACTTTTTGGCTCAGTTCTGGTACTATCTTCGGTCCCAACACGCTAACTCGAAAGTATCCATTAAATGAGTATCTTGTACTCATTTTTTGAAGTTATTCAAATCTGTCAAAAAATGAGTATTTTCAAAACACGAAAAGCGGGTACTTTTTCCCCATTTGAGTAAATGTCTTCTGCAAAAAAGAATGGGTACAAACATGCTTTCAATCAACGTCAACACATTTCTGACGAAGTGAAGACCCAAAGTGTTTAACTTTTTTTTAATAAGTGAGCGTTGTGATCATTCACGAAACGAGTATTGTCTGTTTCATTCGAGACAAAACTCACCGAAACCATTTAAAAAATTGTCGTTATAGGAATTTGGAACCGATTGTTACGAGGTAAGAATTAGAAGTGCAATCATGATGAAAATTATGACACGTATTTTGAAAATGTGGTCCATTTCAGACTAAAAAGGGAAAAGCGAACCTGTGAGATGAGCCGACCGATGAGGAGCATCTCTTGCGGACCAACCAGCAGTGAACTGGATCGAGCTCTAAAAGTGTTCGTTCGCAAGGACAACTTTATGCCTCGGAACTCGGATATATTAGAATTATTTTGATTTTATACAATAAAGAGTATGACGTGTTTCAAATATTTAGCATTTAATTGGTTAAATGCCAGGTAGCCCCATGCAGCACACAAATCAACAAAATGGGTACTTTTGACTCATCTACAGAAACAAGAAGGGTATTTTTTTTGACGTATTCATCGAATACTCATTAATGAGTAAAGTCTGTTTTACTCATTTCATGAGTTAAGCCACTTTTGTTCAAAATGGGTCTTTATTTACTCTTTAATGGGTACTTTTAAGTTAGCGTGAAGCTAATCGATGCACTCCTCGAAACATAGGAAAATCCACGAACCCCTCATTTTATCTGTCAAACTTCCATACAGAATCAAAACAAACATAGTGTAGTACTAAAATTTCGACAAGAATAGATTAATCGATTTGCTTGGGACCAATAGGCAATTCAAGTAGTGAATCAATTTAAAATCGTTAGTTTCCACCGGTACTATTCGTACTATCACGAAGTCCGCCATGTTTCACGCACAGTCTGAAGTTTACTTATGGATTTTAACGTAGGAGTAAAGAGCTACAGAGTCGCTGTGAACGCCAATTGCATTCAATTGAGGGTTAGGTTATTTTCACTGAATGGATTATTGATGAGGATTTCTCAAAATTTAGTTTTCATAATTTATTTAATTTTAGCTAGCCTCATGAAAGCCACATGATGAGTGAAAGAGAACTCAATTTTTAACTAACTTAATTGGGTGAAAAATATAAATTTTAAAGATAAGTTACTTACCATTAAATTAGCAATTTTTACCCATTAATGAGTATCTGTTACCCATTAATGGATAACAGTTACTCATTAATGGGTAAAAAACTACTAAAACTAGTTTAGTCACTTTTCTTCAAAATTGACCTTTTTTTTACTTATAAATGGGTACTTTCAAGTTAGCGTGTTGGGTACCTCGTTCTCCATGCAGCAACATGTGCAAAGGCGTACAAGCCAAATGTTTGCCATGCATTTAAACGTCGGTTGTTCCCAAATTGCAACATGCCCACTCAAACTAACTATATCATCTGATAGAGTAAGTTATCTCTCAGATGTTGGTGTCAGTTTGCCAGATTGAGTCAATACTCATGAGAAATCGTTCAAAGTCATTGTTTACATTTGGTAAATAGGTTTTTTTTTACATGTTTCTCTACTTACTAGCTTTCTCTATCATACGTCAAAACCTTCATAACTCAAAACAAAAACGATAAAGTTGAGTGTTGTGGACTGGACTATGGAGAGTTTTTATGTGCAATCGTTGGAAATTTAAACTGGTTGTAAGTACGAAATACTATAGAGATTTAACAGAGATTTTTTTTTTTCTTGATTGTTTTCCGTCGATCGTATTTTCTGTGCTGAGTTTACTGCGGTTTTACTTAAATTTGAGTTGTTTAAACTCAAGCTTTGGGTAAGTTTCATTTTCTGTGTACTCTGATACTGGGTAGACGGTACCCATTCTTATGTGCAGTAAGGAGTTGGCAGAATCTGAGTAAACCAGTTTTATTACGATGAGTAAAATGTACCAAAATTCTGGGGAAATGGTTATAATCGCATGTTTAGAATGGTGCAGGTATAAGAGGGAGATTGCGGTGTCCAAATATCCTACAATACTGTGGACCCCCACTTATCTGAATGACACTTCGTGCATATTAACGGGGTTTATTATTATTTTGAACTTCTTGTAACCCTATGACCATTAGAAATTTGAGTTTCTGGTAGCCTTATTTGCGGTTTTGTTTTGATTCTGCTTTCCATTTTGCATCGTTTCATTCCGTTTTTTATTACGCAATTACAGCGGAAGCGGAACGGCAGCGTGAAAAGCGGAAAAGCCCAATCTGAGTAAGCCTACTTGCCGGATTGAAAACTATTCAGAACAAAATTTACTCCGGCTAGGCATCTTGATGTCATTTGTGACAACTGCCAAACTGCTCATAAAGACGATAATAAATAAAAACTGAAAATGTTCACGCATTTCCAAATGGTTTCCTACCATTCCCATATATTCGAAAGTGACTGGCCCTCTGGATGTGGATGATGTCAAAAACAACAAAACATGATTAATTGAGTATACATGGGACTTTACTTACTTTTGGCTTCCCACATAGTACCTAGTTGGGTGAAATAAACTTTTTTCCTTGATTTGTTTTCCGTACTGAATACCAATGCTACCGACGCCCGGGAAGTAGCTTCCACACCCACCCTTCGTGATCAGATATTTTATACCTCAGAAAATCCCGGCGGCGCTTGAGATATAAACTTAATTTTGACTATTTTTTTCTTACCGTGTGGTTAAATTTTACTCAACAGTGAGTTGTTTTTGATAGCCTTGTTACGCTGTTTACAGTGTACTAGTCACCTTTCGCGTCACTAGAGCCGCTAGTATCGGGAAAAATCGTGTCTTGGGGATATTAGAAGAGTGAACCATATAGGCGAATCCCGAGGCGAATCCAATAGAAACTAAGCGATCGTTTCAGCCTCTGGCGGTTAATAGGAGAACCCTCAAAAGAGTGATGAGGGTGGAAATTTGCACAGTGAAGCATAGGAGGAGGACAATAATTTTACCTTTCCTGATTAATTTATCTACCGCAGGAGCTTGAAATCATCATCCACGTGGAATATTTTGTTTTCTGTATCGGATTTGCAGTAATCCGACTGGTGCTTACATATATTTTTGATGAGAAAAATTAAGATTTATTAAATTGACCCAGCGGTTATGATCTTCCGGATTTTTAATGTGTGGTTATTTCAGCTGGAAATCAGTACAGATATGAAGATAAGCGAAAAATACGACCACTCCCGATGGAAATTTGTAAGTTGTGCAATAAAATGTACATTGTTTTGAGTTTTAAAAATCGTCACTATGATGTAAACAAATGGATTGCATGACATTTCCTTTCAAAATCGGCTAGCGCACTCTACATTGATGGTGCATGAAAAGAGCCTATTGTTAATTTATAATATTTGTTATTGCGTGCTCTCAACTTAGTGTTCTAGATGCACTTTCACAGTTATTAATTGAGAGCTTTCAATGCCTGTACCATTTTTGCCTTGGTATAATTGTGTGGCAAGTCCAATCATACTTCTATGCCCAGGAAAGTCGAGAAAATGTCCTACCCGAAAAATTTCTAGACCGGACCGGGAATCGAACCCAGTCACCTCCAGCATGGTCTTGCTTTGTAGCTGCACCTTTACCGACTGAGCTAAAGGAGGCCCCGATGCACGATGCAAGTAGATGCGAGAAATGAAAAAAGATTTTTCGAAGATCGATTCGCTAGTATGAGATTTGTTGAGCACTAGGGGCATCCCACTCTAAACTATAGATCTAGTATCAATTAAGTATTTCAAAGTATTCTTAAGTCTTTTTAAGTATTTTTAAGTATGTTATGTTTTTGATTTTTAATCGTAGTGAGCGGTTACTAATGTAATTGTTTGTTGTTGTATATTCCATTACGTTTAATCACGTACTATTGATGCTAGTTTCAATCTGTTTTAAAATTAAGGAAGTAGTGTAATCATGTGTATGAGTAAGTATTTTAATTCTACTTATGAAACATTTCATCAAAGACCAGTTTTCTTTCAGCAAACCAGTTAATTATTTATAATTTCGAACTGGCTGTTCAGTAAGGTTTCAAAGTTTGGAGCTCTATAACTTAGCTGGAGGCTAATGGTGCGGGTGTCGTTGGCCTTTCTAACCAACCAGTCTGAGCCGCAAGCTGCATGAGTATGAAATTCTTGGCTTTATGCTGGTCAAGAATGCTAGGACTACGCTGGTTATTTACCAGAGAACAATAGCAATACAATGAAGTGTAACTGCTAGCAAGTTGTTGGGTTGGTTGACTAGAAATTGAAGTGATTGCAATTGCCACTGGTGGTCGTATCGTGCTGCGTTTTGAGAAACTTACATCTGTAAAGATGAGTTACGACGGACTGGTGAGGAAGCTGAGTGAGTATCCTGATAGGCTTTATGTGAAATTAACATGAGTTTCTCACTTTTAGGCTTCGAAACCAATAAGTATAACAAGGAAAAAATTCATTTATTCTGAAATATCAATTTATTTCAAATAATTGATGTACCAAATACAACGATTTAGTTCAAACCCGCTATTTATTTGTTTCCATTTCGTGTAAAACAATCCTAAGATAAAATATATGAATTTATTTCAAACTATTCCCCAAATATATGCCAAAATATTCTTCAAAATATCCCCATAATTATGTCTTAATACGTAACAACCGTTTCTGATGAATGATGGAATCAATTAGAGAGCGGTTCCGAAATTAACACCAAGCGAATATGTTGGCCTGATCATGTCCAGCCTTAATAATAATATGTCTTAAGCATTGAAGGTTCCAAATCCGAGGAAATGTGATTAACTTCTACAATAAACTCATTCGGCTGTAATCTAGAAGATGCGGCTTTCCGGATGTTATACGTGCGGATGGTGCGGAAATCTTTCAAAACTTCTTATTCAGCTTCAATCAACGTAAATGCCTGAAGCTATCGTCCGTTGGATCAAGATCCTGTTGGACAAAAAATATGTTTTTATGGAGAGATGGGTTGGGATAGAAAAATTTGTTTAGAGGATTTGCTTCCACACTTTGTTCCACACGCAGTTTATTCCATAGTAACTTTCCAAATAGTTCCTTATTCTCCCTTTGAATGACAGATAAATCGGTTTGGCAATGTAATATTCCTTGAATCAAAATTTCTCTTCCTCGATTCCTACAAAAAAGGAATACATTTCAAAATTATAGTTGATTTTTCTAAACACGCATACACCAAATCCCAGATGACAGCGGGTAAATAATCGAAAGAAATCTCTCTAGCAACGGTGGTAACAAACTAGCGCTAAATATTTCTGAAGTATTTTTAAGTATTTTCAGGTATCTTAGATATCAGTAAGAGCTTTCTAAGTATAATGCGAGAAATACAAAGTTTAGAGTGGGATGCCCCTAGGTTGAGCATCTAGAAATGAGATTTAGATGTGTCGCCTCCTCGAAAATACATAAATACGAAAAAAAAAAACAAAATACACCTTTTCAAGATGAATCGAAAATATTCAAGTTGACAGCCCCTCGGTATTTGCAGATTCAAAATATGATAAATTTGCTGAAGTATATTTTGTTAAATTGACCTCAGTTTAAATATTAGAAAGGTATCAAGTTACGACCACTACTTTGTAATAGTATTCTCTGACATTTGCCTGAATGCCCAAGAATTAGTGCAGAACAAGGGAAGGGTGGTCACTCTACACACTTATTTTGCGCCAACTTTTTTTTCTCAGTGTGCCTCAGTGTGCCACAGCTGTGCTGGCAGTGCCGAGAAGTCATTGGACTTACTTTTGTTCTTTGAATAATCCCTTGTATGGCAAACCGGTATGGTGACAGCTCTAGTTTTTGTTTTGTTTTTGGAAACCTGAGATGACTTGAGATGGAGTAGCTATTACATTTCCGTTCCGAGATACGGACCTTGCGGGTAGATTTTTCCACGAGTAGTAGCAGCCGCCGCCATGCATATCTTAAAGAAGTTCCAGGAGTCAGACGGTATAGTTTCTGTTTGGTTGTTGACTTTCCGACTACTTGTCGTGAGTGGACCAAGATTTCCAGCCTCGGCCACGGCTTCACGAATTAGCTATGCAGCTCCCACGGCTGCTTCCAATGCTGTTGATGTTCTTGCGGCTGCTGCTTAAGTTGCTGCTGGCGAGGCTGCTGGTCCGTCTCCTCCAAAATTCGTCAAAATAATGTTGTATGAGATGGACAAGCAGCAAACAAAAGCAGCAGCAGCCACAAGAACAGCAGCATTATAAGAAGCAGCCTTGGAAGCTGCATCGCTAATTCGTGTAGCCGTGGCCGAGGCTGGAAACCTCGATCCGGTCAAGACACCGCGTCAGATGTTCTTTGCCTTCTGTTCATCTAATGAACGGATAGAGTTAAGATAGGAGGAAATGTAGATGGGGTCGAGGACGGGACTGCCATCACGGGAGTCTGTGTAATGATTTTGATAATGGAGCTGGAGGATATCATGGACTCGGGAGGGAACTTTGGGTGATAAAAATGAGAATGTTTTCCGGTAATGTTGAGATTGTGGAGTGTTCCTACACACAAAAAATAAAAATTGTTCGTTTAAAAATAATGCATTTTCAAATTAAAAGTTTCCCAACTTTTGTAGTTTCAACTACGACAATATTTAAAATGAAAGCAACATTTTTATTTCAAAAGTTTTTCTTTCACTTTCTACTCGTCATTTTAAAAAGGCATATTGTCAAAATGAAAATTGTTTAACTGTCAAAAATACCATTGATAAATGTTGGGTTGTTTCGTTTTTTCGTGCACCACAGCCATCACACGTGAAAAAAAAACATTTGCCCGGGAAAACAAATTCAGTTTGCTCGATTTCCAAGCTTAAATTCAAATAAAAAGTTGATGTTTTTCTATTTACTTATAATTTATTTAAAATGTATTCGCAGGTTCAGTGGTCAATGGAGTACGAGAATGCGGAAGCGATGGAATCTGGTTTGGCCAATAGTGAACTATTTCGAAATGTGCAACTGGAGAATACAAGGTAAGTTTCTTTCTGGTTTTAAAGGTGGGGTGGATTAATTAAAGGTGGACATTTGTTGCAGATCTAGAATAGTTCCTGAAAAATACGAAGCAACTTGCAGTATTTTCGGTGTTAACACCATCGAAGTCACTATGGATGCCATTGACGGTGGCTTTACGTGGAAAGCTTTCCTCTAGCCGATCCGGTGTAACATCCAGAGCAATCGGAGGACCAGACAATACTATTAGTAGCGTCCGGCGCGCAGCTTGGCAAACATGCAACCACAAACCACTTCGTTTGTGATGCAACGGTACGTCCGTGGAATATCTTCTATGATTAGTCATGGTGATGAACCTCGCATCAGAACCATAAGCTCAACGAAACCTGCCAAGACCGATCGCAAATTTCTATTAGATCCAGCATAACCGTTTGTAGCGTCATGTTGTATTTCACTTGGACCTGAAGTACTTCCTCAAAGATTACCAGTAAATGAGATTTACAAAATCATACCATTCAAATTATTTATAATAAAACTAAACCGAAATAAAAAAATATGATACCAATATTTTATAGAATTTAAAATGAAAAGTAGGAGTTATAATATTAAAGTTGCCTGTTTGTTATCTGAATTTTTATTATTTCAAACTCAAAATGACCCATTTTATTTCATCCATACCAAACTTTCAAGCCCAAATGCATGTTTTGAATATAATAAATCCACTTTTTATTTCAACCCTGTCGAGCTTTTCTTTTGACAGTAGGACAATTTATTTTGAAAGTCTCAACTTTTAAAAACAGTGATCAGACAACTTTTGATTTGATAATTCTTTGACTTTTGTTTTGAATGCTAACGACTTTCTACCAAAAAGAACCAATGCAAACTTTTAATTCTAACAATGGTTTTTTTAATTTTATTAGCTATAATTCTTTGTGTGTATGCAAGCGATTGCCCTGATTTTTTCATGATGGGTGGTCGGAATGATTGTACGCAATATTTGAATTGAAAATATCACCTTCTACTTTCAAGATAATGATAGAGAAACGGGAAAACCAGATAAGCTGAAAAAGTCATCACTTAGTTCTGAAAGTCGTACGATGTTCCGTTTGTGCTGTAGAAGGAAGAATTTATCTCTGTCCTCCCAAGATCAAAGAAACCCCCTCCTGTCCTCCCAAAACGGCTTTGTGGCATGACTCTATTCCACTCGCTCTTCACATCCTTCTTTGGTGCGCTAGTACAACTGGACAGTGAGCATGCATAAGGGAGTATACGCGATGATCGATTCTCTTCATCGATTTTCTCTGCTACAAAAAATTTTCTAGATTTTGTTCAATGCAGAGTTGTAACAGGTTGTATTGGCTATCAAAGCAACAGCAAACGCACCGAGAAACGTTAAATCTAGCGAGTTATTAACAAAAGAGAAAATCGACGAAGAGAATTAAAGGAATACGGTGCGGATGGGGCGGACAGGAAATAACCAGGACAACACTTAACAATGAACAAGTTTTATTAACGATAAAGTTATCTTGGTATGACTGCTCTCTTCAGTGTCTTGATATGGAATGACGCTAGAAAATTGATTGGAGTGTTCAAGACAGCAATCCAACGCCTACTTTGTTAACACCCCCTCTCGTTTGGATACTCCTAGCTTCGTCCTTAATTCCTCGAATCGGCCAGCGTTCAAGGACTTGGTAAAGAAGTCAGCTAATTGGTTCTCACTTGCAATTGGTTCTATCAGCAGCTTCCCAGCGGTGACAAGATCCCGAAGAAAATGATGTTTGATATCAATATGCTTCACTCTCTTGCTCTCCACGTTCTTAGCCATGCCGATGCACCCACGATTGTCTTTATATATGGCAACTGGCTCGATCTGCTTTTCACCCAAATCGCCTAGGACACCAATCAACCATATTGCTTCCGATGCTGCAGCGCTTAACGCCACATACTCTGCTTCACTTGATGAAGTGGCGACCGTCGTTTGTTTTTTACTAGACCAGGCAACAGTCGATCCAAACACCTGGAAGACAAATCCGCTCACTGACTTCCTGTCCTCGGTATCGGTAGCCCAGTCTGCATCCGCGAACCCAACTAGTGGTTTTGCTTGAACATCCCGGGTTAAAGTCAAGCAATGATCCATCGTCCCTCTCAGGTAATGCACTACTCGCTTGAGCGCGGTCCAGTGCTGTTGTCCGGGTTGAGCTTGGAATCTCCCCAGGTACCCGACAGGATAGCAAATGTCCGATCTCGTTGATACCATCACGTACATTAAACTTCCCAGTAGCTCACGATACAGTACTCCATTAGCTTCGGAAACTTGACGATAAAGCTGCAACCCTTTCTCCATCGGGGTCCTTGTAGGATTGCATTCCAACATGCCATACTTCTGGAAGATCTTTTCTAGGCTTGCTTCTTGAGACAGCATCATCTTTCCGTCTTGTCGATTGTAGCGTATCTTCATGCCAAGGAAATGGCTAAGCTCTCCACAGTCGGTCATGGCGAACATCCGGGATAATTCGTTCTTCAATTTCAAAATTGTTGACAGCTTCGCTCCCGCTATGAGAAGGTCATCAACATACACAGCAAAAAAAATGTAATATCGATCAACGTAATTCAAGCTGATGTATGAAATAATGATGTAATAGCAAAAAGCAGATACAATATTACATCAATGGATGTAAATTTGTTCGCCAAATCGATAAACATCGTACAATGTGATATTACACAACCGATGGATTGACCTGGTTGCATCATTTTCGATGTAATATTCAACAACTTTTTTTGCTGTGTATAGTACGACGAAAATGGCATCTTCCCCCCTCTCGTCGGTACGGGTGTACAGGCAATAATCGTGCTTGGAACGAATAAAACCTAACTTCAGCAGCGCTTGATTGAACTTCTCGTTCCAGCAGCGAGGGGACTGCTTCAAGCCATACAGACTCTTTTTCAATTTGCACACCGTGCCAGCTCTCGCCTTGACGCCGTTCGGAACCGCCATGAATATTTTCTCTTGCAGCTCACCGTGAAGAAACGCCGTCTTCACATCCATTTGGTGGAAATGGAACCCTTTTTGAACACCGACAGCCAGCACAATACGGATTGTCGTCAGCTTCGCCACAGGTGCGTAGGTTTCGTTGTAGTCCAAACCGGCTTTCTGCAAGAAATCTTTGACGACCAACCTTGCTTTATAGCGCACAGGGTTTCCTTCTTCATCCTCTTTCGTGCGGAAGATCCACTTTGACTGCAGCGGTTTGACGCCGGTTGGGCATGGCACCAATTCCCATACCTTGTTGGCCTCCAGCGATTTCAGTTCTTCATCGATTGCATCCAGCCACAGTTTTTGTAGTTGAAGATGCTAATTTCAAATAACAGACTGTAGTGGTAATTTTTATACGATAGATGGAGTAGATGAAAGCATAGAGTTGATAGTTCCGTTAGAGTACGGCAGTGTGAAGATTGTATATAGATATTAGACAAGCGAGCTAGGACAACTTTTTTTGCCAGTGGTGGCGGGGGGGGGGACACCCCTCACCATCCCTCTCCAAAGGGGGAGTTTGGTAAAGAGAGATGAAAAAACCGATTTGTGCCTTCCTTAAAAGTTGTCCTAGCTCGCTTGTCTAATATCTATATACAATCTTCATCTTCATCTTCATCTGGCTGCTCTTCCAATTCAGCTTGCTGGTCATCTTCGACGGCCGGATACAGCATTGGAATCACCAACGGTACCCTCGAATCTTGACTGTCTTCAAAAGCGTACGGTAATGAATTCTCGTCAAATTTGATGTCACGGGCTACGAGGATTTTTCTTGACGTTCTATCCCAAAGGCGGTATCCGTTGGGAGCATAGCCCACCATCACCGCCTCGCGACTCTTGTTGTCCAGCTTTTTCCGGAGTTGACCTGGCACCCATGCAAATGCTTTGCATCCGAAAATCCTCAATTTCGATAGATCAGGTTTCACACCGGTGTACGGTTGGCCGATAGAGCAGCAGTAGGGCAACGATTTAATATATACGTACCGGTAAGCACTGCTTCCGACCACATGTACTTGGGCATATTCGAGTCGATCAGCATTGTCCTTACCTTTTCAATTAGCGTTCGATTGAACCTCTCGGCAACTCCGTTCTGTTGCGGAGAATATGCTACGGTTGGCTGGATTTGAATCCCCTTTCGCTTGTAGAATGCTTCTTGTTCCTTAGAGCCGTACTCACGCCCTTGATCCACGGTTAGCTTGCTGATTCGTTTTTCGAACTGGGCGGTCACCATCGCTTCGTATTCTTGAAAACGACCAAAAACCTCGGACTTCTTTTTCATCACATAGATACACGCAAAGTGACTATAATCGTCGATGAATGAAACAAAATACTTCGATCCATCCCAGGCCGGAGGATTGATTGGTCCACACACGTCCGAGTGAATCCACTCTAGTAGACGACTAGCTCTTTCACGAGTTCCGTCGAAGGGTTCTCTGCATTGCTTACCGAGCACGCAAGTGTCACAGAACCCGATAGCATTGACCTTCGGACCAAATCCTTCCGCCACACTATACCGGGCCAACGTGTTCATCGTGGTCTGACTGGCGTGACCCAAACGACGATGCCAGAGTTTTCCAGCGTCCGATGCGCATAGATTTGCGGTAGCTCCTGACACGTCCAAGTTTAAATCCAATTCGTACAAATTACCTCGTAGATGCGCTACTCCAATTACTGAGTCACTCTTTTTCATCATCGCTTGATGCTTTCCACCACGGCTTGTGAATAGTACGTCGATTCCCGCTTGGGACATCTTCTTCACGGATAGCAGGTTTCCTCTCAGCTCGGGCACGAAAATCACATTTTTCATTTCAAACTTCACACCTTCTCTTGATAGTCCAGTAACTTTACCTTCGTAGTTTCCGATAATTGAAACACCATCTTTGGCTACATCGATCACGAACGGTTGTTTGAGTTTCCTCACCGACTGCATGCATTCCAAAGTGTTCACCAGATGGTCGCTGCATCCAGAATCCACAACGAAAACTGACCTCTTATGTTCCGTCTTCGTCGGCATCTTGTTCACCATGAATGAAACTGATTTGCTGTTAACGGCCGCATTCACCTTACCTTCTGGCTTCTTAACATAGCAATCTTTTTGCATATGTCCCACCTTTCCGCAACGATGGCATTTTCCGGTAAACTTTTTGGTCTTCTTATTTCGTCCTCCGACAAACGCTGCACTCCTATCTTCACAAGAATCTTCCATCCGATCAGACCGCTTGGATTCCTCCGCCAACAATCGTTGCTTCACGGTTTCCAACGTCAGGTCTTTTTCGTTTATATTCTCTAAAGCTGTTACCATGGAGTCGTAGCTGTCGGGAAGCGTCAAAAATAACTGTGATACCGTATCGTTCTCCTCCAATTTCGCACCAGCGGTCTTGAGCTGCCATACGTTGTCGTCGAACTGCTGGAAATGATGCCGCATTGAAGTACCCTCCTTCATCCGAAGTCTTGCCAGAGCCTTCCTTCGTAGACGAGCCCATAACCTAAAGGAATACGGTGCGGATGGGGCGGACAGGAAATAACCAGGACAACACAATGAACAAGTTTTATTAACGATAAAGTTATCTTGGTATGACTGCTCTCTTCAGTGTCTTGATATGGAATGACGCTAGAAAATTGATTGGAGTGTTCAAGACAGCAGACTTTGTTAACAAGAATCGATCATCGCGTTTACACCCTTATGCATGTTCACTGTCGAATTATTGAACAGTTGAAAAAATCAACGCTTGTTATTAGCCATGAAAATCAGTTGGCTTCGTGTTTGTTTGCCAGGAGCTGTCAGAGCTAATGATCTGGTGAGCTTATATGCAGTGATGCTGAATTTTTGGAAAGATTTTGAATAGAATGATTCAACAGTGAGCATACATAAGGGCCTAGCTGCGATGATCGATTCTCTTCATCGATTTTCTCTTTAAAATAGCTTCAGCTAAGGGAAGCAATGTTCTGAAATTTGACCAATAAAGTGCTGTAACAGGTTGTATTAGTTATCAAAAGTAACAGCAAAGGAAAGTAAACTCTTTTTATTCATTCGGCGTAATATCGCAAAAAAAAAAATCGACGAAGATATTTACCGCCGATAAAATTAAATTTTTTACTATACTCTGGACCTTTTGCAATGTTTGTTGAGAATCGGAACTTGTTTCCAATATTTTTAGCGTGTATCGATATTTTTGACAGTTTGCGACAAAAGTACACATAAACAGCGCCACAAAAAAAAAACCAACGCTGTCATCCGAGAAAAAAATAGTACGTTATACTCCGCGCACCAATCCCTTCCTGGGTTTAAATTTCGTGTTTTATTTGTCGCAAAAAATCCGCGTTTTAATCGTGTTAATTTGTGTGTAAATTTCCAATGTTCCATCACCTGGCAGTTCCGCAACAGTAGCGCGTTTCCGAAAATGCATTCCCACCAGCAGCGCCACCATAACTACACCGAAATATACGAGCTGCTGCGGAAGTTGTGCAAAAATCTTGCTGGCGATCGATATGGTAAGCAATCTGTTCCTAATTCCGCTCGGCAGTGACATATTCCGCACGGTTGGTGGATTGATGATGTGGTTTTCTTGCAGGATCGGTACTGAAAGGCGTTACCCAGTTGGTTGCCAACACACCGAATTCCGTTGTGGCCGGATCCGGCGGAAGTGATGAGAGCTCGATCGTCGTCCGCATCGGTCAACATCTGCGGGGCAAGGGTCAGAGCGAGTATGCCCTGTTTCAGGCGCTGCACGAGCAGATGAGCGCTTACGTGAGCTAGGAGTTGTGTTGGTGTTATTTGAAGACGTTTTGATTTGGGATTTCTTGTTTTTTTCTAGACTGACAGCAAACGACGAGGTCAGATATTGGAATTTCTGTTGCTGTTGGCGGATAGCGACGGTGGAGCATCACAGGGATTGAATGGACAGCATCTGCTGAATTTGAATGCTGAACTGCGAAGCGATAGTAGTTTACCAACGACGGAGGCCAGTTCCCGATCGTCCGGAGCGGATTCCGGTGGAGGGTTGGAGAACATCTTTTCAAGGATAGAGCTTAGGACGCGATCGACGGATAGCGTTAGCACCGGGATGAGAATCATTCCGTTCAAGCTAGGATCGGTGGTGCCGGATGGGAGGAGTTCAACTACATCCGGAGAACTGTCGGAAGAGGAAGGATTGGCTGCTTCCAATAATTTGCAGGATCAGTTGATTCAGGATGTGATTTATGCTTGTACTGGCATTCAGGGGAAGTATCTGCGAAAGCACGTCGTGACGGGGGAGTTCAAACTGGATCACATCAAAGGGAGGACGTTGAGCATAGGTGATGCGGGGATGATCTTGCAGTTGGCTGAAGTTGGTCACTTCCATGATCGCGTAGCAAAGTTTACCGATCCGAAGAGCGATTGCTACATGAAGGGAAACTTCGGGCAGGGGTACATAGCTGCGTTGCAACGGGAGCTTACTCAGTACTATGGGATGCTGGCGATGCTGCAGGAAGATCTGAACCGACAGCAAAAGGAGCGCACCGGGATGACCGGAGGGGATCGCCTAACGCTGAAGAAGCTTCGCCTGTGGTTGGCCAGTCCCATAGAACGTCTTCAGTGGTTGGCCTTGATTTCCGAATCGTGTAAGGAACTAAAAGGAGGTGCTCTGGCTACCATCGTCTACGATTACACTGCGAACGGTCATGCAGAGAATCGAAAACTTGCCATGGAACTACTGCGATCGGCATGCATTCCTTTGCAACACGGTTTGATCCGTTGGTTGGTGAATGGAGAAATCGTCGATCCGAACGGGGAATTTTTCATAGAGGAAATCTCCGAAGTAGGATTCGATCAGCTGTGGCACCAAAAGTACCGAATCCGAAAGAGCATGCTGCCCAGCTTTGTTGACGATGGGATAGCCAAGCGAATCCTGGTCATTGGAAAGAGTATCAACTTTCTGCGGGAGGTTTGCCAGGACAAAACTTCAGTGAAGGCCAGAAATGACTTGAAGCAGTGCCTGGAAAACGATATGGATTCCATTTTCTCTCCAATCAGCACTACCAAGCTGCATCAACTGATCGATAACGCCTACCTGAACACTTCCAAGCAGGTTCTAGACATTGTCCTGGGACCACATCGTCTCCTGGATCATCTGCAAGCATTGAGGAGCTATCTGCTCCTAGGCCAGGGCAACTTTGCCGACATCTTGATGGAAAATCTCCAAGCAGAACTGGATCGCCCGGCTAGTGAAATCTACCAGCATGATCTGTTCTCCATCCTGGCCGCCGCCGTGCGGAACTCCTTCTCCGAACAAGAAGAACCCGAAGTGCTGAACTATTTGGACGTTCACTTCCTCACGCACTACGAAGGCGAATCCGGGTGGGACGTGTTTGGTTTGACCTACAAGGTATCCGGCCCGCTCTCCACAATCCTCGAACCGTCCCTTTGCCGGTATCAGACCTTCTTTAAGCACCTCTGGAACATGAAGCACGTTCAGTTCATCCTATCGCGCACCTGGAAACGTCAAACGCTGGCCGTCAAATCGCTGAACTCGCTCCAGAAGCTGATCGGTCCGATTGTTACCCGTGTTCAGCTGATCACCTCCCAGATGATCAACTTTGTCGGTCAGATGCAATTGTACATTCTTTTTGAGGTGATCGAGTGCTCGTGGGTGCAGTTTCTGCCGAAGGTTAACCAAGCCATGGCACTGGATGACATTCTGGAGGCACACCATCAGTTTCTGGAGGAGATTCGGCTCGGAATTTTCCTGGACGACAGCTCACAGCAGATCACCAATACCCTGGAGCACATCTTCGATACGGTGCGGAAACTGGAGGAATGGCAGGAGCGGTTCTACCGGCTGTGCTTCACGGAGTACGAAGCGAGGAAGGCCTATCAGGTAGGTTTGCATAATTTTCATCATCGGTAGAACGAGCCCTTTAATGATCTCTTCCCAATTGTAGGACCAAATCAAGCACACCGAACGTACCGGCGACTACGGCGTCACGACGGAGCAGATGCTCGAACGGGACGAGCAGGCCAAAACTTTCGAACAACACCTGGCCACGCATCAGACCCTGCTGCAGGACATTGGTAATGAGTACGAGAATCTGGTCGGCCAGTTCCTGTACCAGTTGGCCATTTCGACGAGCGAAACGCTCCGGCAGTTGGGCATGCGGCTGGACTACAACGAGTACTACAAACACCGGGACCGACGGTTGAACGTTCCGCTAACGTTCCAGCACATACGCATGAGCATGGCGGCGAACAGTTTCCGCAGCAGGAAGTCCACCTCCAGCTCGATGATGTATTGACAGGGGCAGCATCATCACCGGCAGCAAAGGGAGGAGGACGAGTGTCGGCTAGAAAAGACAACCTGGAGAAACTCACTCGTTCTGAATACTCGTACGCTAAGCTACTACAATTGTTGTGATTTAATGTGAGACGAGCAAGAGAAAAGTTTTAATCGAGTGCCAATGCGCTTGCGAAGCATCAAGCAATAGATGATTAATTATACGGTAGGTAATTCAATTTCATTCGTTTAGGAGAGGCTCACGCGACCGGAGCTTGCTCGTTTATCGGTACATCTTTAATGCCCAAATCCATCATATCTAATAAAACTGCATGTTAAAGTTAGCGCTGCGCACATTTAAACTCAAGTGAAACTCCCTATTAAGTCTTGCAAGAAGGTTAAAACTATCGAGGGTGGTAAACACACTTTCATCCACTCTTTCTTCACAGCCGACAATAGGCAATAAAGCGATTGAGAAAAATGGTTCTAAGCAGGTTGGCAACAAGGGCGCTCCTCCGAAGCCCCCGAAACCGCCGGATAAAACTGCCCGGAACAAACAGGACGATGGGTGAGGCTCTCATCATCAAGACGGAAGCGTTGAAATACGCGGAAGTCTTGAAGAAGATGAGAGCTGACGAGCGTCTGGTGGAGATGGGCAATAACGTGAGAGCATCAGGCGCACTCGTACTGGCGAGATGCTCCTGGTGCTTAAGCGTGGCGCAAGAGACCAGGGACCGACGTACCAAAAACTGGCAAACGAGGTCGTTGGAAATGGGGTGCAGGTAAGATCGCTAGGCTCGACGATCACCATCCAGGTTAAGGACTTGGATTTAGTGACAGAGGCGACCGAACTAGCCAAGGCGCTCAGGGAGCAGTGCCAAATCGAGGTACCGCCAATAGCGGTTACCTTGAGGAAGGGACTGTTCTTCAGGTGGCTACCGTGAAGCTCCCGGCAGCTGATTCCAGGAAGGCGGCAGCCACAGGGAGGGTACGAGTGGGCTGGTCGGTTTGTTCAGTGAGCATCCCCCGACCGGTTATGGCTTGCTTCAGGTGCTTCGGTCAGGGCCATATGGCTCGGAACTGTAAGAACACCTACAGGAGCAAGCTGTGCAGATGGTGCGGCTCGGAGGGTCATAAGGCGCAAGGTTGCCAAAAGCCGCCGACCACTACCAACCACATGGCAGGTGGTCCACGCTGCCCGGGGGCCAAGAGCAATGCAATGCAATGCAAATGGAGTATATCTAAGTAGCTGTTATGCTCCGCCCAGGTGGTCTATCGAGCAGTTCTCGCAGATGGTGGACAGACTCACTGCGGTACTTGGCGGCCTAAGACCGGTGGTCATTGCGGGCGACTTTAACGCATGGGAGTAGGGCAGCCACCACACCAACCATAGAGCATGCATCCTACTGGAGGCAATGGCCAAACTGGATGTTGTACTAGCCAACAACGGCTCGGTCAGTACCTACAGAAGGAACGGTGCAGAATCCGTCATTGATGTGACGTACTGCAGCCCGTGTTTGGAGGGCAACCTACACTGGAGGGTCGATGAGGGTTACACCCATAGTGACCATCAGGCGATTCGCTACAGTGTGGGGCTAGGTGAGAGGCGAGTGGCAGGAGGGAATCCTTCCTGCGCTCGAGACTGGCGGACGTCGTTCTTTGATGAAGAGGCCTTCGGCGAAGCACTGACGCGGTAGCGAATAACCCCGGATCTGACGGGGGAAGAACTGGTAGCATCGCTAACAAGGGCGTGCGATACAACCATGCCTAGGAGAGCCTATCCCAGGCATGGCCAAAGACCGGTGTACTGGTGGAGCGAGTCGATTGCTATTCTCAGGGCGTCTTGCCTCCATGCAAGAGGATGCAACTAGCTCGTACGACTGAATTTCGAGAGGAACGCCGCGTCGCTCTTCGAACGGCTAAGGCGGCCCTCAACAAAGAGATCGCCAGACGCAAGCGCGCGTGCTTTGACAGCTTATGCCAAAGCGCTAACATGAACCTCTGGGAGGATGCCTACAAAGTGGTCATGGCCAAGACTCGAAGGGGGGCGGCACCCCCGGAAAGATCGCTCGCGATGCTGGTGTTGATCGTACAGTTCTTGTTTCCACGTAGGGACGTTGACTCCTGGCCGTTGGATATCCTAGTCGCGGAACAGGTAGAAGTGTTTAGAGTAAGAAAACAGTGAACTGATCGACATTGCCAAGTCGCTGGTGGTGGACAAGGCTCCGGGGCCAGATGGGATCCCGGTTGTGGCTCTGAGGGCGGTCGTTGCAGAAAATCCAGACATGTTCAGGTATGTATTTCAGACCTTTCTGAACGAAGGCATCTTCCCAGATGCGTGGGAGCGGCAGAGGCTGGTGAATTTCCCGAAGCCAGCGAAACCCCCTGGGGACCCGTCAACATACAGGTCCATCTGTTTGCTGGACACCACTGGCAAACTGCTTGACAGCGTCTTCCTCAACAGGCTGTCGGCCTACACCGAAGGTGTAGACGGCCTGTCAAACAGCCAGTACGTGTTCCACAAGGCAGATCTACGGTAGACGCCATCCGTGACGTCATTCAGATGGCAGAGGTGGTCCATCGGAAACGAAGGGTCCTTCGTTACTGCGCGGTGGTAACTTTAGACGTGAAGAACGCGTTCAACAGCGCGTGATGGGGGACGATAGCCCGCTCGCTACAGCAACTCCGAATCCCCGGAGAGCTGTACAAGATCCTGGAAAGCTACTTCCAGAATCGTGTGTTGATGTAAGACACAGAAGATGGCGAAAAATGCGTTAGAGTCATCGCAGGAGTGCCACAAGGCTCCATCCTGGGCCCGGTGCTATGGAACGTCATGTACGATGGAGTGCTGAGGATAAGATTCCCAGTAGGCGTGAAAATTGTTGGTTTTGCCGACGATGTCACGCTAGTAGTCTACGGGGAATCCCTTGAAGAGGTAGAGCTGACAGCGGCTCAATCCGTTAAACTTGTGGAATGGATGAGATCCAGGAAACTGGAGCTTGCCTATCACAAGACGGAAGTGGTCGTAATCAACAATCGCATGTCGGTGCAGCATGCGACGTTGACAGTCGGCGAGAGCACAATTAGGTCTGTGCGTTCTCTGAAACTCTTGGGGGTTATGCTCGATGATAAGCTCAGCTTCGGCTGCCACGTCGAGTATGCCTGCAAGAGAGCGTCTACGGCTGTGGGGGCATTATTCCACATGATGTCAAACAGCTCGGCAGTGAATGCCAGTAAGCGGACGTGGTGTGATATGACCCGAGGACCGTTCGAGGGGTGCGCAACAACGCGCGAGCGGTGTCGACTGCGAGATGGCAGTCGGAGTGGGAAAACTCCACAAAGGGGAGGTGGACCTTCCGCTTGATACCTTCCGTATCAAGCTGGGTCAACAGGCGCCACGGGGAAGTAAACTTCCATCTGACACAGTTTCTGTCAGGCCATGGCTGCTTATGGAGTTACTTGCAGATGTTCGGACATGCAAGTACTCCCACCTCCCCGAGTGTGCACGTTGTGTTCGCCTCTTCACGCTTCGAGCCAGTATCGAGCGCTATGCTAGCGATATGCAGAGCGGATACCATTCCGGATAACATAGTCCCTAGGATGTGTGGTACCACCGAGAACTGGAGCGCGGTGGTGACTGCGGTCACCCACATAGTTTCGGAACTACAACGACAGTTGCGTGCCGAGCAGCAGTTGCCTACTGCCCGACTAGATCGATAGAGTATTGCTAGAGAAGCGCCATAGCGCTATAGCGGCCCCTCCCACGCAGGAATGCCTTCGGGCGGTTCCGGGGAGGTCAAGGGCCAAGCGCACAGCGTAAGGTTTAGTGGGTCGGGAGTGCAATTCTCCCATCCCCACAACCTGAGTTCATTCTCAGGTGTCTGTGAGCAGATTCCCCTCAGTATAAAAAAAAACCCCAGCAGGCCTGGGTTCTGAGGCATAGCATCTCTGATCACGCCTTCCTTCGGTTCATGAGTTGATGGGTCGATATGTAGGGTCCAGGTGTGGGAGTTGCCTCCCTGGCGTCGGTAGCATTGGTGCTCACCCACCCTAGTTGACACCAGAATGAAGAAACAACTTTGTAAAAGATAATAAATTGCCGTTCTGGAGCACTGCATTGTAGACGAAATACACGTATCTGTCAAGGATAAGCAATAAAGCAAGAATTAAATGGAAATTACTAATCCTTCTCTCTTTCTTCATACAGATATTGCACTATACACACCCACATTCATCAGGATACTTATCATCATGCCGACACTGTGGTCTATAACAAACTACGTAGACAGTTTAGGGGGGGGGGGCAATTATCCATGGCCTATACAAATTAAAAAAAAAATATGTATGTACAATTGTCGACGCATGGGAAGAGGGGGGGGGGCGTCAAGAATCCCAAAAAAAACTGTCTACGTGGTTAATTAACAGCCCCTAGTAATCAGTAAGAATGTACACATTTCCTTACCTGCCTGTAGAGGTTCTTTCTGCGCACGTTACTTTGCACAATTTTGGACTTGCACCAGTCAAGACAAATTTGCTCCAAACAAAAACTCCATACAGGTTCCGGAAAGATGGTGGACAAAATTTAGATTTCATGCAAATTAAATACCAATCGTGTGCCGTACTTTTCCATGTCATAACGTTTGTGTTTTATTAGAAGCCGTATTATCCTTGTGCGTCATGTATACATAATCGCAATTGAGCAGAAGTAATTCATAGTTAGTAACTACCGTAGTTTCCTGTTTCTCGTACGTTGGCGAAATTACAACTTAAGTTAGTACTTTCATACATGGGACATTCAGTAGGGAATACTTCTATCATAAGTAAAATATGTGGCGGAACAAGCAGGTAAGGGCATAACGCTGCGCCCTTCTAAAAAAAAAGAATAGTTTTACTAACTAGCAGGTCAATATAAAGGAAAGACAAATGCTCGTTGGACGAATTGAGTTGAGACAAGAACAGAACAGAAAACCATTGAAAGACAGAGAACGTCGGTTCGGTTTGTATAGGTAAAAATCTAATCAGTTTCTGGTTTTATTTAGTTAATATACTTTTGTTTTCCCTTGCCTTAATATAGTTAGTTCTTTTGTTTTCGTATGGTTTTTGTTTTTAATTGGATGTTTGTTTGCTTGTTCTTTTTTCGAAAAGCGACATACAGTAGTAGAACTTTACGTTTCCCTAATAGACAGAACCAACAGAAAAAAATGCTCTCACAAACAGGAAATTGAAAGTCAACATTAAGTTCGGAAATAGTCTGAAGTCTTTGTAATCCTTCTGGCCGCTGGCTCTCTGTCTGTCTCGGTGTCGATCGATGGAAGTGTTGCACTTTATCACATGTCGATGGTTCCTAGCTTCGCGCGCGTTATTTTAGGTGGTGTGTCTTTCCAAGTGAGTTCGACGTGTGATGGATCGGTAAATTTTAATAAAATCCTTTTTATAATAAAAAAATCCTATCAAATGAAAAAGTGTTTCGCACGCTCTCTCTCTCTTTCTCGCTTTCTCTCTCTCAATGACGGAACAATATCAACAATTATTTGCCATGCAGAACCGCCCGCATTTTACCATTTCTTCTTGTGTTCATCCATCGAGACACCGCCGGGGCCGAGCGAAACGATCATCAGCAGTCCACCGATCACGGACAGCGTCTGGAAGAAGTCGTACTTCAAAAAGTCCCTCAGCGGTTTGTAGGCCGGAATGGCCCACCAGGCGTTGTGGTAAAGATTGAGGATCGTCAACAGCATCACCAGGATCAGGGCGGACAGTTTCGTCTTGTAGCCGACCGTCACCAGGACCATCAGGATCGAGCCCAGGATGTCCTGTAGGATCTGCAGGAAGCTCAACTCGAACCGGAGCAGGGTGATGAACATGAATGCGAGCAGAACTCGTCCGGCCAGTTGCATAAAGTTCTTCGGTTTGTTCTCGCCGAGCGAGGGGACTCCGGCGAACAGGCTCCGGGCTTCTCCGCGAGACTCGGCCAGCACTAGCAGCAGGGCACCGATCAGAGCCAGATTGCGCAGCAGGAATTGAATGTCCCACAGGATCGAGTAGGCAACGGTCTACGGAGGAGAATAAGATTAGAGCCGATTATGTAGATTTAGAGGGGGGTAAACTCACCTGCAGTACGACGATAAAGAACAGAATTCCGCATGCGATCGTGACCTTTAGCCGGCCCAGCACCATCACGCAGCCACCGACCTGTCCGATCAGGTTGATGAGCACAAACATCGTGGCCAGGAATTTCCCGCAGCCCCAGCTCATGTCCATGTATTCGCGCTGTTCGTTCCACTGTACCCACATTCGGATGCCATCCTCGAGGAAGGTCGCTATCAGGCAGAGCCGCGCCACGTGCGGTAGGACGTGTTTACCCTTTCGAATGATCTGTTGGTCCATGTGCAAGGTTTTGTAAAATTTCGGTTGAGTTCAGGTATACATACAAGGGGGAATGACTTCGGTGTCAACATTTCTTTCGATAATCTTAATTGATTTCCACTTGGGCAATCCCGGCAACACTGGCCCAAATACCCATATTATGCAAATTTACTGCCGAGCTTAGAAGGAAAGTGAATTTACGTAAGAGCAGAACCAGTTTGCATACATTTTATAGCCACCACGACACGACAGACGCGTCTGGGTGGAGCCTACCTGCTGCGTGTGTTAAGCACGGTTTAGATGTTTCATTCCGATCGGGGTGAGACTTGCCTCGTCTAAACTCGACTTTACAGTCGCGTGTGAAACACGTTGTCATTTTTCTGTTTCTGCCTCATCGATTAGGGTCGGGGACGATGACGATAATCGATCTCGATACGAATGACGTAGCCGTTAACTATTTACGTAGACGCGTGTCTTCCCCCCATGTATGGGGAACGATGATAATCGGAAATTGGAGGCATGTTGATTGTTTTCCACCGTCGTCACTTATCAGCAGCTATATTGACTGCGGGGCACTCTTCTTCAAGCACAGTGAGTTGGTTGGTTTGCAATCATTCTGATTTTTACGTTCGATTGTAGAAATGCTACGCTATCGTTACTGATTTTACGTTAGGTCAAGGAGGGTGATTAATTAGCAATGCTGCGATTGCTTCAGGCGGTACTGGACATTGATTGTAGATTTGAATAATTTTGAATTTTTCGAGTAAGAAAGACCGACGATGCGTTCGTACTGCTTTCTCAACGGTGAGCACTTTTGAGCTCTTCCAAGTTCTGCCATGTTTTGCATTTCTTCGTTATGTGGGGTTTACCCGGTCTAGCCTTTTGGAGTTGTTCCTCCGACTCCGAAATAAAGGATTTATGTCCGGAGTAATCGAGCAGATATCTACAGATAGGGAAGATCCAGAAATGACGTAGCACTGTAGAGTCATCAGCCATGTAGAAACATACGCTACAAGAGGGAGGTTGGAACTTCATGGAACGTAAACAAACGTTATACGTTTGTTTACGTTTGATGAAACACCAACATTGAACTCCCTTGTATCGTATTCTTCTACGTGGTTACGGGGTGACCAAAATGCTACGTCATTTCTAAATCTGCCCTAATGTTTTAACGCTGAGAGTTTCCTTTTTGTCTGGCTTCACTTCCTTACATTCCCATCCAGTTCTCTCAATCCAAGGCTCTCTGCGTCACAAATGTCTTACAGAAACTTTAAATTGCCTTTGAGTGTTTGCCTGTTCTGTTGAACCTGCGGCTTCCAGAAGTTGGCTGTAACCCTTGTAAAACTACGAGTAAGGCGTGTACATCTTTATACAGTTCTGCAATCTGAGGTATTCAGCTTTGATTCCAGAAACTATCGTATTTCCTTTTGTCACAAGGACCACAAAACTAAGGGGCTATACTGCCCATAATCGCATATCAGTCCCATATGGATAGGAAATCAAGCAAAGATGGGACTGATATGCGATTATGGGTAGTATACTCGACTCGTTTCGGTACAGACATCCGCTGCAAACAGTTCAATATGAACATTCTTGGTGTTAACCGATTACAGCAGAGGTCACAGGATCAATCGCATCTCCATTGCTATTTCGAAGCAAGGAACAGTATAGAGTAGCAGTAGTTCCGAGTTCCGAAGAAACGTGCTTAATCATTTGGCTCAGGAAGTACTGGACCTTAGATCCCAAGCTAATTGAAGCACCCCTCGAAACGTAGGAACATCCACGAGCCCCTCATTAAACTCTGTCAAATGTATAAGGCGAATCAACACAAACATAAACTTTGACAGATTCTTGTACGAAAATGGGGTAATCAACTCTGCACACTGTGCCGACACAAAGCATGGCACACTGTTCGACACGCTTGGGCACACATTGGGGATAGAGCAGGAATGGCGGCCATACAAGTCATGGGCAGGTATCCCATTCAACAAATGGTGGCGGGCTCATACGAAAGTTTCGTGATCGCCAAAATGTATGTAGTTGCTACGCACCCCCGAGATGGACAATTGAGCAGTTCCACCAGATGCTAGATGGGCTCACCGGAGAGCTCATTGGACGGAGACCAGCCGTCATCGCAGAAGATTTTAATGCTTGGGCAGTGGGTTTGGGGAGCATGTGTACCAACGCAAGAGGGTATAGCGTGCTGGAAGCTCTGACAAAGTTGAACGTCAGTCTGGCCAACTTAGGAACCATCAGCACCTTCCGCAAAGAATCCATTATCGACGTCACTTTCTGCAGTGATGCGACGTGCTAATGGCAAATATGAACTGGAGACTGTGCGAAGAGTACACCCATGGTGACCATCAGGCGATCCGGTACAGTATCGGCGAACGGACACCGGTGGAAATGCGGAGGACAAAAGTAAGCGAGCGGAAGTGGAAGACGAAGGCATTCAATAAGGATTAGATCTTCATCGAAGCTCTAAGGGTAGACAGCAGCGTCCCGGGCATAAGCGCGAACGAGTTGACCGAATCATTAGCAAGGGCATGTGACACAACTATGCCGATAAAACTGGAGCCAACGAACAGGCGGCGTCCAGCTTACTGGTGGAACGAGGAAATTAGCACCCTCCGTGCTACTTGTCTTCTAGCCAGAAGGCGCGTTCCGAGTCGCGATGGCGAAGATCAGAGGTCCAACGATGCCGGTTGAAATGTGTCCCAACAAGCTGAAAGTCATCGTGGAGGGACTTTTCCCACAGCATGACCCAACGACCTGGCCACCTACACCATATGGCGAGGAAGATGAAGACAACGTTGAACAAGTCTCCAACGAGGAACTCATAGCAGCAGCGAATGGGTTGAAGGCGAATAAAGCTCCCGGGCCCGGATGGAATTCCCAACGTGGCGTTGAATGCGGCGACGTTCCCGGACATGTTCAGGATGGTGCTGCAGAAATGTCTGGATGAGGGTCAGTTCCCTGATAGGTGGAAGGTACAAAAGCTTGTGCTGTTGCCGAAGCCCGGAAAACCGCCGGGGAATCCTGCATCGTATAGGCCAATATGCTTGCTGGATACTATCGGAAAGCTCTTGAAGAGGATCATCCTGAACAGACTGACGAAATGCACGGAGAGTGAACACGGATTGTCGGAGAGGCAGTTCGGATTCCGTAAAGGGAGATCGACGGTGGATGCAATTCGGACAGTGATTGACAGAGCCGAGAAAGCTTCCAAACAGAAGCGCAGAGGAAATCGATACTGAGCCGTGATTACGATTGATGTGAAGAATGCATTCAATAGCGCCAGCTGGGAGGCCATCGCCAAGGCGCTCCATAGAATGAGGGTTCCAGACTACCTCTGCAGGATTCTAAGTAGTTACTTTCAGAACCGGGTCCTGGTCTACGCGACGCTCAAGCTGCCCAAAGGAGTCTTGACGGTAACCGGTGAGACGCTGGAAGAAGTGGAAATGCTGGCGGCCGAGGCGATAAATACGATTGGTAACTGGATGCAAGGAGCGAAGCTGCAGATAGCCCCCCACAAAACAGAAGTGATGTTGGTCAGTAACTGCAAAGCAGTGCAGCGGGCAGAAATCACCGTTGGAGAGCACAACATTGTTTCGAAGCGCGTGCTGAAGTATCTGGGAGTGATGATCGACGACCGGTCAAACTTGAACAGCCACATCGAATATGCTTGCGAGAAGGCGGCGAAGGTCATCAACGCAATAGCCAGAATCATGCCGAACAATTCTGGTCCAAGCAGCAGCAAGAGGAGTCTTCTGGCTAGTGTGTCCTCATCGATACTAAGGTACGGAGGTCCAGCCTGGATTGAAGCGCTGAAAACGAAGCAGAACCAAAGGAAATTGAGCAGTACGTTCCGGCTCATGGCCATGCGAGTCGTGAGTGCGTACAGGACCATTTCGATGGAGGCAGTATGCGTTATCGCCGGTATGATCCCAATCGGCATCACCTTGGCGGAGGACTACGAGTGCTATATGACGAGAGAAACCAGAGGAGTACGAAAAATGGTGAGAACGGTGTCGATGGCTAAGTGGCAGCAGGAGTGGGATGCAGCAGAGAACGGTAGATGGACACACAGGCTAATACCGATTCTTTCGACCTGGGTGAACAGGAAGCATGGAGAAGTCAACTTCCACTTGACGCAGTTCCTGTCTGGTCATGGCTGCTTCAGGAAGTACCTGCATCGGTTCGGACACACAACGTCACCCTTCTGTCCGGAGTGTGGGAATGTGGAAGAATCACCAGAGCACGTGGTCTTCGAATGTCCTAGATTTGATGATGTGCGAGAGGATATGCTCGCCATTAGCACGGCGAATGTCGTCGAAGAAATGTGTCGAGAGGAGGACACTTTTAACGCCGTCAGCAGAGCAGTAACGCAGAGCATATCAGCGCTGCAGCGAAAATGGCGAGAGGACCAGCTAGAAAGTAGTAATGTGCTCACACAAGTGCAAAGTGAAAGCCGAAGCCGAGAGAACTCTCCGTCAGAGTAGGCTGAATCCACCACCGGCGTTAACCGAATAGAACGCGACGCTAGGAGCTAAATAGCTCAGAAATTGGAGAGACGATCAGCAAACTGGAAGCGCCAATTAGCTGAGGTAAAGTGAGGTGCGTAATACACGGCAGTAGAACTGCATTTGCGAAGCTTATCTGCTAAATGTTTCCAGATACGTCGATTTGAATAGTTATGCTTGATTTGATGTCTTCGGGATTACGTACTTCTGGAGTCGATGACCTAGTTCAAGGATGTTGTTTGTAGCGTGTGATTGAACTACTGTGTTACCTGACTTATAACGAATATACGTTGTATACGAGGACCCCGAATACAACGTATGACTCGTCTAATTTTGCATAGCATTTGCAATGTAACATTAGATGAACTATACGTTGTATTCGGGGTACTCATATACAACGCATATACGTTAGAAGTCAGTTAGAACACCGTAGCGCCCGTTCGAATTCTGGTTTTGATTTGTCGGGGAGCATTTAACAGGCAGCTGGAGGAAATTTCGTCCACCATCAAACAGGTTACACATTCGTTTCTGCACATGTTTCTTTTGGACGAATCGAGTTTGCTGGAACACCGTATAAGTTGGATGGCATCGAGTTACTCTTCCTCTGCCGTGCGGAGCACGTTCAAATGAGAATGAAGCTTAATGTTTGTCAGAACCCATAAAATAAATTGAAAATGAAAACACAATCACAAAAGTTATTATAACTTCCGGGTTGCCAAACTCATGGGATATTGACATCTTGTTTGGTACACTTGGGCCTACTTCGGCACGTTCGGCACAGCAAAATCTCGTGGCACAGATAAGACTTGGGTACGCTTATAGATGTACCCGGGACCAATTGGATAGTCAAGTAATGAGCCAATTTAATATCGTTAGTTTCGCATTGATTGTTGCTATTGTTGTCATTATGCAGCCGTGTAGTGGTCATCATTTCGTTTTGGCTATGTTAAATTTCTTCCATTTACATTACTCAGATATATTATTTAGTTCTTCGTTCATCACACTAAACACTCATGAAAGCTGCTGGCGATACGAAGCAGTTGTGGACTGTATTGTTATTGACTTCCTTCTTGGTTTAGAGTTGGATAACGAATGGTGTTTGAAGTCTATATGCTTGACACGTTTACATTCGGTATTCTTAGACATCGCAATACATCCTTGATTGTACTCAAAAAATAACAAATGAATCATCTTCACTGAGCTGCTTCAAATCTTACAAGAGTCCTTTCAGCCACAGTCCTTAAGATGTAGTAGCTCTTAAGACTACATACTCAGTAGGGACTTTGGATGTTAATCTAAATGCATATACCATGTACCAGACATTTTGCACTGCACTGTCCTCTGTGAATAATTAACGGAAAACAGATTATGTGTAGTTTCCTATAGATGTTGAATGCAGAAGCTTGACAAAATGGTTAACTGAACAAACAAATTGACAGCTCGCTCCATATACTAAGTCCCACCATAGGTGCTAAGATGGTGCTTTTTGCTAATGTAACGCCCTTATTTAAAATAGATCCAGTGTGTCAAAATAGATGCAATTTTGGATTTCGGTTCCATTTCCTCAATACCCTTTAAATAAACCCAATTCAAGCTTTCACTTTCATGTCACGTTTACACAGCATAAAAAAGTGTGCTATGGTCAGGATTGTGCTACATTACACCAAACGGCACTCCGAATGTAAAAAGAACGATCAGCAATCAAAAGACGGCTGAATCTCATTCGGAGTAATATCGTTCAGGGAAGTGACATTCGGGGGTAGCACAATCCTGACCAGAGCACACCCTTTTTTTTTGCTGAGTAAACTTGACATGCAAGTGTGTATCAAAAATAGTTTCGCTGTAATCATAAAAATACACTTCAGCATTGCTGGCAGCCCGGCCACTCATGTTTTGTAAAATTCGCTTTCAGTTACCCATCTTGACCTTTACTCTCGATGCACAAGATTAACTTTTTTTGACACCTCAGCCAACCAGACAAACCCCGTTCTCCCGCACACTCACCTGATCCGCAACATCCTCGGTCTTCTCCAGATATTGATTGGGTATGTTCATGGCTAAATGTTGCTGCTATTGGCTCAAATCTTAAATAATCGTCTACTATTCGCCCTTCCTTTCGTCTTCGGATGGTCCCCACCACCTCACAAAACAGACGTTCGTTTCACAATCTTTTACCACTTTTTTTTTTTTGAATCGTGTCCAAATCGCCACCACCATCCACCGCCGCCGTCGAACCGAGAAAAGAAGAAACAGAAACTCATTAGTGCCAGAATTCGGACCCGAAAAACGATAACCACCGGATCAAACCTACCACCAGGAAGCGCACGGTACCGGAAATCCCTTCCCGGTCGTATATCCCGAATTGAACGTAAATTTACTGGGGATAACCCTTTGCAAACGGAGAGCCAGACTATCTCATGTAAACGACACCGTCACTCGATAGGGGCAAACGAAAGAGCAAATAAATCCAGACTGTCCGACTGTCGTGTCCGTCTCTCAATCTGTTGATGTGTAATTATTGCAGTTTTCTAGCAGTTTTTCTCGCTCGTGTCTAGGCGTGCCCTGTGGGCTTCGATGACGTAGTTGTCAACCGCGTGTGGGTATCTGCCCTGCGGATTCAAGGTAATTATAAAAATATTCTCAGATAATCTCGTATTTCTCTCACAATTCCATCGTTGGAAACATTGTTAATCATTGAATAATTGAGTAATTACAAAGTAATTCCTAAAATTATTCAAGTAATCGTAGTAATTTCGGTAATCGAGAGTAATGAAAGTAATTTCAAAGTAATAAGGTAATTTTAATTAATTGAAAA